>NC_136426.1:166996278-167707944 GCF_052849685.1 Lactuca virosa | reverse complement strand
GGTTTTGGGACAAAGGCACGAGTCTTAGGGATCGGTTGTGACTTTTGAGCAATAGATGGTTTAGAATATTTGTTCCAAGATACTTCGGGAAACAAACAGAAGGCCATGGTTCTTTCATCTATCCAATAATCATACTCAATAACATAAGGGTTCAGAACATTTTTTCTCGGACAAGGAACTTCCGGAGCAGTGGTGCTTTCCGAAGTCACAGTTTCATCAATGGGATTTTTTATTTGCCAAACAGGTTTTTGTTTTGAAGATTTTTGTGAAATTGTTTTCCTGGAAAAATTTTCTTTGTTCAATGGTAGACTTGATTTTCAAAGCGGTTCAGGTTTAAAAATTGTACCATCGGATTTTTCTATAAAAGCAGATGAAACAGTCCGATGAGAGTTGGTTTAGATAGATGTAATGCTTACAATAGGATTTTTGGAGTGGGACTGACAACTTTCTTTTGTTCTACAGGGCTGGAAGGATTTGAAGGCCTCTTGAGGATCTTAGTGGGTGCGAAGGTGTTTTGACTCTTTGTTGATGAATGAGTAGTCCGAGAAGCACTCTTTTTGGAGTTCTCAAGGAATCTAGAACTTTGTCTGGACTTAACTTCCTTTTTGTGAGCATTCTGGGCTTCTACCTTAGGATCGACAATATCTTTCTTATTCAACATGGGTTTTCTTTTGGAATGAGGTGAAGATTTGGAGGTTTGTCCTATTGAGGGGTTGTTGAACACAGGCTTAATTGGAACTAGTTATGTTTTGGAAATCAATTGGGGTTCAAAATCACATGAGATTGATGATTCATCGAATTCACTATCTAAAGATGCCCAAACACACTCAGAGAATTCAGGTCCGGTTGTCTCCGGAAAAAATTCCTCAACAACATAGTTGTTAGGAGGGTTGTGGTTTGGATTTTGAGTGACAGAGTTTGGAATATTAGAGTGGGGTTCCAAGGTCCGATTCAGGTCCAGGTTTGTCAGAGGCGGAAAATGTATGGAATCGGGACACTTGACAATTATAGGTTAAACTCAGAAATCAATGAAGCAAATTGGTCAGGAGTCTCAGGAAGGGGGTGACAATGGCAAGACAGTGGTGTTCGAATGTTTAATGTTCGGAACGTCTCCCATAAAACTTAGATTCCGTAACTCCCTTAAGGGACCGACTATTGGTTTCAGAAACTCACTTCCGAGACCAGGAGCTTTTGACCAAGGATGACGAAAGTTGTGAGTCATCCGTTCATTTGCTTCAAGAATGTCAATAGAATTATGCAAAGCATCTATTTTAGCATTGAGACATTTTTTGTCGTATTTCTTTCAGAATAAGTGATTTTGCATTTGTCTTTAGGAATGATACATTCATCTTGTGTCATTACAAGGTCTCGTTCTAAAGACTCTATTTTCAACTTCTTATCCTCAAAACGTAATCTAAGATGATTTAATTCACTTTCCTCGTTCTCACTGGATTCTATGGCTGACTTATAGGCTTTGTAAATGATGTTCATGTCTGATTAGATCTGGGTTAGATATGGTTTACAAAGAGATAAGTCAAAAATTTTATCAGTAATCATAGATTTTACCTGTTGAATGATGCTTTTGCCAGGTGGATCGTTGGTAGCCATATAGCAGTAGTTTGGCTCAGCATCGTCATCATCTCTTTCCGAATTAGAAGACCAGTAGCTTTCATCACATTTTATTTCTTGTCAAGCCATAAGACACATGTTCATGCCAGTGGTTATGTCATCATCATTTGCAGATGACCAATAACCTTCCACATCCCTTGATATAAGTGTAACAAAAGCCTTTTCACTTTCTGCCATTTCCTGAGCTCGACGTGCATAATAAGCAGAGTCCTTGATCTTGGGTTTCTGTGGGACTTCGGCTTTGCAATCTTTGGCAAAGTGATTTGCATGGCCACATTTGTGACATACAATCTTGGGTTTTTCCGACTTCGGAATTTGTGATGATTCCGAGGTGTGATTTTGTGTAGGAAGGTTTGGCTTGTAGGATGGTGGATTTTCTGAAGATTTTTTGAAAGATTGAGGATTGTTTTGGTAAGGTGCCTGAATATGGTTGATTTGGTGAGAAGCTTGGAAACGATTGTTATATGGCTTGTTGAAAGGATGGTTGTATTTCATGGAACGTAAGGCAAACTCATGTTGGAAGCGGAGTGTGGAGTCCATTTATTTAGAGTTAAGTTCACCATTGGTTGATAGTTGTTAGAGGTAGAAGCAGGTATGGTTGGAAGTGAGGGTTGAGCAGAAGGAATATAAGGAACTATAGCAGAGAGAGGGTCCAAAACAGCAAGGTTCGGAGTTTGTGGTTCGTAGGAACTAACTAGAGCTAGAGGGCCTCCAGTGCGTTCATGCAGGGTTTATGCAACATTTGATACATGACCTTGAAGCTCATCGAAAAGTTGGTAGAGCTTCATCTTTTTCAGAGATCCATTACTCTGAAGACATGATTTCACATTTCCCCACCCCTTTTCAAGGTTGTTGATGAACTTGAGATTGTACTCAAGTGGGGTTCGGACTATCCCATGAGCTGTCATGTTGTTGACGAAAAATTTGTATCTGTTTGAGGCTGAGGCAACAGATTCACCAGGTGTTGTAGTGAAAGTGTCAAACTCCTTGACAACCGAGGTTAGACGCTTATCATTCATGTTCTCCGACCCTTCGAACAAATCTTGAAGTGTGACCCAAATCTCTTTTGCGGATTTGCACAATTTGATGTGCTCAAAGAGAGAAGGTGGAACACCAAACACCATTTCGGAAAAAGCAACTTGATCTTCATGCAACTTTTCAAGATCATCAGCAGTGAGAGGTGCTTGTCATTGTTGATCCTCTCCCAAGAGAGTTGCAGCAGCATCTCTAACAATGGTTCGAACTGGAACATGAGGCTGTAATGCTCGGTTCCTGGTACGTATTTTAAATAATAATTTTTTCACTTCTACTCTGGGACTCCACGAGTTGGAGGCCCCAACTCGTCGAGTGGAGGCTAAATTTGGACGCGGGTGAAAGGATCTACTCGCCGAGTCGGAATCCCCGACTCGACGAGTAGACCTGTCTGGATGAAACCGGAAATTTAAGGGTTTGCACCCTATTTAAACACATTAAGTGGCCTCCACTCCAGCCTCCATTACCCTCAGACCCCATTCTCGAAACCCTAATCAGTTGTGAGTGTTCTTGAGTTATTTTGGTGCTATTTTGCGATTTGAAGCTTAGAGAAGGAAGGAAAGGCTTGGTGGTTCAAGAAGATGGCAGTAGATCCGAAGTCTTGGTTGCATTTCCAGCTTGTTTGAGGTAAAAAGCTTCAACCTTGACTTCCCATTTGTTAGATCTTCTTTATGGCTTGAATCTTGTTATTTTTGGGGCTTCTAAGTCACCTTCGGGTTTAGAGATTAATATAGAGTGTTGACTTCATATCTTGAACCTTTGAGGGTTCTCATGACATAAAGGTGCCAACTTTATTGCTATAAGAGTCCCATACACCATACAAAACTTTTTAAGGCCATTTGAGCCAAATACCCCATGCATAAACGTCAAGTTTGTAACTTTACGTGTAATATGGACCCTAGGAGGTTAGATCTATGTTTTTAATGCATTAAGTCAGACTGAATTTGACTGAATAGTTTTGGACATAGAGGGACTCGGCGAGTCGGGTTGCAGTTTCCCCCAAACCTCTTCTGATATTGGGCAATGTGTTGAGCTAGAAGAACACTCAGCCAGTTGGGTTCATTGTTGGCATGGAGATCATGGAACTCCGCGAGTTCAAGAACAGAACTCGGCGAGTTCATGACTAAGTCCCAACTGCATGAAGACGAACTCGACGAGTTCATAAGGAACTCGGCGAGTCCAGGACTAGACGTGTCTTCTTGCATGAAGAAGGACTCGACGAGTTCAAGGATGAACTCAGCGAGTCGGTGGTAGAAAGTCCCGACCTTGTATGAAGGAGAACTCGGCAAGTTCTTGAAAGACTCGGCGATTTGGTGGGTAAACCCGACGAGTTGAGTCAACCAGATGTTGACTTTGACTCAGAGTTGACTTTGACCAAGGTGTTGACCTTGACATTTACTTTGACTTGGGTCGACCAAGAAAACGTTAATTAAGGAAGATTGTTATGTGTAGGAATCGAGAGGAGTTGATTCCGGCAGCGAGGACTGTTCAGACACCTCACGACACTGAGGTGAGTTACCTTCCGATAGAAGTGGGTCTAAGGCTACAATGTCGGCCCACTAGTAGGAGCTTGTAGTTAGATGATTGTCTGTGTGATAATTTTCTGGTATGCCACTATCTGTTATGTGCCAGTATCTAATCACTACTAGAAAAACAGCCTTTTACGATGAGCAATGTGTGTCGTAAAACGCTCAGACGACGCGCAAAATGCGTGTCAAGGAAGGCCCTGTCATAACGAGCGACGACACGCTTTTGCGCATCGTGTATAGACGACGCGCATTTACGACGCACATTTATGACACGCAATGCGTATCATTAAAGCCGTTGTCAAGAAAGGCCATTTTGTAAATGAAGATGACACACATTTTTGCGTATCATAATTTTAAATCTAAAAAAAATATATTTATAGGTTTACTAATTTTCAAATTAAATTTGCATTTCATGTCTCATAATAGAAAATAAAATACCATATACAAAAAATACAATCCATTGCACAAAAGTTAATGTCATACAAATAATCATTACAATAGTAGACAAATGTAATACATCAAATGTGAAAGAGATGAAAGTCATCAACAAATAATAGTTGTACTACAAGAACTTGTTGCCCACCTTCCCAACATCTGAGCTACTTTGCTTGACACTATACACATCAACAAGACCTACAAATTTGAATAATGCAACCATTAGATTCACATAAACCAACAAATACCAATAAATTTATTAGGATTTTTTAAAGAGCAACTAAAACCAACTTTTAAGCTTCAACTAAAACAAACTTTTTTTCTGATCGTAGGTGTATATTATGTAAAGAGCAATGAAACGAAACTAGAAATGGAAAGGAGCCTCGTTGCAATCACCAACACCAAGCTTCTTTTAACAGACTGCACATGAAAAGTAAAATATTAATAAAAAGAAAAAAAGAAAGTAGATTGTTATTACTTATTACCATGACATGAGAAAAGTGAATAGCAACAATGCGTAAGCAAGCTAGTCTTGTTAAGAGTATACAAAATCCTTGAAATAATGTTAAAAACTTGTAAATCCATGAAATAAAGTTAAAATATTGTAAATCATCTTTGATAAAGTTTAAAACTGCACCATAAGTGTAGCCTTGCCATGGTTTCATCTTTGAGGTTGTTCTTGATCGATCCCTGGAGTAAAGTTAAAAACTTGTAAATCAAAAAGTATAAAAGTGTTTACAAATCATGTACCAAAGCCAACCCAAGGGTAAAATGGTCATGTTTCTTCGTATAATTTTTGTTATCACACAACCAAGGGTTATTATATCCTTCTTCCAAGTTCAAACTATTAGCTGGAAAAAGCATACTTGTGTGGTATAGCCACTGAGTTCTTGACCAAGGGTCAAGGGCATTGCATCTTGAGTGTGGGTACACCCAATTTTAACTATATCAGAGAACTCGTTTGTCTGTTAACAACAATAACAAGTAACCCTAATTAAAAGGCATAATAATTGGCTAAAATGGAGATCACCAAAAATGGTTTAATCGCCTTTGCTTGTAGGGAAGTATGTAACTGCTTAAGTTTTGGAATAAGTCTCGAGTTGATTTCTATATCAGCTACAATATGCATTACCTTTGAACAAAAAACAAATAACCCTCAGAACCTAGAAAGATCAGAAGAAAATAAAGAAGCAAAATTTCCATGAATGTTTTCTTAGAATCTTACAGTTGGAAATGTATCATTTGAGGGTTGTGATTTGTTCACATGGTCATTTGGATGCACAAACTTATCATTATGCTTGTGGCCAAGAACTTCGGCTGCTCTATTTTCAATCACCTATTACAAAATGTTTTTTTTAATAAAGCATGACTCATGATCATGATCAATCAATGAACAAAGTAGAGAATAAAGATAAGAACCAGATTACCTCATTAGCATTCATATTTCTTTGAGTGTCACTGCCATCTTGCCATACAACCAATGGAAAATGATCATTCAACTTCCCCTCTGCCACTTCTTGTGCAGCTTGCATTATTGCTTTCCCTATGGATTGATCACTATATTCCATGTTCACCTGTAATGCACATAATCCAATTACCAAATATGATAATGACTAACATGCATCTATACCTTATATCTAGTAAATATAGAGTAGATAACCTCTAAAATTATATTCCTTCAAAACTATATAGGTTAAAATTGTATTTATCTTCCATAGAATGTGTAGAATCAAGAATAACATACATTCATAAACATAACCATACGAAGGAGGTGGTGGAGGACGGACGAGCTAGGGCAGATAAGAGTGGCGAAGGGAGGTGAAGCAGTAGTATAGGCCACGAACCACAAATGAGGCACGATTCTCTCTCCTAAAATTCTGAATCGATAAACTATGGGATAGACAACGAGATTTTCTGATTTTTGGGAATGAATCAGAGCAGGTATCCTTAGAGGATTTGAGTTTAGGTGACCGACATTTGTCTCAGGGAAGGGAGAAGAATCGGTAAGTGCCAAAGGGAGATAGGAACGAGAAAGAATGGGAAATCTAGATATCGATTTGTTTGGAATGAGAAACTGAGAAAGGCTATTTGTGATTATGAGAAAGCGAATATGATGATACGGTTCGATGGTGGTGGTCGCGGGTTAGTGGTCATATCTTCTGTTAGATGTGGTGGAGTTTCTGTTGAGCCGTGGTCGCCATAGAGATGTAGGATGGAAGGAGGCGAGATCTAGGGTTCGAGTATGAGAAAGAATTGTTATAGAGTCGTCGGTGATCGGATTTCATCAGTCGTAGTCCAGACTCTCAGATCCTTGGGTTCGATGGTGAAGGCCGCGACTTAGGATTTGCAAAGAGAAGGGAAGGAGAGAGTGATCGGCCGGTGGAGATGTAGAAGAGAGAACGTGCAGTAAAGGAAGGCGGGGCAAGTTCTTGACAAAAAGCCCTAAAAAGGAAGGCGGGGTTTTTAAGTTTTTGGGATTTCATTTTTCCCTCCTGATGGAACGCGCCTGCTATTAAAATTTATAAAGCGACAGCCTTAGATGACACACATTTTATTATAGGTACCCTCCGTGTTTTTTTAGACACTAATTTCAGGGCACGCAAAAATGCGTGTCCTAAATCCTTTAAATTTGAAGAGAGATGACATTATTTTTACGTCACACACTTTTGCGTATTGTAAATCCGTGCGTGTCATAAATTGTGCGTCGTAAAAGGCTGTTTTTCTAGTAGTGTATGATTCTATGTGGTAGTGGTCGGGGGTGAAATAGTCCCCAATTTCTGGTTGAAATAGACCGAAGGGGAGGCCAGCACCCAGATATGCTAGGCAGTTATCCGGTTAAAATAGACCAAAGAGGAGGCCAACACCCATATATGCTAGGCAATTATCCGATTGAAATAGACCGAAGGGGAGGCCGGCACCCAGATATGCCTGTCTAGAAATTGTATGGTATGTGGTATGATGGGGGAACTCACTAAGCTTTGTGCTTACAATTTTCAGTTTTGTTTCAGGTACCTCTTCAGCGAAGGGGAAGGAGCCGGCACGGTAGCAGCGCATCGCACGCACATGATTTCCGCACTATTATGTTCTTGGGATTTTACTCTAAAATTATTATTATTCCACAACATGTTTTATGATATTTGACTTATGGGATTATGGTTTGTTATGATATCAATGATGTTTTTTAGTAAACTGCTTTATAAGTTACTTAATTAAAAACAAAATTTTTGGTCTTGAAAATTGGGATGTTACAAGTTGTTATCAGAGCTTTGGCTTGAGGGATTCGGACGCACCTTCGGGGGTGTCTGGACTCAAATCGAGGGTTTCAAAATTTTTTTTGCAAGAAAATGATTTTTATAAAAACTTAAAATAAAAAGGTTTTGAGAAAGAACAAGGTGTGTGATGCGTGCAACTGGCCGAGCTCAAGTAAGTTTTCCCCAAGATACCCATATATGTTATGTTATGATGTGATATGACTATGAGAACTGCATGCTAGATTAGGGCTAAGGATCTAGGATGATTCCTTATATGACTAATGTCTTTGTATGAGAACTGCATGTTAGATTAGGGCTAAGGATCTAGGAAGATGCCTTACGTACCTGCTATATGTGCTTATGGAATTTCATGCTAGAACTGATTAGGCAGTGACATGATGGTCTAAATAGGATATGCTTGGTTTGGTTACTCAATGCCCGAAGCTACTTGCTATGTGCTTTTAGGAGTTCTAGTTATCTTTAATTAAGTAGTAAACGAATATGTTAAGTTACATATTATGAGGACTAAATAATTTCAGAAGGTTAGGTCTAGCCCTATTTCGCATCACTTGTCTGAGTCCAACCGTTGTAGGGTAGGACCTCTCATTCGAAGAATTATCTGGTCTTAGTAATATGTAATGGTAATCGCGAGCTGTTTAGGGAAAGATAACATGGACTTCTTATGCAGATGATGGCGGAGAGTAGGTCGGAGAGTTACCCTACGGTAAGCCTAGGATGAGAATAGTGCAGCGAGCAGTGGTAGTAGGAGTGACTTGGTGAAGTCAATGCAATCCTTAAGGAAAGTACGAATAGATGTGGAAGGTAGTGTGGGCCCATACTACTGAAAGAAGAGGATTTGTACTCGAGTCAAGGAGGGTTGAGATGGAACCATTGAACTTGTAGTATGTGAGATCTTCTGATGTTATGTATGACCCAGACAATTATGTGTTGTGTTTCAGAAAGGGGATGATTACGCAACACGGAGGGGGAGGATCAGGGACAGGATCAGGCTCCAGATCAGGTTCGGGATCGGGTACCGAGCAAGTCGATGAGGGACTACATGAGTTCATTACTTCTGAGATCACGAGAGGCATTCTTGAGGCGACCCTGGTGATTTTTGGGTCGATCAAGGAGGGGATCATCGAGCTGATGGAGGATTGCCTCAGAGCGTTCCGGAGTGACATGGCATCCAGCCAGTCAGGATTGCGCACACTATCCTTCAAGGACTTCAGGGGTGTGGTGCGCCAGAATTTCACGGGCTAAGGACCCCATCGTTACCAGGAGGTGGATTGCAGACATGGAGTTTGCTCAGCTGACTAGCTTCTGCCCTGAGGGGTCAAAGGTTCGGTATGCTGCTGGATGTTTGAGGGACAGGGCGATGGACTGGTGGGAGCCCCAGCCATTGAGGCTATGACCTGGTCGGACTTTGTGACCAGGTTTGGGTCTGAGTTCGTGCCGGCTGTGGAGCTTCAACCGCTGGCCAGGGAGTTTCTTGTTATGAGATAGACGACTGAGTCGGTGGCAGAGATTACCACCAAGTTCAGGGAGAGGGCTTTATTGGTACCTCAGTACACGGGCGACGAGGAGATGAAGAAGACCTAGTACCATGATATGTTGAGGGCTGACATCCGGGAGCATGTCAGCTACTCAGCCTACTCGACACTGCATTCCATGATTGCGGGGGCGAGGGAGAGGGAGATCGATATAGAGCACCTTAGGAAGAGGAACGCGGAGACTGAGCAGGTGACTGGGGTTTCAGGAAAGAAACCCAAGGGATTCAATGCTAGGTCGAAGGGCCGGCAGGGCCGGGGCAGCTGTGGGAAGTACGACAAGTCGCATGAGGGGCCTTGTAGGGCAGGGGGATCAGGCTCCTACAAATGCGGCAAGACTGGGCATTTCAGCAAGGATTGTACAGCCCCTACCCCCACATTCCAGACATCAGATCTGATTTTCTTCCATTGCAATCAGAAGGGTCACAAGAAGGCCGATTGCCCGAGATTGGCAGTAGCAGCAGCGCCAGTGGTGGCGCTAGCTCCAGCGACCCTGGGGATCACTGATGGCTGGCAAGGCAGGACAGAGGCCCCAGTGGTGAGGAGTCGAGCCTTCCAGTTGACTACCGAGGAGGCACACGCCGCACCCGACGTGGTGACGGGTATGATTTCTTCTCCCCAGATTTTATTATATGTCGATTACGATATTTATGTGCCATGTTATGTGTTTTGTTTAGGATTGTTCCATGTGAACGGTATTCCAGTTCAGGTGTTGTTCAATTCGAGTGCTACCCGCGCATTTGTCTCTCTTGCACTTAGCAAGAGGTTCCCTGACTCTTCGAGCATGTTGGATTGCCCTCTAGAGGACGGTATGTTTAGTATCACAAGACATGCATCATAGTAATCAATGTAATAAACAACCATTTCAGTAGAAAGAAAGTGTTTACAAAGCATGTGGTTCACATAACTTAGACTACAAAGTAAATAACAAAATAAGACATGAAGCTATACTGCTCCATCTTCTGAATCCCAGTGCGCGTACCTGTCTACTGGTCTCCTGAGAATACAAGTTATTTTGAAAGAGTAGATCAGCATTTAAGCTGGTGAGTTCATAAGATTTTAGTGATGTAAGTAAGGTGTAAGAAAGTTGTAGTAAGTTGTAAGTTCTTTTTAGAAAAGTTCGCCTGTTCCTCCAGAAAATCCTATATTTCCTACTTTAATGAAAGATAAGTAAAAATGACTCTACAATCCTTTCTATGAGTTTTAAATGGATAAAAGTTATATTAAAACCCAGAGTAAACTAACAATAGGTTGTGTGTATCTACCCTAAGCCCACAACCAAACAAGGAACAGGAAATGAGGCGGAAGGCACACATCCCATTGTTTGTTAGATCATCGTTGTATATAACCCTTGCGTATTCACATGGTACTCACGGAGTTACCTGTAATAGTTCCTTTATATTTGATGAAAAGATTCTTTAAGAAAACCCTTATTTCTTTTAGTAAAAATGGTAACCACAGTGGTTCCTTCTAAAATCACTTAGTTTATACTAGCTATATACAATCTAATGTCAAACAGATAGTTAATTGTGTAAATCTGCCCTAAGCCCACAACCAAACAAGGAACAGGAAATGGAGCGGAAGCGGACACATCCAACTACCTATCGGGTATTAAATATATATAACCCTGATGTATAAACTAAGGTATTATAGAATTAACCACCTAAGGTCCTTTAAGTTTATACTGGTTTAATAAAATGGATTAAACCCTTTACTGGTAACTTTCTAGTTTTGTATACCAAATGTTCTATTTGAAAAGTATGTTTTGTACTAGAAAACGGTGCATTAAATTAGTGTCCTATGACCTGGCCCATACCTGGTACCCCTTATGATTACTTGGTGTATACGGAATATATATATATATATATATATATATATATATATATATATATATATATATATATATATATATATATATATATATATAGCTAACATCGAATAAATAGTAGGCTGGGTAAATCTGCTCTAAGCCCACAACCAAACAAGGAACAGGAAATGAAGCGGAAAGCACACATCCTACTACCTGTCGGATCCGATTAATATATATCCCTGATGTATAAACTAAGGAATCATAAAGTTAGCACTATAGGCCCCTCTCTATTGAATGTACTCGACTCTACTGTTCTGTTTGTAGTTTGAAAAGATGTAAGTTTTCCCTAGTTTATAAATATCTTAACTCGAAAATAGTTTGCATTAACTTTCAAGTGGAACTGTCACAATATGAAAGTAATGGGAAAATATAAGTACACAGTTGTCTTTTGAATTGACATCCGGACGTACTGATTACCTTAAAACATGTTTGTTTTATTAAGGTCATAATGTGATGGATGGTACCCATACTATACGCTCTCCCCGCAAGAGATTCTAGGGACCAAACGCAACATCCGCAAACAAAAATGCTAGGCCGTATAAATTCACATTAAAGTTATATGATCATGTATACCCAATTTACTATCACCTTTTGTTTAGAATAATGAGTTAGTGATTATTGGTATAATTAGATCATGTATTGTTCTCCTGGTATAGCATTTAGTATGTTCTTTCTATTATCGCGTATTGTATCTTCCTCCATGTTTCTCTTTATAGTATGATCTCTATGTTATCGTGTATTGTATCTACCTCCCTGATTCTCTTCATAGAATGTTCTAGTATCTAGTATGAACTGAACCCCTAAATTATACCTACTATAGTTTACTAGTATGTTTACTTGAACTGTTATTGAAAAGACTCATTTATCTACTAAGTTATGATTGTACTTTAAAAACGGAGTTTTATAAATATAAAGTAACATAACTTAAAAAGACTTTTTGAAATGTTTTGATCATTTATAAAATACATAAGTAATCTTTTGAAAGATGTTTATAACAAACATTTACATAATTATCATTGTGCTCAACTTGTATTCCCCCCCTTAAAAGCATTTAAAACAGTTTAAAAGATTGATTATAGGGGTATGAACTCACCTTATGTGGGTGATTCAAACGAATATGCGCGTAAGGATGAGAAGTTCCACGAATGAAGTCCTAAGACACAAACGAGTCCTAAATGACATATATTGACGTATATTGGCATGAATATAGTGTTTAGAAGCAACCACATGCAAGGAAACACCTTTAGGGACTAGGAAACACTTGTACCAAGTGTTCGAATCACATGTGATTCATCTAAGGGAAGTTTACGGCCAAACTTGTTGCTCACGGCCATGATGTTCACGGCCCAAGGTGTTTACGGCCAATGGGTTTACGGCCCAATGAGTTTACGGTCGTTAACTCATGATTACATATGCCAAAGGGTGTTTTATGGTCCTATTTAGCATCAAGGAAGTGTGTCTTGACTCATATCTAGCCTTAAGAAGAGCTTATGGCCAACATAGGACCTTAATAAGGGTTTACGGCCAAGGGAGATGCTCCTGGCCGTAAACTCTCATTGATCTCGGAAAAAGGTTGTTTTCAAGGGTGAAAATGAGGAGCTTCTATAGAATAACTAGGTAGCAAGTGTATGAAAGGAATACTCACGATTTTGAAGCCTTAAAAGGGGTTTTCGGCCACCAAGAACAAGTGTGGGTTCTTGGTGTTCTTGGTGAAAGATGAAGATCTTGAAGATCTACCCAAAAAGACAATTTTCATGGATGAAATCAAAGGGTGATTCATGATTAAGAAGAATAACAACAACTAGATGGAAGAATCACTTACGTTTTTGAAGATCGGGGATGAAGAACTCGATGATACTTGAGAGAGAATGGAAGTTTCTTGACTTGGAAGTGTGAATAATGAAAAAAAGAGAAGGAATATGAGACTTATGGGCATGAGTTTACGGCTGGCAAGAGTTTACGGCCGTAAACTCCTTGTTTGCGGCCGTAAACTCCTTGAGATGGAGTTTATGGCTTGAATGATGTACAGTGAACTCAAACAGATACTTTTTAACACTTTATCCTTTAAGGTACTAGGCTTAAAACACCCAAACGGACCCTTAACAGGGCTAAAAGATAATAGAAACTAATCTGACACACGGTTGAATTGAATGGATGAACTTTCAAGGCAAAAAAAATTTCGGGTTGTCACAACCGATCAGTTCGAGCATCAGAGGTTTTCAAAGATTGTGTTTTGAGGCTATTCTAGGAGCGCTACCTGGTAGAATTGGTTCCCATACCATTACGTGGGAACAAGGTCATCATCGGTATGGACTGGTTGAGCCGTAATGGGGCTGTGATAGATTGCGCGTCAGTTAGTACGTGTCAGGAACCCAAGTGGGGGGGAGCTAGTTATTCAGGGCGAGACGCCACAATGCATGCCGATTTTATGCTCAGCAGTGAGGGCTAGGCGCTACCTTCAGCAGGGTTGCGCCGGATATGTCGCCTACGTCATGGATACCCGAGAGGAGGGTAAGGCGACTGTGAGTGATGTGCCAGTGGTGCGAGAGTACCCGAATGTATTTCCAGAGGATTTGCCTGGGATACCTCCAGAGCGGCAGGTGGAGTTTAAAATCGACCTAGTCCCGGGTGCGGCTCCGATAGCCAAGTCACCGTATCGGTTGGCTCCTCCCGAGATGCAGGAGTTGTCTACGCAGCTGCATGAGTTGTTAGACAAGGGATTCATCAGACAGAGTAGTTCACCCTAGGGAGCACTGATTCTATTCGTGAAGAAGAAGGACAGGTCGCATCGGATGTGTATAGATTACCGGGAGCTGAACAAGGTAACAGTAAAGAACCGTTACCCACTCCCGAGGATTGATGATCTTTTCGACCATCTATAGGGGCATGTTGGTTTTCCAACATAGATTTACATTCGGGCTACCACCAGATGAGGGTCAAAGACGAGGATGTACAGAAGACTGCGTTCCGGACTCATTACGGCCACTACGTGTTCGTGGTGATGCCCTTTGGGCTCACCAATGCTCCTGACGCGTTCATAGACCTCATGAACCGTGTATGCAGACCGATGTTGGATCAGTCTGTGATAGTTTTCATCGATGACATCCTGGTTTATTGCAAGACGCAGGAGCAACACAAGGAGCACTTGCAAGAGGTGATGGATACCCTGAGGAGAGAGAGCTTGTATGCCAAGTTCTCCAAGTGTGAGTTCTGGTTTCGCGAGGTGCAGTTTCTTGGGCACCTTGTCAACCAGAACAGTATTCTGGTCGACCCGGCCAAAGTAGAGGTCGTGATGAGATGGGAGGTTCCGAAGTCTCCATCTGAGATTCAGAGTTTCCTTGGATTGGCAGGCTATTACCGGAGATTCATCCAGGACTTCTCCAAGATAGCCGTACCCTTGACCCGATTGACGAAGAAGGTCGTGGTCTTTCATTGGGGGCCTAAGTAGCAGACAACGTTTGAGACATTGAGACAGAGGCTATGTGAGGCGCCGATTCTAGTCCTGCCAGAGGGCGTGGAGGATTTTGTGGTATACTGCGATGCGTCCATATCTGGGTTGGGTGCGGTATTGATGCAGAGAGGGCATGTTATCGCCTATGCCTCGAGGCAGCTGAAGCCTCATGAGGAGAACTACCCGACGCACGATTTGGAGTTGGGGGCGGTTGTCTTCGCCCTCAAGATTTGGCGACACTACCTCTATCGGGTCCGATGTACCATTTACACGGACCACAAGAGTTTGAGGTACCTCATGGACCAGTCGAATATGAACATGAGGCAGCGTCGGTGGCTAGATGTGGTGAAGGATTACGATTGTGAGATCCTCTACCACCCGGGGAAGGCGAATGTTATGGCCGATGCTCTTAGCTGCAAGGCTGCCCCGATCAGAGACATTTGCTTACGGATGACAGTAGTGACTCCACTGTTGGAGCAGATCCGAGTGGCCCAACAGGAGGCTATAAAGGAGGAACATCGGAAGAGCGAGTGTATTGTGGGGCAGGTTTCCTCCTTCGACTATGATAGTCGTGGGTTGTTGACACTACACCGTAGGGTGTGTATTCCGTATCATGGAGGTGTCTGCCAGGTGCTGATGGAGGAGGCGCACAAATCCAGGTTATCTATTCATCCCGGGGCGATGAAGATGTATAAAGATCTTCGTCCTGATTACTGGTGGCCCTACATCAAGCGGGATGTAGCCTGGTACGTCGAGAGGTGCCTGACTTGCAGGAAGGTCAAGTCGGAGCACCAGCGGCCTCACGGCAAGACGCAGCCGTTGGACATCCCCATGTGGAAATGGTAAGATATTACTATGGATTTCATCACAAAGATTCCTAGGACTATGCACAAATTCGATTTGGGTCATCGTGGATCGATTGACCAAGAGTGCCCATTACATACTGATCAGGAGAGCATCTCGGCTGAGAATATGGCCGATATCTACATCCGAGAGGTAGTAGCGCGACACGGATTGCCAGTCTCCGTGATTTCTGACAGAGACGTGCGGTTCACTTCCAGGTTCTGGAAGAAGTTTCACGATGAGTTGGGTACCCGTATGCATTTCAATACCGCTTTTCACCCACAGACGGATGGTCAGAGTGAGCAGACCATCCATACCTTGGAGGATATGTTGCGGGCATGTGTCCTAGACTTTGGTGGTAGATGGGATACCTATCTTCCATTGGCTGAGTTCTCCTACAACAACAACTACCACGCGAGTATCGATCATCCTCCCTTCGAGATGTTATACGGGAGGAAGTGCAGGACCCCGATTTTCTAGGGAGAGGTTGGGCAGAGAGTCATGGGGAGTACCGAAGTGGTACTCAAGACGACGGAGAATATTCAGCAGGTCTGGAGCAGGCTTCAGACTGATCAGAGTCGGCAGTAAAGTTATGCTGACAAGCGTCGTTAGGACCTGGAGTTCCAGGTCGGGGATATGGTCGTCCTAAAGGTGTCACCTTGGAAAGTTATCATCCGGTTCAGGAAGCAGGGCAAGTTAGGCCCCAGGTATATCATCCCTTTCAGGGTTGCAGCCCGGGTGGGCAAGGTGGCATATAGGATGGATCTTCCAGCCGATCTTAGCCAGATTCACAATACCGTCCACGTCTCCCAGCTGCGGAAGTGCCTGGTAGACGACTCTGCAGTGGTGCCTCTAGAGAATATTCAGGTGGATGACAGCATGAACTACATTGAGCGACCATTAGCTATCCTCGGCAGGACATCGAAGGATCTGAGGAACAAGAGGGTCGAGCTGGTGAAGGTGCAATGGCAGCACCGCAAGGGCTCAGAATGGACTTGGGAGCCGGAGGACGAGATGAGAGAGCACTACCCCAAGCTCTTTCCAGATACAGCAACAGACTTCGAGGACAAACTCTAAAAAAAGCGGGGGAGATTTATAACGCCCGGTTCCTGGTATGTATTTTAAATAAGAATTTTTGCACTTCTACTCTAGGACTTGACGAGTTGGAGGCCCCAACTCGTCGAATGGAGGCTAAATTTGGACGCGGGTGAAAGGATCTACTCACCAAGTCGGAATCCCCGACTCAACGAGTAGACCTGTCTGGATGAAACCCTAAATTTAAGGGTTTGCACCCTATTTAAACACATTAAGTGGCCTCCCCTCCAGCCTCCATCACCCTTAGACCCCATTCTCGAAACCCTAATCAGTTGTTAGTGTTCTTGAGCTATTTTGGTGCCATTTTGTAATTTGAAGCTTAGAGAAGGAAGGAAAGGCTTGGTGGTTCAAGAAGAAGGCAGTAGATCCAGAGTCTTGGTTGCATTTCCAGCTTTTTTGAGGTAAAAAGCTTCAACCTTGACTTCCCATTTGTTAGATCTTCTTTAGGGCTTGAATCTTGTCATTTTTGGGGCATTTCTAAATCACCTTCAGGTTTAGAGCGTAATATAGAGTGTTGACTTCATTTCTTGAACCTTGGAGGGTTCTCATGGCATAAAGGTGCCAACTTTATTGCTATAAGAGTCCCATGCACCATACAAAACTTTTTAGGGCCATTTGAGCCAAATACCCCATGCATGAACGTCAAGTTTCTAACTTTACGTGTAATATGGACCCTAGGAGGAGGCCAGATCTATGTTTCGAATGCATTAAGCCAGAACAAAGTCGACTGAATAGTTTTGGACATAGAGGGACTCGGTGAGTCACTCACGTGACTCGGTGAGTCGTGTTGCAGTTTCCCCCAAACCTCTTTTGATATTGGCAAATGTGTTGAGTTGGAAGAACACTCAGCTAGTTGGGTTCATTGTGGGCCTGGAGATCATGGAACTCGGCGAGTTCAAGACTAAGTCCGAACTGCATGAAGACGAACTCGACGAGTTCATAAGGAACTCGGCGATTCCAGGACTAGACGTGTCTTCTTGCATGAAGAAGGACTCGACGACTTCAAGGATGAACTCGGCGAGTCAGTGGTAGAAAGTCCCGACCTTGTATGAAGGAGAACTCGGCGAGTTCTTGAAAGACTCGGCGATTTGGTGGGTCAACCCGGCGAGTTGAGTCAACCAGATGCTTACTTTCACCCAGAGGACTTGGTTTGACCAAGAAAATGGTAATTAAGGAAGATTCTTATGTGTAGGAATCGATAGGAGTTGATTTTGGCAGCGAGGACAGTTCAGACACCTCACGACACTGAGGTGAGTTACCTTCCATTAGAAGTGGGTCTAAGGCCATAATGACGGCCAACTAGTAGGAGCTTGTAGTTAGATAATTTTTTGTGTGATAATCGTCTGGTATGCCACTATCTGTTATGTGCCAGAATTTTATGATTCTATTTGGTATTGGTAGGGGTGAAATAGTCACCGGTTTCTGGTTGAAATAGACCGAAGGGGAGGTCAGCACCCAAATATGCTAGGCAGTTATCCGGTTGAAATAGACCGAAGGGGAGGCCAACACCCAGATATGCTAGGCAATTATCCGGTTGAAATAAACCGAAGGGGAGGCCAGCACCCAGATATGCCTGGCTAGAAATTGTATAGTATGTGGTATGATGGGGGAACTCACTAAGCTTTGTGCTTACAATTTTCAGTTTTGTTTCAGGTACCTCTTCAGCGAAGGGGAAGGAGCCGGCACGGTAGCAGCGCATCGCACACACATGATTTCCATACTACGATGTTCTTGGGATTGTATTCTGACATTATTATTATTGCACGACATGTTTTATGATATTTGACTTATTGGATTATGGTTTGTTATGATATCATTGATGTTTTTTCAGTAAACTGCTTTATAAGTTACTTAATTAAAAACAAAATTTTTGGTCTTGAAAATTGGAATGTTACAAGGGCCTTCTTTAACGGATATCCAGATAGATTCACCTTTTTCTTTCCCACATAAAAATATTTCCATTCTGACTTTCCAGTGATCATATTCTTCAACAACTAGCAGTGGGGAACGTGTAGGGCAACCCACACTATTTGCTATTTGCATTGAGTACATTTGTTGAGAATTAGAAGCAGCCATTGAAGTTAAGATATCTTGAGCAAAAGTGGTATATTGAAGAACTTTTATCCTGAAAACAGAAATGATTGAAAAACCAAGGTAATCTCGAATCAACTATAATCTGTTCTTATGGATTCAAAGGACGACCACTCAAGCTCTG
Source organism: Lactuca virosa (assembly GCF_052849685.1). Lineage (NCBI taxonomy): Eukaryota > Viridiplantae > Streptophyta > Magnoliopsida > Asterales > Asteraceae > Lactuca > Lactuca virosa. The sequence continues at coordinate 167,689,044 of NC_136426.1, read as the reverse complement.
ATACCAATTGTGAGAGCAAGGATCTGGTTGTGCAGGGACAAGGTTCAAAAACTCAAACCTTGAGTTAAAGCTTAAGATCAATGTCTGCTTCTGATTGATAGTTCCAGTCAAGTCTGGCAAGACCAGTCAAGACCGAATATGAGAATCAACAAAGTACTTCAAGTATTAAATAAGAGACAATGAATATGATCAAAGTAAAGACAATAAATGAACACAAGGAATGTTTGAAAGAATTATTTAAGAGAAAGGTGCCAATAAATGTGAGAATATCCATCATTGGAGAAAACAACCCGTCATTTAGTTTGTCATTGAATGCTCCTTCAATAGGAGAACAAGTTACATCGTACTAACCAAATACATACATAGGATTGGATAATAGAGTTACTCTTGACACTCTGATTATCTAAGTTGACAAAAGATACTAAGTCCTATGATATGTTACATCAAACTAAATGACAAAAGTAATTAATACACATGGATAAACTGATCTCGGAAGCATACACCAATTCTGAACATCAACTCTTGAACATGTCCTTTTTTCTGGACACCAATTTGACTTCGGATCACAGGCTGACTCCGGAACACCCTTCACTTCGGAACTGACTGACTTCGTAACATCCAAAAGATAGAGGTTCACTTTCAATTTACAACAATAAGGCCAAACCAAACATTCTCAGCCTATAGAATCTTAGTTATGTATATCCATGATACATACACTAAGCAACTATAGTAATGATGTCAAATTCATATAAAGAAGGATCCTAGGCGATCAGGTATCATGCAATCAGGCAATTCTATCATGCAATTCCTGAAGATACCTAGCCTATCACTAGCATGTTGTTCCAACATATCACAATATCAAATAATATTGTGGTAATTTGGGGTCTACTTACTGGCTCCGGCTGATCGTACACATAACATCATCTTTGATTATTTGAAAAATACTTTGAAAATCATCTTTAAATTCCCTTCCTTAGTTTAATATTGGATTCACATGAGTATATCTCTAATTCACTCAAACCAAGGCTCTGATACCATCTTGTAACATCCATAAAAATCATGAAAAATTTGAACTTTTAAAAACTAACCCGATATCACAAATTGTTTACAACATAGTTTTCAATACATGATATATATCAGAGTTTCCCAAAATCATAGGTCCAACACATGATGTGTACAATCACGCCTTCACCTTCCCGAGGTCCTCTGAAGTACTAAAGCATAACCCAAAACTGTAAGCCAACGCTTAGTGAGTTTCCCCCAAAGTACCAACACAACACATAATCATAATAACAACAACAAACAACATGCATACAGAGCCTTTAGTCTTTCTGGAAGACCCACCCGGCCTACAGTCTATCTGGTACGCTCACAGAACCTTCAGCATGGTAGGTACGCCTCACCGGGTCTTCAGCCTATCTGGATCATTCTCCGGGCCTTCGGCCTGACTGGTACATCTCTTGGGCCTATAGCTATCCGGGACGCCCTGGCTCTCTTGGCCGTCAGCACATAGCAGGTCCGCCTCAACCCAACATACCATCTCATATCAACATAGAGCATATCAAACCCTAGCTATCATATATAAACAGCCATATAGATCTACATATCACTAAGCATACCACCTTCCTCTTCCTTTAGAACATAAAAAAGTTCACACTAAACCTTCCAAGAGCTCAAATTGGGCTAGGGTTTGCAAGAGAACACGCGTATACAGATGAAGGATGGAGATGAGAAGAGAAATGAGATTTAATGTTGCTTAAATACCACTAAAACCATAAAAATTAGGGTTTCCTTCTTTAGCTAGTATGCCCCACGTAGATAAGTGTACGTCCAGCGTACTAGGGCACACCCTAGTACACTCAGCGCACACACATGTACGCATGGCGTACTTCTCCTACCAAAATTACAAAAATGCCACTAGGGCTTCAAGGCACTTTTTCTTGGGACTTAGGGATCAAAATGTCATAAAATAAAATTATAGGGATGAATTTATAAGTACCTTAACATCAGGATGTTACATTATTTATATTCAGTAAGTTTGAAACCATAGTTAATTAATTTTCTATTGTATTTCACTTTGCATGTTTAGTTCCCTGAGTAATTTTAATATTGTTTAAAATTCCACTGTCGCTCACACTTTTGGAAGTAAGTAGTGAATGAATACTGTCATGAGTTGATTTTAGATTGTCGATTGAGGTTAATACATTGCAATTGGAATTGATGTAATATTCATGAGAACTTTGAAAATAGAGATTTTAAGTATTAGATAAACCCACGCTTCGAGATTACTTAAGCGGAGATATATAGTTCATAACTTAAAAATAAGTTGTGCATTAGTTTACCCAAACACATCTCGTAACTGGGCATTTGTAACAACCAGTCGTTAGGTATTTACCATTTTATCCCTAAGTATATAATTTGTTGCAAAGTTGGTTCCTACCCTAAGCGTACTTGGGGCATATACTTGGCGTAGCTCCTTTAAATAGGTTGCACGTTTAAGTGAGTACACTTGGCGTACTCTTTGGTACGCTTGGCATACGCGTCTGGAGGGAAAACCCTGATTTTTATGGTTTGATAACTATTTAAGAATTCTTATCCCCTCAAAACCCTTCCCTCATAAGCCTTTATCTCCCAAATCGTCCATTGCTAACCCTAATCCATTTGTGTGAGAATTTTGAGCTTGTGAGTGTGTATTTTGTGTTCTTGAAGGAAGGAGAAGATAGTGGAATCATCTTGGAGGTATAAAGTTTGGATCTTGATGAATGTTTTCCTTGGATCTTGCTAGTTCTTTGTTTTTTATGCATTTTAGTCCCATAATCTTGGTGTTCATGAGTATGGATTACCCTAACCAGAAGAGTTGTCCTTTCAGACGTTTTTAGGTGCTAAAAAACATAAAAATGTGATCTTGGTCCCTTTCCTTTCTTAATGTATGAGTTGTGAGGTTTTGGGTCGTGTATTAAGTTAGGATTTGGTTGTTCGACTCACTCTTACCATGGAAAATCATAAATTTGGAAACTTTATGACTTAGAATGTTATTTGCGACTATATCTGAGCATTGGACATGATATCTTAATGGAATAAGCACTTAATAGAGAAAAGGGAACCAACTGAGTACGTTGGGAGTACCTGGTGGTACGTTGTGCATATCTGATTGATGCCCTGTAATTTGCCTAAGGGTGCACTACGATGGGCATTCCGACTGAGTACGCTAGGTGTACTCAGTCTATGTTGACTTCCTTGACTTTTTGACTTTCTAACTTTTGACTACTGACCAAGGGTTTGACCAAGTTTGTATTAGGGGTATTTCGGTATTTTGAGTAGTAGTTTAAGTTTGGATCATTGTAATTGAATAGGTGACCGGTAGAGTCAGCAGTTGGGGCAGTGATCTGTTCAGCTTCATATCGGACTGTGAGGTGAGTTTTTTTCACTGTACTTGTGGGTTGAAGGCACCAATGTCGGCCCACTAGGTTATGTATCCTGCTATATGGGATGTTGCTATGTTGTAGTGATGTATTATATCTGCATGATTATTGGTTTGCTGTTTATATGTTTATCTATTGCATATGTCGACATATTGTGGTTGGTTTGAGGAAATATTGCTTTGTGCGGAAGCCAACAAACCTGGGAGCAAGCCATACATAAGTTGTGGGTCGTAAAGGCAAGCTAGACTTACGTTATGGGTTCGAGAGCAATCCAGACATGAGGTGTGGGCTAAGTGGGCAAAACAGACTCATGTTGTGGGCTCAGGGGTAATCCAGTCTGATGGTAGTGGACCTAATATGCATGTTGTTATATGTTGTGTGGTGGTACTTTGGGGGAACTCGCTAAGCTTTGGTTTACAATGTAATTGTTATGGTTTCAGGTAATTTAGAGGATAGGGGCAAGGCGAAGGCTTAACCGTGCACATCTTTCAGATTTTATGATATTTGATTTTGGGATACTCTGATTCGTGACTATAACTTTTGGAAACTATGTTTTGTAAACATTTATGGTTTTTGGGCCTGGTTTTAAAAATGAAAATTTACCTTGATTTTTTGCGATATTACAATGTTATAAAGAGTAACTCCATGAATGATTTGGTTAGTAAAACGTATGAAGATATAATCAAAGTAAATCGATCCTTTTGCCTTAATAGGAAAATCGATATCTTTAGACCCCTGGATGATTTGTTGCCGACGTCTGAAGTGCTTGACTGAGCCCAGACTAAATTGATGTTTTCAATTAGTAGTCTGAATTCAGTCGTCATAAATCTGGAAATCGAGAAATAGAATCATGGGCTATGAGATTGATTTTAATCCATGTCTCATGTCCATACGATATCGTGTACAACAAAGGAATAGTTTACTTCCTATCTTAGGGCCAACATTGGATTTGAATCAGAGTTCAATGGTTTAATTGTTCATTGTATGTTGTTATCAAGGTGTATGACATAGATCTTTTATAGGATGCATGTACCCTATTAATTGTTAATTGTTTTCCGCATTGTACAATTTTGTTTTCTATAAATCCCATGAGTGGTATCAAATCTTAGACTTGTCAAACATTGATTTCACATGAAGATTCTAGAACCCATATAGGTAGTGTACATCATACTCTCTGTCAACTTCATCAAACAATAGTGATGCCCTTTTAAAAAAATTTAAACAATTGGCATGCATATTTTTCTTTAGAATATCCCTTTTATAAATCATGAAAACCAAGGTTTTAGGCTTTAAAATCTTCTAAAATGAAAATGTTATTATTTAACCAAACATAGTCACACCTAGTGACTTATTCATATAATTTCACATGAAATCAATTACTTTGTTATGAACTAAAAAATCCACATGTACTCTCCTGGCTAGTTAGTGAAGGTTAATTATCATCTTGGTCTCACGCCGCACAATGCTTTCTAGCCAACCTCTTGTATCTACTTATTCAGGTAATATACCAAATTGTTTAGAAGTTGTACAGACTTACTCTAACGATTTCAATAGTGGTCCTTTATCTGACCATTAACCGAATTTGATAACCATTTGTATTTGTTACCAGACTTATTGAGTCTCTTACTATAATTGATAAACAATTTAACCCCATAAACCATCAGTCTGATTACTTACTTTTAATCACCACATAGCTTAGGGTTTATAATTTTTGTTAACCGGATTAAGACTTCCACCATGGAATTCAACTATCAAATGTTTCTTTAAGTTTATAATAGCACCACATAAAAAACCTGGTTATCCGACTCGGGTTCTAACAAACTGATATGATACTATAATGAATAGCCAGACAAATAATGACATTACATCGCTATGTAACCGAATCAAGCATATCAGTGTTAGTATCTACTTCCATATACTAGACATCGTCATGTAACTAATCAGATCTCTCGTCAGCAAAACTTAATACAAGTGACGAAAGGAAGCTATTTATAGGCTGCCCACCGACACAATGTGTCGCACCCTATATGGGACGTATCGCGCCAATGTCTCACATCACCCCTCGATGTGCCACGTGGCATCCGATACTACCAGGTGTTCTATGACTCATCCTACACTTCGCGTACGTTAACCAACGTGCCGCGTACACCGTAAATTTCATTAACATGTTGACTTTTCTCATACGAACTCTGATTATTATGGTCTTTATACTACGAAACCTTCTCAAAGTAAACTATAACTTCCTTTTACTAATAGTATGCCAATAACTTATATATTTTCAACTATTTTATTTCTTAAGGACTAATGATTTATTTATTGTTACAGGGGGTGATAGTCAAATGTTTGATACAACATACAAGATCAAGGATGAATCCAATGATGAATTTGAGCAAAATATTTATGTGAAAAATCATTCCCAATCCAATATTCCACCTTCTTCCGAGACCATTCCATCTGAAAAAATAATTTATGAGGAAGAAAAAGCTTTATGGTCTACATGGTCAATAGTTATGTTCGATGTTGTCAAAGAGAAATTGGTTAAAACAAAGGATAAATGCATACGATTAAAGATGAATTTAGTGATTTCCAACCGATCTACACTCCTTCCCCTCCAATAATTACTCTAGTTGATCAATATGAAAGAATCCAAAAAAATATGATGATATTAAACTTTTGGTTCTGAAGCCGACACCCATCAATGTGTTTCTCATAACTCCAATAGCTCATAAGATAATTGATTAAGCCACGCGTGGGGATCTGATCAAGTAAAAAGGAAATTCCATTGCCATGCTGGAACCGAAATATGTTATCCTGATGAAGTAATTGAAACAGTACAAGGGCTTCACAACCGAAGAAAGCAAGGACACAGACCTACAAAGAGTTATCAAAGAAAGCATTATTTCTCATCATAGCGAAAACCCATCTCCTCTTCAAGGAGTTTCCCTTTGGAATTCCACAAATCGATAATTTGATCACCAAATTTTCCTATTAAGAACATATAAGGTCCCTATATCGGATCTGAAACAACTTGATCTTCCGATCTCTCCATATGTGTTATACTACCCGAAGTTTCCAAAACTTAATCTAAGTGCACCTATTGAGGATCAAGTCACTTTAGAAATAATGCAACTAGAGTTCTTTCATGCATCCCATGTGATGACTAGTGATGTACTCTGGACCACAAAACATATCACTATTATTGACGGTCATGGAAAGAAAGTTTTCAATCGTTCATCCTACCAAGACGAACTTCACACCTACCAGATCATCTGACCAAACAGCTCAAAAGTGAAAGTATCAGATGTTCATTTTTCCATGATGAATCTTGTTGACATCCTAACGATAGTAAATCATTTCCTTATGAAGAGGAACTAAAGCGAAGTCACAATGAGTGCCTCCTATGTTGCCAACAATCTTTTGAAGGACTATATAAAGGAGTTTGAGAAAGATGATATTGATCTTCACAACCTATTCAAAACATGTGTGTTGCCATTATCTTTTAATACTTCCTTGGAAAGAGTTAAAGATATCCCAATTGGTCCCACTGCTAATCCATAGTATGTTTCTTTTATCGCTTCAAATGGAAAACTAAGAAGAAGTTTTTCCGAATTAGGAAGAAGTACTTGGTAGATAAAAGTTTAGACGTGATACTTGAAGACACATGTTTTTTCCTTTCAAGACAATAAGGAGTCATAAAATATTGGCAAATATCACTTATGGGTAGATTGATAGAACAAAAAAGTGACCATCCATACGATGTAAAGCTCATCTGATCATTTGGTATTGCGAAGCAAATGAAGTCTAAAGAAGCTTGCTATTTGTTATGTGTCTATCCAAGAAAGTAATTTATCTGAGTAATGAAGTGTTTTGTCTTTCAGTATGTTCTAGAATAGAGAACAAGATCATCATGGATCTTTATGTCAGTGTACATTCTCGTTGATCAACTTTTTGGTATTCCATCCTTTGTTTATTTGGATAATAGTATGTATGAATGCTCCTTTAAATAGGCTTTTAACACTTCATTGTTATGTACCTTTCTATGAATATCTGAATACAATCAATCAAATTCTCCTCAAACATTCTTCTTGATCCTTATTTATTACTTCCAGTCATTTATTCCTTATATATATTTCATGAATTAAATACAAGATGATATTCATGTCTTTGAATGTATTATTTTAGGCTTAGACTAGACCTTATATTAGTTTCATTGTTAATTGGTTTCCTTGTTTTATCAATTGATGTTTTTATGTGAATACACTAAACATATTTATATTTAATGTTGTGACATAGGAGCTAAACTAGTAAATACACATCGAAATATTACATAGTTGTAAAATGAACAAATTCATAATGTTTTTTTTTTGCAGAGGGTTCTCTAGTGTACCTACCCCGTATGTAGGTATGTTTCATTAAAGGAGGATGCACAATTATGCCGAATGGCATGTAAGAAAATTGTGTTCGACATGTTTTAAATTTTGATTTTAGGATTACTTGTGTTGTAAATCTTCAACTTCAAACACATACCTTTTTAAAATGGCGTCGTGATGGTATAGTGAATGGTCAAGCTCTAGCGGCAGCACGGTCTTTAACTTTCAGAGAGCTTTACCATATGGTTCATGTTTATTAGATACATGTAGTTTATCGATCTAAATACCAATCAAAAGTTTTTCATCCTCTACCACTCCTTCTGAATGGGAAATGTCAAACCTAATGATGATCGATTTAATACCTTTGTATTCGAATCTATGTGTAATAGAAACAAATTAAGTTTGGATTTAAAATTACAAAAGACAATTATTATCATTACTTCTTATTACATAGCACAAATAACAAAACAAAATATAAATTATAAATAACGGACATGTTTTAAAATATCTTAAGCGGCGAGTGTAAAAGCGGACCCCATCAGTTTGCATTTTATATTGCTCCCAATCTCCCTTCAAAACTACATCTTCACCTTTATTCGACAATTCATTTTTTATATTCTGATAATTTTTTTGAAAATCTTACCTATCTTGTCAGATATGTAAAGTTATTTTTTTACTTCTTCATTTGCTCGATAGGCTTTACAACCTATTTTATAGTAAAACATATTTTTCAAGTGGATCTAAAGTGATCCTACTAAAAAATGTGTGAGATTGATGACAAGTATATCATCCTTAATGACAATCTAAGAGCATACGAGTGTAATATTCCATTCTACAGTCCATGGACGGGTACGTTGGGGTACATTTGTCATCATTTTGAGTTGTATAACTAAATAACTAGTATGAAAAAAAAAGTTGAGTCTCATGTCTTATTTATAGTGGAAAAAACTTAAGGCACACATTCAACAGAATGTATAAGTACATTTTGTACCCGTACATACCACCTACCAAAAATTATTTAACGAGAACTAGTATAAAACAACATTTTTCTAAGCATGATCTTGCCTCGTATTTCATACATATACCTACCACTATTAGTGTACTTCTACAAACATTAATTTACCACTTAACAATTTAACTTCAACATTATATAAAGTTTTGTAAATGAACTAGATGATCAAACTAATTACTTAATAATAAGTTCATTTGAATTTCATGGTGGCATTATGAAGAAGAATATTGTTATGTTTATTTAGACATGAACCCATTTTCTTAAGATCCGAATTTCCATAAATGATGACATTTTTGAAGTGGCAACTGAAGCTGAAGAAGCCAACCAAATGGAATTAGATGTGAAACGCTCTAGCAGTACAAGTGAATGAAAAAAAAATGAGTGGTTGAAACTCAAAAATACTCAAATAGGCTGAGAAGCATATTCAATGTGTGAATGTGAAGATTTATAGGCCTCAAGCAACATGGTACTTTCTTACATATGGTATTAAAATTAGAAGAGAGTTTATTCACCACAAACAACATATGTATCCCTTACAATATGCAATAGTTTTTGTAAGGTTTGGTTACCTAATGTGAATGAAAAGTACTTTCACTTAAGAAAGACATATCATTTTACATATTTAAATTTAAAATGACATTATATTTTGTATAGTTGGAGTTGATTTATGGGATAACTTGACACTTGCATATGGTGCAAACTAGTAGTTTCTACATGAACTTTATAAGATCCCATGTCTTCTCAATTAGGTGGAAAATAGTACTAGTTATTTACACTCGTTTTTCTCACTACTAGAAAACAACCCTTTAATGACGCGCAAACAATGACACTCACTGATAGAGGACGCGCATTTGTGTGTGCCTTAAAAAATAATGTCAATTTTGCAAAATATGAAGGATAGAAGACACGCGTTTGTGCGTGCCCTAAAACTAGTGTCAGAAAAGAAAAAAAAGGAAATGTGGAGGGCGCCTTTCATAAAATGTGTGTCGTCTAAATGTGTCGCTTTATAACATTTTAATGAAACACGTCGTCTAAATGTGTCTCTTTATAACATTTCTAATCATACCTTACGTGATTCTTCAATGGTTTCTATTATGTTGACAAGTTTTTATATATCTTATGAAATTTTGATGAAGAGAATTTGTGGATTATACAATGTTAGCTTTCTACACTACTCGGTGGCAAAAGGTGTTAATGACATTTCTAATATTATCATTCTCTTTTTCACGTGTTGAAAATCACGAATTGTTTCTAACGTAGTCGTATCAACAATATCCCATTGGTTGTCTTCAAGGCATAATAATTCATATTCTGTTGTCAATGATAGCTCATCGTCACTGAATGTTAAAGACTGTGGGATACACTCAAACACCATATATAAAGGCCAAAAATGTTTGACCTCTAAAATACAACATTTTATTGCGTAGTTGGATTGATTACACCATTTTACTGTTTAAAACTCTTCATTCTTGTGTTTTTTCATTGGAGTTGTCATATCAACTTTTAGAACAAAAAAATCCAGACATTTCAGACCATAATGTTCTAATGTCAGACCATAAAGTTTTTGGATTAGTTCTTTGTATTCCTGTCTTGTTAATACAATTTCATAATCAAATTATCAATATTATCTATAGTACTTTACTTCCTATGGTGTATTAGTAATAGTTTTAGACTATTAACAAATAAACAATGATTAAAATTTAAAAAAAAAAAAACACTTGCAATATATAATTAAAGATATGTTCTGGGTATTCCGGACTTAATAACAACATTTATACTTATAAATATAAGTACATTAATCTAAAAGTCTAACCTAGTTTTTCGAATCCGCATTAGAAAACAAACAAAATCTTTAGAATGTAATTTCTACATAAATTTAATTTTTTAGAATGTCCATTTCGGAGTGAGTGATTATTTTGCTAAAAATTATACAAGTTGCTTATTTTTGTCAAAATACAATAAAAAGTTGGGTAGTTATTTTGATTTCTTAAAAAAAAAAAAAAAAAAAAAAAAAAAAAAAAAAAAAAAAAGACCATCAACTTTCACCATGTCTATTTTTTTCTTTCTTTTTTCACATTGAGAAATTAAATATCCTTCTACATTTTCTTTCTATATATCCTCCTTCTGTATATCTTAAATGATGATATGTGTTATTTTAATAAAAAATAATAGTATTTTAATATATTTATGGGACATATGTAACAATTTAGAATAGATAGAAAGATATGTATAAAAAAACTAAAAGAATATTTAATTTCTCTTTAACATTACCCACGTCATCACAAAAAAAAAATAAAAAAAAATAAAAAAAAATAAAAATCACCACCATGTGTACCCATTTACCTCATGCGTAATTTATTTTTCAGAACAACATCATTATTTCTATGTGTTTTACTCTTTTGGATTACATAGGTAAATCTTCGGAAAATTCCTAATATTTCATCCTAATTTACAAAAAAGTCCCAAACTAAAATTGGTTTATGAAAAAGTCCCGATTACCGAAAAAAATGACGATTTGACCCTTTTTTTCCGGTTTATCGGTTTCAATACTTTCTCGGTTTCATTAAATTCCCGTTATTTTATCATAATTTTCATTAAAGTCCCATTATTTTACCATAATTTGGGATTTATTCGTAAATTATGGTAAAACAATGAGACTTTATTAAAATCGGGTAAGTAATGAAACCGGTAAACCGGTAAAATATGGCCAAATCGTCGTTTTTATCGGTAATTGAGATTTTTTTGTAAACAAATTTTAGTTTGAGATTTTTTCATAAATTAGGGTAAAATATTAGGACTTTTCTAGAGATTTTCCGAATACATATAAAAAAATCTCTTTCATTTTCACAAGACATACCAAAAGTCCCTTTACATTTATTTTAAGGAAAGATACAACCCACAAGACTTTTCTCTCGTTTGTCTTCAAAACACAACAATACAAGAATAATTATATGAAAACATATACAAAGGGTCTGCTATAAACACCCACAGCCCCTCTACCACGGCAGCACACACATGCACACTATTCACGTGCTTTAATGTTAGCCGTGACAAATTTTCTTCTTGTTTTTTTAAGGATATTTCATTTCTTTAATTATGTTTTTAGTTATTGTCCTCCAAAAATATCTTTTAATATATATATATATATATATATATATATATATATATATATATATATATATATATATATATATATATTTTTATATATATGGATGAACGACTATTATGCGGACGTGTGGACAATGCTATTCTATGAGAATTATAAAAAGAATAAGTTGTTTAGTAATATGAATACGTTCAACCTCACATAATTATTGTCATTTCCATGCAGTCTCCTTAAGTCATTCATTTTTGTTCTCACACATCGTTTTTCACTCATCATCCTGACAACATTCTGATAGAATGAGAATAAAAAAAATCTATAATAACCTTATAGACGATTTAATTGGTGAGAATGCATGATAATGACAATAGTTATGTAAGATTGAACGTATTCATAGTATCAAATAACATATTTTCTTTGTCATTATCACAGAATAGCATTGTCCACACGTCCGCACAATAGATGTCAATCCACCTTTGATCCTTTCTCTCTCTCTCTGTCTCTCTCTCTCTCTCTCTCTCTATATATATATATATATATATATATATATATATATATATATATATATATATATTGTCATATAGTATATAATTGAAATATAGCATCATCATCCTTGTAGTATCATCACATAGTATATAATTGAAATATAGCATCATCATCCTCACACATGTAATATAACAACATACATTATTTACATCTAGTATTGTGTTTAAATATTACATGCCAAAATAATATAAGTATGATGAAACAAAATATAACAACACATCCATTAGTTTGTTTAGCTCAACTTGCTTCAACGGTTTCCTGAGAATACAAGTTAATTTAAAAAGGTCAGCAAAAATTGTTGGTGAGTTCATAAGCATGTTTGAGAAAATGATTTGTACAACTTTGTAATAACAAGAAAATCATGTATTTTCTTAAAATAGTTTAGTATGTTTGTGTCCGATCTTGTATTAATGCATGTGTGTTATTGTTTAATAGAATGCCAAAAGTGAATGAAGAGAATGTAAAAAGAATGCCCCCAGACAACCCTATGTTGCCTGTAAAAAGAGAATGCTGGTAAGTCAACCCCCGAGGTCGAGTACCGGCGCGAGTATGTTCCCGGGTAATCCACGAAAAGAGAATGGTCTCCCGTAAATTTATAATGTTAATTCATCTAAGTGAGTCGTTATAACCATACTAAATAATGACAATTTCGCATGTCATGGCGTTGTTGAACGCCGACGAAAAATAGAATAATGTTTTTGTCACCCTAGACTAGTTTAGTCTAACTGTAGCGAATAGCTAAGGTGTGGGGTGTCATCCCCATATAGATCTATACACAAACCCTCGCTCTCCCTCCAAGAGCCTCTAGTTATAACTACAGGCTACGATCTTACACTCAATAGGTGTCAACCGACATGTCTCACTAGATCCTTAATCGAATTTACGCGAAGAGAAACATATAAAACTCATTACAGGCCCAATGAACCATGTAAGTGAGCAACTAAGGTCCACTAAACATGTAAGTCATTTTCAGGCCCGAAAGGAATGAGATTATATAACTTGGGCCCAAAATATATGTAAAAGGACAACTAAGACCCATTTCACATGTAAGGTATTTACAGGCCCAAATAGCACGCAAATAGTATCCAAGGTCCGTCGAGCATGTTAATGGGTCAAGGAGGCCCAATAAACATATAAATAGTATTCAGAACCTATCAAGCATATAAATGGGCCACTAAGGCCCAATAATCCGAGAATGATAAAAATTAGCCCGTTTGTTATTATTTTGCTAGTATTAGCTCAATCATTTACTAAAATGGCATAAAAGACCCACTTTTTGTAAAAATGACATTCTTGGCCCATTAAGCCAAAAATTTACAATTAAGGCCCAATTTTAGTAAAAATAACATTTTAGGCCCCTTTTTGGACAAAACTTGTATTCAAGGCTAGTTTTTGTAAAAATAACATTTTTAACTCACTTTTGTCAAAAATATCATTTTTAGCTTGATTTTTATAAAAATATACATATTCGGCCCATTATAGAAAATTTTATCTTTTTGCCCCAAATTATTATATTTTCGCAACTTGAGCCCTTCTTATCAAAACTTTACATTTTTGGCACAACTTTCTTGAAAATGACATTTAAGCCCACAAAAGATTAAAATTTCCAATTTTAGGGCCCAAAACCATGAGAAGGTCAAATATGGCCCATTTATGAAAATGTTTACATTTTTAGTCCTTGTAAGGTCTCAAATGTCGAGATTAGCCTTGTTTAGCAAAAATTTCCTTTTGAACCCCTTACTAGCCGTGAGTTACATAAATAACCCATTCTTTTATCATTTTGTCGATTTTAGCCCCTTTTATGAAGTTTTTCCTAACTTTAAGTAACTTGTATGTATTTTATACCCTTTTCTTGTAAGATAAGTTGAAATAAGTGTTATGTTATACCAATATCATCATCTTTTAGTAGATCTTTAAGTTTGTCAAGTTTACAACACATAAGCACATATGTAACTAAAGAAAACACACAAACTCATGCATACACACATAGATCTACACAAAACAACTTGTATTCTCCCTCAAAACAAAGTAAAAATTGAAAATAGGGGGTATGAACTCACATTGCTTTGAAGTTTTCGTTTTTTGGTGAGGGAATGAGAAGATCTCGACCCTAGATGTGTTCTTGAGAAGATTTTCGAGCTCTAAGATGTTCAAAAGTGATGAGCTTTGATGAAGAGTTCTTGATCTTTCACAAGATACACTCGAAAATTTAGAGATATGGTGAGTGAATTCTTGATGTTCTAGAGAGCTTTTTGGTGGAGTTGAAATGAAAGAAAATGAGGGTGGTGAAACACCCTTGGCCGAGAGTTAAAATGAAGAGAGAAGAAGAAGGGAAATGTTGAAGTGATGTTGCATGGGTGTAAGTGATTTTCTTGTTATTTGATGCGTTTAAGCATGGAAGCCCACCATGCAAAGATTAAGTGGCACATGCATGTTTAATCTCTTTTTTTATTTATGTTGTGGGCCGAGAATGGGGAAAGGAAAAGAAGAGAGGAAAACTTTGGGCCATATTAGCTCATGTTTGACATTATGAGGCTCAAGATGAGAATTTTTCGGTCCATTGGACCCTTATGAGGGTTCACGGCCCAATGAAGCCCAAAAATATAGTTTGCGGCCCATTAGGGCTTATGAAACCATGTACGGCCCATCATGGCCCATTAGAGATAAGATGAATTATTCTACGCCAACATGACCCAACATACTTTAGTTTCATGGATGTGGGTCCAATTAGAGCCCAAATTGGGTTCCTTGGCCCAAAATAGTCAAATTGAAAGTTTATTGGTCCATTAGGCCCAATAAGAGGATCCTAGTCCATAATAAACTTGAACGGGGATTTTTATGGTTTTCAACCCATAGTTGAATATATGGGATGTATTGTATTAGGTTTTGCACTTCACTCAAGAGTTTGGATTCAAATGGATGGTTTCATTTTAGCATATAGCATGATATTCACTTAGACTACAAGTCTTGCAATAGCTGATGTTTACATGAAAATAGAATCTCCTAGCTAAAAATGATAGTTGTGACATCATCCCCCCGTTAGAGGGAATTTCGTCCCGAAATTCTTTCGAAGGTAGGATTACGAATGAGAGAATAAGTGAGGGTAATTCTGCTTCATCTGGTCTCTTCGCGTTCCCATGTGAATTCTGGTCGACGCTTGGTGTTCCATCGAACCTTCACAATCAGAATGTGGCTCTGTTTCGTACGCTTCACTTCCCCATCCATTATCTCGACTGGTTCTTCGACGAACAGGAGATTCTCGTTTATTTCGATCTCTTCTAAAGGAATGACAAGAGTTTCATCTGATAAGCACTTATTCAAATTCGAGACGTGGAACACGGGGTGTACGTTGCTGAGCTCTGAAGGTAGCTGCAACTTATAAGTTATCGGACCAATTCGGGCAAGAATCTCGAACGGTCCGATGTATCGTGGGTTTAGTTTTCCCCGTTTCCCAAAACGGATCATCCCTTTCCAGGGAGAGACCTTTAATAGCACTCGATCTCCGACTCATGTGTTGAATGATAAAAGTGACCCTCTTGAACTCAGCTACCGCAACCATCTTTCTACCGCAACGGTTCAACACCCGGAGTCAATCTTGTTCATCAGCAACCGCATCAGTAACCGGAGTCAGCTACCGCAGTCAACTTAGCTAGATTACTTTATTTGTCTTTTATGTAATACACTCTATTATCCAGTATGCCTTGCACGGCTGCTTATAGAGTTGTAATCTAGTGTAGTTTCTAAGTCTCTATAAATAGAGACTTACTCTCTTTGTATTCGATACTGGAGAACCGATAACTTATGAATTCTATCTGAATACACATTCTGAAGTTATCTCTCTATCTTTCTTCACTCATCTCTTCTTACTTAAATCTTATCATAATTCTGCTGATCATAATCCCTCTTCGGAGCAAGTCTTTAAGACTTAATCACTAAGCTTGATCTTCCTTATTAACTTGGAGTGAATGCATTCCTTGTTATGAATCAGCTTAAGTGTCTTCTTGATATAACAATTGATGTCATTTCCATTCCTTTACATTTCCGCAACAAACTCTCTAACTATCTAACTATATTATTGTTGAGCTTTTAGATCCTTTGAGATTAACTATTCCGCATTATACTTGTTCTAACTTTTGTTCAAGTGTGTCTCCAAGTTTTTCTCTCAACAATTGGTATCAGAGCCAAAGTGGTTGCTTTTTGAAAAGGGAACTCTGATTTTTCAAAGAGCCTTCTATACCACTAAAGCTCATTTCTTCAAAACAAAAAAAAAACAATTTCAAATGGCACAATCATTATCTCTGAATGTTTCCAACAGTGTCGGTGGTTCTAACCGAGCCCCAATACTAGTCGCAAATGAATATCATCACTGGTCACAAAGAATGGAAAGGTACCTGAGAAGACTGGGTAGAGATGTATGGCGATCCGTAGAATAAGGACCACATGTTCCAGTCCTTACACCAGTCCAAACTGACGGCGCTGCAACCAGGCTAGGAGGAGGTCAACCAGCCATGAGCCGTCCCACCAAGGATGATCTCGATAAAATGGAACATGATGCTGTTGCTTTTTATGAAATCTCATGCGGAGTTGCTCCTGACAACTTCGATATTATCATAAATTGCAAATCAGCGAAAGAGATCTGGGATGTTCTCAAAAACCTGTACGAAGGCTCAGAACAAGCACAAGATAAGAAGCTTAATACCGCACTCAACGAGTTCAACAACTTCAAAGCTCATACTGGAGAAAGTTTGGAAGACTCCTTCAAAAGGTTCAACCTGATAGTCACCAAGTTATCCAATGCGGGCACCATCCGCAGTAACCATGAAATCAATCTTCAATTTCTTAATGGTTTGGGCAGACATTGGACTACGGCCAAGATGATAGTCCAAGGCGATAGAAAGATTCACTCCTTGTCACTTTACAAGCTCTATGGAGAGCTGCAAGCTCAAGAATCCACCGTACTCAAAGACTGTGCTGACTTCGGAGGACCACTTGCTCTCATATCACAAGCTCCACCGCAGTCTCCTTACCCTTCCTCGTATGACACTCTACCGCAGTCATACGAAGCGGATTCTGAATATGATAATGAAGAAGATTTTCAGAAGGCTATTGCTCTGGTTAGCCAACAGTTCAACCGTCTACCACCTCCTTCCTTCCGCAAGAATCAGCAGTTCAACAAACCTCCATTCAACCGTAACTTCGGTTCTCAGAATAACCACTCTCGATTTCCCAAAACTTCTCATCCACCACCACAATCTTAGAATATTCAACCAAAGGAAGTACCGCAGTCTCCTCAAATCACTGACTCCGGTACTCCTTCAGAAGACAAGACTGATGTTGTAATTTGTCACAAATGCAACAAAGAGAATCACTTTGCACGAGATTGTAAGGAGAATGTAGTAAAAGACAAAGCATTCTACCTTAGAATGGCTCAAGAGTTGGAAGACAAAGAAAAAGATGAAAAGGCAAGGGCATACGTGGCCCATGTCAAAAGAGACCATCAAGTCTGGTCATCCGGAGACGAAGATGAGGCCATCAGCAGTGTCAAAGGAAAAGTGAAAATCTGCATGCTGGCCACTACGGATGATGATGGGTCTACAATGTTGAACAAGAACTACTACTACATGGCAAAGGATGGAACACTAAGCATCGTCGAACAGGTAAAACTCATGATCCAAACTCTAAACTATAGCATGCATGACTGTCAGCCTTACATAGATGATCTTAATGACACTTGTGTTGCCGTCCTTACAGACTATAATAAAGCCTTAGATGAGAAGAACATTGCGTCCCAAGAGATATTCCACGTGAGAAGACGACTAGATAACAAAAGACTTAAGATGGCTATATTAGAGAAGGACCTAGAGTTAGAAAAGGATGCAAGAATGTTAAGTGAAACCCAATTAGAGATAGCTTTGAACCAGAGAGATTTAGCTCAGAGAGAAATTGTACGCTTAAATCTCTTAATTGAAAAATTGTTTAATGAAAGTGAGGCTATTGAAAATTTGGTAAACAATGGAACCGTGGACAATACATACAATTGGGGTTGGTCAAATGGATATCCTACCTCAATGGATTCCTCACCCGGTTCAACAAAGACAGACTGTATGTCCCTCCAGACCGAGAATTTCATTTCCCTGTCAATGAGAAGACTTTTCCCGAAGATATTAAAACTCACTTCGGTAGACTGCACAATTTAAGCAATAATTGTGTCATTGAGGAAATTGTGCCGGAGGTTTCGGGTCACACATGTGATCAAATTCCTATCTGTGGCACCATCTATCCAAATTCTCAAACTTCATCCGTAGTTGATGAAGAGAGTGTTGTTGAGGGCCCCGAAGTCTCAAAAGACTTTCCATCTCTGTCCTCAGACCGCAGTGTCTCTCACTGTAGTCAAATGTCCCACAAATGTCCCACCGGAGTCCCATCTAAGACTTACTCAGCGGTAGTCAAGTCATCCCTACCGTAGTCATCAGTTCAAGGAACTGTAACTCTTCAGCCAATATTTCATGAACTATCTATAGAAAATTTTGAAGTAGGTCAATGTTCCCAAATTCCTGAATCCTCAAGTTCTGATGACTCAAGTCCGCATTTTCAAAATCATTCTAAGAATTCCAAGAAACCGTAGTTGAACAACAATGACTGCGGTTCACCAAAATCTTTGGCAAAAAAGGCTTTTAAAGAAGAAATCAGATCTCGTGGTACTAATAGACAAACTTTTTCAAAAAACAAGAAGCAAGTCAGATTTCCTAAATCCAAAAGTCCTGAAAAATTTGTTTTCTCTCACTACATTTCAAAAAACTCTTCTTTCAAGAAAACAAACAAAAAGGAAAGTTCAGTTTCAAAAGTCATTCCTACTACTTCTGACACAACCCAAAAGGGTGTTCAGTCTTTTCGAAACTATGTTTTTCAGGTCTATTCTTCAAATGATCCTAAATGGAAAGGTATTTTACCCACTCCAACACTTTTAAAGTCACGTCAAAATTTCAAATGGAAGGGTATCTTACCAAATCCATCAAAAAGAATTCAGAAATCTACACGTGCTAAAACCTTTCATAAACAGACTTTTTCAAAACCCAAAAACACTCGTGTCAGGAATTACCCATCTCGGACCGGTAACAGATCCAAAACATCCTTAAAACCGCTGACCAATCACAGTGTTAGATCAAAAGACAAAATCTCCTTTTGTAAATGTCAGTGTAGTTGTCAAAAGGTTTTATCTCATGTCAAATCGAGTCAGAGTCAGAAACCTCGTATTTTTTCAAAAAATCACAACACTCCAAATCTACTCAAACACCCAGGACTAGGCTCAAAAGTTGACAAGAGACCTGTCCCTGCAACCTCGGACCATGCATCACTCAGAAACAGATCAATTGTCCCAGGCTCCAAACTTGTTTGGATGCCTAAACTAACCGTGTAATTCTCAGGCTTTGTGCAAGGAGGAACAAGAAGAAGAGTGGTTAATTGACAGTGCCTGCTCCTTGCACATGACCGGAAGGTTAGAGTACCTTCGGGATTTCAGGCCTATATGCAATGGTGGAAATGTCACGTTTGGTAACAATGCAAATGGTGTCATCCGAGGTTACGGTGTTCTCACTACGGGGAACTTTTCCATTCAGAAGGTTGCTTATGTAGAAAGCCTTAAACACAATCTCATCAGTGTTGGCCAACTATGTAAAGCAGGACATCGTGTTGAATTTGATGATCAGTTTTGCTACGTAATGACGAGTGATAGAAACACTTGCCTGATCCAATCTCGATCCGAAGGTACCATGTACCCTTTGGATGTTTCTCTAATCATTGGTAGACCGCAATTGTGTTTTTTGTCCAAAGCTGTATCCGAAGTCAGCTGGCTATGGCACCGTAAGCTAGCTCATCTCAACTTCCGGTACATCAACAACTTAGTCACTGGAGAACTAGTCCGCGGTCTCCCTATTCTCAAATTTAGCAACGATACTCTCTGTCCGGCTTGTGAATATGGTAAGCAGTCTAAAGCAAGTCACCCTCTGATAATGGACTCTTCTATTTCTGAACCACTGGAGCTATTGCACATTGATCTCTGCGGTCCATCAACCGTAGCCAGCCTCCACCACAAGAAGTATATACTGGTTATTGTTGATGACTATACACGCTTCACATGGGTCTTCTTCCTCAGACTCAAATCAGAGACACCACAGATCTTCATCAACTTCATCAAAGAAATCGAACTTCAGATCAAGCTTCTAGTTAGACGCATCCGCAGTGATAATGGAACCGAGTTCACTAATCATCTTCTTAACAGTTTCTTGGTGTCCAAAGACATTTCTCACAACTTCTCAGCACCCTACACACCGCAACAAAATGGTGTAGTAGAAAGAAGGAACCGCACACTGGTAGAAGCAGCCAGATCCATGATTAACTTCTCCCAACTTCCTATCTACTTCTGGGCTGAAGCAGTAGCAACCGCATGTTTTGTCCAAAACCGAAGTATCGTGTGCAAACGCCTCAATAAAACACCATATGAGGGCCTTAACAACCGCAAGCCCAATGTTCGCTTCTTTCATATTTTTGGGTGTAGATGCTTCGTGATCAACAACAGAGATCAGCTCAACAAGTTTGCACTGAAGTCCGACGAAGGCATATTCCTTGGTTACTCCACTAACAAGGTTGCTTATCGAGTGCTCATCAGGCGTACAAGGCTGATCATTGAAAGCTTCGATGTGAAATTTGATGATTCTCACATCTGCGACGCCCCTCCATCCACTGAAACCACCGCAATCATGGAAAGTGACATACCTGCCTCTTCAGGTCCCTTGAATCTAGTTAAATTCAACTATGAGGATCTTTTCGATCCTGTTGAAACGGCGAAACTATCCGAAGTTCTTGTGTCACCCGCAGCTCAACAACAACATGCTGATGTTTCTGGACCATCTCTATCTGAAGTAGCCTCTCTCAATACTTCCACCTCTTCGGTTGAGGGGGAAAGATCTACTCCGGATCTAGCCGCAACCGTCGAGGTTCCAGTACTTGATGTTGTTCAAATTCCTGTCCGCAGAGAAGCATTACCATCAACCGTATCTTCGGATTCGGATGATGAACTCATAGAAAATATCGACACTAGAACTGATCCAAGGATTGTCACTCTCCCATCTGCAGTCTAGGGGGAACCTTCTCATGTTCCAGAGGAACTCCTATCTGCAACCCAGGGGGAACCTCTCCCAACTGCTCATGAAACAAGGCAAGGCAAGTTGCAAAGGGGTATAGTCAACTTAAAGGCATTGACTACGATGAAACGTATGCTCCGGTAGCACGCATGGAAGCTATCCGGATCTTTCTAGCATACGCAGCCCACAAAAACGTCAAGGTACACCAAATGGACGTTAAGAGTTCCTTTCTCAATGGGGAACTAAAAGAAGAGGTTTATCTTCAGCAACCTCCAGGCTTTGAAAATGTTGAATTCCCAGACCACTGCTACAAGCTTGAAAAGGCAATCTACGGTCTGAAGCAAGCCCCAAGAGCATGGTATGAGAATCTTTCTGAATTCCTTGTCTCATCCGGGTACAAGAGAGGAGTGATTGATCCCACACTATTCAGAAAAGCAAATGGCGACCACCTCATGATGGTACAGATATATGTGGATGATATCATCTTCGGTTCGACTGATCAAGGCATGGTGGATGAATTTGCTAAGCTCATGACCAACAAGTTCAAAATGAGCATGAATAGATAGATTAATTTCTTTCTAGGTCTTCAAGTGAAACAAGTACCGCAAGGCATATTCATTCATCAAGAAAAATACACCACTGAACTATTGAAGAAATATTCTATGGACAACTATTCATCTGCTAAGGTCCCCATGGCCTTCGGTTATAAGATCTCTGCTGATCCCTCAGACGAATCTATGGATCACAAGACTTATAGAGGCATCATCGGCTCTTTGATGTACCTCACTGCAAGCAGGCCAGACATTGTCTTTACAACTGGTGTATGTGCAAGGTATCAGGCTGACCCAAAAGTCTCACATATGACCGCAGCCAAACAGATACTACGGTACCTGAAAGGAAGCAAATCTCTTGGTCTATGGTACCCCGCAGGCAATGACTTCAGCCTGCAAGCTTTCGCATATGCGGATCATGCCGGATGCAAGCTCGATCGAAAAAGCACTTCAGGAGGATGTCAATTCATGGGTGAAAGACTAGTCAGCTGGTCCTCAAGAAAACAAAGCTGTGTCTCTCTATCAACTGCAGAAGCCGAGTATGTGGCCGCAGCCAGCTGTTGCTCTCAAGTCCTTTGGATGAAAACTCAACTAATGGACTACGGGTATAGAATGCTGCGGATACCGATCTATTGTGACTCTGAAAGTGCTATTGCTATTTCTCACAATCCAATTCAGCACTCCAAGACTAAGCACATTGAACTACGGTATCATTTCATCAAAGACCACATCTTAAAAGGTAATATTGAACTCATCTTTGTCCCTTCTCATGAAGAGATTGCTGATGTGTTCACAAAAGCGCTCGATTCAACAAAGCTTAACATCTTCCTGCAAATGTTAGGAATGATGAATCCAGACCCGCAATTCTTTTTGAATTGTTAGCTACCGCAGACCATCCTTGGTCTCCGTTGCGGTTCTAACTGAGAATTACATGTGATAGATGGTTTTGGTACCGTTGTCTAGGTACCGCAACCATATATCATACGTATCTCTCATGGGTCTTTATGGTCTGTTATTACTAATCTTTGTACAAGTGTTTTCCTCTCAGTTTCTCACTGCAGTCTTTCCTTGTTCATCCGCAATGACGTTTCTCAACCGCAATGAAAGTTCCATCCGCGATGACGTTTCCAACTGCAATGAATTTTCCATCCGCGATCATCGTGATAATTTCTCAACTGTTTTATCAACTCTTGAATCTTTGTGTGCTATTTAATGATCCTTCATTAAGTTAAACATTAAATACAAAAAAAATATTCTCTTTAGAAACTGTCACATTCTCTTTCTGAATAATCCTTGTATCAGACCTATTTTAGGGATGATGACAAAAAGAACGTTTTTCAATAAACTCATCCTTAATTTGTCCTTTCCTCTCCCCAATACGTCCCATCCGTTACAACTTCCTCTTCCATCACCCCCATGATCACCTGACGTATTGACATGCGTCTGACTTTACATTAAATGCAAAACCCCTTTTGGAAATCTCCCAAAATCTCTTCAAACCTGTTTTAATTATGTGTGGCTGAGATTTAATCCAAAATTCATAGATTCCCCCCAAAACCCCAATCGACGTTTTACCCTATCCTTACCATTTACCTAGGGTTAAACATTTTTCCACCCCCCTTTATAAACCCATCTTCTTCCCCAACAATACTTTACGTTTTCTGAATATCGATTCTTTCTCCCAAATTCCTCAAAACCTTCAAAACTTTCAAGAACTCTGTTTTCTTCTCTCAAATCTTCAACAATGGTGAAATCAGGTGCATCAAAGAAGCAATCCAAGGCTTCGGGTTCTGTAACTCCAACAGGTTCCGACTCTCCAACAATCGCTTCAAGTGATTTTAGAGCAATATTTGAAGATCATCCTTCATATAATGCTCCCATCAAGCTTATGATCAAGTTTCTCATGAACCACCCTTTGTTTGGTCCATTCGATGCATTTACAGACGTTGTTCCAGTTTCTACTCTATTCAAATGTGCGTTCTCTGCATATCGCCCAATGGAAAACCCCCAAGAAGTTCACCTCAATCTCAAAAACGATTCTTTGGTCATCTTGTCCAAAGAAAAGTTCTTAAATGCCATTAATCTTCTGGTTCACCCTTCTATCAAGATTTTCTCACCTTCAATGGCAGACGTTACATCCGCACTCTACCAGATGGGGTATCAGAAACCAACTCGAGGGATTGGTGAGTTCAAAAAGAATCAGCTGCCTGCGGTATGGCAGTTTGTGTGTCATTTTGTCATCCACTGCCTATCCGGCAGAACCGGAGGCATCGACAACATGGGACTGAAGCTACTGGAATTGGTATGGAGCATCTACACAGGCCACGACGTAAACTATGGACAAATCCTTTGGGACGACTTCCTCCAATACATTCCCAAAGAGCACCCAATGGAGAACCCAACCGAGCTCACATTTGCATGGTTCTGGTCACTTTGCATCTCAGACTTACATGCGGATGCTGGAATAGACATGGGTAGTGACATCAACTTTTTCGTCACTAAGGATCTTAAAAGGTACAACCCTTCTTCTGATCAAACGATATTTGGACCGATCCGCAAACTCCCTACTCATATCCTTTCTTCTCTTGGTCTTGAGACTGCTGATGTCTCAGACCACATTGAGGCTACGGAGGGTATTGCCCCATACCCTCCTACCCCGCCTCTTCCATCCGCAGCCATTATCCCTGAGGGTACCGCAGTCCCCTCTTCCACTACACTATCCAATCTTTCTCAAAGAAGAAAGCAGTTGGCAACCAAGAAACAAAGAACACCCAAGAAGGATGCTCCTAAACGAACCGCACCCACCAAGAAACGCAAAACAAAACCTGCCCCAACCATATCTAGCAGTGATTCAGATGAGGATAGGCATCCGATTTCTATCCTCAAGAAAAGGAAAACAACCGATACCACTATCCATATGCGTGACCGGACCGATGCTGAAGCCTCTCAACAGGCTCCAGTAGTCGTTGGGGTGCCCGCACACCCATTCAACACCACCATCATTTTCCAGTCAGACTCAGAAAGTCAGTCTGATTCTCAACTACGTGGAGACTCCCCCCCAGTGCACTCCCAAGAGGACGACACTGGTTCACGCCCTAAGGTCTCCAGGGCTTCCCGACTGCATTTCTTTTCACCAGAGGAGTTGCACTCCATCCTTCTTTCTATCACCCAAACACTACAAACACCTTCCCACCCGCAGGGCACTTCTTTCGCCCATGCCAGAACTGAGCAGAGGCCACACTTGACCACAGGTCAAGGAGACCGAGGAAGCTCAGGAAATCCTACTCTGCTTTCATCTTTTACAAGTGGTTTAGGCACAGTGAGCACAAATGTGCAAGGATCCGTGGACCCAAAGGACACTTCGGTGCGCTTTGAAGGATTTGACGGTGATGCATCCAATGACTCTTGGTTACAGTACAATTCGGTAACTGAGTCAGACAAGAAGAAGTATGATGCGTTCCAAAGGGCTTTCCAAGCCCGCAAGGAACAACAAATCAAGCAGCAACAACAGAAAGAACAGGAGATCCAGTCCGTGGCTAGATATTGGGCAAATGCCATCAGCAATGCCAGTACCGTATCCACCATTCAAAAAGTTCAGAACTGGATGGATCAGATGGCTGAAACAATTTCAAAAGCTCAAGCTTCAGGTGCAGCCGCAGGTACCTCCAAAGTTCCTCCTACACCAACTCCCATTCCATCTCCCACTCCTACAATCAATCCATCACAAGACGAAGAAACTGCATTCGAACTCAGTCCAGCTCCCACCTTCGGTCTTGATGATGAAGACATCCAAGAAGTAAACAAGCCAAGCCCTTCTGATGATGACCTCATGATGTTTGAAGAAGAGGAGTCCAGCGGTTCTCAACATTCGACTTCCAAGCCTAAAGAGAAGAAGAAAAAGAAGAAGAATGTTGTCACCCAGAAGGAGTTCATGAGCCTTCAAGCCAAAATCGATCAGATCTTGGCTGCGGTCCAACCTACTCAACCGCAACCTGAAGACACTCTAGGACCGCAGTCACTGATTGAAAGAATAGAGCGTCTGGAAACAAGGGAACGCATGGCTGCTGAACGAATCTCTCTCAAAGTAGAGATGGGGATCCGGTCCCTTGACAATAACCGCAAGGCTGACTACAAGGACTTCATGGCTGCAGCGAAACGCCTCATCACTGAGGTGACCGCAATCAAAACGGATCTTCAAGTGGCCATCGCGGATCAAGCTTCTCAGTCTCAGAAATTAATAGATGAGACTAATACTGCTTATGAGTCCACTATCTCTGTTCTTCAAGCAACCATCAACCGACTACAAAAATCTCTTTCCTCCAACTTCCATGGCCATGAGATCCTCCAGCTCACCAAAGAAATCCACAAATTACTCTTCAGCTCCTCCACTCCAAACAACCAACAATTGGCAGAAGCTCTCAAAGCTCAGTTCCAAGACGTCTTCAACAAGGTGGATGGACTTATGCAATGGCTTGAGGAAGCACCGGGGTTGCATACCTCAAGAGGGGGAAGTGATGAAGAACAAGAAGTCCATCACTCTGATACTTCTATTCATCAGAGTCCCCCCATCATCACTGAAAAAATTCCCACACCACCGCAACCATCTCAACATACTCCATCTCCTCACACTTCACCTCCAAAAGATACTTCCAAAAAGCCAGAGACTCCTCCGCACTTCAAGAGCTTGGCTGAAAACATGTCTTCTCCAAGCACCACAGACTCCCCCACCACCGCTCAAAGGAAGCATGATTGGAAAGCAGTCAAGCTGGCAGAGTTAATTTGGAGAGAATGCGGGTTTGACACCATGATGGATGAGTCCTTGATCAATTCTTGGATCAATCCGCACCGCAGGCTCCTAGACGAAGATTACAGACCGCACCTCACTTATGCTGAACCCCCTGCTGATGGATACTGGGATATACCAATTTCTCCAAATGCCAAGTACTTCACTGTATTTGAGAAGTTTGACCAAAGCCTTCCAGATCACAAGAGACTGCCAATGGAGTTTGAGAGACTTAGTCTTTTTCACGCTAAACATGCCTCCTCCATTGAAAACATATGGTCTAACGACAGACCATCCGCAGTCAAGAACTACAAATTCAGGAAATTTATGAAGGCTGACTACATCCAGTATACCCTCACCAGAAGGGAGCATGACTACATCCGCACCCAGGCAGACTTTCCTTGTATGAATCCGGAAGAAATCTTCCATATTGCCAGGGTGTTCCAAAACAAGTCAGAAAAGCACCCTAAAATGCAGATAGCGCTTGAAAAAGCCAACTCTTTTCTGAGGGATACGGTCTGTGACTTTGCCAAGATAGATGCAGATATCTACCCCACCATCCTCAAGAAGTTTGATCTCCCACCTTTTGAACCTGTGCCAATGCCTACCGAAGGCTTCCAAGAAAGATCTCTAGGCACAACAAACTACCCTGAACTTGGAGTCATATTGAAAAGGAAGACTGACAACGTCAAATATTTCATTCCTATGACTGCCATACACCGCCTGACCAAGAAACAACTTGACATCTGCCGAACCGCAATTGAAAGATCGAAGCATACTACCGCAGAAGTCAAGTTCGAGATCACAAGAAGAATCACATGGTTGGAAAACGTCAGGAAGTTCTGGTGGATTTTTATCAAGTTCCTCAAACTTGATAGCTGAACCGGAGTTAAAGAGGTCACTTAGGGGGAAATTGTTGAATCATAAAAGTGACCCTCTTGAACTCAGCTACCGCAACCATCTTTCTACCGCAACGGTTCAGCACCCGGAGTCAATCTTGTTCATCAGCAACCGTATCAGCAACCGAAGTCAGCTACCGCAGTCAACTTAGCTAGATTACTTTATTTGTCTTTTATGTAATACACCCTATTATCCAGTATGCCTTGCACGGCTGCTTATAGAGTTGTAATCTAGTGTAGTTTCTAAGTCTCTATAAATAGAGACTTACTCTCTTTGTATTCGATACTGGAGAACCGATAACTTATGAATTCTATCTGAATACACATTCTGAAGTTATCTCTCTATCTTTCTTCACTCATCTCTTCTTACTTAAATCTTATCATAATTATGTTGATCATAATCCCTCTTCGGAGCAAGTCTTTAAGACTTAATCACTAAGCTTGATCTTCCTTATTAACTTGGAGTGAATGCATTCCTTGTTATGAATCAGCTTAAGTGTCTTCTTGATATAACAATTGCTGTCATTTCCATTCCTTTACATTTCCGCAACTAACTCTCTAACTATCTAACTATATTATTGTTGAGCTTTTAGATCCTTTGAGATTAACTATTCCGCATTATACTTGTTCTAACTTTTGTTCAAGTGTGTCTCCAAGTTTTTCTCTCAACATCATGTTTAGCTCCTTTTGGTTTAGAATGTGGTGGAGGCTTTTATGATCGGTGAAGATGGTGCACTTTGTACAGTAGAGGTAGTGCCTCCAAAATTTTAAGGCGAAGACCACAGCTCCCACCTCGAGATCATGAGTGGTGTAATTTACTTCATGCGTCTTCAATTGTCTGGATGTGTAAGCTATCACCTTTCCGCGCTGCATGAGGCACAACCTAACCCTTGATTCGAAGCATCGCAATAGGCTACGAAATCTTCGGTTCCCTCCGGTAAGGATAGAACTGGTGCACTAAAGAGGGCTCGTTTCAAGGTTTGGAAGGCGGTTTCTTGCTTTTCCGTCTAGTTGAAAGACACACCCTTTTGTGTCAAGGTGGTGAGGGATTTGGCTATCTTGGAAAAATTCTGAATAAACCTTCGGTAGTACCCTGCGATACCTAAGAATTGTCGGATTTCTGTTGGCGTTCTCGGGATCGCCCAACCTTCAATGGCCTTTATCTTGGAATGATCTACGTGAATCCCCTCCTCGCTGACTACGTGACCCAAAAAGTTAACACTGTGGATCCTGAACTCGCATTTGGAGAGCTTCGCATATAATCTTAAACCTCTTAGGGTTTCCAAGATCTGACGGAGGTGTTGACCATGCTCTTCTTTGCTTCGAGAGTATATAAGAATATCGTCGATGAAGACGATCACGAAATTATCAAGGAATGAGCGACAGACTCGAGTCATGAGATCCATAAATGCTGCGGGGGCATTTTTTAGACCGAAGGGCATCACAACAAATTCGTAATGACCATATCGAGTTCGAAAAGCAGTTTTTGGAATGTCCTCTTCTCGGAATCGAAGTTGATGATAACCGGATCTTAGGTCTATTTTGGAGAAGTAACTAGCTCCTTGAAGCTGGTCAAATAGATCGTCAATAAGAGGAAGTGGGTATCGGTTTCTGACAGTGAGCTTGTTTAATTCTCTATAATTGATGCACATTCTGAAAGACACGTCCTGTTTTTTGACAAACAAGACCGGAGCTCCCCAGGGTGAGAAGTTTGGTCGGATGAATCCTTTGCTCAACAACTCGCTTAGTTGGCTGGATAACTCCTGTATTTCGGCGGGAGCTAACCTGTAGGGTGATTTGGCAATTGATGTGGCCCCTGGTATTAGGTCGATTCGAAATTCGACTTGTCTTTCTAGGGGTATTCCAGGAAGGTCTTCTGGAAATACATCCGGGAAGTCACATGCCACTAGAATGTATTTAATGTTTACTTCTTCTTTGGTTTTATCCACAATATGAGCGAGGAATGCGTCGTTTTTCTTGTGCATGCACTTTTGTGCCTTGATGCACGAGATAAGACGAAGATTGGCACCAGGTTTATCACAATAGATTATTAGGGTTTCGTGATTGGGGAGATGAAGGCGAACGACCTTCTCGCGAGACATAATATCAGCATGATAGGGGCTTAACCAATCCATGCCGATTATCACATCAAAACTCCTACATAAACATCTTTGGTTGTTTCGGTTTTCCCATTAGCCATCTTCACCGTGAAGGCTTCGTTGAGCTTCTAGGGTTGTTGATTTAGTAAGTGTTTGAACTTGTTACTAACGAAGCTTCGCTCGGCTCCACTATCGAATAAAATGCATGCATAAGTGTTGTTAAGTAGAAACGTAACAGTAACAACCGTTGGGTCCTGAACCGCTTCACCTTGACCCATTGTCAGTACCCTTCCTGACACTCCTGCCCCCTGGTTGTTGTCTTTGGGGCAATCGCGTTTGAAATGCCAGTTTCTCCACACCCATAACAAGTGTAACTGGCCCCAACATTGTTGTTATTATTGTTGCGATTATTGTTGTTGTTGTTATTTGACTGTTGGTTCTGTTGACGTTGAGTTCTACAGTATGTTGCGGTATGACCCTTTCGATTGCAACTTGTGCAATACATCTCCCTGCATTCTCCATGGATGTGAAAATTGCATCTGCTACACTTGGGTAGGGTCCCTGAATATTGTTTGGTAGTAGTTGGTGTAGATGAGACTGGAGCATGTGGTGTTGAGGTGGCCTGAGCAGTAGCAGTGTGGACTGCTACTGTTTGTTGCTTCTTTGATGACTCTACGTTTTGTGGCCCTTTTCGCTTGTTGTTCTTGCCTTTCTTGTTATCACTTTCCTTTTTAACTTCAGCTTCTCCTGCTTTGGCACCCTTCTTGTTTCCATGGTCATATAACTTCTTGGCTAGCCTTTTAGCACTGTCATACGTTCCAGGGTTTGTTGTGATTACATTAACTTGAATTGGAGAGGTCAATTCCCAAATGAATCTTTCAATCTTTTTCCCTTCAGATGTGATCATTCCAGGATACAAGAGTGACAACTCACCGAACCTTGAGATGTATGCATCAATGTCAGAGTTTTGGACTGTGAGATTCCACAGTTCTTGCTCCAACTTCTGGATTTCTCCCCTTGGGCAGTATTCGGCCATCAGCATTTCCTTGAGCTCTTCCCATGGCATAGCATTTTCCACAGGGAGTGTTGTGACAACCTGAAACTTCTACCTGGTACATCTAGTCAGTTAATCTAAGTTAAACTCGTTTCTTTTAACTCCTAACACTGATTAAGGGTTCATTTAAGCGTTCTAAGCTTGAGTACAACCAAGGTTGAGATTAGGAATGAGTCAGCAAGTCGTATAGCGACGAAATCAGGCCATACACCCCTTTTGGAGGAGTGTGCGACCGCACACATGGCCACACACCCACCCTTATATAAAGGATAGACCCCTTTTTTTTCATTCCTTTAACACCTTGGCAGCACACAACACCATTTCTCTCAAGCTTCTTCAACCACAAACCCTCCCAAGGCTTCAAAAACGTAAGTAATCCATACCTTATCTTGTTGTTCTTGAAGAACCACTTAATCTAAGCCTTGAATCATTGAGTCCCATCATGCTCTTCATCTCCTTGAAGGAGTGCGGCCGCACGCCCACATAAGGTGGCCTCACACTCCTAAAAGACCCTCCAAAGTGAGAGGTGGACTTCCATATTCGAGTTGGACATGACCCTAGCTTTGCTACACCTTAGGATTAGCATTTCTGGACATCATCATGTAGGGTGTACGACCGCACACACCTGTATACGGCCACACACACCCTTGTGCGGTAGCACCCTCCTTGTGTGCGGCAGCACACTCCCGTGTGCGATCACACACACACACCCTAGGACCACAAACCCATTCCTAAGACCCTAAACTGGTACTACAACTTAGTATGGACCTAGAACACTTTATGGATGCAAGTATCAACCTTCCATCATGAGTGTACGGCCGCACACCCATTGGGCCGCACACCCATGGCCGTACACACCTTTAAGGTGCCCATACACCTCCCTCATGCAATCCTTTAAGGTCCTAGCACTTAGTGTAAGTAGTCCCAAGTTGTTACAGTGTTTCTCCATCATATTTAGTAGGGAAATACCTTTATTTGACTCCTTTATGTGTCATTACATGTTAATTAGGATCAAATCGTGTTCAAGGCTTCACTTGAACATCCGGCATTCCGTATCGATCCTTCATTCAAATCGCCCGAGGTGAGTTCATACCCCTACGCTTTTCTGAGTTTTTCATGTTTTTAGGGGGGGGGGGGGGCGGAATACAAGCAAATTACAAGGAAACTTGTGCTCAAAGTATATTATTTTGTTTAAGATAATTATATTTTCAGAATGCTTTTAACACGGAAAATAGTTTTAACAAACGATTAACAAATCAACTCGTAGAAACAGTTTTCAAAACTAGAGCAATGAACTTATGAATCATGTAGTAAAATGTATCGTTTTATAAAGGATTCATGTTAATCACAAAAGGATTTTCTATATTATTACTTGTAAATTTGTTAGTCTAAGTTGGAGACACGTCCTTGGTAACATTCACCACAAGAATCAGAGTGTAGGACTAGTACTTGTGACCAGAATCTCTTGTAGGGAGAGCATGACTGTTGTGTATAGATCTATACGGGACTGACGATCCCGCACCTGGCTGCTAGCTACAGTCGGACCGGCAGGTCTACAGGTGACAAAGTCATAAAGGATACCGGCCGTTGCGGGCTATATCCAGTCAGTTATGGTTATAAAACTCACAACCTAGATAGCAGAGATTTACTTTTGTAATAATGAATCAAGTGAACTAACCTCAAAGTAATAACCGATTTGATTACTGGAGGGTATTAATAGTACCTTCAGGATTTAGTTCATCATGTTTTCTTTTATTAGTTTTATTTATGTAATAGGGCTAATATACTTCATTGGAAGTAACCAGGGTTTTTTAGAAGAAAACTACGTTTATCAACATAAGTATGATAGATACTTGTACACCTTAGTTTAGAACGGATAACCAACCATCAACTTGTAGTGAAAATATAGGATTTTCCTGGGATAACTCGGCTTTTCATGAACAGATTGTTTAACAAGTAACTAACGGATATTCATATTCATTCCACGACTCCTTGGATTGTACATACATTGTATGAATCCGGAAGTCATGGAAGGAATGGGTTTTCAAACATGCTTTTCATAAGAAAATATACGATTTTCTTGAGGAACACTTTTCAAAAGGATCAAAGAACATTTTCCACCAAAACTAAATGCTTATGAACTCACCAGCTTTATGCTGATATTCTTTCAAAACTGCTTGTATTCTCAGGGATTTAGTAGACCGGTACCTCCAGGCTTTTGGAGAAGTCGGCGCGTTAGAGTCACGACTTTCGATTTTACTTTTGTTATGAACAAAACTATGTACTAAGACAATGTAAACCTTTTTCATACATGTATTCAATGTTTGGTTGTGTTTACTATGCTTGGTATGATACAACTATTGTGATACTACGCATGACGTCAACCACCCCCGAACGTTTCCGTCGTTCCGGTTTGGGGGTGTGACAGATTGGTATCAGAGCTATTGTTTATAGTGAACTAAGTATACCGAACCTTACATGGTATACAACTATAAATAGTAAGGGGCCTAATTGCTCTAAACTAAAAGTATACTTTCAAAAATATAAGTATTTCTAAAACAAAGTATACAAGTATACCTAAGTACCCGAACCAGTGTCATACGTAAAAGAAAACAAAAGTATTTGGATGTTGGACATCACGGTTAAACCTGAGCAGTTATGTAATCATGTCTAGGGTCAATATAGCCTCATCAACTATATTCATTCGAGACATGACCAACATATGCTTGGGAGTGACTGTAGTGTTGCAGCAAGCCTAAAACTTACCTAGATACCAGAAGAGTTCTAGAACCAAACATAAGGGTTAAAATACTATAGGAGTATTTTAGGATGCTATAACAACCGAACCAAAAACTTACCAAAGAATCTATCCCTCTAGAATCAATCATGTAACTATAATACATTGGAAGTATTATTAGATTCAATGCCTATTAACTATCCTTTTACCCCTATCTCGCATAGATAGCATGGTCGGATTCCATCTCCCTGGCGACCCGTACTTTCCCAACCAAGGAGATGATGGATGGCTCGAGCCAGCGCCAGAAGGGAACCATAAGATTCCTTTGGACGATGACTTCGCCGAACCATTTCCTGAAGAGACTGATTTAGAACCTGAAGTCGAGAATCTGCCTCAAGTAGCCCCGACACCAAATCCTAGCCCCCGACTTGAGTTCGAAGGCCCAACGCCTATGTGGGTCAGAAGCCTGGATAGATGGAGTCATGAACAAGGCCAACCCCGCCTGTACGATGGGGATCGCCGCTTCTACAATGTGAAGGAAGGAGGCTCCACACACAGAGCCCTTCCAATCATAGTATACCGAGTGGCCCGCAACGTTGAACTAAACGTGGCGGCCATTCAATGAACTATGGAGCTTGAGGCAGACTCGGATGCCAACGCAAACCACATTCGTAATCTTGAAGTTGCTCACGGGAGAACTATGAGGGACAATGAAGCTCTGCAACAAGAGCCAGCTACCACTCGACCTGAGGTCATAGAGCTCCGAGCACGCCAGACAGTATACGAGACCCGCCTGCTTGAGATGGAGCGCCAGCTGGCTAACTTAAGGATCCATCTGAGGAGTGCCCGTCGCCGATAGCATAATACTCTATCATCCTTCCTTTTTGGCCTAAGGAGTAACTTTCATATCTATGTTCTGAGTAGTTTTTTTCCGTAAACATATTTGTCTTTCTTGTTGCCAAGATTTCCTCTGTATTAGTATGATTTAGACCTACTTTTAGGTCAAGGTTTCCAAAATATATGTAATCTCAGTTTCAATATTAGTGGCAACAAGCATTTATCAGTTGAAGATTATCATTGTCAAAAGTATACCTTAGATCGATAGCATGCAAATTAAGCAAATTAATCAAGGTCCTATCACTGTTTTGTCCTCAAAACATGTATCATAAGATGTACTTAGACGATCATTCATTTTCCCCATCGATTTCATATCAGTCTCCATAAAAAGCTTCGATATCCTAATCGGCACGGGATGGTTAAGCCCCAAATCATGCTGATATCCTTTGCTTCGAGAAAGCGATTCGTCTCAATCTTTCCCTCTGACGAAGTCCTCACTAGTTATAGTGATAAAATTTGTTCGAACCTTCGTATCATTTCCTGTGCCAAAGCCCAGAAGTATCTGCGAAAGGGATGCCATGCATTCCTGGCTCATGTTGTCGATGAGACGCAAGAAGTTAAAGACCTCGAGAGCATCTCCGAAGTCTGCAACTTTCCTGATCTCTTCCCCAAAGACATTCCAGGGATTTCTTCTGAGTGTCAAGTTGAATCCTGTATCGACTTGATCCCCGGAACAACCCTTATAGCTAAATCTCCATAGCGTCTAGAGCCGACGAAAATGTGAGAGTTATCAGTAAAACACCAATCCTCCATATGGACTCAGCTACGTTCCAAGCTACTGTCACAGCAGTGGTGGCATCCGCCCTAGCTGTTCTTAACGTTGACAACACAAATGTGGGTGGAAGTGTTAATGGCAATCCAAATCTTGGTGTTAACCAATCTCAACAACAAGTGCCTACTAGAAAGGACACACCTGATCTCCAACCTAACATCCTAAAACGAAAGTTCAAAGGGAGTTGTTCAACCCAAAGACCTACTGAGAGGCAACGAATTGGGACAGTCAGTACCCCAGTCATACTTGTTGTTCCAACACCAACCATACCCTACTGTGGAAATCCCCCGCACTGCAGCAAATGCAACTACCATCATCATGGAGTCTGCCGAGTGCTGCATTGCACTAGATGCAACAAGAAGGGACACACCGCCAGCAGTTGTAGAACCCTAGTCAAGTTCATCACTCCGACTACCAATGTTCATCACTCCGACAAGTCCAACCTGTTACCTCTGTGGAAGTGTGGGACATTTCAAAAGAGACTGCCCAACAGAGAAGAACAATGAGGAAACAGGAGGAGTCTGACCTTACAAAATGAGGAAGCATCGACGGACCCTGCCATATTTTGGTACGTTTTCGAAAACCCCGATAATTGTTCATAATTGTGATTACTTTCTCGTCCGGATTAAATCACGAAATCCTTATAACTTTTAAAGCCATAATGAACAAATTATGATAGTTTAGTGAAAACTCTAAGGTCAGTTGTAGTTATACATGACTTGTATACACCAAGCGATTATAGGAAGATCTAGTAAGAATCATTTCATAAAAAGTTCATGATTTCGAAGTATCAGAACCCTCGTACTTGCGGTACCCTCCAATTTCGAATCAAACACAGCAAACACCAGAGACATTCACCCAGGGACATCAATGTCCTAACAAAACGATCCTTCCAAATTAACTTAATGCGCGACTCTAAGACGTCGTCCCGTTTAGTCCGACTGAGTCTATGTTATACCAAACCCTTTTGTCTTAAATCGTTCGATCGCAAAACTCCCGTCGCTCGTAACGAAAAATTAGATGCGAACTTCGAAAATTCATCTCTCTTCGAAACCCGAAAGTATTCATGCGAATAGTATCACCCACAAAGGAATAGACAAAGTAAGAGAACAATCCGGACAGATATAGATACGTCGTGGGACACTCATCTACCCTTAGTGGAACTTTCTTGCAACAATGGCGACCTTTCCAACATCAAGGTTGCGCCGTTCGAAGCCCTCTATGTGTAACACCGTAAATTTTCATACAAATTTTTCATTTTTAAAATCACATAAATATCATCAACACATATCACAAAATCTCAATATTTCAATTATCAAATACACGTGTTCATAATTATTTAAATAAAATCCAGGATCCTCGAACACAACTCCATCTCGTGTGTACAATCAAGCCCTCGCCTTCCCGTGATCCTGAGAAGTACCTGAAACACATAACATATAACACGGTAAGCACGAAGCTTAGTGAGTTCCCCAATATAACACATATTAGCCACTCGAGGCTATAACTCTGTGGGCTTACTGGCCCTAACTCTGTGGACCCTCTGGTCCTAGCTATTGTGGACCTTCCGGTCCTAACTTTGTAAACTATGGAATACACGCAGCATAAATCACATAGAAATAATGCAGTGCAACACATCACATACATATCATACAATATACTCTGTCACATAACTCTACTTACCACTGAAGGTAAAGTATAGTGAGAAGACTCACCTCGGTTGGCGAAGAGATCCTATAAATGTTGCTGTTGTACTCTGACCTCTAACTCTGAGTCAAAACCCATAATTAGCCCTATTAGGATTTAAGACCAACCTTCACATATTAGGTCTAAATATGGTCCACCAACCCGGTCCATAACTAACTCAAGCCCATTGGGCCCACCAAGGCCCAATACCAAATAGGTTCACAAAAAGTCCTCTAATGGCCCAACTATGGCCCAATTTTCTAAATTGGGCCCAAACTCTCATATGGGCCTTACCCTAAAGCCCAACTAAATATTCTAGTCCACATGATTGCTCTTGGATGGCCCATCAATAGCCCAATCACCAAAGCCCCATAGAAAGGCCCAACTCAAGGCCCAAGTGAAACTAGGGTATCACATAAAATGACAATTAGGATTAAGTGTTTCTCACTTAACCCATTAAGGACTTAATCCATTAAGTCCCTTACCCTACTAGATAAATGATATGGTGCAATTGGGCTTAATAGACAATTCAATCCCTAATAGCCCAAAAGTGGGCCCAATAAGTCCAAACCCACAAACCCCAAAATTAGGGTTTTCTAAACCCTAATTAGTGTTTCTGGACCAATCACGAGCCAACCCAGTCCAATAATAAGCAGTCGGGCCAACTAGGGTTCACTATGCCAAGCACCACCCACTACCACCTTAGGTAGTGGTGGTCAGTGGCGGCTCACGGTGGTGGTGGTGGTGGTTTTTCCCCCAATCCCTCCACCAAACATGCTAACACAAGTCCCATTTCACAAGAAATACTCTTAATCATCACAACAAATATGCACAGCCACCACCATATGGTGGCTGGTGGTGGTGATGCGATGGCAGGAGGCGGCAGCCACCATGGTTAGCAGCCATGGTGGGTTTTTCTTGCCAAATACACACGTGAAATTCCCCATGAATGCGGAAATTAGCAATTCCACACGAATATGAAACCATACAGCCGTCGACTAGGCGGCAGGAGTCGTCGGAAAACGCCCATAGCGGCCCCACTGCCACTGACGTCGGCCATTGACGTTTCCGACGCATACCCACATATTACAGCCAGAGAGAGAAGAAGATAGGTTGCAACGAACTTACCGATGGATCCCAGTCGCTCTCATCCCACGTATAACAAGCCATCTTCAACCTTGATCTCGGTGGTTCTTCCAGCCGCCCTTGACGTCTCCGGCCGGCAGCGGTGTTGCAGCGGCGTTACAATGGCAAGGTATCCGTTTGGAGGCTTCATTTGATCGGAAAAGCGAATAGGAAGAAGGTGCCGTTGTGAGGCTCTCATGAGGGTGGCGGCTACAGTATGCTTCCCGGTTTAGGGTTAGAGGACGAGGAAAGGAGTGTCGGGTATAACTTGTGCCTCACTTTTAAACATTCCAACTCTTTACAATTTTAGTCCCTCCTCACTAGATTTCCTTAAATATTAAGCCATCATTTACACTTTTTCCCCCTAACTCCCTAATTTCATTTCATAATAACCCCAAAATTACCAAGCAGCCCCTTTTCTATAAATTATTTACAATTGCAGCCCCCGCCTTTATAATTAATCACAAAACCAATTCGAAACTTACTAATTATTAATTATTTTAGGGTTTCTCCTCATTTTAACCCTTATCTATTTATTTATTTAATATACGGGATGTTACAACTCTCCCCCACTTAAGTTAGATTTCGTCCTCAAAATCATTCCTTACCTTCCCTTACACGCCCGACAACTTGAACGGCATGGCCACAAATCCGAGCATAACCCCAGCTGTTCAATCCAACGGAGCTATCTCAACCAACCACATTGTACATGTAACCACTAAGTTCGCTTTACTCCAAGCCGCATTACAACCGATCTGTAGTCACACATCATTTCCGACCTTAGTCGTCTAACACTCACTAGCTCCATACATGTTGTTGTCCTTCTCAAACCAATCGAACCGACCCTCCCAGGTCTAAAACATCAGATGCAACCCATAACCACTACAAATGAAAACAATCAAGAATCTGAAATATCAACTCATCTATACTTTACACAGATAGGGCCAAACTCAAGCTCGAGAGTCTGATTCAACAGCAGAATTGGAACCACTCAAATCCAATCTGATACTCAACTCACAACCCGTGATTCACGAATCTACGCGTACATTACTTCTCCGATTCCCTCCAATGTGCCACAACCTCTACTCAATTCGAGATATAACGGATCCCAACCATCATGTAGACCACAGTCTCGCCCCTGGCCCGGCCACCAGGTTCCCAAAGACTCAATTATTAGGGCTACCCAAGCCTAAAACTCTTCTGCGTCAAGCTCTGATCAGAGAGCACTTCATCACAACATTCTCTCGCTGACTAGTGGGTACTACGGCTCCCTGCAGTATCACAACGACCTCTCACTGAACAGTGAGTACTACGGCTCCCCGTAGCATCACCACAACCTCTCGCTGAATAGTGAGTACTACGGTTCCCCGTAGCATCACCACACCCCTCACTGAATATTTAGTACTATGGCTCCCCGTAGCATCACCACAACCTCTCTGCACTGACTCATTAAAGCTGCAGCTCCCCGCAGTCTTACCGCACTTACTCTTACCACTTCACAATCTCATCCTCAGGCTGACACCACACTGCGATCATTAACTCATGCTATGCGGCCCATCATAGGTAGGTACACACACACCCATCCAGGCTAAGCATCACTACTTTCGACGACCACCGTCGTGACAAAACCTATTTTTCTCGCTGCAATTCACATTCTCAGATAAATCCATTTGATGTCAATTAGCTGATGGGCCCCCACCGGAACCATAGACACTTGATACACCACTCGACATCTCATAACTCAAGACTCGAAATAAACTGAAATTTAATACATCATACCCGGATGTCTCGGCACACCATCACAGAATCTCAGGATGTCTTGCCCCACCACTGATCTCCTACTTATGACATCATACTCAGATACCGCAATGTACTCTGTCAGAATCTCACAACTGATCTTCCTCTCACACATCTTATAACTTCAAAAATCCCAATCCTCAACTTGAAACACATAGAAATCGTCGAAGACTCAGAACACGATGTCGACAATCCTATACTCCCTCCTCTGTCGCTCAAACCTCTGCAAGGATATTTATACCGACTCTGAAGCTGGTTGCACGATCATCTCTTACCCTTTCCAAAGAGCATAGAACAATCCATTCATCGAACCAACCACCTCGAAAAATTCTTACCTACCACAAGGTCTCTGCCTAACGGCCACCTGCCGTGCAGACACTCATCCTTTCTTGAACACGTACCACATGCACTATCTCGGTCTGCACTTCGCCTTGACCATCAATAATCCTGGTCTCAGGAATCCGCACCGTAGGTCTCTATATCCAGTTCTCTAACCGCTCTTCAACAGATCTCTGATCTCCTCAAAAGCACCCGATCCTCCCCCACTCAGGGTTCGAACCATCACCAATTGGTTTACCAACAATCTATCCCACAGACTGTTTTTACCAGTAACATCGCACCTACTCTTGAGAGGTGATACGCAATGCTCAATGATCTCCCCGATGGAGATTGAGAAACTCCAATTACCCAAATCTCAGATGAAATCCTCAGAAACTTCTCATCATGACTACCCCTAGTCATTCAGAATCTCGTAACATCCCACTACCGGACATCTCAACTGTCCAGTAGTAACTCTGACTCTTAATCTGAAATAATGAACTATCATACTCGTCATCCTCGACTCTTCAATCAACGTTCCATCACGTGGATTGTAATAAGAGCGGAGTCCTCATTACCATACTCAATACTCCTCATAGACAATAAGAGCCACCGCCCCAATATCCTTTTCTTGATCGTCTGCCGCTGCAGTTAATACATGCCCTACTATGCTCAAATAGGGTGTATACTTGTCCTTAACCATCTCAGTCCCCGCTGACAACCTGCTCATGCTCTAACATTACCTCTCGGCACACATACTGCCCTAATACTCTGATGGAAGGGCGCCATCAATGCTAACCCGCAGGGTTCTACCCCCAAGCTCGGAAACCGAATTCTCAACACCTCTTATATTTCCTACAGGAAACGAAAATAATACCATCCATGTCACAGAAGGTGACATCTCCACTATCGGCTGATTGCTCAACTCATGCCGTCATCCTCAATAACCGCCATCTCTACTCATCCTTGAGCCTTGCGACTTCATCTTTCATCTTACCAAAAATCCCTCGGAGCTAACTCGATTTCCCTCTCAAGTGATGCTCCACTAAAACTCGTTCATCATGGCCCTCTGGCCCCATACTCTTTCACATCTGATCTCAGTCTAACAAATCACCACGGAATAACTGGTAGCACTAGTAGCATTAACCGTCACGGGTCATGGTACTCGAACCATGTAGCCACCCCTCGATCTGCTATGAATCATGGTACCCGAACCATGTTATCTCTTCTCAATCCGCTACGAATCATGGTACTCGACCCATGACATCACCTCTCGATCTGCTACGAATCATGGTACTCGAACCATGAAATCACCTCTCGATCTGCTACAAATCATGGTACTCGAACCATGAAATCACCTCTCGATCTGCTACAAATCATGGTACTCGAACCATGAAATCACCTCTCGCTCTGCTACTTAAAACCTCCGGAATGTTCTCTGTATCGAGTATGGGTCCTCTACTTTCAGTAGTACGGGCCCATACTACCTGCCACATCTACCTATACTTTCCACACGGACCATCCCCGAGTCCCTAAGTAGCTGCTCGACCTTCTCACTCACTCACCAACCCCGTCATGCGTGTTCGCTCCTCTGTGAAATATCCAACTCTGTCAGTGTACTCATCTGACTAGGGTCACCTTTTCCTAGGCTCTTCCTAGGTTCTCACACTTCCCGCTATCAGCTGCTGAAGAACTCCTTATGATGCCAACCATCTACCTCCTGAATATCGTCATATTCACTTAGTATGGACCTAGAACACTTTATGGATGCAAGTATCAACCTTCCATCATGAGTGTACGGCCGCACACCCATTGGGCCGCACACCCATGGCCGTACACACCTTTAAGGTGCCCATACACCTCCCTCATGCAATCCTTTAAGGTCCTAGCACTTAGTGTAAGTAGTCCCAAGTTGTTACAGTGTTTCTCCATCATATTTAGTAGGGAAATACCTTTATTTGACTCCTTTATGTGTCATTACATGTTAATTAGGATCAAATCGTGTTCAAGGCTTCACTTGAACATCCGGCATTCCGTATCGATCCTTCATTCAAATCGCCCGAGGTGAGTTCATACCCCTACGCTTTTCTGAGTTTTTCATGTTTTTAGGGGGGGGGGGGGGCGGAATACAAGCAAATTACAAGGAAACTTGTGCTCAAAGTATATTATTTTGTTTAAGATAATTATATTTTCAGAATGCTTTTAACACGGAAAATAGTTTTAACAAACGATTAACAAATCAACTCGTAGAAACAGTTTTCAAAACTAGAGCAATGAACTTATGAATCATGTAGTAAAATGTATCGTTTTATAAAGGATTCATGTTAATCACAAAAGGATTTTCTATATTATTACTTGTAAATTTGTTAGTCTAAGTTGGAGACACGTCCTTGGTAACATTCACCACAAGAATCAGAGTGTAGGACTAGTACTTGTGACCAGAATCTCTTGTAGGGAGAGCATGACTGTTGTGTATAGATCTATACGGGACTGACGATCCCGCACC
The DNA here is from genome assembly GCF_052849685.1 of Lactuca virosa. Classification (NCBI taxonomy): domain Eukaryota; kingdom Viridiplantae; phylum Streptophyta; class Magnoliopsida; order Asterales; family Asteraceae; genus Lactuca; species Lactuca virosa. The sequence goes on along the minus strand of NC_136426.1, from coordinate 167,646,227 downwards.
TGGCTGCTAGCTACAGTCGGACCGGCAGGTCTACGGGTGACAAAGTCATAAAGGATACCGGCCGTTGCGGGCTATATCCAGTCAGTTATGGTTATAAAACTCACAACCTAGATAGCAGAGATTTACTTTTGTAATAATGAATCAAGTGAACTAACCTCAAAGTAATAACCGATTTGATTACTGGAGGGTATTAATAGTACCTTCAGGATTTAGTTCATCATGTTTTCTTTTATTAGTTTTATTTATGTAATAGGGCTAATATACTTCATTGGAAGTAACCAGGGTTTTTTAGAAGAAAACTACGTTTATCAACATAAGTATGATAGATACTTGTACACCTTAGTTTAGAACGGATAACCAACCATCAACTTGTAGTGAAAATATAGGATTTTCCTGGGATAACTCGGCTTTTCATGAACAGATTGTTTAACAAGTAACTAACGGATATTCATATTCATTCCACGACTCCTTGGATTGTACATACATTGTATGAATCCGGAAGTCATGGAAGGAATGGGTTTTCAAACATGCTTTTCATAAGAAAATATACGATTTTCTTGAGGAACACTTTTCAAAAGGATCAAAGAACATTTTCCACCAAAACTAAATGCTTATGAACTCACCAGCTTTATGCTGATATTCTTTCAAAACTGCTTGTATTCTCAGGGATTTAGTAGACCGGTACCTCCAGGCTTTTGGAGAAGTCGGCGCGTTAGAGTCACGACTTTCGATTTTACTTTTGTTATGAACAAAACTATGTACTAAGACAATGTAAACCTTTTTCATACATGTATTCAATGTTTGGTTGTGTTTACTATGCTTGGTATGATACAACTATTGTGATACTACGCATGACGTCAACCACCCCCGAACGTTTCCGTCGTTCCGGTTTGGGGGTGTGACAGATTGGTATCAGAGCTATTGTTTATAGTGAACTAAGTATACCGAACCTTACATGGTATACAACTATAAATAGTAAGGGGCCTAATTGCTCTAAACTAAAAGTATACTTTCAAAAATATAAGTATTTCTAAAACAAAGTATACAAGTATACCTAAGTACCCGAACCAGTGTCATACGTAAAAGAAAACAAAAGTATTTGGATGTTGGACATCACGGTTAAACCTGAGCAGTTATGTAATCATGTCTAGGGTCAATATAGCCTCATCAACTATATTCATTCGAGACATGACCAACATATGCTTGGGAGTGACTGTAGTGTTGCAGCAAGCCTAAAACTTACCTAGATACCAGAAGAGTTCTAGAACCAAACATAAGGGTTAAAATACTATAGGAGTATTTTAGGATGCTATAACAACCGAACCAAAAACTTACCAAAGAATCCATCCCTCTAGAATCAATCATGTAACTATAATACATTGGAAGTATTATTAGATTCAATGCCTATTAACTATCCTTTTACCCCTATCTCGCATAGATAGCATGGTCGGATTCCATCTCCCTGGCGACCCGTACTTTCCCAACCAAGGAGATGATGGATGGCTCGAGCCAGCGCCAGAAGGGAACCATAAGATTCCTTTGGACGATGACTTCGCCGAACCATTTCCTGAAGAGACTGATTTAGAACCTGAAGTCGAGAATCTGCCTCAAGTAGCCCCGACACCAAATCCTAGCCCCCGACTTGAGTTCGAAGGCCCAACGCCTATGTGGGTCAGAAGCCTGGATAGATGGAGTCATGAACAAGGCCAACCCCGCCTGTACGATGGGGATCGCCGCTTCTACAATGTGAAGGAAGGAGGCTCCACACACAGAGCCCTTCCAATCATAGTATACCGAGTGGCCCGCAACGTTGAACTAAACGTGGCGGCCATTCAATGAACTATGGAGCTTGAGGCAGACTCGGATGCCAACGCAAACCACATTCGTAATCTTGAAGTTGCTCACGGGAGAACTATGAGGGACAATGAAGCTCTGCAACAAGAGCCAGCTACCACTCGACCTGAGGTCATAGAGCTCCGAGCACGCCAGACAGTATACGAGACCCGCCTGCTTGAGATGGAGCGCCAGCTGGCTAACTTAAGGATCCATCTGAGGAGTGCCCGTCGCCGATAGCATAATACTCTATCATCCTTCCTTTTTGGCCTAAGGAGTAACTTTCATATCTATGTTCTGAGTAGTTTTTTTCCGTAAACATATTTGTCTTTCTTGTTGCCAAGATTTCCTCTGTATTAGTATGATTTAGACCTACTTTTAGGTCAAGGTTTCCAAAATATATGTAATCTCAGTTTCAATATTAGTGGCAACAAGCATTTATCAGTTGAAGATTATCATTGTCAAAAGTATACCTTAGATCGATAGCATGCAAATTAAGCAAATTAATCAAGGTCCTATCACTGTTTTGTCCTCAAAACATGTATCATAAGATGTACTTAGACGATCATTCATTTTCCCCATCGATTTCATATCAGTCTCCATAAAAAGCTTCGATATCCTAATCGGCACGGGATGGTTAAGCCCCAAATCATGCTGATATCCTTTGCTTCGAGAAAGCGATTCGTCTCAATCTTTCCCTCTGACGAAGTCCTCACTAGTTATAGTGATAAAATTTGTTCGAACCTTCGTATCATTTCCTGTGCCAAAGCCCAGAAGTATCTGCGAAAGGGATGCCATGCATTCCTGGCTCATGTTGTCGATGAGACGCAAGAAGTTAAAGACCTCGAGAGCATCTCCGAAGTCTGCAACTTTCCTGATCTCTTCCCCAAAGACATTCCAGGGATTTCTTCTGAGTGTCAAGTTGAATCCTGTATCGACTTGATCCCCGGAACAACCCTTATAGCTAAATCTCCATAGCGTCTAGAGCCGACGAAAATGTGAGAGTTATCAGTAAAACACCAATCCTCCATATGGACTCAGCTACGTTCCAAGCTACTGTCACAGCAGTGGTGGCATCCGCCCTAGCTGTTCTTAACGTTGACAACACAAATGTGGGTGGAAGTGTTAATGGCAATCCAAATCTTGGTGTTAACCAATCTCAACAACAAGTGCCTACTAGAAAGGACACACCTGATCTCCAACCTAACATCCTAAAACGAAAGTTCAAAGGGAGTTGTTCAACCCAAAGACCTACTGAGAGGCAACGAATTGGGACAGTCAGTACCCCAGTCATACTTGTTGTTCCAACACCAACCATACCCTACTGTGGAAATCCCCCGCACTGCAGCAAATGCAACTACCATCATCATGGAGTCTGCCGAGTGCTGCATTGCACTAGATGCAACAAGAAGGGACACACCGCCAGCAGTTGTAGAACCCTAGTCAAGTTCATCACTCCGACTACCAATGTTCATCACTCCGACAAGTCCAACCTGTTACCTCTGTGGAAGTGTGGGACATTTCAAAAGAGACTGCCCAACAGAGAAGAACAATGAGGAAACAGGAGGAGTCTGACCTTACAAAATGAGGAAGCATCGACGGACCCTGCCATATTTTGGTACGTTTTCGAAAACCCCGATAATTGTTCATAATTGTGATTACTTTCTCGTCCGGATTAAATCACGAAATCCTTATAACTTTTAAAGCCATAATGAACAAATTATGATAGTTTAGTGAAAACTCTAAGGTCAGTTGTAGTTATACATGACTTGTATACACCAAGCGATTATAGGAAGATCTAGTAAGAATCATTTCATAAAAAGTTCATGATTTCGAAGTATCAGAACCCTCGTACTTGCGGTACCCTCCAATTTCGAATCAAACACAGCAAACACCAGAGACATTCACCCAGGGACATCAATGTCCTAACAAAACGATCCTTCCAAATTAACTTAATGCGCGACTCTAAGACGTCGTCCCGTTTAGTCCGACTGAGTCTATGTTATACCAAACCCTTTTGTCTTAAATCGTTCGATCGCAAAACTCCCGTCGCTCGTAACGAAAAATTAGATGCGAACTTCGAAAATTCATCTCTCTTCGAAACCCGAAAGTATTCATGCGAATAGTATCACCCACAAAGGAATAGACAAAGTAAGAGAACAATCCGGACAGATATAGATACGTCGTGGGACACTCATCTACCCTTAGTGGAACTTTCTTGCAACAATGGCGACCTTTCCAACATCAAGGTTGCGCCGTTCGAAGCCCTCTATGTGTAACACCGTAAATTTTCATACAAATTTTTCATTTTTAAAATCACATAAATATCATCAACACATATCACAAAATCTCAATATTTCAATTATCAAATACACGTGTTCATAATTATTTAAATAAAATCCAGGATCCTCGAACACAACTCCATCTCGTGTGTACAATCAAGCCCTCGCCTTCCCGTGATCCTGAGAAGTACCTGAAACACATAACATATAACACGGTAAGCACGAAGCTTAGTGAGTTCCCCAATATAACACATATTAGCCACTCGAGGCTATAACTCTGTGGGCTTACTGGCCCTAACTCTGTGGACCCTCTGGTCCTAGCTATTGTGGACCTTCCGGTCCTAACTTTGTAAACTATGGAATACACGCAGCATAAATCACATAGAAATAATGCAGTGCAACACATCACATACATATCATACAATATACTCTGTCACATAACTCTACTTACCACTGAAGGTAAAGTATAGTGAGAAGACTCACCTCGGTTGGCGAACAGATCCTATAAATGTTGCTGTTGTACTCTGACCTCTAACTCTGAGTCAAAACCCATAATTAGCCCTATTAGGATTTAAGACCAACCTTCACATATTAGGTTTAAATATGGTCCACCAACCCGGTCCATAACTAACTCAAGCCCATTGGGCCCACCAAGGCCCAATACCAAATAGGTTCACAAAAAGTCCTCTAATGGCCCAACTATGGCCCAATTTTCTAAATTGGGCCCAAACTCTCATATGGGCCTTACCCTAAAGCCCAACTAAATATTCTAGTCCACATGATTGCTCTTGGATGGCCCATCAATAGCCCAATCACCAAAGCCCCATAGAAAGGCCCAACTCAAGGCCCAAGTGAAACTAGGGTATCACATAAAATGACAATTAGGATTAAGTGTTTCTCACTTAACCCATTAAGGACTTAATCCATTAAGTCCCTTACCCTACTAGATAAATGATATGGTGCAATTGGGCTTAATAGACAATTCAATCCCTAATAGCCCAAAAGTGGGCCCAATAAGTCCAAACCCACAAACCCCAAAATTAGGGTTTTCTAAACCCTAATTAGTGTTTCTGGACCAATCACGAGCCAACCCAGTCCAATAATAAGCAGTCGGGCCAACTAGGGTTCACTATGCCAAGCACCACCCACTACCACCTTAGGTAGTGGTGGTCAGTGGCGGCTCACGGTGGTGGTGGTGGTGGTTTTTCCCCCAATCCCTCCACCAAACATGCTAACACAAGTCCCATTTCACAAGAAATACTCTTAATCATCACAACAAATATGCACAGCCACCACCATATGGTGGCTGGTGGTGGTGATGCGATGGCAGGAGGCGGCAGCCACCATGGTTAGCAGCCATGGTGGGTTTTTCTTGCCAAATACACACGTGAAATTCCCCATGAATGCGGAAATTAGCAATTCCACACGAATATGAAACCATACAGCCGTCGACTAGGCGGCAGGAGTCGTCGGAAAACGCCCACAGCGGCCCCACTGCCACTGACGTCGGCCATTGACGTTTCCGACGCATACCCACATATTACAGCCAGAGAGAGAAGAAGATAGGTTGCAACGAACTTACCGATGGATCCCAGTCGCTCTCATCCCACGTATAACAAGCCATCTTCAACCTTGATCTCGGTGGTTCTTCCAGCCGCCCTTGACGTCTCCGGCCGGCAGCGGTGTTGCAGCGGCGTTACAATGGCAAGGTATCCGTTTGGAGGCTTCATTTGATCGGAAAAGCGAATAGGAAGAAGGTGCCGTTGTGAGGCTCTCATGAGGGTGGCGGCTACAGTATGCTTCCCGGTTTAGGGTTAGAGGACGAGGAAAGGAGTGTCGGGTATAACTTGTGCCTCACTTTTAAACATTCCAACTCTTTACAATTTTAGTCCCTCCTCACTAGATTTCCTTAAATATTAAGCCATCATTTACACTTTTTCCCCCTAACTCCCTAATTTCATTTCATAATAACCCCAAAATTACCAAGCAGCCCCTTTTCTATAAATTATTTACAATTGCAGCCCCCGCCTTTATAATTAATCACAAAACCAATTCGAAACTTACTAATTATTAATTATTTTAGGGTTTCTCCTCATTTTAACCCTTATCTATTTATTTATTTAATATACGGGATGTTACAACTCTCCCCCACTTAAGTTAGATTTCGTCCTCAAAATCATTCCTTACCTTCCCTTACACGCCCGACAACTTGAACGGCATGGCCACAAATCCGAGCATAACCCCAGCTGTTCAATCCAACGGAGCTATCTCAACCAACCACATTGTACATGTAACCACTAAGTTCGCTTTACTCCAAGCCGCATTACAACCGATCTGTAGTCACACATCATTTCCGACCTTAGTCGTCTAACACTCACTAGCTCCATACATGTTGTTGTCCTTCTCAAACCAATCGAACCGACCCTCCCAGGTCTAAAACATCAGATGCAACCCATAACCACTACAAATGAAAACAATCAAGAATCTGAAATATCAACTCATCTATACTTTACACAGATAGGGCCAAACTCAAGCTCGAGAGTCTGATTCAACAGCAGAATTGGAACCACTCAAATCCAATCTGATACTCAACTCACAACCCGTGATTCACGAATCTACGCGTACATTACTTCTCCGATTCCCTCCAATGTGCCACAACCTCTACTCAATTCGAGATATAACGGATCCCAACCATCATGTAGACCACAGTCTCGCCCCTGGCCCGGCCACCAGGTTCCCAAAGACTCAATTATTAGGGCTACCCAAGCCTAAAACTCTTCTGCGTCAAGCTCTGATCAGAGAGCACTTCATCACAACATTCTCTCGCTGACTAGTGGGTACTACGGCTCCCTGCAGTATCACAACGACCTCTCACTGAACAGTGAGTACTACGGCTCCCCGTAGCATCACCACAACCTCTCGCTGAATAGTGAGTACTACGGTTCCCCGTAGCATCACCACACCCCTCACTGAATATTTAGTACTATGGCTCCCCGTAGCATCACCACAACCTCTCTGCACTGACTCATTAAAGCTGCAGCTCCCCGCAGTCTTACCGCACTTACTCTTACCACTTCACAATCTCATCCTCAGGCTGACACCACACTGCGATCATTAACTCATGCTATGCGGCCCATCATAGGTAGGTACACACACACCCATCCAGGCTAAGCATCACTACTTTCGACGACCACCGTCGTGACAAAACCTATTTTTCTCGCTGCAATTCACATTCTCAGATAAATCCATTTGATGTCAATTAGCTGAAGGGCCCCCACCGGAACCATAGACACTTGATACACCACTCGACATCTCATAACTCAAGACTCGAAATAAACTGAAATTTAATACATCATACCCGGATGTCTCGGCACACCATCACAGAATCTCAGGATGTCTTGCCCCACCACTGATCTCCTACTCATGACATCATACTCAGATACCGCAATGTACTCTGTCAGAATCTCACAACTGATCTTCCTCTCACACATCTTATAACTTCAAAAATCCCAATCCTCAACTTGAAACACATAGAAATTGTCGAAGACTCAGAACACGATGTCGACAATCCTATACTCCCTCCTCTGTCGCTCAAACCTCTGCAAGGATATTTATACCGACTCTGAAGCTGGTTGCACGATCATCTCTTACCCTTTCCAAAGAGCATAGAACAATCCATTCATCGAACCAACCACCTCGAAAAATTCTTACCTACCACAAGGTCTCTGCCTAACGGCCACCTGCCGTGCAGACACTCATCCTTTCTTGAACACGTACCACATGCACTATCTCGGTCTGCACTTCGCCTTGACCATCAATAATCCTGGTCTCAGGAATCCGCACCGTAGGTCTCTATATCCAGTTCTCTAACCGCTCTTCAACAGATCTCTGGTCTCCTCAAAAGCACCCGATCCTCCCCCACTCAGGGTTCGAACCATCACCAATTGGTTTACCAACAATCTATCCCACAGACTGTTTTTACCAGTAACATCGCACCTACTCTTGAGAGGTGATACACAATGCTCAATGATCTCCCCGATGGAGATCGAGAAACTCCAATTACCCAAATCTCAGATGAAATCCTCAGAAACTTCTCATCATGACTACCCCTAGTCATTCAGAATCTCGTAACATCCCACTACCGGACATCTCAACTGTCCAGTAGTAACTCTGACTCTTAATCTGAAATAATGAACTATCATACTCGTCATCCTCGACTCTTCAATCAACGTTCCATCACGTGGATTGTAATAAGAGCGGAGTCCTCATTACCATACTCAATACTCCTCATAGACAATAAGAGCCACCGCCCCAATATCCTTTTCTTGATCGTCTGCCGCTGCAGTTAATACATGCCCTACTATGCTCAAATAGGGTGTATACTTGTCCTTAACCATCTCAGTCCCCGCTGACAACCTGCTCATGCTCTAACATTACCTCTCGGCACACATACTGCCCTAATACTCTGATGGAAGGGCGCCATCAATGCTAACCCGCAGGGTTCTACCCCCAAGCTCGGAAACCGAATTCTCAACACCTCTTATATTTCCTACAGGAAACGAAAATAATACCATCCATGTCACAGAAGGTGACATCTCCACTATCGGCTGATTGCTCAACTCATGCCGTCATCCTCAATAACCGCCATCTCTACTCATCCTTGAGCCTTGCGACTTCATCTTTCATCTTACCAAAAATCCCTCGGAGCTAACTCGATTTCCCTCTCAAGTGATGCTCCACTAAAACTCGTTCATCATGGCCCTCTGGCCCCATACTCTTTCACATCTGATCTCAGTCTAACAAATCACCACGGAATAACTGGTAGCACTAGTAGCATTAACCGTCACGGGTCATGGTACTCGAACCATGTAGCCACCCCTCGATCTGCTATGAATCATGGTACCCGAACCATGTTATCTCTTCTCAATCCGCTACGAATCATGGTACTCGACCCATGACATCACCTCTCGATCTGCTACGAATCATGGTACTCGAACCATGAAATCACCTCTCGATCTGCTACAAATCATGGTACTCGAACCATGAAATCACCTCTCGATCTGCTACAAATCATGGTACTCGAACCATGAAATCACCTCTCGCTCTGCTACTTAAAACCTCCGGAATGTTCTCTGTATCGAGTATGGGTCCTCTACTTTCAGTAGTACGGGCCCATACTACCTGCCACATCTACCTATACTTTCCACACGGACCATCCCCGAGTCCCTAAGTAGCTGCTCGACCTTCTCACTCACTCACCAACCCCGTCATGCGTGTTCGCTCCTCTGTGAAATATCCAACTCTGTCAGTGTACTCATCTGACTAGGGTCACCTTTTCCTAGGCTCTTCCTAGGTTCTCACACTTCCCGCTATCAGCTGCTGAAGAACTCCTTATGATGCCAACCATCTACCTCCTGAATATCGTCATATTCACTTAGTAGCTGACTCTCATCATCAAGAGTTCCACAAAGCACGAAGCAAGTAGCATTCGGGCATCGAATAATCTCTACTAACATGTAAACCACTCTAGGTCATTACCCACTTGCTCTCCTCATACTCTAAGGATACCACCGAACTCAAGCAACTTTACCCCATGCGGGCATCTGACTACTCTCTCAGTAGACTCCTCAAATGCTCATCTAGGTAACTCTCCTAGATTACCCCTCTACTCAAAACCCTCTCTAGAGGATTCCTGCTGGATACTCTTACTCAAAACATGCTCGAAAGCACATCAAAGATAACAATAACTCCTAGGCTAAGGCATCACAAATCAGGCCACTCTAGTCCTAACATATGAAACACCTAGCCTATCTCTAGCATGTATATTATCTCAGACCATATCTCATAATACAACGTAAGGGTATTTTGGGAAATCACGATTCGAGCTCTGGCTGATTGTACACACTGCTCCAACTCGTATTCTTTTAGAAACTCTTGCTCGTTTTAGAAAAAATCATTTCCTTGAAATTTTTTCTCAAATCCTCAGTTCGAGTCCAGATCTACCTGAAGGTTCATCCGAATCCCTCAAACCAAGGCTCTGATACCAACTTGTAACACCGTAAATTTTCATACAAAATTTTCATTTTTAAAATCACATAAATATCATCAACACATATCACAAAATCTCGATATTTCAATTATCAAATACACGTGTTCATAATTATTTAAATAAAATCTAGGATCCTCGAACACAACTCCATCTCGTGTGTACAATCAAGCCGTCGGCTTCCCGTGATCCTGAGAAGTACCTGAAACACATAACATATAACATGGTAAGCACGAAGCTTAGTGAGTTCCCCAATATACCACATATAACACATATTAGCCACTCGAGGCTATAACTCTGTGGGCCTACTGGCCCTAACTCTGTGGACCCTCTGGTCCTAGCTCTTGTGGACCTTCCGGTCCTAACTCTATAAACTCTGGAATACACACAGCATAAATCACATAGAAATAATGCAGTGCAACACATCACATATATAGCATACAATATACTCTGTCACATAACTCTACTTACCACTGAAGGTAAAGTATAGTGAGAAGACTCACCTCGGTTGGCGAACAGATCCTATAAATGTTGCTGTTGTACTCCGGCCTCTAACTCTGAGTCAAAACCCATAATTAGCCCTATTAGTATTTAAGACCAACCTTCACATATTAGATCTAAATATGGTCCACCAACCCGGTCCATAACTAACTCAAGCCCATTGGGCCCACCAAGGCCCAATACCAAATGGGTTCACAAAAAGTCCTCTAATGGCCCAACTATGGCCCAATTTTCTAAATTGGGCCCAAACTCTCATATGGGCCTTACCCTAAAGCCCAACTAAATATTCTAGTCCACATGATTGCTCTTGGATGGCCCATCAATAGCCCAATCACCAAAGCCCCATAGAAAGGCCCAACTCAAGGCCCAATACCAAATGGGTTCACAAAAAGTCCTCTAATGGCCCAACTATGGCCCAATTTTCTAAATTGGGCCCAAACTCTCATATGGGCCTTACCCTAAAGCCCAACTAAATATTCTAGTCCACATGATTGCTCTTGGATGGCCCATCAATAGCCCAATCACCAAAGCCCCATAGAAAGGCCCAACTCAAGGCCCAAGTGAAACTAGGGTTTCATATAAAATGACAATTAGGATTAAGTGTTTTTCACTTAACCCATTAAGGACTTAATCCATTAAGTCCCTTACCCTACTAGATAAATGATATGGTGCAATTGGGCTTAATACACAATTCAATCCCCAATGGCCCAAAAGTGAGCCCAATAAGTCCAAACCCACAAACCCCAAAATTAGGGTTTTCTAAACCCTAATTAGGGTTTCTGGATCAATCACGAGCCAACCCAGTCCAATAATAAGCAGTTGGGCCAACTAGGGTTCACTATGCCAAGCACCACCCACTACCACCTCAGGTAGTGGTGGTCAGTGGCTGCTCACGGCGGCGGCCACCACCTCACGGTGGTGGTGGTGGTGGTTTTTCCCCCAATCCCTCCACCAAACATGCTAACACAAGTCCCATTTCACAAGAAATACTCTTAATCATCACAACAAATATGCACAGCCACCACCATATGGTGGCTGGTGGTGGTGATGCGATGGCAGGAGGCGACAGCCACCATGGTTGGCAGCCATGGTGGGTTTTTCTTGCCAAATACACACGTGAAATTCCCCATGAATGCAGAAATTAGCAATTCCACACGAATATGAAACCATACAACCGTCGACTAGGCGGCAGAAGTCGTCGGAAAACGCCCACAGCGGCCCCACTGCCACTGACGTCGGCCATTGACGTTTCCGACGCATACCCACATATTACAGCCAGAGAGAGAAGAAGATAGGTTGCAACGAACTTACCGATGGATCCCAGTCGCTCTCATCCCACGTATAACGAGCCATCTTCAACCTTGATCTCGGTGGTTCTTCCAGCCGCCCTTGACGTCTCCGGCCGGCAGCGGTGTTGCAGCGGCGTTACAATGGCAAGGTATCCGTTTGGAGGCTTCATTTGATCGGAAAAGCGAATAGGAAGAAGGTGCCGTTGTGAGGCTCTCATGAGGGTGGCGGCTACAGTATGCTTCCCGGTTTAGGGTTAGAGGACGAGGAAAGGAGTGTCGGGTATAACTTGTGCCTCACTTTTAAACATTCCAACTCTTTACAATTTTAGTCCCTCCTCACTAGATTTCCTTAAATATTAAGCCATCATTTACACTTTTTCCCCCTAACTCCCTAATTTCATTTCATAATAACCCCAAAATTACCAAGCAGCCCCTTTTCTATAAATTATTTACAATTGCAGCCCCGGCTTTATAATTAATCACAAAACCAATTCGAAACTTACTAATTATTAATTATTTTAGGGTTTCTACTCATTTTAACCCTTATCTATTTATTTATTTAATATACGGGATGTTACACTATGGCCGTAAGTATAGATCCCCTCTGTGTTAGGCTGAGGTGGGCGACACGCAACTAGTCAAGGGTCCAGTCCACGACAGTACTCTCACGAGTCCTGAAATCATCCGAGAGACGACTGAAAAGGATCGTACGAAAGGGTTACGCCGATGAGAGACAAAGACCCTTCGAATTCCAAGTTGATGACCGTGTCCTTTTAATGGTCTCACCCTGGAAAGGCCAGATACACTTCGGAAAGCGTAGAAAGCTAAATCCAAGAATACGTTGGAACGTCTGAGATCCTTGCTAGGATCGGTCCCGTAGCATACAAACTCTAGTTACCTCGAGCGCTTAGCAGCGTTCATCCCGTCTTCCTCGTGTCAAACCAAAGAAGTGTCCGTTCGAGGAGACACTTGTGGTTCCCCTCGACGATATCGAGCTAGACAAGAGTCTACGCTTCATCTGAACACACGAATCGAGAAGTCAAGCGAACAAAATAACGTCACATCCCGATAGTGAAGGTCCGATAGAATGCCAAGCGGGAACCTGAATTCACTTGGGAGCACGAGAATTCAAGGAAACAGAAGAACCCCCATCATTTCCAAGTCCACAAGTTACATCTTTATTCTTGAATTTCGAGACGAAATTCCCTCTAACGGTGGGATGATGTGACAACCCGAAACTTCTACATGGTACATCTAGTCAGTTAATCTAAGTTAAACTCGTTTCTTTTAACTCCTAACACTGATTAAGGGTTCATTTAAGCGTTCTAAGCTTGAGTACAACCAAGGTCGAGATTAGGAATGAGTCAGCAAGTCGTATAGTGACGAAATCAGGCCATACACCCCTTTTGGAGGAGGGTGCGGCCGCACACATGGGTATACGGCCGTACACACCCCTCATGGCCACACACCCACCCCTATATAAAGGATAGACCCCTTTCGTTTCATTCCTTTAACACCTTGGCAGCACACAACACCATTTCTCTCAAGCTTCTTCAACCACAAACCCTCCTAAGGCTTCAAAAACGTAAGTAATCCATCCCTTAGCTTGTTGTGCTTGAAGAACCACTTAATCGAAGCCTTGAATCATTGAGTCTCGTCATGTTCTTCATCTCCTTGAAGGAGTGCGGCCGCACACCCACATAAGGTGGCCTCACACTCCTAAAAGACCCTCTAAAGTGAGAGTTGGACTTACATATTCGAGTTGGACATGAACCTAGCTTTGCTACACCTTAGGATTAGCATTTTAGACATCATCATGTAGGGTGTACGACCGCACAAACCTGTGTATGGCCTCACACACCCTTGTGCGGTAGCACACTCCTTGTGTGCGGCAGCACACTCCCGTGTGCGATCACACACACACCCTAGGACCACAAACCCATTTCTAAGACCCTAAACTGGTACTACAACTTACTATGGACCTAGAACACTTCATGGATGCAAGTATGGACCTTGAAAACACCTCAAAAGCACCTTCCATCATGAGTTTACGGCCGCACACCCATTGGGCCGCACACCCATGGCCGTACACACCTTTAAGGTGGCCATACACCTCCCTCATGCAATCCTTTAAGGTCCTAGCACTTAGTGTAAGTAGTCCCAAGTTCTTAGAGTGGTTCTCCATCATATTTAGTAGGGAAATACCTTCATTTGACTCCTTTATGTGCCATTACATGTTAATTAGGATCAAATCGTGTTCAAGGCTTCACTTGAACATCCGGCATTCCGTATCGATCCTTCATTCAAATCGCCCGAGGTGAGTTCATACCCCTACGCTTTTCCGAGTTTTTCATGTTTTCATGGGGGGAATACAAGGAAACTTGTGCTCAAAGTATATTATTTTGTTTAAGATAATTATATTTTCAGAATGCTTTTAACAAGGAAAACAGTTTTACCAAACGATTAACAAATCAACTCGTAGAAACAGTTTTCCAAACTAGAGCAATGAACTTATGAATCATGTAGTAAAATGTATCGTTTTATAAAGGATTCATGTTAATCACAAAAGGATTTTCTATATTATTACTTGTGAATTTGTTAGTCTAAGTTGGAGACACGTCCTTGGTAACACTCACCACAAGAATCAGAGTGTAGGACAAGCACTTCTGACCAGAATCTCTTGTAGGGAGAGCGTGACTGTTGTGTATAGATCTATACGGGACTGACAATCCCGCACCTGGCTGCTAGCTACAGTCGGACCGGCAGGTATATGGGTGACAAAGTCATAAAGGGTACCAGCTGTTGCGGGCTATATCCGGTCAGTTATGGTTATAAAACTCACAAGCTAGATAGCAGAGATTTACTTTTGTAATAATGAATCAAGTGAACTAACCTCAAAGTAATAACCTATTTGATTACTAGAGGGTATTAATAGTACCTTCAGGATTTAGTTCATCAAGTTTTCTTTTATTATTTTTATTTATGTAATAGGGCTAATATACCTCACTAGAAGTAACCAGAGTTTTTTAGAAGAAAACTACGTTTATCAATATAAGTATGGTAGATACTTGTACACCTCAGTTCAGAACGGATAACCAACCATGAACTTGTAGGGAAAATATAGGATTTTCCCGGGATAACTCGGCTTTTCATGAACGGATTGTTTAACAACTAACTAACGGATATTCATATTCATTCCACGACTCCTTGGATTGTACATACCTTGTATGAATCTGGAATTCATGGAAGGAATGGGTTTTCAAACACGCTTTTCATAAGAAAATATAGGATTTTCTTGAGGAACACTTTTCAAAAGGATCAAAGAACATTTTCCACCAAAACTAAATGCTTATGAACTCACCAGCTTTATGCTTATATTCTTTCAAAACTGCTTGTATTCTCAGAGATTTAGTAGACAGGTATTTCCAGGCTTTTGGAGAAGTCAGCGCGTTGGATTCACGACTTTCGATTTTACTTTTGTTATGAACAAAACTATGTACTAAGACAATGTAAACCTTTTTCATACATGTATTCAATGTTTGGTTGTGTTTACTATGCTTGCTAGGATACAACTCTTGTGATACTACGCATGACGTCAACCACCCCCGAACGTTTCCGTCGTTCCGGTTTGGGGGTGTGACAAGTGACATTGCCTCCATGTGTCCATTCCACCAAGAGAGAGCTTGATCGACGAATGTGAAAGCCACAAACTTCACCTTGCACTCCTCGGGACATCCGCATATCTCAAACACCAATTCCACCTTATTACAGTTATCACGCCTCCCGTCCCATTGAAGGTTCGAGGCTTGGCGTTTGCGAAGCCTATATAGGTACAGGTTCTGGTAGGTCCTTGGTTCATCTCGTGGTTTGAGCTTCCGGTCCCTTGCCCATTAACTCCACCATTGTCCCGTGTTGAATATGAGCCACTGCTGTAACTGCAGCTGAAACTGCTGCTTGAAATGCTGACGAGTTCAGTTCTGGTGGAAGTGGTGGTGGTAGTGTTGTGTTACGGTTTCCGCGTGTCTGTCTTCGAGGCATATTTCTGTCATGGAACGGAAAGATGTTGAGTATCCAGTGTATTTTAGTTTCACGATTCCGTTATTATAGAACGATGTCGGTGATTCGGTTGTGTATAAGCAAGTGAGTGTACAAGGGGTGAGAAACGTGTAAAGAGAGTATGTGTAAATAGGTTTTCCAAAATACTCATATAGTATTTTAATTGTTTGTTTGAGTTCCCTAAAGGTTTTGGATACGAGGTAAGTTTCTAGATCCATTTCCCAACATGATCACTCCCGAACACATGTTGGTCGTATTTTGAACAAATATAGTTGATCAGGCTATATTTATCCCCAATACGACTACATAAATGTCCGAGTTTAATCACGGTGTTCAATTTCCTCCAGAGACTTTTAGTGTTATAATTTTAATGCATTCTTGGGTATTATCTTATTCATAGTGTTTTAGTCTCTTTGTATTTATAGTTGCATATCATGTATGATTAGATATGCCAGTTCACTATAAGCAATGCTCTCATACCAATCTGTCACACCCCCGAACCAGACGGTGGAAACTTCTGGGGGCTTGTGCGTGACTTCATCCTTATAGTATCATCACATAGTATATAATTGAAATATAACATCATCATCCTCACAAATGTAATATAACAACATACATTGTTTACATCAAGTATTGTGTTTAAATATTACATGCCAAAATAATATAAGTATGATGAAACAAAATATAACAACACATCCATTAGTTTGTTCAGCTCAACTTGCTTCAACGGTTTCCTGAGAATACAAGTTAATTTAAAAAGGTCAGCAAAAAATGTTGGTGAATTTATAAGCATGTTTGAGAAAATGATTTGTACAACTTTGTAATCACAAGAAAATCCTGTATTTTCTTAAAATAGTTTAGTATGTTTGTGTCCGATCTTGTATTAATGCATGTGTGTTATTGTTTAATAGAATGCCAAAAGTGAATGAAGAGAATGTAAAGAGAATGCCCCCAGACAACCCTATGTTGCCTGTAAAAAGAGAATGCTGGTAAGTCAACCCCCGAGGTCGAGTACCGGCGCGAGTATGTTCCCGGGTAATCCAAAGAGAAAAGAGAATGGTCTCCCGTAAATTTATAATGTTAATTCATCTAAGTGAGTCGTTATAACCATACTAAATAATGACAATTTCGCATGTCATGGCGTTGTTGAACGCCGACGAAAAATAGAATAATGTTTTTGTCACCCTAGACTGGTTTAGTCTAACTGTAGCGAATAGCTCAGGTGTGGGGTGTCATCCCCGTATAGATCTATACACAAACCCCCGCTCTCCCTCCAAGAGCCTCTGGTTATAACTACAGGCTACGATCGTACACTCAATAGGTGTCAACCGACATGTCTCACTAGATCCTTAATCGAATTTACGCGAAGAGAAATATATAAAACTCATTCCAGGCCCAATGAACCATGTAAGTGAGCAACTAAGGCCCACTAAACATGTAAGTCATTTTCAGGCCCGAAAGGAATGAGATTATATAACTTGGGCCCAAAATATATGTAAAAGGACAACTAAGGCCCATTTCACATGTAAGGTATTTACAGGCCCAAATAGCACGCAAATAGTATCCAAGGTTCGTCGAGCATGTTAATGGGCCAATGAGGCCCAATAAACATATAAAGAGTATTCAAGACCTATCAAGCATATAAATGGGCCACTAAGGCCCAATAACCTGAGAATGGTACAAATTAGCTCGTTTGTTATTATTTTGCTAGTATTAGCTCAATCATTTACTAAAATGGCATAAAAGACCCACTTTTTGTAAAAATGACATTCTTGGCCCATTAAGCCAAAAATTTACAATTAAGGCCCAATTTTAGTAAAAATAACATTTTAGGCCCCTTTTTGGACAAAACTTGTATTCAAGGCTAGTTTTTGTAAAGATAACATTTTTAACTCACTTTTGTCAAAAATATCATTTTTACCTTGATTTTTATAAAAATATACATATTCGGCTCATTATAGAAAATTTTATCTTTTTGGCCCAAATTATTATATTTTCGCAACTTTAACCCTTCTTATCAAAACTTTAAATTTTTGGCACAACTTTCTTGAAAATGACATTTAAGCCCACAAAAGATTAAAATTCCCAATTTTTGGGCCCAAAACCGTGAGAAGCCCAAATAAGGCCCATTTATGAAAATGTTTAGATTTTTAGTCCTTGCAAGGTCTCAAATGTCGAGATTAGCCTTGTTTAGCAAAAATTTCCTTTGAACCCCTTACTAGCCGTGAGTTACATAAATAACACATTCTTTTATCATTTTGTCGATTTTAGCCCCTTTTATGAAGTTTTTCCTAACTTTAAGTAACTTGTATGTATTTTATACCCTTTTCTTGTAAGATAAGTTGAAATAAGTGTTATGTTATACCAATATCATTATCTTTTAGTAGATCTTTAAGTATCTGAAGTTTACAACACATAAACACATATGTAACTAAAGAAAACACACAAACTCATGCATACACACATAGATCTACACAAAACAACTTGTATTCTCCCCCAAAACAAAGTAAAAATAAAAAGAAGGATCCTAGGCGATCAGGTATCATGCAATCAGGCAATTCTATCATGCAATTCCTGAAGATACCTAGCCTATCACTAGCATGTTGTTCCAACATATCACAATATCAAATAATATTGTGGTAATTTGGGGTCTACTTACTGGCTCCGGCTGATCGTACACATAACATCATCTTTGATTATTTGAAAAATACTTTGAAAATCATCTTTAAATTCCCTTCCTTAGTTTAATATTGGATTCACATGAGTATATCTCTAATTCACTCAAACCAAGGCTCTGATACCATCTTGTAACATCCATAAAAATCATGAAAAATTTGAACTTTTAAAAACTAACCCGATATCACAAATTGTTTACAACATAGTTTTCAATACATGATATATATCAGAGTTTCCCAAAATCATAGGTCCAACACATGATGTGTACAATCACGCCTTCACCTTCCCGAGGTCCTCTGAAGTACTAAAGCATAACCCAAAACTGTAAGCCAACGCTTAGTGAGTTTCCCCCAAAGTACCAACACAACACATAATCATAATAACAACAACAAACAACATGCATACAGAGCCTTTAGTCTTTCTGGAAGACCCACCCGGCCTACAGTCTATCTGGTACGCTCACAGAACCTTCAGCATGGTAGGTACGCCTCACCGGGTCTTCAGTCTATCTGGATCATTCTCCGGGCCTTACCCCTGACTGGTACATCTCTTGGGCCTATAGCTATCCGGGACGCCCTAGCTCTCTTGGCCGTCAGCACATAGCAGGTCCGCCTCAACCCAACATACCATCTCATATCAACATAGACCATATCAAACCCTAGCTATCATATATAAACAGTCATATAGATCTACATATCACTAAGCATACCACCTTCCTCTTCCTTTAGAACATAAAAAAGTTCACACTAAACCTTCCAAGAGCTCAAATTGGGCTAGGGTTTGCAAGAGAACACGAGTATACAGATGAAGGATGGAGATGAGAAGAGAAATGAGATTTAATGTTGCTTAAATACCACTAAAACCATAAAAATTAGGGTTTCCTTCTTTATCTAGTACGCCCCACGTAGATAAGTGTACGTCCAGCGTACTAGGGCACGCCCTAGTACACTCAGCGCACACACATGTACGCATGGCGTACTTCTCCTACCAAAATTACAAAAATGCCACTAGGGCTTCAAGGCACTTTTTCTTGGGACTTAGGGATCAAAATGTCATAAAATAAAATTATAGGGATGAATTTATAAGTACCTTAACATCAGGATGTTACATTATTTATATTCAGTAAGTTTGAAACCATAGTTAATTAATTTTCTATTGTATTTCACTTTGCATGTTTAGTTCCCTGAGTAATTTTAATATTGTTTAAAATTCCACTGTCGCTCATACTTTTGGAAGTAAGTAGTGAATGAATACTGTCATGAGTTGATTTTAGATTGTCGATTGAGGTTAATACATTGCAATTGGAATTGATGTAATATTCATGAGTACTTTGAAAATAGAGATTTTAAGTATTAGATAAACCCACGCTTCGAGATTACTTAAGCGGAGATATATAGTTCATAACTTAAAAATAAGTTGTGCATTAGTTTACCCAAACACATCTCGTAACTGGGCATTTGTAACAACCAGTCGTTAGGTATTTACCATTTTATCCCTAAGTATATAATTTGTTGCGAAGTTGGTCCCTACCCTAAGCGTACTTGGGGCATATACTTGGCGTAGCTCCTTTAAATAGGTTGCGCGTTTAAGTGAGTACACTTGGCGTACTCTTTGGTACGCTTGGCATACGCGTCTGGAGGGAAAACCCTGATTTTTATGGTTTGATAACTATTTAAGAATTCTTATCCCCTCAAAACCCTTCCCTCATAAGCCTTTATCTCCCAAATCGTCCATTGCTAACCCTAATCCATTTGTGTGAGAATTTTGAGCTTGTGAGTGTGTATTTTGTGTTCTTGAAGGAAGGAGAAGATAGTGGAATCATCTTGGAGGTATAAAGTTTGGATCTTGATGAATGTTTTCCTTGGATCTTGCTAGTTCTTTGTTTTTTATGCATTTTAGTCCCATAATCTTGGTGTTCATGAGTATGGATTACCCTAACCAGAAGAGTTGTCCTTTCAGACGTTTTTAGGTGCTAAAAACATAAAAATGTGATCTTGGTCCCTTTCCTTTCTTAATGTATGAGTTGTGAGGTTTTGGTTCGTGTATTAAGTTAGGATTTGGTTGTTCGACTCACTCTTACCATGGAAAATCATAAATTTGGAAACTTTATGACTTAGAATGTTATTTGCGACTATATCTGAGCATTGGACATGATATCTTAATGGAATAAGCACTTAATAGAGAAAAGGGAACCAACTGAGTACGTTGGGAGTACCTGGTGGTACGTTGTGCATATCTGATTGATGCCCTGTAATTTGCCTAAGGGTGCACTATGATGGGCATTCCGACTGAGTACGCTAGGTGTACTCAGTCTATGTTGACTTCCTTGACTTTTTGACTTTCTAACTTTTGACTACTGACCAAGGGTTTGACCAAGTTTGTATTAGGGGTATTTCGGTATTTTGAGTAGTAGTTTAAGTTTGGATCATTGTAATTGAATAGGTGACCGGTAGAGTCAGCAGTTGGGGCAGTGATTTGTTCAGCTTCATATCGGACTGTGAGGTGAGTTTTTTTCACTGTACTTGTGGGTTGAAGGCACCAATGTCGGCCCACTAGGTTATGTATCCTGCTATATGGGATGTTGCTATGTTGTAGTGATGTATTATATCTGCATGATTATTGGTTTGCTGTTTATATGTTTATCTATTGCATATGTCGACATATTGTGGTTGGTTTGAGGAAATATTGCTTTGTGCGGAAGCCAACAAACCTGGGAGCAAGCCATACATAAGTTGTGGGTCGTAAAGGCAAGCTAGACTTACGTTATGGGTTCGAGAGCAATCCAGACATGAGGTGTGGGCTAAGTGGGCAAAACAGACTCATGTTGTGGGCTCAGGGGTAATCCAGTCTGATGGTAGTGGACCTAATATGCATGTTGTTATATGTTGTGTGGTGGTACTTTGGGGGAACTCGCTAAGCTTTGGTTTACAATGTAATTGTTATGGTTTCAGGTAATTTAGAGGATAGGGGCAAGGCGAAGGCTTAACCGTGCACATCTTTCAGATTTTATGATATTTGATTTTGGGATACTCTGATTCGTGACTATAACTTTTGGAAACTATGTTTTGTAAACATTTATGGTTTTTGGGCCTGGTTTTAAAAATGAAAATTTACCTTGATTTTTTGCGATATTACAATGTTATAAAGAGTAACTCCATGAATGATTTGGTTAGTAAAACGTATGAAGATATAATCAAAGTAAATCGATCCTTTTGCCTTAATAGGAAAAGCGATATCTTTGGACCCCTGGATGATTTGTTGCCGACGTCTGAAGTGCTTGACTGAGCCCAGACTAAATTGATGTTTTCAATTAGTAGTCTGAATTCAGTCGTCATAAATCTGGAAATCGAGAAATAGAATCATGGGCTATGAGATTGATTTTAATCCATGTCTCATGTCCATACGATATCGTGTACAACAAAGGAATAGTTTACTTCCTATCTTAGGGCCAACATTTGATTTGAATCAGAGTTCAATGGTTTAATTGTTCATTGTATGTTGTTATCAAGGTGTATGACATAGATCTTTTATAGGATGCATGTACCCTATTAATTGTTAATTGTTTTCCGCATTGTACAATTTTGTTTTCTATAAATCCCATGAGTGGTATCAAATCTTAGACTTGTCAAACATTGATTTCACATGAAGATTCTAGAACCCATATAGGTAGTGTACATCATACTCTCTGTCAACTTCATCAAACAATAGTGATGCCCTTTTAAAAAAATTTAAACAATTGGCATGCATATTTTTCTTTAGAATATCCCTTTTATAAATCATGAAAACCAAGGTTTTAGGCTTTAAAATCTTCTAAAATGAAAATGTTATTATTTAACCAAGCATAGTCACACCTAGTGACTTATTCATATAATTTCACATGAAATCAATTACTTTGTTATGAACTAAAAAATCCACATGTACTCTCCTGGCTAGTTAGTGAAGGTTAATTATCATCTTGGTCTCACGCCGCACAATGCTTTCTAGCCTACCTCTTATATCTACTTATTCAGGTAATATACCAAATTGTTTAGAAGTTGTACAGACTTACTCTAACGATTTCAATAGTGGTCCTTTATCTGACCATTAACCGAATTTGATAACCATTTGTATTTGTTACCAGACTTATTGAGTCTCTTACTATAATTGATAAACAATTTAACCCCATAAACCATCAGTCTGATTACTTACTTTTAATCACCACATAGCTTAGGGTTTATAATTTTTGTTAACCGGATTAAGACTTCCACCATGGAATTCAACTATCAAATGTTTCTTTAAGTTTATAATAGCACCACATAAAAAACCTGGTTATCCGACTCGGGTTCTAACAAACTGATATGATACTATAATGAATAGCCAGACAAATAATGACATTACATCGCTATGTAACCGAATCAAGCATATCTGTGTTAGTATCTACTTCCATATACTAGACATCGTCATGTAACTAATCAGATCTCTCGTCAGCAAAACTTAATACAAGTGACGAAAGGAAGCTATTTATAGGCTGCCCACCGACACAATGTGTCGCACCCTATATGGGACGTATCGCGCCAATGTCTCACATCACCCCTCGATGTGCCACGTGGCATCCGATACTACCAGGTGTTCTATGACTCATCCCACACATCGCGTACGTTAACCAACGTGCCGCGTACACCGTAAATTTCATTAACATGTTGACTTTTCTCATACGAACTCTGATTATTATGGTCTTTATACTACGAAACCTTCTCAAAGTAAACTATAACTTCCTTTTACTAATAGTATGCCAATAACTTATATATTTTCAACTATTTTATTTCTTAAGGACTAATGATTTATTTATTGTTACAGGGGGTGATAGTCAAATGTTTGATACAACATACAAGATCAAGGATGAATCCAATGATGAATTTGAGCAAAATATTTATGTGAAAAATCATTCCCAATCCAATATTCCACCTTCTTCCGAGACCATTCCATCTGAAAAAATAATTTATGAGGAAGAAAAAGCTTTATGGTCTACATGGTCAATAGTTATGTTCGATGTTGTCAAAGAGAAATTGGTTAAAACAAAGGATAAATGCATACGATTAAAGATGAATTTAGTGATTTCCAACCGATCTACACTCCTTCCCCTCCAATAATTACTCTAGTTGATCAATATGAAAGAATCCAAAAAAATATGATGATATTAAACTTTTGGTTCTGAAGCCGACACCCATCAATGTGTTTCTCATAACTCCAATAGCTCATAAGATAATTGATTAAGCCACGCGTGGGGATCTGATCAAGTAAAAAGGAAATTCCATTGCCATGCTGGAACCGAAATATGTTATCCTGATGAAGTAATTGAAACAGTACAAGGGCTTCACAACCGAAGAAAGCAAGGACACGGACCTACAAAGAGTTATCAAAGAAAGCATTATTTCTCATCATAGCGAAAACCCATCTCCTCTTCAAGGAGTTTCCCTTTGGAATTCCACAAATCGATAATTTGATCACCAAATTTTCCTATTAAGAACATATAAGGTCCCTATATCGGATCTGAAACAACTTGATCTTCCGATCTCTCCATATGTGTTATACTACCCGAAGTTTCCAAAACTTAATCTAAGTGCACCTATTGAGGATCAAGTCACTTTAGAAATAATGCAACTAGAGTTCTTTCATGCATCCCATGTGATGACTAGTGATGTACTCTGGACCACAAAACATATCACTATTATTGACGGTCATGGAAAGAAAGTTTTCAATCGTTCATCCTACCAAGACGAACTTCACACCTACCAGATCATCTGACCAAACAGCTCAAAAGTGAAAGTATCAGATGTTCATTTTTCCATGATGAATCTTGTTGACATCCTAACGATAGTAAATCATTTCCTTATGAAGAGGAACTAAAGCGAAGTCACAATGAGTGCCTCCTATGTTGCCAACAATCTTTTGAAGGACTATATAAAGGAGTTTGAGAAAGATGATATTGATCTTCACAACCTATTCAAAACATGTGTGTTGCCATTATCTTTTAATACTTCCTTGGAAAGAGTTAAAGATATCCCAATTGGTCCCACTGCTAATCCATGGTATGTTTCTTTTATCGCTTCAAATGGAAAACTAAGAAGAAGTTTTTCCGAATTAGGAAGAAGTACTTGGTAGATAAAAGTTTAGACGTGATACTTGAAGACACATGTTTTTTCCTTTCAAGACAATAAGGAGTCATAAAATATTGGCAAATATCACTTATGGGTAGATTGATAGAACAAAAAAGTGACCATCCATACGATGTAAAGCTCATCTGATCATTTGGTATTGCGAAGCAAATGAAGTCTAAAGAAGCTTGCTATTTGTTATGTGTCTATCCAAGAAAGTAATTTATCTGAGTAATGAAGTGTTTTGTCTTTCAGTATGTTCTAGAATAGAGAACAAGATCATCATGGATCTTTATGTCAGTGTACATTCCCGTTGATCAACTTTTTGGTATTCCATCCTTTGTTTATTTGGATAATAGTATGTATGAATGCTCCTTTAAATAGGCTTTTAACACTTCATTGTTATGTACCTTTCTATGAATATCTGAATACAATCAATCAAATTCTCCTCAAACATTCTTCTTGATCCTTATTTATTACTTCCAGTCATTTATTCCTTATATATATTTCATGAATTAAATACAAGATGATATTCATGTCTTTGAATGTATTATTTTAGGCTTAGACTAGACCTTATATTAGTTTCATTGTTAATTGGTTTCCTTGTTTTATCAATTGATGTTTTTATGTGAATACACTAGACATATTTATATTTAATGTTGTGACATAGGAGCTAAACTAGTAAATACACATCGAAATATTACATAGTTGTAAAATGAACAAATTCATAATGTTTTTTTTTGCAGAGGGTTCTCTAGTGTACCTACCCCTTATGTAAGTATGTTTCATTAAAGGAGGATGCACAATTATGCCGAATGGCATGTAAGAAAATTGTGTTCGACATGTTTTAAAATTTGATTTTAGGATTACTTGTGTTGTAAATCTTCAACTTCAAACACATACCTTTTTAAAATGGCGTCGTGATGGTATAGTGAATGGTCAAGCTCTAGCGGCAGCACGGTCTTTAACTTTCAGAGAGCTTTACCATATGGTTCATGTTTATTAGATACATGTAGTTTATCGATCTAAATACCAATCAAAAGTTTTTCATCCTCTACCACTCCTTCTGAATGGGAAATGTCAAACCTAATGATGATCGATTTAATACCTTTGTATTCGAATCTATGTGTAATAGAAACAAATTAAGTTTGGATTTAAAATTACAAAAGACAATTATTATCATTACTTCTTATTACATAGCACAAATAACAAAACAAAATATAAATTATAAATAACGGACATGTTTTAAAATATCTTAAGCGGCGAGTGTAAAAGCGGACCCCATCAGTTTGCATTTTATATTGCTCCCAATCTCCCTTCAAAACTACATCTTCACCTTTATTCGACAATTCATTTTTTATATTCTGATAATTTTTTTGAAAATCTTACCTATCTTGTCAGATATGTAAAGTTATTTTTTTACTTCTTCATTTGCTCGATAGGCTTTACAACCTATTTTATAGTAAAACATATTTTTCAAGTGGATCTAAAGTGATCCTACTAAAAAATGTGTGAGATTGATGACAAGTATATCATCCTTAATGACAATCTAAGAGCATACGAGTGTAATATTCCATTCTACAGTCCATGGAAGGGGTATGTTGGGGTACATTTGTCATCATTTTGAGTTGTATAACTAAATAACTAGTATGAAAAAAAAAGTTGAGTCTCATGTCTTATTTATAGTGGAAAAAACTTAAGGCACACATTCAACAGAATGTATAAGTACATTTTGTACCCGTACATACCACCTACCAAAAATTATTTAACGAGAACTAGTATAAAACAACATTTTTCTAAGCATGATCTTGCCTCGTATTTCATACATATACCTACCACTATTAGTGTACTTCTACAAACATTAATTTACCACTTAACAATTTAACTTCAACATTATATAAAGTTTTGTAAATGAACTAGATGATCAAACTAATTACTTAATAATAAGTTCATTTGAATTTCATGGTGGCATTATGAAGAAGAATATTGTTATGTTTATTTAGACATGAACCCATTTTCTTAAGATCCGAATTTCCATAAATGATGACATTTTTTAAGTGGCAACTGAAGCTGAAGAAGCCAACCAAATGGAATTAGATGTGAAACGCTCTAGCAGTACAAGTGAATGAAAAAAAAATGAGTGGTTGAAACTCAAAAATACTCAAATAGGCTGAGAAGCATATTCAATGTGTGAATGTGAAGATTTATAGGCCTCAAGCAACATGGTACTTTCTTACATATGGTATTAAAATTAGAAGAGAGTTTATTCACCACAAACAACATATGTATCCCTTACAATATGCAATAGTTTTTGTAAGGTTTGGTTACCTAATGTGAATGAAAAGTACTTTCACTTAAGAAAGACATATCATTTTACATATTTAAATTTAAAATGACATTATATTTTGTATAGTTGGAGTTGATTTATGGGATAACTTGACAGTTGCATATGGTGCAAACTAGTAGTTTCTACATGAACTTTATAAGATCCCATGTCTTCTCAATTAGGTGGAAAATAGTACTAGTTATTTACACTCGTTTTTCTCATTACTAGAAAACAACCCTTTAATGACGCGCAAACAATGACACTCACTGATAGAGGACGCGCATTTGTGTGTGCCTTAAAAAATAATGTCAATTTTGCAAAATATGAAGGATAGAAGACACGCGTTTGTGCGTGCCCTAAAACTAGTGTCAGAAAAGAAAAAAAAGGAAATGTGGAGGGCGCCTTTCATAAAATGTGTGTCGTCTAAATGTGTCGCTTTATAACATTTTAATGAAACACGTCGTCTAAATGTGTCTCTTTATAACATTTCTAATCATACCTTACGTGATTCTTCAATGGTTTCTATTATGTTGACAAGTTTTTATATATCTTATGAAATTTTGATGAAGAGAATTTGTGGATTATACAATGTTAGCTTTCTACACTACTCGGTGGCAAAAGGTGTTAATGACATTTCTAATATTATCATTCTCTTTTTCACGTGTTGAAAATCACGAATTGTTTCTAACGTAGTCGTATCAACAATATCCCATTGGTTGTCTTCAAGGCATAATAGTTCATATTCTGTTGTCAATGATAGCTCATCGTCACTGAATGTTAAAGACTGTGGGATACACTCAAACACCATATATAAAGGCCAAAATGTTTGACCTCTAAAATACAACATTTTATTGCGTAGTTGGATTGATTACACCATTTTACTGTTTAAAACTCTTCATTTTTGTGTTTTTTCATTGGAGTTGTCATATCAACTTTTAGAACAAAAAAATCCAGACATTTCAGACCATAATGTTCTAATGTCAGACCATAAAGTTTTTGGATTAGTTCTTTGTATTCCTGTCTTGTTAATACAATTTCATAATCAAATTATCAATATTACCTATAGTACTTTACTTCCTATGGTGTATTAGTAATAGTTTTAGACTATTAACAAATAAACAATGATTAAAATTTTAAAAAAAAAAAACACTTGCAATATATAATTAAAGATATGTTCTGGGTATTCCGGACTTAATAACAACATTTATACTTATAAATATAAGTACATTAATCTAAAAGTCTAACCTAGTTTTTCGAATCCGCATTAGAAAACAAACAAAATCTTTAGAATGTAATTTCTACATAAATTTAATTTTTTAGAATGTCCATTTCGGAGTGAGTGATTATTTTGCTAAAAATTATACAAGTTGCTTATTTTTGTCAAAATACAATAAAAAGTTGGGTAGTTATTTTGATTTCTTAAAAAAAAAAAAAAAAAAAAAAAAAAAAAAAAGACCATCAACTTTCACCATGTCTATTTTTTTCTTTCTTTTTTCACATTGAGAAATTAAATATCCTTCTACATTTTCTTTCTATATATCCTCCTTCTGTATATCTTAAATGATAATGTGTTATTTTAATAAAAAATAATAGTATTTTAATATATTTATGGGACATATGTAACAATTTAGAATAGATAGAAAGATATGTATAAAAAAACTAAGAGAATATTTAATTTCTCTTTAACATTACCCACGTCATCACAAAAAAAAAAAAAAAAAAAAAAAAAAAAAAAAAAAAAATCACCACCATGTGTACCCATTTACCTCATGCGTAATTTATTTTTCAGAACAGCATCATTATTTCTATGTGTTTTACTCTTTTGGATTACATAGGTAAATCTTCGGAAAATTCCTAATATTTCATCCTAATTTACGAAAAAGTCCCAAACTAAAATTGGTTTATGAAAAAGTCCCGATTACCGAAAAAAATGACGATTTGACCCTTTTTTTCCGGTTTATCGGTTT
Source organism: Lactuca virosa (assembly GCF_052849685.1). NCBI lineage: Eukaryota > Viridiplantae > Streptophyta > Magnoliopsida > Asterales > Asteraceae > Lactuca > Lactuca virosa. Next base: position 167,617,117 of record NC_136426.1, on the reverse strand, counting down.
CAATACTTTCTCGGTTTCATTAAATTCCCGTTATTTTATCATAATTTTCATTAAAGTCCCATTATTTTACCATAATTTGGGATTTATTCGTAAATTATGGTAAAACAATGAGACTTTATTAAAATCGGGTAAGTAATGAAACCGGTAAACCGGTAAAATATGGCCAAATCGTCGTTTTTATCGGTAATTGAGATTTTTTTGTAAACAAATTTTAGTTTGAGATTTTTTCATAAATTAGGGTAAAATATTGGGACTTTTCTAGAGATTTTCCGAATACATATAAAAAAATCTCTTTCATTTTCACAAGACATACCAAAAGTCCCTTTACATTTATTTTAAGGAAAGATACAACCCACAAGACTTTTCTCTCGTTTGTCTTCAAAACACAACAATACAAGAATGATTATATGAAAACATATACAAAGGGTCTGCTATAAACACCCACAGCCCCTCTACCACGGCACCACACACACACATGCACACTATTCACGTGCTTTAATGTTAGCCGTGACAAATTTTCTTCTTGTTTTTTTATGGATATTTCATTTCTTTAATTATGGTTTTTAGTTATTGTCCTCCAAAAATATCTTTTAATATATATATATATATATATATATATATATATATATATATATATATATATATATATATATATATATTTATATATATGGATGAACGACTATTATGCGGACGTGTGGACAATGCTATTCTATGAGAATTATTAAAAGAATAAGTTGTTTAGTAATGTGAATACGTTCAACCTCACATAATTATTGTCATTTCCATGCAGTCTCATTAAGTCATTCATTTTTGTTCTCACACATCGTTTTTCACTCATCATCCTGACAACATTCTGATAGAATGAGAATAAAAAAAATCTATAATAACCTTATAGACGATTTAATTGGTGAGAATGCGTGATAATGACAATAGTTATGTAAGATTGAACGTATTCATAGTATCAAATAACATATTTTCTTTGTCATTATCACAGAATAGCATTGTCCACACGTCCGCACAATAGATGTCAATCCACCTTTGATCCTTTCTCTCTCTCTCTCTCTGTCTCTCTCTCTCTCTCTCTCTATATATATATATATATATATATATATATATATATATATATATATATATATATATATATATATATATATATATATATATATATATTGTCACACCCCCGAACCAGACGGTGGAAACGTTCGGGGGCTTGTGCGTGACTTCATCCTTGTAGTATCATCACATAGTATATAATTGAAATATAGCATCATCATCCTCACACATGTAAATAACAACAAACATTATTTACATCTAGTATTGTGTTTAAATATTACATGCCAAAATAATATAAGTATGATGAAACAAAATATAACAACACATCCATTAGTTTGTTCAGCTCAACTTGCTTCAACGGTTTCCTGAGAATACAAGTTAATTTAAAAAGGTCAGCAAAAATTGTTGGTGAGTTCATAAGCATGTTTGAGAAAATGATTTGTACAACTTTGTAATAACAAGAAAATCCTGTATTTTCTTAAAATAGTTTAGTATGTTTGTGTCCGATCTTGTATTAATGCATGTGTGTTATTGTTTAATAGAATGCCAAAAGTGAATGAAGAGAATGTAAAAATAATGCCCCCAGACAACCCTATGTTGCCTGTAAAAAGAGAATGCTGGTAAGTCAACCCCCGAGGTCGAGTACCGGCGCGAGTATGTTCCCGGGTAATCCAAAGAGAAAAGAGAATGGTCTCCCGTAAATTTATAATGTTAATTCATCTAAGTGAGTCGTTATAACCATACTAAATAATGACAATTTCGCATGTCATGGCGTTGTTGAACGCCGACGAAAAATAGAATAATGTTTTTGTCACCCTAGACTGGTTTAGTCTAACTGTAGCGAATAGCTAAGGTGTGGGGTGTCATCCCCGTATAGATCTATACACAAACCCTCGCTCTCCCTCCAAGAGCCTCTGGTTATAACTACAGGCTACGATCTTACACTCAATAGGTGTCAACCGACATGTCTCACTAGATCCTTAATCGAATTTACGCAAAGAGAAACATATAAAACTCATTACAGGCCCAATGAACCATGTAAGTGAGCAACTAAGGTCCACTAAACATGTAAGTCATTTTCAGGCCCGAAAGGAATGAGATTATATAACTTGGGCCCAAAATATATGTAAAAGGACAACTAAGACCCATTTCACATGTAAAGTATTTACAGGCCCAAATAGCACACAAATAGTATCCAAGGTCCGTCGAGCATGTTAATGGGTCAAGGAGGCCCAATAAACATATAAATAGTATTCAGGACCTATCAAGCATATAAATGGGCCACTAAGGCCCAATAATCCGAGAATGATAAAAATTAGCCCGTTTGTTATTATTTTGCTAGTATTAGCTCAATCATTTACTAAAATGGCATAAAAGACCCACTTTTTGTAAAAATGACATTCTTGGCCCATTAAGCCAAAAATTTACAATTAAGGCCCAATTTTAGTAAAAATAACATTTTAGGCCCCTTTTTGGACAAAACTTGTATTCAAGGCTAGTTTTTGTAAAAATAACATTTTTAACTCACTTTTGTCAAAAATATCATTTTTAGCTTGATTTTTATAAAAATATACATATTCGGCCCATTATAGAAAATTTTATCTTTTTGCCCCAAATTATTATATTTTCGCAACTTGAGCCCTTCTTATCAAAACTTTACATTTTTGGCACAACTTTCTTGAAAATGACATTTAAGCCCACAAAAGATTAAAATTTCCAATTTTAGGGCCCAAAACCATGAGAAGGTCAAATATGGCCCATTTATGAAAATGTTTACATTTTTAGTCCTTGTAAGGTCTCAAATGTCGAGATTAGCCTTGTTTAGCAAAAATTTCCTTTGAACCCCTTACTAGCCGTGAGTTACATAAATAACACATTCTTTTATCATTTTGTCGATTTTAGCCCCTTTTATGAAGTTTTTCCTAACTTTAAGTAACTTGTATGTATTTTATACCCTTTTCTTGTAAGATAAGTTGAAATAAGTGTTATGTTATACCAATATCATTATCTTTTAGTAGATCTTTAAGTATCTGAAGTTTACAACACATAAACACATATGTAACTAAAGAAAACACACAAACTCATGCATACACACATAGATCTACACAAAACAACTTGTATTCTCCCCCAAAACAAAGTAAAAATAAAAAAATAGGGGGTATGAACTCACATTGCTTTGAAGTTTTCGGTTTTTGGTGAGGGAATGAGAAGATCTCGACCCTAGATGTGTTCTTGTGAAGATTTTCGAGCTCTAAGATGTTCAAAAGTGATGAGCTTTGATGAAGAATTCTTGATCTTTCACAAGATACACTCGAAAATTTGGAGATATGGTGAGTAAATTCTTGATGTTCTAGAGATCTTTTTAGTGGAGTTGAAATGAAAGAAAATGAGGGTGGGGAAACACCCTTGGCCGAGAGTTAAAATGAAGAGAGAAGAAGGAGGGAAATGTTGAAGTGATGTTGCATGGGTGTATGTGATTTTTTTATTATTTGATGTGTTTAAGCATGGAAGTCCACCATGCAAAGATTAGGTGGCACATGCATGTTTAATCTCTTTTTTTTTATTTGTTTGTAGGCCGAGAATGGGGAAAGGAAAAGAAGAGAGGAAAACTTTGGGCCTTATTAGCTCATGTTTGACATTATGAGGCCCAAGATGAGAATTTTTCGGCCCATTGGACCCTTATGAGGGTTCACGGCCCAATGAAGCCCAAAAATATAGTTTGCGGCCCATTAGGACTTATGAAACCATGTACGGCCGATCATGGCCCATTAGAGATAAGTTGAATCATTCTAGGCCCACATGACCCAAAATACTTTAGTTTCATGGATGTGGATCCAATTAGAGCCCAAATTGGGTTCCTTGGCCCAAAATTATCAAATTGAAAGTTTATTGGTCCATTAGGCCCAATAAGAGGATCCTAGTCCATAACAAACTTGAACCAGGATTTTTAGGGTTTTCAACCCATAGTTGAATATATGGGATGTATTGTATTAGGTTTTGAACTTCACTCAAGAGTTTGGATTCAAATGGATGGTTTCATTTTAGCATATAACATGATATTCACTTAGAGTACAAGTCTTGCAATATCTGATGTTTACATGAAAATAGAATCTCCTAGCTAAAAATGCTAGTTGGGACATATATATATATATATATATATATATATATATATATATATATATATATATATATATATATATATATATATATATATATATATATATATAGGAGCGCCCGCGTAAAGTGGCGGTGATATATAACTGTTTTGACAAATAGTTTTCTTATGTAGAAATAAAAATTATATATTATTATTAGTTATTAACTAATAAAAAAATATCACTTTTTCAATAAAATATTTTTGTTTAAACATTTTATTTATATTATACGTTTATACTATTGATGTAAATTACTTAACTACGATGTCTGGTTTAAAAAAAATATAAACTAATTTACATGCATGAATTTAATATTTTAGGTTTTTATTTTGCTCCCAATTGAATTTCTTCATAACTTTCATTAGTTTACGTCTTCAAAGTTTTGGCAAGTATTAATAGTTTATTTATGCATATCTGATTTGTACAAAAAGCTTTATAAATTATATCTCTTTAAATTCAAGAAATGACTAATATGTTTTATAATATAGTAAGATATATATATATATATATATATATATATATATATATATATATATATATATATATATATATATATATATATATATATATATATATATATGGTCCAGTTATTGTGAGAACCAAAAGATTTGCGAGAACTTGAGAACTCCTAATCCGCTCATCATATTTCAAAAGCTAAAACGCCAATATTCTCCCAATGGTGCGTCTAAGCCATATCTACGATAAAAAAGATTTGACAAATCTTTTTATTCCTTTTTGAAATATGCATGTATGCACAATCAACAATGCTATGGACTACGAACATGCACAAATAGTTTTCTTATGTAGAAATAAAAATTATATATTATTATTAGTTATTAACTAATAAAAAAATATCACTTTTTCAATAAAATATTTATGTTTAAACATTTTATTTATATTATACGTTTATACTATTGATGTAAATTACTTAACTACGATGTTTGGTTTAAAAAAAATATAAACTAATTTACATGCATGAATTTAATATTTTAGGTTTTTATTTTGCTCCCAATTGAATTTCTTAATAACTTTCATTAGTTTACGTCTTCAAAGTTTTGGCAAGTATTAATAGTTTATTTATGCATATCTGATTTGTACAAAAAGCTTTATAAATTATATCTCTTTAAATTCAAGAAATGACTAATATGTTTTATAATATAGTAAGATATATATATATATATATATATATATATATATATATATATATATATATATATATATATATATATATATATATGGTCCAGTTATTGTGAGAACCAAAAGATTTGCGAGAACGTGAGAACTCCTAATCCGCTCATCATATTTCAAAAGCTAAAATGTCAATATTCTCCCAATGGTGCGTCTAAGCCATATGTACGATAAAAAAAGATTTGACAAATCTTTTTATTCCTTTTTGAAATATGCATGTATGCACAATCAACAATGCTATGGACTACGAACGTGCACAATTAGTAGTCATAACTACTGATTGTGCATATATGTAGTCTATATAACTGTTGATTGTGTTCTCCAGTAGTCCATATAATTGATGTTTGTGCAAATCTGTAGCCTATATAACTGATGATTATGTATACATCCATACTTCCAAAACAACCACAAAAAAATAAAAACAAATTGTCAAATCTATTTTTAGACCAAGGATGTAACAATTGGTAAAAATCGGCCAGACTTCGGCGGTCAAACCACCGCGAACCTCTAGGTATTAATGACCAATTGTATGTAATTTTATGTTTATAATGTATATTAAATATATTATATTTATAAATTTCTTTTAGAACATCTCAAACTGCTCAAACCATCTATCGTTGAAGATCGAATCGAAAATCACCAAAAATTTAATTTATTTGTAGCATTAAAAATATATTTTTGGCATCAGATATATCTGAGAGTTACAGATAAGATATTTGAATAGATTATGTTCTCTTGATTTCGTGGATATAAAGAACGACCAAAACGGAGGTCGTATGAGAAAATTACGCCTCTTTAAAGTTATAAAAATCAATATTTATCTAATTTCTTGAAACGAACCATGCACTATTTCCTTTGAAATAGCTACGAGTCTCGTAAACTGTTTTTAGCATGTTTTTGAATTCAGACTATGGTCTATTATTTTATTATATTTTTACAATATTATTAATCTCCACCATTTGTAAAATCTGTCGAATACGAACCAATTAATTACGAAACTTTAAATGTTAATTCCCAGAGTTAGGTATATCGAAATTAAATTCCCTCTGCATTTCTAGAAGCACCACGACCGAGATAACAAGCATACACTTATAGAAAAAATTTACCAAAACGAGATGATGACACGAGAATCGAGAAAAACAGGATTTGCATCGCAAAATAAGTTATACATGCTTATTACCCCAAAATATCACTCCAAAAGTCATCTAAGACTCCAATAATTCAACAATTGCTTAAAATGAAAGCAAGGAGGGTGCACACTTCAACAATTGCTTAAAATAAAAGTTTTAACTGGTACCTCTTGATCCCCTCTTTATATCCCATTTTTTTGTTTTGTTCTTCCTTCTTTAATAGAATGCCAAACATCCATTCTTCCCGTTTCTCTTGATCACCGACAAAAAATGGAAGAGGACCGGCGGTTGTCGCTGGCCAAGACATCAGGCATCTTCCCTGTGATTGGCTTATAGACATCCTCTAAACACCCCCTGATCCTACATGTGCAGCTATAGCGAAAGGAGGAAGGAAACCAAGAGGCGAAAGGAGGAAGGAAACCAAGAGGCTGTCAGAGCAGCCTCCCTTACCACTGTGAACAAGGTTGTACAACTCGTTACTCGGTACATGTTCGGCCGACAACCGAGTAGCGAGTACTCGGGAGTACTCAGATTCGATAATTCATGTAGAAATATTTTTAGGGAAATTATATATGTCAAAATAATAAGTTGATTCAAATATATAACAAAATTATATATATGTGATTACACAAAAAGTGAAAAACACATAATGGTCTCACTTCGTGAGTAATTACTGAAAATTTAAGATATATATATATATATATATATATATATATATATATATATATATATATATATATATATATGTAGTAATAATCACATATGTGTGTTAAATAATAAATCATTAAGTATATTATATATATTAGTCATCGAGTTGACCGAGTTTTACAACACTGCGCAGGAGTCGATCGGGGAGTACTAGGGATTTTGTAACTCGTCTTGGTAAGGGCCGAGTAGCGAGTACTCGGAGAAGTAATCGGCCAACTCGACGAGTTTTAAAACAATGACCGTGAATGACGTCGACGACCACCAAGAGGTACCACCTCCTTTGGTTCGTCCTGGTCTGTTACTGCCAAAGATGATGCATGGGGACCAAGAGGAGCTCGCCAGAGGTCGGCTACCCCTCCCTTGCTCGCGATTTGTTAGCCACCACCAGTGCATCTCGATTTATAGTTCCCGATCTCATTCCTCATCTCCAATTTGCCTTTGATCTTTTCTTTTTCTCTTTGAAATTGTGGTGCCGACGATGAGAGTAGAACCACCTTTGGGTGGCCGGAGATAGTTGCTACCCTTCCGAATCATAGTTTCCAATCGATCGTTCCCTATTACCCGGTCTGAAGAAGAAGTAGACCTCCTGTCTTGATTTTGTTGGTCTAATTGACCATATCAGCCCCTCATCCTTAATAAATGATCAAAACCAATCCCTCCTATTGTGATTTTTAAGTCAACATAAGCCCTTGATATAAATCTCTTCAAAACAGGTCCCATTTGACTTAGTCATTACAAAATGGTCCCTATGCTATTTTAAAAGATCAAAAACTGTCCCTTTTGATTTAATATATCACAAATCAGTCCCTTGGTGGTAAATAAATTACAAAACAACACTTTTTAAATGTAAAATATTTAAAACAAGTTCCCTTGGTTAAAATATTACTAAAAATTGTCTCGGTTTCTTTTAACTCGAAAAGACGTTAAGATGCGGTTATTCACGAAAAGCTTCACCAAAACGAACCTGGATCGAGATCACGCATCGAATGTGAGTTTCTACGACATCTCTTTTACGGTTTTAATATTTAGGGGAGAATACATCAATGTTTATTAAAGTTTTGATGATTTCCAAGTTTTATACACAAAATAACATCATACTTTACCATTGGTCAAAATTATGAAATAGCAATCTAAAATGTATAAATCATCAATAAATCATATAGGTTATAATAGAATGCTATAAATGATACAAGTACACTTTGTTGTGATATATTAATTAATATTAATAAAAATCACAAGATTTTAAGTATATTACTCTAAAGATATAAGTTATTTGACGAATCATAAATTGTAATACTCTTCATATATATATATATATATATATATATATATATATATATATATATATATATATATATATATATATATATATATATATATATATATATATATATATATATATATATATATATATATATATATATATGCATGAAAATGTTGAGAAAATAGGAAAAGACATTACACATATGACTAAATATGTTATTCAACATAATTATGTACAAAAGGAATGTACATTGCTTAAACGGTTGATAAATGAAATTTTGACAAATACATAATAATTAAGTGAAAATATACCAAAAATCAACTATTATTATTATTAAACTCTCGATCATCATATGGAAATGATTTCTAAGTAAATGATAGATATTATTTTTATAATTATTATAAAAATATAAATCATTTTAGTCGTAATACGAAATTCATCATATATGATAACATAATTGATTCTCGGATATTAGGGATTATCACCTAATAAATTATACATCATATCAACTATGCAACTTATCGAATATTAGGCAAGCGTTGGTTTTCATGTTATTTGAAAATTGGAAAATGTTATAAAAACTGCCGTTAGGCTGCCCGAATTTCGTCATTGCAGACAATAAGATTTGAAAAGATATTAAGTCTTACGAATCTCAAATACTAAAAGACGTAAATCAAAATCATTCTTAAACACCAAAGAATTATAAGTATTCTAAAGTCTTATATCGGTTGATTGTACATGGGCCGAACCACAACTAGACGTAGAGTGATCACCTATGTTTAATTATGGTTAGACCGATGAACAATCAAGCTTGGATTCGGTTGTTGATAGACTAAAACGCTTGGAATCCACAATATTTAAGGAAAATCACAGTTTGAAAATGCTTAAGAACCCTCAAAAGTTTAATAAACACCTTATGAATATTTGGCGAATTTACCATAAATTCTCATGAAACTGTAAGTATCGTAAATGTAAATCATGTACAAACTTTATCTCAGAATACTAATTACGTAACTATGATATCTATGAATGAATCTCTTAAACTTCATACGAATACCTTGAAAAATATACACACCTTAAGGACACCTATACTTACCCTTTCTTCTTTTGTGACCCTTTTTAAAGGAGAACATGGCAGACTCAATAAAAGTGTGAAACATGAAAGTTGTTAGGAATCTTGTCTAGTTTCCAAAATATCTTGATTTAAATAAATCAAAACTTTAGAACTCGAGATATAGTCAAAACAACAAGTTGTAGTCAACTTTATGTGCAAGATTTTCTTCATGAATATGTACTGTTTGTCTTAATGGTTAGTAGTTTCCTTTTACTTATTTCTGATGTAGATTCTGCCCTTGGTAGTACTGTAAAAGTTTTCTACATCTAATACTCATAGGAGAGTCAATCTCAGGAAACCCCACGTCAATTCTACATGTTTGGCACAGTTGTAATACTATCCCTTATGTTTACAACAACATTTTCACGCGACTTATTTCTCTTTGAACCAGTTATAAGGGGACAAGGCAATGCCTCACAAGATATCGATGAGTTATCTTCCATCACTGATATACTCGCCTGACGCAACTGCGATCGAGATAACGATCGAACAACAAGTAGCTAACACTTTGGCTGCTTACATAGTCTACAGGAACAACGACTTTGATCAAGGTAGATTTCGGAAGCAAAAAACATGGAAGTAATAGTGACGTCGACCTAGATCCTTCTACGACATTGAAGGGATTGTAGGAATGACTCCCTATAGCTAAAAGATGGAATCAGTATTTCATGTCAGCTCCTGTGCAGAAAACTATCATGTTAAGTTGTCACCTACACTTTTAAAAACACAAATTTACCGAGTAGAACTATTATGTGTAAATAGTGGGCATCAACTCTGCTTATGCCACAACTTGAGAAACACTACAGGTGATGCTCATAGGAGTATGCTACTAAGCGACAAAATGCAGAAATTAGAACAAGCATTAATGGTGAAAATGGGAATTTTGAGAAGAACTGCCCAAGGCTAAAGAACCAGGAGGTAACAACTCGAGTCAGAGCAATCTCAATCAAAACAAGGAATGGAATCCAGGAACTATCAGTAGTAACTGGTACGTTGCTCATTAACGACTCGTATGTTGGAGTATTTGTGTTTTAGGTGTGTGGTGAAATATTCGTGAACCTTAAAGTTAAAACTATTCTAAGTCATGAATCTAATAGATTGGAGGAAACCTGTAGAGTAGAGACAGTTTGTGAGATATCGGAAACCTACTGGTGAAATTTTAATAAATTTTATCTTAACACTTACCAAATCATGTTTGTCACGTCAATCTCGTGCGTATGTCGCCGAAAGTCCAATATTTATTTTTCTATATGACACGGTTTTGTTTGCGTCATGTCAGGTCATATCCGAACCCTTTAACTGATAAAATAACCATGAACGATTGATCTTTACTTATAGAATTCATGCCAATTCTGAGCAGAAGCTTCGACATTATCATAGGTATGAACTGGCTACCTCCCCATTATGTTTAGATCTACACTACAAGAAAGTTGTACTACCAAATCTACCCATGAGAAAACCATGGTCATTTATGATGAGAAGTAAGAGAAAAACCTAAAATTTCCTTCTTGCCCTAAAAATCAAGTGATGGACTGTTGTGAACTTCTCGGCTCACCGTGATTTAAGCAACCTTGTGAAGGATTTAATCAAATGTGAAGGATTTGATAAAATGTGAAGGATTAGATCAAATGGGAAGAATTTGATAAAATGTGAAGGGTTAAATCAAATGTGAAGAATTTGATAAAATGTGAAGGATTAAATCAAATAAGAAGAACTTGATAAAATATGAAGGATTTAATCAAACGTGAAGAATTTGATAAAATGTGAAGAATTTAATCAAATGAAATTTTGGAATTTTAACAACAGAAGAATTTATGTTGGCTGCTACCAGTGATCCATCAGGAACTTCTCTATGGTAGCCCAACCGTCAACTATGTTAACACCAAAAGGAAACAAATTCCAACTGGAAAGACTAGGAAGAGATTATATTCCAGAGGTTGGGACAACTATGGTGTAACACACCAATCCTACTTTTCAGAAAGAACAGAGAACTTGTTCGTATATGACGACCAGTACATAAAGGATTGAGGTGCACATAGATGAATTAAGACGACGTTTTTTCCTATGATTTTGGTTGAATGACAGAAATGAGAAATTTAATGTCATCATGACGCGTGAGATTCATTAACATTATAATGAGATTGGCATGGTAGAAAACGTCTTGAGCCGAAAAGAATGTACCAAACCCCACCGAGTACGAGTATTAACTATGAATATCCATTCACAACCTACAGCTCAAATTTGAGAAGTTTAACTCGAGACTCTAAGAGAGGAAAGGCTTCGCGACTGAAGCTCTGTGAAGATTGGATAATCAGGTCAAGCTTAGGGATGACGGGACACGATACTTTATGAACAAAAATTGGATGCCTAAGTCCAGGGAACACAGGAGCATAGTCTTGAACGGAGCTCACAAACTAAAGTGTCCCATCCAACCAGGCTTTAACTAAATGTACTTAGATTTGAAAGAATTGAAGACATGAACATGCATGAAAGCGGAGATTACCATTTGAATGGAAAAATAACAAACTCGTACCAAATACAGAATGTCCGAAACACTCAGAACTAGGGTAATGATAGAGAAATACCCAAGTAAAAGTTGAAACCAACGTTAATGGACTCCATACCAAAGCTACCAAAGAAACATAGTGATCTCAATCTTATTCAGGTAGTGGTCCAGATATTGACTAAGTCTACCGACTTCCTACTAATCTAAGAATCATGTGAAATGGAAAAGCTGACTAGAACTTGCAAAAGAAATCGTCAGACTGCACGAGGTGCCAGTCTCTATAATCTCTCGTTAAGATGGTGGATTCATCTAGCAAGTATGATAATCATTGAAATCCTTGAGTTCGCGCTCAGGCATAAGCATAAAGTTTCCTCCCCAATGGCCAGGACGAAAGAACCATCTCGACATGAGTAATATGCCCTGAACCTATATGATAAACTTTGGAGATTGCATGGAATACTCATTTTGATTAATTGAGTTTTCCCTACAACGATAGTTACGACACCAACATAAAGACCTCACTGCTTGATGCTTTGTACAACGAAAATGTTTCTCCTCGATACGTTGAATAGTAACTGAAGATACGAAACTCAACAAAGAGCATGCAGGTGATACGTTGCATCCTGATCCATGAATCACTCAAGAGATTAAAGAAAAGACCGTGTAATACGAGAAAAATTACACACTATACATTAACGACAATGAAGTTATGTGAACGAAAAACGTAAGTCTTTCGACTTCCAACCCGGAGGCTGTGTAGCTTTTAAACGTTTTCTCTATTAGATAAATAATTTGGCTTAGAGAACGAGGTAGGTTAAACCTGCAGCTTAAAGGACCTTAAAAATTCTTAGACAAAATTTGGTCCTGATATTTATATCAAGTTATCTTGAGAACTAACTGATATGCATGACACTTTTTATACGCCTAATCTCAAAGAGCTTCTAACTAATGACACGCTTATTATATCTTTCAATGAAGTGTATTAAGATTTAATGCTACAATTTCATGTTTGTGAAAGTGCACATGATTAAATTGTATATAAGATTCGATAACTGTAAAAGACTTGATTCGATCTTATTCCCTATTCCTTTCTTTTTGTGGGATTAGAATAGAGCCATCTGTTCGACTGAGTACTCAATCTTGGGTTATACGACTTAAAATGACTATAGAATGATCATGTGTGCATCAAGAGAAAAGAAAAAGCCACCAATTGTTTTATAATGTTTTATCTACACTTTGAATTTTGCGACGAAATTCCTTTCAACGGGGAGAGATAATGTAACAATTGGTAAAATCCGGTTAGAGTTCGGTGGTCAAATCTCCACAAACCGCTAGTTATTAATGACCAACTGTGTGTAATTTTATGTTTATAATGTATATTAAATATATTATATTTATAAATTTAGTTTAGAACATCTCAAACTGCTCAAACCATCTATCGTTGAAGATCGAATCGAAAATCACAAAAAATTTAATTTATTTGTGGCGTTAAAAATATATTTTTGCATCATATATATATCTCAGAGTTATGGATAAGATATTTGAATAGATTATGTTCTCCTAATTTCATGGATTTAAAGAACGACCAAAACGGAGGTCGTATGAGAAATTTACGCTTCTTTAAGTTATAAAAATCAGTATTTATCTGATGTTTTTGAAACGAACCGTGCACTATTTTGTTTGGAATAGCTACGTGTCTCGTAAACTGTTTTTGAGCATGTTTTTGAATTCAGACTACTGTCTATTATTTTATTATATTTTTATAATATTTTTAATCTGGACCAAAATAAGATTCGTAAAATCTGTCGAATCTGAACCAATTAATCGCAAAACTTTAAATGTTGATTCCCGGAGAGGTATATCGAATTAAATTTTGTCTGCATTTCTAGCATCAACACGACCGAGATAACAAGCATACACTTTTAGATAAATTTTAGCGAAAGGAGATGATAGCACAAGTATCGAGAAAAACAGGATTTGCATCGCAAAATAAGTAATACATGCTTATTACCCCAAAATATCACTCGAAAAGTCATCTAAGACTCCAATAATTTAACAATTTCTTAAAATGAAAGCAAGGAGGGTACACGCTTTTAACTGGTACCTCTCGATCCTCTCTGTATATCTCATTTTTTTGTATTGTTCTTCTTTCACCTTTCTCCTTTAATGGAATTCCAAACACCCCTTCTTCCCATTTCTCTTGATCGCCGACCAAAGTAGGAAGAGGATCGGCGACTGTCGCTGGCCAAGACATCAGCCATCTTCCCAACGATTGGCTTAGAGACATCCTCCAAACACCCCCTGATTCTTCTTGTGCAGCTGTAGCGAAAGGCGGAAGGAAACTAAGAGGCTGCCAGAGCCTCCCTTACCACCATGAATGACGACGACAACCACCAGTTGCCGTCTCCGCCCCTTTTCAGTCGATCGTAGTTGTCAAGACACTCCGCTAAATGTCGATTGATGTTTTTTTGGTTCGTCCCGGTCTGTTACTGACAATGATGAAGCAAGGGGACGAAGAGGAGACTAAACAGGCGTCTAGTGTTTCTTTATTTATTACTACATGACTATTCAAAACGTTAGTAATGATTCCGATACCTCCAATGTTTTGTGCCCTTATAGGGTAGGAATGCCTATAGTGTCGGCTAAAGGCTCATCTTAGATCCCAAATTTGTTTTGTTAGTATATAAAATTTACATTATGTTTATACGGGGTCTTTGGTCACCCATACTAGTTGGAAGAGATTGTATCTAGTGGGATAGTTTGTGGCTCGATACGATAAGTGTCAATACCATAAAATTAAGTTATATAACACTTAATTAACAACATGACACGGTTGGTTAAGGTTTATTAACTTACAATTAATAAGTTATTTATATAAACCCTTAGTTTTTGTACGGAAATGTGGGAGGAGTTTGCCCCACTGGATAAGTGACGGTTTCCAAATTAAGTAAGACAATACTTAATTAATACCATGACACGAATTTATAAAGTTTATTAATTCGAAACTTATGAGTTTTACATATAAACTATATAAATGCTTGTACAAGGTTTCAAGAGTAAATTTGGTTATTTAATGTTTTCACAAAGTGTGATATGACTTTATTTTATATAAATTGGTATTTAAAATCTTTATATAAAAACATTTTGGTCTTAGAAACCATACAAATTTGTTATAAGTTGGATTTATTTATATATTTTACAAATGGTGTATTTTTGGATTTAAGCAAATGACGTTTCTAAATGAGTGTAAATATACTTTTATTACTCAATTATTTTATACTTTCGTTAGAAAAGTACGTGTTTGTAAAAGCTGGTCAACCAGATAAATTTTATAAAACATTTTTTAGTATAAAAATATTTTGTGTCAAAACCTGTAGAACTCAACAACAATTTTATTGATGAATATTAATACATGAATTCTCAGGTTATTTATAAGGTCGCAAGTGTTCGTAGAGAAGATTCTCTGTTATCTTGATCATACAATTGTAAATGCCGGATTGTTAGGTGGTTGTCGTAATTTAGCAATAACTATTGTCAATGTAATTTCTATTTAGGTAATAATAAAAGATTATATTTGTTCTGTTCAATGTATCTTCAATAACTGTCATTACTGGTTTACCTCGCGCACCTCAGCGTTTCTGCCGGCCGCCGAGGGTGTGATAATGGATCTGTCTTAATCGCTAGTCTCGGAGTCCGTTGGTGGTTTTGGTTTTGAAAAATGATAAGCGAATTAGGATTTCTCAAGTTCTCACAAATCTTTTAGTTTTCAAAATAACTTCCGTCTATATATATATATATATATATATATATATATATATATATATATATATATATATATATATATATATATATATATATATATATATATATATATATATATATATATATATATATATATATATATATATATAAGGCTTAGGGAATATGTGGTTGTTATGTACCTATGTTTATATATAGAACCCTCCAAACTATGTAGTTTTGATCCATTTAATCAGTCCTACTAAATTTTAAATGAAAACTAATAGAATAAAAGATAAAAGAAGAACATGCAATAACTCAATCAAACTTTTCACAAATCATTCGATATAGTTTTTCAATTGAAGGACAAAACGTTTGAGTTATATTCGTTAAAGAGTATTGATTTTTTACTTTCCCGATAAACTTTGATGATGTTTTGCAATAAAAATATATATAATTGATCTTTTTCATTCGATAATTTAACTCAATTTAATGGTATTATATTAAAACAAAATTAAGAGAAAATGAAAATGTATTTGTTTTGTTTAAAACTATGTCATTTAAAAGGTTCTATACCTAAGCTTATGTGCATAACAGCCACATATTCACTTTTCCCATATATATATATATATATATATATATATATATATATATATATATATATATATATATATATATATATATATATATATATATATATATATAAGCAGGTGAATATACGTGCGTTACGCAAAATGAAATTATATAGTTAAAACATGGCAAATACATATTGAAAGTAATTATCTTATTAATATTAACCATAAAATAATATTTTCTTAAATTAATTTTTTTATCTAAAACTGTAATGATTTTTATCTTTTTATTTATTTATTTCTTTATTATTATTATTATTATTATTATTATTATTATTATTATTATTAATATTAATGGTTATGATTTAAAAACCACTTATTTGATAAAATTTCAATTATTATAAAAAAATTGTTTTGAATATTTTTAGTAAACTCGACACGACAATTTAGTTTTAAATTTAAAACATGTAAATGTTTTAAACTTTGTTAAAAATATAAAACATGTAAATGTTTTAAACTTTGTTAAAAATAATGGTGAAGATGATATTCAAATAAACATTTTAATTATTTATATTGATAATTCAAAAAATATATCATTAATATGATGATATTTAACATTTAACCGTAAATTAATAATATATTAGAATGGAATCTGAAGAGTCTGAGGTTTCAAATGCATTTAGTTGAATAAAAACTGCTTCTTTTAATATATATATATATATATATATATATATATATATATATATATATATATATACACACACACACACACACACACACTAGCCGTTACCCGCGCAAAGCGGCGGACGACAAATAGTTTTTTCGACAATTAATTTTTTCCGGCAGACCATTTGTTCAAATTTAACGATTAGTTTGATTTAATAAACATATCATATTAAAAATAAGACGCAATGTATTGGCAAGTATCAGTAAACATTTGTTCAGATTCTTTTCAACGAACAATGTATTCTTTAATGTATTTGTGGCTTTTGTGTATGTTGGATATGCGTTTTCATATGTTAGCTCCATTTTGTTGAAAATATAACATTTCTGATTTATGATAACATATTAAAAAAAACTTATTTTTAACAATTGGATAATAAATGTGGTGGATTTGTTGGGGTTTTTAGTTTTCATGGTCTTTTGGATTTCTAAACTGGATGACACCAAAGTCTTTACTATTTAGTCACACATACATAATTACATGGACATATTCATACATACACAATCACAAACAGTTACAAACACATTTAGTCACACATTCATAGTTACATGGACATATTCACAAAGACACAATCTCTAACATGTCACCACACTAACATGTCAAAATATAATAGAAGTTACAAACTACTAAAGTAGGAAATAAGAATGAGAATGATGATTCTTTCAAGAATGACATTGTTTTTTTTTTATAAAATGAATATTATGTCGAGAGAGACTTAGTATAAAACATTGTATTCTTATAAAAGCTTCACAAAAATTCCAAGAATGACAATGTGTTTTTATCGAATGTGACTATAAATTTGTTTTTTTTATTATTATTTTTAGACCTTAGATTCTTGAATAGTATTAACAACAGATAATTATTCTTTAAGAGTGTTGTTCTTTTTCAACTCATGGTTCTACAATTTGTTATTCTTTAATAGCTTCATTCAATCAGAATATGTATTATATAAGAATATGCATTCTGTCAGAATTTATATTCTGTTAGAATATGCGTTCTTAAAAAATGTCAGATTTTGGAGAATTGTTATCCT
This sequence comes from Lactuca virosa, assembly GCF_052849685.1. Classification (NCBI taxonomy): domain Eukaryota; kingdom Viridiplantae; phylum Streptophyta; class Magnoliopsida; order Asterales; family Asteraceae; genus Lactuca; species Lactuca virosa. The sequence continues at coordinate 167,598,932 of NC_136426.1, read as the reverse complement.
CTAAAATCAGATTTTAAAAATGAAAAGAATTAATTGTTCCTTCAAATATGAAAATTTCATTTTTTTGAATAAATTTTAATTGACTAAAATACTCTTAAATCAACATTTCATTTAACTAGAATGCTCTTATAAATTTTCTTTATATTAATTAAATATATAAATGACTTTTTAAAATAAACTAGCGGAAGACCCATGCTCCGCATGGGTCGGTAGTATTTTGTAAGGTTTTCTTTGAGTTATAGTTTTTTCCATTGCATTTGACTTAACGCAGGAAAAAAAACTTACTATGATTTTACAGTGGAGTAAAGCTTATATTTGAGTAAGTTATTTGACTAATTATCAAAATACCACCTCCATGGACTTCAGGAATGGATGAAAGTGCTACCGAACACCAGCACCAACACCTCACTAATATTGTTAATAATGCCGAAATTTCCCTTATCAGCAAAATATGTAGCAAGAGGTTTCTGCTGAGACTATAGATAACATCACAGGTGGACACTTTTGAACCTGAAAGAGAAGAAAGCTATGAAGAGCAAATTGAATCCATTGAATGCAGTCAACAAAAGAAAATAGAATTGAACCAATTATTTGTAGAAACGACAAAAAACTAACTGAATAAACCTTGGGAGTTGACAAATGAAGTCAGCAAAAGTAACAAATCTGAAGAAAGAGGTGGTGTTTATGATCACTACAAGCAAAACAAATATGAAAAGCTCCATTAGGAAACAGTGGGAAAAGAGTTGAGAAATGTGACAACCCGAAATTTCTATCTTGTATACTTATACAAATCACTCAAGGTCAGACTCGTTTTTGCTATCTTCTGGCACTGTTTAGAGTCAATTTGAGTGTTCTAAACCTAATATAAACAAGGTATGAGGCTAGGGATGAGTGTAGTTGAGTATAACACCTTTCAAATGAGCCAAACACCCCATTATGAGGTGTGTGCGGCCGCACACATGGGTGTACGGTCGTACACCCATCCCAACCGTACACTCTCATGTATAAATGAGAGTCTTATCCTCCATTTACATCTTTTCACACTCCTAGGCCAAGAAATCGACTTTTCTCTCAAGTATCATCCGATTTTTCTTCTAGATCTTCAAGTTGTAAGTGTTTCTTCCTTTATATTGTTGATTCATTACACTATCTAGTAAGGATCTATCATTTCATCCATGAAATTACACCTTTTGTTTAGATCTTCAAGTGTTCTCCAAGAATACCAAGAACACCTACTAAGTTGTTGGGCTCCAAACTCCTCTAAAGGCTTCTACATCGTAAGTACCCTACTCCTGCATGTTATTAGCTATATTTGAGCCTTAGAAAATGTCCAGAACTCGATCTTCAAGGAGTGTGCGGCCGCACACACTCATGTCGCCGTACACCCCTTTGTTTAGTGCTTTTGGGCTTTAAACTCATGTTTTATGCTAGCACATGATCAAGAACACTTAGGGGATGCAAGATAGACACTTGGAATACACTTTTGACCATTTTTGCATGATCAACAAGGGTGTACGGTCGTAAACTACTTGTGTGGCCGTACACACCCTATTTAAGCCCCAAAATGGCAACAAACTTCCACTAAGGCTAAGCATTGGTCAAAGCACACTTCCTAGATGCTTATTAAGACTTTAAATCACTCAATGACATGTTTCACCATGAGTATGTGGCCGCACACCCACTTGGACCGTACACTCTGGCCGTACACACACATGAAACATACCATTCTGGCCGTACACTCCAAGTTGTGGCCATACACCCATTATATGCAACCCTTGGTACTTCTAACACTTAAATTTAAGTCTTTCCTATGTCCTAGGGTGTCCTTTCTTACATAACTAGTTGTATAAACACTAATTATATACATATATGTGCCATTATATGCTTATTAGGATTCGTTGTGCTCAAGTCTTCACTTGACACTTAGCATTGTGCAAACCGATCTTTTATTCGTATTACTCCCTGCAGGTGAGTTCATACCCCTTAATTTATCTTTTAAATGATTTTAAATTCTTTTATGGGGGGGAATACAAGTTGAACTATTATAGTTATTATATCAATCACATGTGATTAATAACTATCAAACATATGGATTTTGTTACATTTCAAACTGTGTTATCAAACAAACTGTTTCAAATCGTTTTATAAACTCTTTTACATGTTAAATTCTTTCTATTAAACTCTTTTAAACTTATACTTTGTCAAAAGCATGTCTATATAGATATAGTTATATAAGTAGGATTGAAAGGACTTAGGACTGATAACTCGCCTTATTTCCTGTTCCTTGTTTGGTTGTGGACTTAGGGTATCGGTTATTTGTCCGAAGATCGTTTGAACCTTAGTTATATATTATGTGTATGTATATAGATATAAAAGTTATTCTATTAGTTCAATACCTTTGGGTAGCAAAGGTGTACAAACATGTTCATTCACACAAACAACATTACTAGTAAACTATAATATGTATGGTTTAGGAAGTCACTAATACTATTACTAGAACAACGAAACATACACAGAGTCAGTTCATACATGAGTTAATACATACTATAACGAGAAACAATACTCACTATAAAGAGAAACAGACAAAGAACACTATAACGAGAAACAATACATACTACACACTATACACTAGAGAACATGCTACATACTAGACAGAGAGAACATACACTACACTAGTATATACTATACAAATAGAAGAATACTATAACATTAATGTGAGATACTACTTCATGGCTTGGCATATACTCCTGTAGGGAGAGCGTGAATTTGTGTATAGATCTATATGGAATGACCCTCCTACACCTTGCTGCTAGCTACAGTGGGACCTGCAGGTCTGCGGGTGACGAATGTCATATCATTTCGACGTCTCGAACGTCGTGTTATACTGGTCAATCGAGTATGGTTACAATCATATCACATTTTACCTTAGTTAACTAACAAGTTTAAAGGTAGTTAGTACATTAGTAGTTACCTAGATAAGACTACAATACATCTTTATTTTTCCCAATTCATTCACATTGTGATCTTCTCACATAAACGGTAATGAGAAACTATATTTTGGTAATGATAGTCATACTTTGGGAAAACTCATACTTGTACAAAAGAACAAACATAGAGATCAGTTGAGTCTTGGTAGAAGACTACTTTAGTAGAAAATATAGGATTTTCTTGGAAGTTTTCAAACATTTACATCAAATACTTACAAACTTTTACATCAAACATTTACAAGCACATTCTTCAAACTTATACAAACAATGACACTAAAATACTTATGAACTCACCAGCTTTAATGCTGATCTACGCTTTCAAAATAACTTGTATTCTCAGGTCACCAGTAGACAGGTACCGATGGCCAGGTTTTGAGAACATGGAGCACATTCAAGACTCATCTTTTATTTTGATTATACAGTTTGGTGTCTTATAAACTTCAGAACACACTTGTATTAAAATTATTACTATTAATGCAATGGATGATGTTGTTGCTTGTTTACTATTATGCATTGTTGTGATACTATACATGACGTCCTCCGCCCCCGAACGTTTCCGCCGTTCCGGTTTTGGGGTGTGACAGATTGGTATCAGAGCATTGTTTATAGTGAATTGATTATATCAACCCATAAAAGATATACAACTATAAACAAAACGGGATTAAAATACTCTGACCAGGAGTTTATACTTTTAAATAATAAAATATTTAACCTAAGTATACATACCTGCATTCATACTAAAATCACTGTCACTAGGACAGAACAAAAGTATTACGATTGTTGGACAGCACAAGTAGGCGTGGGGACATATAATCAGATCTGGGAGTAATATAGCCTGATCAACTATATCTTTCCGAGAAGTGATTGCATGTGCCTAGGAATGGTTGTGATGTTGCAACAAGTCTAAAAACTTACCAGCACTACTACAATGAAAACAATAGAACAGAACATAAACTTAAAATACTATAGGAGTATTTTGTGTTACTATAATTACTTATGTGCAAACTAAAAAGGTCTTTATTAGTATGTCAATAGTTTTTGAGTGGATATGCTAAAGTTATATGTGACTAGGGTGTTATAGACTTAGAATCTGTGATCTTTGCTTTACTTCTTGTTCCTTGTTTGGTTGTGGATTTAGAGTTAGGGCTACTTATTTGAAGGTCTATCCTGTTTTGGTTACATATGACTGGTATGCACTACGCAAGTTTTGGAGTAACTGGTAAGGATCATCTTATAATTATCTTAATTAGTACGTCTATTAATTATTTCTTTACCCCCATTCTCGCACAGATAACATGGCTGGATTTCATATCCCCCGAGACCCATACTTCCCTAAACAAAATGATGGAGGATGGCTCGATGATGAGCCAGAAGATAATCATCCAATTCCTTTGGATGATGGCTTTGCTGAGAACTTCCCGGAGGATTCTGACTCCGAGCCCGAAGTCAATGAACAACCCCCTGCGGCCCAAATCCCAAATCCAAACCTACGTCCGACTTTTTAAGGCCCGAGGCTTCTGTAGGTGGAGAGACTGGAGACCTGGAGTCAGGAACAGGGCCAACCCATCCCGTTCAATGGAGACCGAAGTTTCTACAATGTGAGCGAACGAGGCTCAGCGGACAGAGTTCTGCCTATTTTGGTCTGCAGGGTAGCTCGCAATGAGATCCAGGGTAGGACAACCCTCAACCGAGCCGCGGAAGTTGACGCCAATTCAGGAGTCAACACTCTCCGCATTCGTCGTCTGGAGGATGCTAGTGAAAGAGCTGAAAGAGACAACGAGTCTCTACTTCAAGCACTAGCTGAGACTAAGGCTGAAGTCATAGAGCATCGCGTACGCCAGCGAGTGTACGAGCGACGCCTTCTTGACTTGGAACGTCATCTGGCTGACTTAAGGGTTCGCTTAAGGGGTTCCCGTCGCCAGTAGGGAATGCTCTGCTCAATTTCATTGGATTTAAGGATTAGCCTTCTTAATCTATGCTCTAAGTAGCACTTTTTCCTGTAATTTCCTGTTTATTTTAGGACCTCGAACTTTCGATGGATAGGTCTTTATTCTGTCAAAATTTTCTTATCTTGGTGTGATGTAAGACCTACTTCTAGGTCATTTTTCCCGAGCTTATTACATCTGTAATACCAATATTATTGACAGATATCTAATCTTATGGAAATTAATATCCAAATGTTGTCATCTTTCTAGTACTAGATTTCTATCCAATCATACTCTCATCTGTTTTGTTGGGCTATGGAGAGTTAGTCCATGTTTCACCCTCATTATTCTTACAATTGATTCTTACTATCATCTTTACATTTTATAAATATAGCTACAAGATGCATCCACGCCGAGTAACGAGACCCAACCCTCGGAATCAAAGTCCACCTCCTCCTCCTCAATACAACCCAACAGCTATCCAAGCTGCTGTGAATGCGGCTGTAACGACAGCTCTAGCACAATTCACCACTACCGGTACTAGCGGGAGTGGGACTAACGTGCCTCTCACTGCAGTCGAAGCTCTAGTATGCTCTAAAGAGTGCTTGTACAAAGACTTCACCAGCTGCAAACCCAGGGACTTCAATGGATCTGGCAGAATCATTGCCCTCTCGTAATGGTTCGAGAAGACGGAGTCGATCTTTGAGATATGCTCCTGTCCGGAAGGGAGCAAGGTAAAATTTGCCACTTGCACCTTCGCGGACCAAGCTCTGACGTGGTGGAACAGCCATGTCAAGTCACTATCTCTTATAGTGGCAAATTCCATCGGCTGGGAAGCTCTTAAGGAGCTTATGATCGAGGAATACTGCCCGAGGGGCGAAGTTCAGAAGTTAGAGCAGGAGCTCTGGAGCCTAACCATGAAGGGCTCCGACATAGTCTCCTACACTGCCAGATTCAGCGATCTGGTAGCGCTATGTCCGGGAATGGTCCCTTCTGAGGCAAAGAAGGTGGAGAGGTATATTTGGGGGCTGGTGCCTCCATTTCAGGGGAACGTCCTAGCTTCCAACAATACTACCTTCGATAGTGCCAAGCGATTGGCACAAAGGCTCATTGATCATGGGGTACGAACCCCGTCAGCAACAACAACCCTAGCCATCTCAGAACCCACCAAAGCCGCTGAAAACAAGCAGAAATTCTGGGATGACAAGAAGAAGCAGAATGCTGCCAAAAAGCAGCAAGTCGTAGCAGTTCATGCTGCGATAGCACCTGCCGATGCTGCTCCGGTAAAGCAGTACTCTAGAAACTTGCCGAAGTACAACAAATGCAGCTTCCATCACAATCGACCCTGCCGAGAAATGCAGTGCTCTAACTGCAACAGGATAGGGCACACAGCCCGTTTCTACAAGGCTCCGGCAAAGCCAATTACCCAAGTCCCCGGCGCTGGTGTGGGCCAGGCTTGCTACGGTTGTGGCGAGGTGGGCCACTACATGAGGAACTGCCCGAAGGCAGGGAATGCCGGCGGAGTGGGAAGAGTTTTGGCTATAGGCCACGAGGAAGCGGTTGCCGACCCTACGGTGGTCACTGGTACGTTTCTCCTCGATAACTCTTATGCATGCATTCTATTTGATAGTGGAGCGGAGAGGAGTTTCGTGAACCAGAAATTTGCTCACTTGCTTAAGCATAAATCACATGCACTTAAAGAACCGTTCACTGTAGAAATGGCTAACGGAAAGACAGAGAGCACTAGCTGCATATACATAGGATGTACACTAGCACTAGATAGCCATTCATTTCCAATCGACCTCATGTCGGTCTCAATTAAAAGTTTCAACGTCATAATCAGCATGGATTGGTTGAGTTCTCATCGTGCCGACATCATGTGTTACGAAAAGGGTTGTCCGCCTTAATCTGCCTTCTAGCGAAACTCTAGTTATCTACGACGACAAACCCGACACGAACCTTCGTATCATCTCGAGCATTCAAGCCCAGAAATTCTTGCGAAAGGAATGTCGCGCATTCCTTGCTCATGTTGTCGATGTGAGTCAAGAGTCGAAAGACATAAAGAACATCCCTGTGGTACGCGATTTTCTCGACATCTTTCCAGAAGAAATCCCAGGATTACCTCCACAACGACAAGTCGAGTTCAGAATCGACTTAGTTCCAGGGGCTACCCCCGTAGCCAAATCGCGCTATCGTCTAGCACCAGACGAGATGCAGGAACTATCCAGTCAACTTAACGAACTGCTCAGCAAAGGCTTTATTAGACCAAGCTTCTCACCCTGGGGAGCACCGGTCTTGTTCATCAAGAAGAAAGACGGATCGTTCCGTATGTGCATCGACTACAGAGAACTTACCAAGCTAACCTTCAAAAATCGTTACCCTCTGCCTCGCATTGACGATTTGTTTGACCAACTTCAAGGGGCGAACTTCTTTTCAAAGATAGAATTGAGATCCGGGTATCACCAGTTATAAGTGCTTTGGGAGGATGTTCCGAAGACAGCCTTCCGAACTCGTTATGGACACTACGACTTTGTAGTGATGCCATTCGGATTGACCAATGCACCCGCAGTATTCATGGACTTAATGAATCGGGTGTGTCGTCCTTACTTAGATCAGTTCGTCATCGTCTTCATCGATGACATACTTATCTACTCTCGTAGTAAGGAAGAGCATAGTCAACATCTGCGTCAGGTCTTAGAAACACTGCGATCAGAGAAGCTTTATGCGAAGTTCTCGAAATGCGAATTTTGGATCCGAAGAGTGGAATTCTTAGGGCACATGGTTAGCAAAGAGGGAATACAGGTGGACCCTTCCAAAATCAAAGCCATTGAGAACTGGTCAGCACCAAAGACGCCTACAGAAATTCGTCAATTTCTAGGCCTCGCTGGCTACTATCACAGGTTCATTCAAAACTTCTCTCGGATTGCGAAACCTCTTATAACATTGACCCAGAAGGGCGTGGCCTTTGACTGGGAAGAGAAACAAGAGAAAATGTTCCAAACGCTGAAACGAGCCTTATGCACTGCACCGATACTGTCCCTCCCCGAAGGGATAGAAGACTTCGTAGTCTATTGTGATGCATCCAATCAGGGGCTCGACTGTGTTCTGATGCAACGAGGTAAGGTCATCACCTACGCCTCAAGACAGCTGAAGACACACGAGGTCAACTGCACCACACATGATCTTGAGTTAGGAGCAGTAGTGTTTGCCCTGAAGATCTGGAGACAGTACCTGTATAGTATGAAAAACACTATCTTTACAGACCACAAAAGCGTACAACACATATTCGACCAGAAGGAGCTCAACATGAGACAACAACGGTGGGTCGAGCTACTCAGTGATTACGAATGCAAAATTCGTTATCATCCCGGTAAAGCCAACGTAGTAGCTGACGCCCTGAGTCGGAAAGAATATTCTGGTCGTAGAGTCAAATTATTGACTATGACTATCCATTCACACTTGTCCACACAAATTAAGGAGGCTCAGCTCGAAGCTTTGAAACTTGAAAATGTGGCGGGTGAATCCCTGAGAGGGATGGATAAGAACTTGGTGGTCAAGGGTGGCGGAGCCTTATATCTCATGGATCGGATCTGGACACCGAAACATGGTGGTCTCAGAGACTTGGTCATGTAAGAAGCACACAACACTCGATATTCCGTCCACCCATGTTCAGATAAGATGTATCTAGATCTTAAAAAGTTATACTGGTGGCCTAACATGAAAGCAGAGATTGATACCTTCGTGAGTAAATGCCTTGCTTGCGCCAAGGTTAAGGTCGAATACCAGAAACCAGCAGGTTTACTTCAGCAACCGGAGATACCTGAATGGAAGTGGAAGCGGATCACGATAGACTTCATAACCAAGTTGCCGAAGACAACTGGTGGTCTCGATACCATTTGGGTGATCGTAGACAGGCTAACAAAGTCCGCACACTTCCTGCCTATCAAGGAAACTGATAAAATGGAGAAACTCAGTAGAACATACATTAGGGAGATAGTACGACCTCATGGTGTTCTAATATCTATTATCTCTGATAGAGATAGTAGATTCACTTCGAGGTTCTGGCAGTCGCTACAAAGTTCCCTAGGAACTAGGCTGGACATGAGTACCGCCTACCATCCACAAACCGACGGACAAAGTGAGAGGACTATTCAGACTTTGGAAGATATGTTGCGGGCCTGCGTGATAGACTTTGGGAAGGCATGGGATACTTATTTACCCCTTGTCGAGTTTTCCTACAACAATAGTTATCACACGAGCATAAAGGCTGCTCCATTTAAAGCCCTCTATGGCCGTAAGTGTAGATCCCCTCTATGTTGGGCTGAGGCGGGCGACACTCAGTTAGCTAAAGGCTGAGTTCCTGACAGCACTCTCACAGGTCCGGAGATCATTCGGGAAACGACAAAGAAGATCGTTCAGATTCGTGAACGATTGAAAGCCTCTAGAGACCGACAGAAAAGCTACGCAGACAAGAGAAGGAAACCGTTGGAATTCCAGGTGGGCGACCGTGTTCTATTGAAGGTCTCACCCTGGAAGGGCTTGATACGCTTCGGAAAGCGTGGAAAGCTAAATCCAATATACGTAGGGCCTTTCGAGATTCTCGCTAGAATCGGCCCTGTAGCTGACAAACTCAAACTACCTCGCGAAATCAGTAACGTACATTCTACTTTCCACGTCTCGAACTTGAAAAAGTGTCTGTCCCACGAGACTCTTGTAATCCCACTCGACGATATCGAGATCAACGAGAGCCTCAACTTCGTGGAAGAACCTGTAGAGATCATGGACCGATAGGTCAAGCAAACAAAGCAAAGTCGTATCCCGATAGTGAAGGTTCGCTCGAATGTCAAGCGAGGACCTGAATTCACTTGGGAGCGCGAGGATCAAATGAAACTGAAATATTCTCATCTTTTCGCTTAGTTATTTGTAACTTCTTATTTGCTTAAACTCTAATTTCGGGACGAAATTCTCTCTAACGGGGGGATGATCTAACAACCGAAATTTCTATCTTGTACACTTATACAAATCACTCAAGGTCAGACTCGTTTTTGCTATCTTCTGGCACTGTTTAGAGTCAATTTGAGTGTTCTAAACCTAGTATAACCAAGGTATGAGGCTAGGGATGAGTGTAGTTGAGTGCAACACCTTTCAAATGAGCCAAACACCCCATTAGGAGGTGTGTGCGGCCGCACACAAGGGTGTACGACCGTACACCCATCCCAACCGTACACTCTCATGTATAAATGAGAGTCTTAGCCTCCATTTACCTATTTTCACACTCCTAGGCCAAGAAATCGACTTTTCTCTCAAGTATCATCTGATTTTTCTTCTAGATCTTCAAGTTGTAAGTGTTTCTTCCTTTATATTTATGATTCATTACACTACCTAGTAAGGATCTATCATTCATCCATGAAATTACACCTTTTGTTTAGATCTTCAAGTGTTCTCCAAGAACACCAAGAACACCTACTAAGTTCTTGGGCTCCAAACACCTCTAAAGGATTCTACATCGTAAGTACCCTACTCCTGCATGTTATTAGCTATATTTGAGCCTTAGAAAATGTCCAGAACTCGATCTTCAAGGAGTGTGCGGCCGCACACACTCATGTGGCCGTACACCCCTTTGTTTAGTGCTTTTCGGCTTTAAACTCATGTTTTATGCTAGAACATGATCAAGAACACTTAGGGGATGCAAGATAGAGACTTGGAATACACTTTTCACCATTTTTTCATGATCAACAAGGGTGTACGGTCGTACACTCCTTGTGTGGCCGTACACACGCTATTTAAGCCCCAAAATGGCAACAAACTTCCATTAAGGCTAAGCATTGGTCAAAGCACACTTCCTAAATGCTTATTATGACTTTAAATCACTCAATGGCATGTTTCACCATGAGTATGCGGCCGCACACCCACTTGGGCCGTACACACACATGAAACATACCATTCTGGCCGTACACTCCAAGTTGTGGCCATACACCCATTATATGCAACCCTTGGTACTTCTAACACTTAAATTTAAGTGTTTCCTATGTCCTAGGGTGTCTTTTCTTACATAATTAGTTGTATAAACACTAATTATATACATATATGTGCCATTATATGCTTATTAGGATTCGTTGTGCTCAAGTCTTCACTTGACACTTGGCATCCTGCAAACCGATCTTTTATTCGTATTACTCCCTGCAGGTGAGTTCATACACCTTAACTTATCTTTTAAATGATTTTAAATTCTTTTATCGGGGGGAATACAAGTTGAACTATTACAGTTATTATATCAATCACATGTGATTAATAACTATCAAACATATGGATTTTTTTACATGTCAAACTGTGTTATCAAACTAACTGTTTCAAACCGTTTTATAAACTCTTTTACATGTTAAATTATTTCTATTACACTCATTTAAACTTATACTCTGTCAAAATCATGTCTATATAGATATAGTTATATAAGTAGGATTGAAAGGACTTAGGACTGATAACTCGCCTTATTTCCTGTTCCTTGTTTGGTTGTGGACTTAGGGTATCGGTTATTTGTCCGAAGATCGTTTGAACCTTAGTTATATATTATGTGTATGTATATAGATATAAAAGTTATTCTATTAGTTCAATACGTTTGGGTAGCAAAGGTGTACAAACATGTTCATTCATACAAACAACATTACTAGTAAACTATAATAGGTATAGTTTAGGAAGTCACTAATACTATTACTAGAACAACGAAACATACAAAGAGTCAGTTCATACATGAGTCAATACATATATATCGAGAAACAATACTCACTATAAAGAGAAACAGACAAAGAACACTATAACGAGAAACAATACATACTACACACTATACACTAGATAACATGCTACATACTAGACAGAGAGAACATACACTACACTAGTACATACTATACAAATACAAGAATACTATAACATTAATGTGAGATACTACTTCATGGCTCGGCATATACTGCTGTGTCACGTTTTTTACCCAGAGTCTCCTGGAGGGAGAGCGTGAATTTGTGTATAGATCTATACGGGACTGACCCTCCTACACCTTGATGCTAGCTACAGTGGGACCTGCAGGTCTGCAAGCGACGAATGTCATATTCTTTTGACGTCTCGAACGTCGTGTTATACTGGTCAATCGAGTATGGTTACAATCATATCACATTTTACCTTAATTAACTAACAAGTTTAAAGGTAGTTAGTACATTAGTAGTTACCTAGATAAGACTACAATACATCTTTATTTTTCCAAATTCATTCACATTGTGATCTTCTCACATAAACGGTAATGAGAAACTATATTTTGGTAATGATAGTCATACTTTGGGAAAACTCATACTTTTACAAAAGAACAAACATAGAGATCAGTTGAGTCTTGGTAGAAGACTACTTTAGTAGAAAATATAGGATTTTCTAGGAAGTTTTCAAACATTTACATCAAATACTTACAAACTTTTACATCAAACATTTACAAGCAGATTCTTCAAACTTATACAAACAATGACACTAAAATACTTATGAACTCACCAGCTTTAATGCTGATCTACGCTTTCAAAATAACTTGTATTCTCAGGTCACTAGTAGACAGGTACCGATGGCCAGGTTTTGAGAAGATGGAGCACATTCAAGACTCATCTTTTATATTTTTTATACATTTTGGTGTCTTATAAACTTCAGAACACACTTGTATTAAAATTATTACTATTAATGTAATGGATGATGTTGTTGCTTGTTTACTATTATGCATTGTTGTGATACTGTACATGACGTCCTCCGCCCCCGAACGTTTCCGCCGTTCCGGTTTTGGGGTGTGACAGATTGGTATCAGAGCATTGTTTATAGTGAATTGAGTATATCAACCCATAAAAGATATACAACTATAAACACAACGGGATTAAAATACTCTGACAAGGAGTTTATACTTTTAAATAATAAAATATTTAACCTAAGTATACATACCTGCATTCATACTAAAATCACTGTCACTAGGACAGAACAAAAGTATTATGATTGTTGGACAGCACAAGTAGGCGTGGGGACATATAATCAGATCTGGGAGTGATATAGCCTGATCAACTATATCTTTCCGAGAAGTGATTGCATGTGCCTAGGAATGGTTGTGATGTTGCAACAAGTCTAAAAACTTACCAGCACTACTACAATGAAAACAATAGAACAGAAAATAAACTTAAAATACTATAGGAGTATTTTGTGTTACTATAACTACTTATGTGCAAACTAAAAAGGTCTTTATTAGTATGTCAATAGTTGTTGAGTGGATACACTAAAGTTATATGTGACTAGGGTGTTATAGACTTAGAATCTGTGATCTTTGCTTTACTTCTTGTTCCTTGTTTGGTTGTGGAATTATAGTTAGGGCCACTTATTTGAAGGTCTATCCTGTTTTGGTTACATATGAATGGTATGCACTACGCAAGTATTGGAGTAACCGGTAAGGATCATCTTATAATTATCTTAATTAGTACGTCTATTAATTATTTCTTTACCCCCATTCTCGCACAGATAACATGGCTGGATTTCATATCCCCGGAGACCCATACTTTCCCCACCAAAATGACGGAGGATGGCTCGATGATGAGCCAGAAGATAATCATCCAATTCCTTTGGATGATGGCTTTGCTGAGAACTTCCCGAAGGATTCTGACTCCGAGCCCGAAGTCAATGAACAACCCCCTACGGCTCAAATCCCAAATCCAAACCCACGTCCGGCTTTTTAAGGCCCGACGCCTCTGTGGGTGGAGAGTCTGGAGACCTGGAGTCAGGAACAGGGCCAACCCATCCCGTTCAATGGAGACCGAAGTTTCTACAATGTGAGCGAAGGAGGCTCATCGGACAGAGTTCTGCCTATTCTGGTCCGCAGGGTAGCTCGCAATGAGATCCAGGGTAGGACAGCCCTCAACCGAGCCGTGGAAGTTGACGCCAATTCAAGAGTTAACACTGTTTGCATTCGTCGTCTGCAGGATGCTAGTGAAAGAGGTAAAAGAGACAATGAGTCTCTACTTTAAGCACTAGCTGAGACTAGGGCTGAAGTCATAGAGCATCGCGTACGCCAGCGAGTGTACGAGCGACGCCTGCTTGACTTGGAACGTCATCTGGCTGACTTAAGGCTTCGCCCAAGGGGTTCCCGTCGCCAGTAGGGAATGCTCTGCTAAATTTCTTTTGATTTAACAATTAGCCTTCTTAATCTGTGCTCTATGTAGCACGTTTTCCTGTAATTTCCTGTTTATTTTAGGACCTTGAACTTTCGATGCATAGGCCTTTATTCTGTCAAAATTTTCTTATATTGGTGTGATGTAAGACCTACTTCTAGGTCATTTTTCCCGAGCTTATTACATCTGTAATACAAGTATTATTGGCAGATATCTAATCTTATGGAAATTAATATCCAAATGATGTCATCTTTCTAGTACTAGATTTCTATCCAATCATACTCTCGTCTGTTTTGTTGGGCTATGGAGAGTTAGTCCATGTTTCACCCTCATTATTCTTACAATTGATTCTTACTATCATCTTTACATTTTATAAATATAGCTACAAGATGCCTCCACGCCGAGTAACGAGACGCAACCCTCAGAATCAAACTCCACCTCCTCCTCCTCAATACAACCCAGCAGCTATCCAAGCTGCTCTGAATGCGGCTGTTACGGCAGCTCTAGCACAATTCACCACTACCGGTACTAGCGGGAGTAGGACTAACGTGCCTCCCACTGCAGTCGAAGCTCCAGTGCGCTCTATAGAGTGGTCGTACAAAGACTTCACCAGCTGCAAACCCAGTGGCTTCAATGGAACTGGCGGAATCATTGCCCTCTCGCAATGGTTCGAGAAGACGGAGTCGATCTTTGAGATCTGCTCATGTCCGGAAGGGAGCAACGTAAAATTTGTCGCTTGCACCTTCGCGGACCGAGCTCTGACGTGGTGGAACAGACATGTCAAGTCACTATCTCTTATAGTGGCAAATTCCATCGGCTGGGAAGCTCTTAAGGAGCTTATGATCGAGGAATACTGCCCGAGGGGCGAAGTTCAGAAGTTAGAGCAGGAGCTCTGGAGCCTAACCATGAAGGGCTCCGACATAGTCTCCTACACTGCCAGATTCAGCGATCTGGTAGCGCTATGTCCAGGAATGGTCCCTTCTGAGGCAAAGAATGTGGAGAGGTATATTTGGGGGCTGGTGCCTCCATTTCAGGGGAACGTCCTAGCTTCCAACAACACTACCTTCGATAGTGCCAAGCGATTGGCACAAAGGCTCATTGATCATGGGGTCCGAACCCCGTCAGCAACAACAACCCTAGCCATCTCAGAACCCACCAAAGCCGATGAAAACAAACGGAAATTCTGGGATGACAAGAAGAAGCAGAAAGCTGCCAAAAAGCAGCAGGCCGTAGCAGTTCATGCTGCGATAGCACCTGCCGCTGCTGCTCCGGTAAAGCAGTACTCTGGAAATTTGCCGAACTGCAACAAATGCAGCTTGCATCACAATCGACCCTGCTGAGAAATGCAGTGCTCTAACTGCAACAGGAAAGGACACACTGCCCGTTTCTGCAAGGCTCCGGCAAAGCCAATTACCCAAGTCCCCGGCGCTGGTGTGGGCCAGGCTTGCTACGGTTGTGACGAGGTGGGCCACTACATGAGGAACTGCCAGAAGGCAGGGAATGCCGGCGGAGTGGGAAGAGTTTTGGCTGTAGGCCACGAGGAAGCGGTTGCCGACCCTACGGTGGTCACTGGTACGTTTCTCCTCGATAACTCTTATGCATGCATTCTGTTTGATAGTGTAGCGGAGAGGAGTTTCGTGAACCAGAAATTTGCTCACTTGCTTAAGCATAAATCGCATGCACTTAAAGAACCGTTCACTGTAGAAATGGCTAACGGAAAGACAGAGAGCACTAGCTGTATATACATAGGATGTACACTAACACTAGATAGCCATTCATTTCCAATCGACCTCATGTCGGTCTCAATTAAAAGTTTCGACGTCATAATCGGCATGGATTGGTTGAGTTCTCATCGTGCCAACATCATGTGTTACGAAAAGTTATATGTGACTAGGGTGTTATAGACGTAGAATCTGTGATCTTTGCTTTACTTCTTCTTCCTTGTTTGGTTGTGGATTTAGAGTTAGGGCCACTTATTTGAAGGTCTATCCTGTTTTGCTTACATATGACTGGTATGCACTACGCAAGTATTGGAGTAACTGGTAATGATCATCTTATAATTATCTTCATTAGTACGTCTATTAATTATTTCTTTACCCCCATTCTCGCACAGATAACATGGCTGGATTTCATATCCCCAGAGACCCATACTTCCCCAACCAAAATGACGGAGGATGGCTCGATGATGAGCTAGAAGATAATCATCCAATTCCTTTGGATGATGGCTTTGCTGAGAACTTCCCGGAGGATTCTGACTCCGAGCCCGAAGTCAATGAACAACCCCCTGCGGCTCAAATCCCAAATCCAAACCCACGTCCGGCTTTTTAAGGCCCGACGCCTCAGTGGGTGGAGAGTCTGGAGACCAGGAGTCAGGAACAGGGCCAACCCATCCCGTTCAATGGAGACCGAAGTTTCTACAATGTGAGCGAAGGAGGCTCAACGGACAGAGTTCTGCCTATTCTGGTCCGTAGGGTAGCTCGCAATGAGATCCAGGGTAGGACAGCCCTCAACTGAGTCGCGGAAGTTGACGCCAATTCAGGAGTCAACACCGTCCGCATTCGTCGTCTGGAGGATGCTAGTGAAAGAGCTGAAAGAGACAATGAGTTTCTACTTCAAGCACTAGCTGAGACTAGGGCTGGAGTCACAGCGCATCGCGTACGCCAGCGAGTGTACGAGCGACGCCTTCTTGACTTGGAACGTCAGCTGGCTGACTTAAGGGTTCGCCCAAGGGGTTCCCATCTATAACAAACCGTATTTTTCAAACCTATGTAATAATGTAGGTCAATTTATAGTTCTTTTTAAAATAATAAAGAGAAATTTTAGCATACTGTGTATATTTACATAATTGACCCTCAAAAATAAATTATTAAACAATCTCGATTGGGATGAACCAAGTGGTAGAGATTGTAACAAGGTTTCGAAAAACATAAAGAACACTAAAATCCGAGTTAGAACGAAGAAGTTATGACCAATCGAAGATCCGCGACAAAACCGGCAAAACACGGTTTAGTGTAAAAACTGAATTTTCAATAAAAGGATTTTTAGCCTTAACAATCTAAATTAAAGTTGTAGTTTATGTTAAACCGAGAACTTTCATAAAAAGAACGTCAAAATTTGACTTCCTATGAAGAAGTTATGATTTTTCTAAGTTTTAGTATAGTAGTGTACAACTAAAAACTGGAAATAATGATCGAGTGGTTTTTAGCCGACACAAGCTAAACGAGAATCAAAGGTCTCGTCAATAGTAGTACAACTATAAAAAGACAGACAAAAACGGACGTCGAAAATCTGCCCGATTAAAGCGGGTTTTTCGTCAAATAAACACCTTTCCGGGAAACGAAACGCTGTCCAAAGCACCACTTATCAAGTGAGTTCATACCCCCGTATTTTCATAATTTCTAGTGTTTTAATAGGGGGAATACAAGCATAACACAAGAACTTTGTGTTATAAAATCATGATTTCAAATCATGATAAAACGACATTAAATCATCAAAAATACTAAAAACATTAAACTCTCTCATAAACTTATATTTTTCCCCAAAATTCATATATATATATATATATATATATATATATATATATATATATATATATATATATATATATATATATATATATATATATATATATATATATATATATATATATATATATATATATATAAGATTTAAAAGGCTTAGGACTGATAACTCATTCTGGGTCCTTTTCCTTGTTTGAATGTGGGCTTATAGTACCGGTTATTTTTTCCGAGTGTCGTTTAAATTTTACTTATATATAGAATTGTATATGTATATAAATATAAAAGTTATTTCATCAGTTTAACTTCCTTTGTAACATGTTGATCAAGGGATTACATGCAAACATAGTTAAATACAGATTCAGAAAGTACATATAAATTATAATAGGTATAATTTATGATACATAGAACAATAATTCATGATTCAAGTATACTAGAATACACTGTTTTACAAGAAACAAGGGTTTCGATTCAAAACAAATCAAGGGTTAACACTTGTCAAATACATGTTCGGAATACTAATTCAAGAACATACTGTCAATCAATTATTTCAGAATGATTGGGTTTTCATGACTAATATACATGTAACGTTTATATGCTTTTTATGAGTCATTCAATTCAGGTTGTTTAATTCATTTAGACAACCAAGGTAAAGTCCTGACATTATAACCAGAATCTCCAGCCAGGGGATTGAAACAAGTTGTGTGTAGATCTATGTTGGGATTGACAACCCCACACTCAGACTGCTAGCTACAGTCAGGCACACAAGCCAATGAGTGACAATTGTTATCAACAGTTTAAACGCCTACAAGTGTTTGTTTCAGGCCATCCAGTCATAGTATGGTTATAAGAACTCATTAAAAAGATATTAACAATACGTTAGTGTATAATCAACTAAACGTAAGTACACCTTCAAAGTACCAGTTTACAGAATACAAATTACAATGGTTCAATACAGTTTTCAATAACAGCTGGTGAAGCCAGACACACTATCAGTTACAAGTTTTACAAATACAGAACATTGGTTTACAAATAGAACGGTTTTATGGGAATAAAACTACTTTTCATATACAACAGAAAATATAGGATTTTCTGGAACAGTTTACATATGCAAGATACAGAGACATCCTTTTAAACATAAACACTTATGCACTTACTCAACTTTATGTTGATACTCCCTTTTCAAATTACTTGTATTCTCAGGGAAACAATAATCAGGTACTCCCTGAGCTTTTTGAGAAGATGGAGCTACTTTGAGTCATATATTCTTCTTTTGTATAACTATTTTGGTTTCAATATACAATGAGTGAACACATGTAAATACTTATACTTTTTAAATACAATGGTTGTTTGTACTTGGATTACTATGATGCATGTGTTGTGATACTACAAATGAAGTCCTCCATCCCCGGACGTTTCCGCCGTCTGGTTTGGGGGTGTGACAGATTGGTATCAAAGCATTGTTTATAGTGAACTCAGTATATCAATCCATAAAAGATATACAAACTATAAATACATCGGGGCTAGGAGCTCTGACTACAAGTATATTTTCTAAAAGTTCTAAGTATTTTTACAACAAGTATACTAACACTCATACCTACAAGTACAGTATCACATTCATAAGAACTTAAAAGTATTTGGATGTTGAACACTATAGTCAAACCTAGACAGTTATGTAATCATATCTGGAATTAATATAGCCTGATCAACTATATTGATTTGAGATATGACCAACATGTGTCTAGGAGTGATAGTAGTGTTGTGACATATCTAAAACTTACCCTACATATTCAGAAGAACTCTAAAACAGAACACAAAGATTAAAATACTACAGAGAGTATTTTACTAACCTTACTTCTAATACAGAACCTATGGCTGAACACAATTTACCTGGAAATCCGTACAATCCACAAAATGCAGACTCAGATGAAGAACCCTTTGAAGACAGCGAATCAAGTGGTACGCATACAGAGCCACAAGTCTGCAACCCTGGGGAGCGTCCCCTGAGACAAGATGAAGCCGAACTCATACCTGAGTGGGGCCAATACATAAACCACTGGAGTCGGCAAGACAGTCAACGCCCTCCCTACGGAATGGAACGAGGTTTCTATAACGTCTCTAGAGGAGGAACAGCCGATAGAGCTCTTCCAGTTATAGTAAACCGAATAGCCCGACAATTCGATCACTCAAGGATGTCGATCAATCAAATCCTAGAAGTGAATACGGTTGCGCAGGCGAACACTGCAGATATCCTTCGTCTTGATGAAATGCAAGATGACACCCATCACCATACAGAAGCCCTTTAGAGGCAAGTTGTTGAATCAAAGTTCAATTAGGATCGTTAGATTCTACGCAGGCAAACAATTAAGAACGTAATTATGAACACAAGAATGGCTTTGAATGTGTTGTATGATTAATACTTTAACACCTCAGAAGAGCTCGATTAAGAACTTCGACTGTAGAGGTGTTTAGGGTTACAAAACAATCAATGATAATAATTACGACCATTTCTAATGCATACATGCATGCACTATTTATAGTATAACCCTACTAGATAATCACGGATGGACAGGCCCAAATCCGGATACAAAACACAAGCCCTTGACGCAACACAATTAGACCCAACAATCTCCTCCTTTGCGTCAATGGAACCGAAAGCTCACTTCGGTTGAGCTGCAGAAGACTTCTTTATTGTTTTGAACACCTTCGGTATGATGGCCAATAGATGATGACGAAACGTTATGTACCACCGAAGCATGTCTGTGAAGTTCTTCTTGTCTGCTTCTGAGTTCTGCTTGCACCGATGAATAATGTTGATGATGTGCTCCAAGCAGTCTGTTTAAAATAGATGTTTATCAACAAGAGCGAATAGAAATCGGTTGGATTCACATCTTGTAAACATTACAGTAAGATGTGTAGAATCGATTTGGCCCAGCTTCATTTTGTTCACATCTCCTGGTTTCGGTGTTGGCTTGACAGTTGGTTTCTTGTTCATTACTTTCGCTATCTCCTGATCCATAGCAGCAACCTCATGGATGTAGGAGGCCAACATCCTCTTCAAGTGATCCAGTATCGGCTCATATTCTTTCGGATTAGTGAGCAGAATGTTAAACAATAAGATCCAGTCATGAGGATTTAAATTCGGAAGGTCTGCCAGGGAAATAATCGACATCGAGTTTGCTGATCCTCGTGTGATTTTGAAATTAACATTTATGAATTTCCCAGCAGGCGAAGGTTTGAGTACCTTGATAGTAACTATCTTCTGTATGCTCCATGTCAAGTACTACGGTTGACCATACTTCAGATAAAAGTCGATAAGCTCACGATCAACTTTTGGATGAGGGTAAGGAACTTCAACAGTCGAATCGAAACAATGAAAGGTGAATGCCTTTCGTGTTATTCGCATGTCGAACTGTGAGTCCTTAGAATTGTCACAATCAAACGAAGCGACAGGTTTCAACCAGTAAACACTTGGAAACACTATAGCCTGATTGATAAGTTTCTCTTTTGTCCACAGAGTAAACAAGGCCTTCTTGCAGTTTAAGGCTTCTTCTTCTTCCTTGTTCCTCCTTTCCCTTTCCTCAGCTTCCTTCGCAACCTTTAAAGTTTCATCCAACTCTTTGTCCCTCTTCTTTCTTTTAAGAGCCTCATCAATAGTCTCTTCAACATCGTCATCACTGTCATCATCAATCACCTTCTGCTTGGCTTGAGAACCAGAACCTGAAGCTTCATTACCCTTCGGTTCGGTTGTAACCTTGACTTTCGGTTGAGCAGATTTGGTTTCAGTTTTCACAGGAACCTTTGGTTGAGCACCTTCTCCCCCTTGTTTTGGAGGTATGAATCTCTCCGAAACACCCTTCATCTCGTGTAACAATGCAAGGGCAGGAAGAAGTTTTGTATTTAGATGATTCCTTATGGTCAAAGTAAGGATAGGATCATGAGCACCAAGAATGTTGGTCAGCATATCCTTGACATCTCCAGCACAGCTTCGAAAAACAGCTCTTTCAGTCTTCAACAAAAAAATTTCCTTTTCAGCTTGAGCGAGCTTGGCCTTCTAGACTTCAATTGTGGAGGCTTGTCGGTCAAGATCTTCCTTCAGAGCACTTTCTTTTGCTAAATCAGCGTGAAGAGATTCAAGCCGAGAATTCACAGAACTGATAAGTGAAGTGTTCTCTGCTTGGATGGAAGAACGAACAGCCTCAAACTTTGTTTGCTCTTCTTGAAGGGACTTGTATAAGGAATCCACAGAAGCATTCACCTTGGCGGCATTGGTATCAGCATGCCCTTTGAGTGACTCAAGAAAGATCTGAGTACTATGAACAATTTCTGCAACATCGGCAGTGACCTTTTGGCAAGAAGAAGAAGATTCATTAACAGCCTGGTGGATTTTTCAATGGAGTCAGTGTATTGCTCAAGAGCAGTGTCTAAAAAGGCTTTGAGCACAACACCACTGTAGGACTTGTTATCATCAAGCAATTTATCCAATTTCTCATCAATGCTCAGCAATTGTTGTCTCGTGACTGGAACTTCATCATCCTTATCGGTAGGAAGCCTATAGGGACCGTAGTATGTAGAATCAAACTCATCATTAGCACCACCGAGAGTCGCACCAGAATCAGTTGAATGTGAGGGTGAAAGAGGTTTGGAAGTAACTGGTGGTTCGGTTTCAGTAGTCGCCCCCGTATTAGATACGTTGACTCTTACTGTCGGTTCAGGAATGGTAGTGGTAGTTGATTGGGAAATAATAGGAGGTGGTAAAGGAGTTGTAGAAATAGGAATAGAAGAAACGGGTAGTGGTGGTGGTAAAGAAGTTGTTGTTTGAGATGTGGTAGGTAGGGAAACATGAGCAACCGAAATTGGAACTGTCTGTTTCGGTGATGGAGGTGGTGTTGGAAGTTTGTCATGAAGAGATTCTGTTGGAGTTGGGGATCGAGGAGGGGTGTTACCTCTCGGTGATTCATGATGAGTTTCCTCTTCTTCATCCTCTTCATCATTTTCTGAACTGGGAGGAGTGGGACTCTTGGATCTTTTCGCCATCTTCTTAATCTTCTTTGGTTTAGAAGAATCCCCTTTCTTAGACTTTTGCTTCCTGGACTTGACAGACTTAGACTTATCATCCTCTGTTGTCTCTTTCTTGATAGTAACCCGTTTCCCTCGGTTTCCAAGCTTGTCCACATCATCCAAGGCAGACTGCTATTCGAGAGATAAGACTCTTGGTTCCTTGGGAGGAAGTTTGCGATAATTAGCCATGACTTTACTCTCGGCTGTGACACACCGGTACATTGTCTCTAGTATAGAGCCATTGTGAGGGAACTTTGTAGGATCAGAAATTATGACTTTCTTGGTGTGAAACGTAGCAATAGACGCGACTAGGGCATCCTTCATTACTGGAGTTTCCAAAGTATTAATCGCCCTTCGTGTAATGAGAGTCCAGAATCGACCACACGAAATTTCAGAATGCCTCGTAGAAGTGTTGAGGCTTTGCACCACTTGGGACCAGATAATCGACCCATAGTCGAGATTGATACCATTGTAAAAACCGTATAGAAGGGTCAGAAAACCCTTGCTGGTGCCATCAGATCCACCACTCCTCTCCGCCAAACTCTTGATGAGAAGAGTAAGCAATCCATTCCATTGGGACGGTAAGCATGACTTCTTAACCTTCGTAACCGTGGTAAGCACGTCAGTGTAGCCCATCTCGTAGAGCATTGAGAACAGTTGAGTAGTGGTAATGAAGTCTGGTGAGATCACAGACAAATCCACATCAAGATGCAATAGTGAACAAAATCTCCCTTTTGAAATAGAAGCCTTATGAGAATGGATTTGGAAGTAGATTCTCTCCTTGTTTTTGTCATATGAAGCAGTGGTGTAAACCTGTGATAGGAGTGACATAGGAACGACTTCCACCTGTGTTAGGGCTAGAACCAGAGGTGAATACTTCAAACACTCAACCACTTGTAGCATATACGAATCGTAGAGAAAAGGATTGAGTTCAATAATCATGTTTTGATTTGGCTTGATTGAGAGCAATGTGGACGAAGCAGTTTGATCTTGAGCCGATGAAGAAGTCGCCATTGTTGATTGAAGGAAGAAGATGAACAGTTGTAAATCACCGTGTAGATATAAAGAGTTTGTTACAGGTGAAAGAGACAAACGTAATTAGAACCCCTTTATATACTGTTGCCAAGAGAGAGAAAGAATCGTCAGCATAATGATGAGATCACTGAAACGTCGCCTGAAAAAGCGCGATGTGACAGGTTGGTTTCTCCCAGGTATACGTCAGCACGCGTGGTTTTAGTAACCGTTCAAATTCACGCGCTTAAAATCTTATCCTCAATTCGTGGTTTGAAATTTAGCTTCGCTCCAAGATTTAGGATAACCCCTGTTGCTGCAAAAGATAAACAAAAATCGAACCAACAGCAACCAGAGTGTTGGAAAATAAAAATTTTCGTGCAATAGGGTGACAAAAGATAAAGAAATAAAGCAAAATGTGTATTGGATGTGAGTGATGTCTATTAGAAGACATAAAGCAGATGATTCCGGGCAAGAATCGTTTCCTTCAAAGTCAAGAGAGACTTGAAGTGCTTGTGTGGTATCCCGAGAAAATACGATCAATAGCTTGTAGAGAAACATTGAAAGGCTTCTTTTAATTTGTAGGCTAAGGGTAGCTTATCTTCAACCGAACATCAATACGTAACATAAGATCAAACGTTGGTAGAAGTACTTGTGAGACCGATGTGGTCTGTTGAACAAGTAGGTTGGATATAATTTAGTGAGTAAAGAAGTAATCGAAATCTAAAAAAAACAAACTGGATCTTTCTGGGAAGAAAAGCCTTGGTGTTAGACAATTTCATAAAACACCACTCAAAAATAAAAATGAGATTTCAGTAGGTACTCAGTAAGATCTTGAATATAACAATTCACCGTCAATGCATTGTAGGTGTTGGACTTTGGGTTTCGCTCAGGACGTGGTATACGTATCTAAGATCATAAACACAGATTTTATGCAACCATAAACCTCAGTGGTAAAGACCGAGAGTGTCAAGGGTTACTATAGTGAATCGAAAGTTAATGGAGAATAGAAGGAGGATGGTTTAAAGAACCGAAAGTACCTCTGCTATATAAATATGACAAACCAGAAAACTCTTAACTCATTTGAGAAGAGTAAGGTAGCTCTTGACTTGAGTTGAATGTAACAGCCTGATTGGGAAGAAACGATAGGTACAGATCGAATCATTAAGGCTTTGCTCTTAGTCATAGAGGCTTTGGTCAACATGCAACAGCATGCTTCTAGGGACCCTTAACTAGTTCAAATGGAAAGAATCATACCAGCCTTAGCTCCAAATTCTGTTGTACTGATATACTTGAGACCTAATTAGAAAAACAAGCAAACAAACACACCACACAAACAAACAAACAAACAAAGAAAAAAAATAATATTTAGAAAAATATTTTTGAACTTTTGAGATTTTCTGAAAAATAATAAAAACAGAAAAAGAAAATATTTTTGGATTTTTTAAGTTTTCTGAAAAATACTAAAAACAAAAAGAGATAATATTTTTGAAAATTTTGAAGTTTTCTGAAAAATAATAAAAACAGAAAGACAAAAATAAAGTAGCACAAAACACGCTTTTTAAAAAAAAATAGAGTTAAAAGAATAAACAAAATGTACCGACTCTGCTCTAAACAAAATGTACCGACTCTGCTCCATTTTGAAGTTCATTTCGGTTCCCGAAAAATCCGGAACCGAAATAGACCGAGCGTTCGCTCTATTTCGCTTGTCTAATTTTTAGTGAGAGATTTGAGGATTCGGTACCGACTCTGCTTCCATCATTCCCAGGCCTTGTAAAATTTTATTGAAGCTTGCTTCAGGTAAGGCTTTAGTGAATATGTCAGCCAGTTGATCAGAGGACCGAACGAAATGTACTTCCACGTTCCCATCTTCTACATGGTCCTTGATAAAATGATATCTCAGTGCAATATGCTTTGTCTTTGAGTGTTGCACTGGATTGTGACATATTCTTATTGCACTTTCTGAGTCACAATAGAGTGGAATCTTTTTCATACTCAGCCCGTAATCTCTTAGTTGACTTTGAATCCATATTACTTGAGAAGTACAAGATGCTGCAGCTATATACTCAGCTTCGGCTGTTGAAAGTGACACGCATGTTTGCTTCTTGGACTGCCAACTAACAAGTTTCCCGTCAAGAAATTGGCATCCCCCTATAGTGATCTTTCGGTCTAGACCACATCCTCCAAGATCAGCATCAGAAAAAGCTTGAATGAAGAATCCAGATCTAGCAGGGTACCAGAGACCGAGAGATGAGGTTCGCTTTAGGTAACATAAAATATTTTTCACTGCTACCATGTGAGGTTCTCTTGGATTAGCTTGAAACCTGGCACAATAACAAACAGAAAACATAATGTCCGGTCTACTAGCTGTTAGATACATAAGGGACCCTATCATTTGTCGATATAGTGTTATGTCAACAGCAGGTTTTTGCAGAGAAGGTGTTAACTTAGTTCCAAATGCCATAGGAACCTTCACTTTCGAATCTCCCGACATACAGAATTTCGTCAGCAAGTTCTTTGTGTAGGCCTCCTGGTTGATAAAGATACCTTCTGGTCCCTGTCTAATATTCAAACCAAGGAAAAAATTAATCGGACCCATTGCGCTCATTTCAAACTTAGTCTCCATCAACTTCCTGAATTCAGCCGTTAGGCTAGGATTCGTGGAGCCGAAGAAGATGTCATCGACATAAATCTGAACTATCATTAGATGTTCGCCTTCTTTCTTTCGGAAGAAGGTTGGGTCAACCGAACCTTGCTTAACTTTCGACATTTTCAGAAAGCGAGTTAAAGTTTCATACCAGGCCCTCGGTGCTTGCTTGAAACCATATACAGCTTTATCCAGCACATAGCAATGATCAGGGTATTTCTCATTCACGCACCCGGGAGGTTGCTCAACATACACTGGTTCTTCTAGTTCTCCATTCAAGAAAGCGCATTTTACATCCATTTGGAAAACCTCGAAGTTTTTATGAGCAGCATATGCCAGAAAGATTCTAACTGATTCCAACCTAGCTACTGGAGCGCAGGTTTCCTCATAATCTATCCCTTCCTCTTGGCAATATCCTTTTACTACCAACCGAGCCTTGTTTCTAATAACATTCCCCTCTTTGTCCAATGTATTCCTGAAGACCCATTTCAAGCCAACCACTGAAGCATCCTTTGGTGTGGAAATCAGCCTCCAAACTCGATTTCGTTCGAACTCATGAAGCTCATCTTGCATTGCTTGAACCCAATCAGAATGATCTAGTGCAGCATTAACTGTTTTTGGTTCGACTTTGGAGATAAACGAATTAAACATACAGAATTCAACTTTAGAGAATAATGCAGTTTGTTTCGCTTTCAATTGAGAACGAGTGAGAACTTTCTCAGATGATGCACCAATGATTTGTGCTTTGGGATGATCCTTGGTCCATTTTACTAATGGAGGATAATTTGGGTCATTGGCTGGATCCAATTCTGCATTTACTTCCTCTTCAAGTTCTGATTGATCACCTTCGTCAGTTGTATTCTCTTTCTCCCCCTCGACTGGGGAAGTGTAAGCTGTGTCAGGATCAGAGTTGTCATTCTCTGTGGGATTCGGATTCTCCCCCTCGATTGGACTGTTATTCGGTGGGTTTGGAGTTGTATGCTCCCCCTCGCCTGGACCATTATGAGTTGGGGATGGAATACGATTCTCCCCCTCGAAAGACATTTCGGTTGTCTTTGGTGCTGATGAACTCTCTCCCTTGGTTATTGAGCCGTTGTTTGGAGAGTCAGTGGAGGGTTGACCACCTGTCGGTTTAGGAGGTTCACTTTCCATTTCTTTGGCAACTTCATCTATGATCTTTTTGAGATTATCAATTTTGTTGTCTGCTGCTTTCACCTCTGAGTGAGCTGCTTTCTCTGGTTCATTGAATAACCGAATGTACTCTTCAAACAAGTTGGATATCGGAACCGAGACTTGGCCTGAGTCAGGAAATATTTCCCCTAATGCACTTTCGCTTCTTTGAACTTTCTTCATGTACTGATCATCAAAGGTTACATAATATGTTTCTTCAATTCGTTTGGAGCGTTTGTTCAACACTCTGTATGCCTTTGACGTTAGCGAATAACCCAGAAAGATTCCCTCATCGGCTTTGACGTCAAACTTGTTTCGGTTCTCTTTAGAATTGAAAATAAAGCACCGTGAACCGAATACGTGGAAAAATTTGACGTTGGGCTTTCTATTGTTCAGAATCTCATATGGAGTGATTGAGAATCTTTTGTTGAGCAAGGATCGGTTCTGAGTGTAGCACACGGTTGCAACTGCATCAGCCCAGAAGTATAACGGAAGGGAAGCGAAGTTGAGCATGGTTCTGGCTGCCTCACATAAAGAACGATTTCGTCTTTCAACAATCCCATTCTGTTGTGGTGTATAAGGGGCCGAAAAGTTGTGAGATATCCCCTTATCAGCTAGAGAGTCTTCAAATTCCTTGTTCTTGAATTCCAGCCCATTGTCGCTTCTGATATTCCTCACCATCTTTCTCAGCTGCACTTCCACTTGCTTGATAAACGTCTTCAACTTGGGAGTAGCATCTGATTTCTGTTTAAGAAAGAAAACCCAGGTGAAGCGTGAAAAATCATCTACAATGACAAGAATAAACTTACTACCACCGAAGCTTTCGATAGCCGAAGGTCCACATAAGTCAATGTGCAGAAGTTCAAGAGCGTCAACAATCTTTGTATTGATTCGTGTAGGATGGATCTTTTTGCTTTGTTTTCCCATCTCACACGCTGCACACAAATGTTCCTTGTCAAACTTGAGAAGAGGAAGGCCTCGAACATGATCACCAAGCACCAACTTATTAATATCTTTGAAGTTCAGGTGCGATAGGCATCGATGCCACAACCAGCTTTCATCAGTGTTCGCCTTTGATAGTAGACATATTGCTGGTTTTCCTCGAATTGGGTTGAGATTTAAAGGATACATCTCTCCCTTGCGTTCAGACTTCAACATAACCTTTTTGGATTGCTTCTCAATTATTTCTGAGCCCTCATCATCAAATGAAATCTTTAGACCTGTTCCCACAACTAATTGTGACACACTGATGAGGTTATGTTGCAATCCTTCCACATACGCTACTTTTGGAATCGAGAAATCTCCATTGGTTATCATTCCATATCCTTTGATTGTGCCATATGAGTTATTGCCATACTTCACACATCCACCATCCTTTAGGGACCGAAACTCCCTCAGCTCTTCCTTCCTTCCTGTCATGTGACGTGAGCAGCCACTGTCTATATACCATTCGTCATCGAACTGCTCATCACTAATTACCTGCAAGTTCAAGCAGATTTAGGAACCCAAAGTTTCTTGGTTCCAGGTGAGTCTTTCACAGAAAAAGGAATTGCAGTAGAAATATCAACAAAATATGTTCTTTTTACTAGAGTGGATTGATCTTTTCTTTTGATG
The DNA here is from genome assembly GCF_052849685.1 of Lactuca virosa. Taxonomy (NCBI): domain Eukaryota; kingdom Viridiplantae; phylum Streptophyta; class Magnoliopsida; order Asterales; family Asteraceae; genus Lactuca; species Lactuca virosa. The sequence continues at coordinate 167,569,829 of NC_136426.1, read as the reverse complement.
GTATACACCTTGATTTTAGTTTTATCTTGTTTAAATTTTGGTGTATTAGTTGGTGTGTTGTTAGTTGGTGTATTAGTTATGGAATTCAGAATCAAGCTTTCTCTTTCCATTGATGTCCTTCACTGAATTTGATTTGCTTTGTGAGTTGGAAGGACCGAAACAAGACTTGGGACCGAAACTTGACTTTCGGTTCTGAGTGCAGGTGTAGGGACCGAAAGTATATGTTTGGTTGTCAGCCTTGACATTTGGACCGAAACTAGACGTTCGGTTCTACGCGCTAGTTTTGGAACCGAAAGTAGATTTTCGGTTCTGAGATTTGGAATAGTAGGAATTTGGACTGAAATTTTCTTTTCCTTTTAGTTTTTCCTTTCCTTTATCAATTGATTCTTTCTTTGGAGGAACGTAGTTGGGATTTTGAGATTGCCAATGACGTTTTCGCTCATTCAGATTCTTCATGTATCTTTGATTTCTTAAGCGTTTCTGTTAAGCTAACTCCTTCTGTGATTTGTGGATATTGAAGCTAGCCTTAGGCTTCTCCTTTTGAGTTTCGGTTGTCTTAGTTGGAACAATCGGTTCTTTCATTGGTTCTTCAGGGATTTCCTTAGTTCCACTTGTGCTTGGTTTATCGAAACTCGAGGGTTTGATCATGGGTTCAGCAACGTATCTTCCTTTAACCCTCCATGAAGTTTGCTCAGATAAGCCTACGGTTTCGTCCGCGTTGTCAATAGGGGCTGACCAGAAGTAATCGTCACACCCTTCAGCATTGTCTTTGTCGACCAAGATTTTTAACTCTGACGTTTGTTTTGCAGTGACCCCAGTAACTGCATACACCTGATTCGGCACAGTTTGAACCTTTTGATAAACCATAGCTTTTTCTTTGAGTTTATGTGGCTTTTCTTTTGACAGACGAGCGAATTCAATTGAATTTTCAGATATGAGGGGTTTCTCATTTTCGGTTTCGCTCTTCATAAACTTAGAGCAATCAACTACGTCTTCCACTGAGATTTCGCTCATCTCACTCTCCTCATCAAATTCAGACGTATTATCTAAGTTCATTTTATTTTCTGAAATTAATTTGGCGTTTGACAAGTCAAATGATTAAATAGTTTCGGACTTAATTTTTAACCTATCATTTTCATCCAATAGATTTTTGAGCATACATTTATGTTCCTTAGAATCAATGAAGGTTTCTATCTTGTCCAGTCCAATTTTGTAAGACATGGATGTCTCTTCTGAGGACACTATTGATTCACACTTAGCAATGACCTCATCCTCCTTAAATTCAAGGAAGGGTAAGATCATCTTGTGAATCTTCTTCCCTATCTCACAACTTAAATGCAATTGAGCATATTTGTATATAAGCGCTTAGCAATTAAACAAAAAACATTCCTTTGTTTTAAAAACTTTAAATTGTCTCTTTGCAAATAAATACTTTCATCCCTAGCCCTATTTAATTCCGCCTCCTTTAGCTCAATCCACATCCTCATCTTCTCACTTTTTGAAGACACCCTGCTGAGTTGGTCAGTTAGGTTAGAATTCGCTAAGCGAGTTTGCATGAGACTACCACTTAAGTTAGAAAATTTAAATTTTAATGCTTTTAATTCTTCTTCACAATCCATTACTGGAACTTTAAGTGATTCAAGGATGGATTGTACCTTTTTGATCAGCCGATCACAGTCGTTGATCTTCTCGCTCACGGGCTTGGCTGCAAAGCATTTGTCCTCAGTTAGGTTCGGCTCCTTACTTGCACTTTCGGTTGATGCACCAGCTGTGACCATCAAACATCTTCCAGCCGAACCTCCATCCTTTGCCACATAAGCTCTTCCATGAGTGGGCTTTCTCACCTCTTCATCTTCAGAATCGGTTGACCAAACTTCAACGCCACCGAACTCATCCTCATCAGCATTCTCCTGCACAATCAAGGCATTCATAGAACTGTTAGTTGCCTTCTTTTTCTTGATCTCTTCCAACTTGCGCATGTAGTACGCCTCATCGTCTTCACCATCTCTTTTCTCAGCCATTTTCCTCAGCATGCAGTCTTTGGCAAAGTGGTTCTTGCCATGACAGTAATTGCAGTCGAACCCAGAGTCTCCTGCAAGCTTGCTCTCCTTCTTGTCTTCATCCTTTTGAGAAGAATTTTTTGCTTCATCCTTCACCTTCTCAGAGCTGTAACTTCCCTGCCAGTTTTGGTTCTTGTTGACAGGAAATTTTCTTCGTGCAAACTTCTTTGGATTGGTGACGATCATAACATACTCCTCGCTTGTAAGGTCACACTCAGACATATCCGACTCTTCTTCTTCTTCTGCAATGCTTTTTCCTTTTGAGACAAGGGACAGTGATCCCACACCAGAAACTATCTTCGCCTCTTTGGTTACTACACCCTCATGGGACTTAAGTATTCCCACAAGTTTCGCTAGTGAGTAAGATTTAAACTGTTCATGTGCTTTCACGGTTGAAACCACAGCCATCCATTCTGGTCTCAGACCGTTCATGAAGGTTACCTTGTGCTCGATCAACTTTCTTTCTCTTCCATGCTTGATCATCTTACTTAGGAGATGATTGAACCAATCGAAAGTTTGTATGAGTTTTTCTTCTGGTTTCTGTTCGAAAACTCCAAATTCTGACAGCATCAATGTTTGAATGGAGTGTTCTAGATCTTCATCGGTTGAATAAAGTTCTTTCAACCTATCCCAGATTTCTTTGGCCGTCGTGCATGAACCGACTAACCGAAAAGTGTCAGATTGCAAGGCGAATCTGATCATTCTCATGGCCTTCACATTACACAGCAACTTGTCCTTCTCATCCTGTGGCATCTTCTCTACATCCGCCACCAGCTTGTTACATTCCTTTTGGGACTTAACTGTCGTGTTCGTTCCTGAGTGAACAAACGGCCCAAGCGTGATAGCTTCCCAGATGAGATAGTCATTGTCTTCAGATCCAACCACGTAATCTTCAAAGTGATGCGCCCATACTTCATAGTCTTGAGTGTAAAGAATGGGAATCCTGGTAGTGGATCCAATGCTGGTTGAGATGTTGATGGGATTTGTTTGCGAATCTTCGTGAGACATGGTGGGCTGCTAGAATCAGACCTGTAAACTTGAGATTAGGGTTTTATCAGAAACTGAGTTGCCGTCGTTAAGAAGAAGAAGGCTTCTATTTATACGATAAAAGCGGAAACCCTAAAGAATTCTGAATACAGAATGAATATATATTGATCACACAGTCTCCTGCTCTGATAGCAATTGTTGAATCAAAGTTCAATTAGGATCGTTAGATTCTACACAGGCAAACAATTAAGAACGTAATTATGAACACAAGAATGGCTTTGAATGTGTCGTATGATTAATACTTTAACACCTCAGGTGTTTAGGGTTACAAAACAATCAATGATAATAATTACGACCATTTCTAATGCATACATGCATGCACTATTTATAGTATAACCCTACTAGATAATCACGGATGGACAGGCCCAAATCCGGATACAAAACACAAGCCCATGACGCAACACAATTAGACCCAACACAAGTCTATGCTGCTCAATCAGAGATAAGAGAATTGAGAGAGCATCAAGCTGCCCAAGAAAGGCGCTGGAAGGCGCAGGATGAAGCAGGACCCAACAATCGTCGTAGCAACCGCCGCAAGTAGTGTTTACACTACTTCTACTTTCTAGTTTGATATACTGAACGTATAGACTACTTTTCATGATATGTACAAAACCGGGTATCAATAAAACAATAAGCACTTTACTTCAACAAGAGTTATTACAATTCTCATAAACATTCTATTCCAAAGTTTTGGTTTACAAAAATGTTCCAGTGTTATTTTTCATGCTTTCAATACGACCGCGAAAATTTTATTTTCGGTAGGTCGGTTTGATGTCGACACTTTATCAGTATTGTGGTATATTATAGACCTGCTTTAAGTTCAAGTTTTCCGGACCTTATGTACTTAATATACCAATACAGTCGACATGTACTTTCATACTCTTTGAAAAATAACCACTCAATTTCATATTATCCTGTTGCAAGTTGTACTTGCAGTGGATTTTTATTTCCAATTCTTTAGAAAATTCATGTTGAATTAAGTGTTTAGTTCAGAGATATCAAATTCATATTCATTCTTGATATCTCACTATCTTTTTATCTATTGACTTTTATAGAAAAAGATGCCTCCTCGTATAAATCCAAGACATATCAATGTAAATGAAGCACCGACGCCACCCCCACCGCCACCTCCTCAATTCGACCCCGCTATGTTCCAAGCGGCGGTCACGACAGCTGTAGCTGCTGCCATGTCTCATATCCATACTCCTGGTGCTAGTGGGTCGGGAGTTGGTGCACATCCTTTTAACCATGGCGAAAGTCATGGGCATTCACGAGAGTGCACTTATAAGTATTTTTCTAATGCCAAACCCAGGACCTTTAACGGGACTGGGGAAGTTATGGCACTAAGGTAGTGGATAGAGGAGACAGAAGCAATTTTTGAAATTTGCTCCTGTCCGGAGGGTAGCAAAGTTAAATTTGCTGCTTGTACTTTTTCAGATAGGGCCCTAACGTGGTGGAATGGCCACATTAAGTCACTTACTCTGGTAGTGGCTAACTCTATCAGCTGGAAGAGCCTAAAAGCCATGTTAATGCGGGAATACTGTCCGCGAGGGGAAATACAGAAACTGGAGCAAGAACTCTGGGGTCTTACAATGGTTGTTTTGACATATCAACCTATACCAGTAGGTTCTGTGATCTGGCGATTCTTTGTCCAGATATGGTTCCTATAGAGAGCAAAAAGATTGAGAGATATATTTGGGGTATGTCACCCCAAATTCAGTCAAGTGTTTTAGCTTCGAAGCCTATTACTTTTGACAGTGCCAAAGAGCTGGCACAATCTCTTATCGACCATGGAGCCCGTCAAAACTCTGTGGTTACTGCTCCAGAACAACCCAAGGAGAACAACAACAACAGCAAGAAGAAGGGTTGGAACAAGAGGAAGGGCAAATCTCCTCTGGAACCTGCAAAGAAGCAACAAGTAGTGGCAGTCCATGCTACTACTGTACCTGCTACCATAACCGCTACTGTACCTGCTGTTATCCCTAATAACCTTGCACCAACTAAGCCCTATGCTGGTAACCTCCCTAAATGCAACAAGTGCAATTTTCACCACAACAGAAATTGCCAAGAAATGTAGTGTCGTAACTGCAACAGGAAAGGGCATACTACCCGATTCTGTAGAATACCACCTCAACCACTTAACCAGGTACCTGCCGCTGGAGTAGGCCGAGCATGCTACCAATGCGGTGATGTGGGGCATTTCAAGAAAGATTGTCCAAAAGCTAGAAATGTCGGTGGAGTTGGGAGGATTCTAGCACTGGGTCATGAAGAAGCGGTGGCAGACCCTGCAGTGGTCACGGGTACGTTCCTTCTCAACAATACTTATGCATGCATTCTATTTGATTGTGGTGCTGATAGGAGCTTCGTGAGCCATAATTTTAAACATCTACAAAATCAAAACTCCCAACCACTAAATGAAACTTTCACAGTAGAAATGGCTAACAGGAAATCTGAATCCACCAACGATATATACATAGGATGTATCCTTACCTTGAATGATTTGTCTTTCCCAATAGACCTTATGCCGGTCTCTATCAAAAGTTTTAACATCATAATATGTATGGATTGGTTGTGCCCCAACCATGCTGACGTCCTATGTTATGAAAGAGCTATTCGTTTGAACTTGCCAACTAATGAAACTCTTATTATCTATGGCGACAAACCCGGAACGAACCTTCAGATCATTTCTTGCATCAAGGCACATAAGTACCTTCGCAAAGAGTATTGTGCTTTTCTTAGCTCACGTGGTAGACAAAAAGCTAGATGTGAAAGATATCGCGAGCATTCCTGAGGTCTGCAACTTTCCCGATATTTTTCCCGATGATCTTCCAGGAGTACCTCCCGAACGTCAAGTCGAATTCCGAATCGACTTAATCCCTGGAGCTACCCCTGTAGCCACATCCCCTATCGTCTTGTACCTTCTGAAATGCAAGAATTATCCAGCCAGCTTAACGAACTCCTTAGCAAAGGTTTCATAAGACCAAGCTTCTCACCTTGGGGAGCACCGGTTTTGTTCGTAAAGAAGAAGGATGGATCATTCCGCATGTGCATAGACTACCGCGAGCTGAATAAACTTACCATCTAGAATCGATACCCTCTGCCTCGCATTGACAATCTGTTCGACCAAATTCAAGGTGCGAACTACTTCTCGAAAATAGATTTAAGATACGGGTATCACCAGTTATGGATTTCGGAGGAAGACATTCCCAAGACCGCGTTTAGAACTCGTTATGGTCATTACGAGTTTATAGTGATGCCATTCGGATTGACGAATGCACCTGCTGTGTTAATGGACTTAATGAACAGAATGTGTCGTCCATTCCTGGACAAATTCGTCATAGTCTTCATTGACGACATCCTTATCTACTCAAGAAGCAAAGAAGAACATGGCCAACATCTTCGTCAAGTATTACAAACCCTTAGGAAAGAAAAACTCTATGCGAAGTTTTCAAAGTGCTAGTTTTGGATTAGGAAGGTTGAATTCCTAGGTCACGTGGTCAGTTCAGAAGGAATACACGTGGACCCTTCCAAAATCAAGGCAATTGAAAACTGGCCAGCACCCAAAACACCTACCTAAATCCGTCAATTCTTAGGTCTTGCTGGCTACTATCGCAGATTCATCCAAAATTTCTCCCGAATCGCTAAATCGCTTACCACCCTGACGCAAAAGGGTGTAACGTTTAGTTGGGGAGAGAAGCAAGAAACAGCATTCCAAACGCTCAAACAAGCCTTGTGCAGTTCACCGATCTTGTCCCTACCCGAAGGGACCGAGGACTTTGTAGTGTATTGTGATGCTTCAAATCAAGGGCTTGGATGTGTTCTTATGCAAAGAGGAAAGGTTATATCCTATGCCTCAAGACAGCTAAGTACACATGAAGTCAACTATACAACATATGACCTTCAACTAGGAGCAGTAGTATTTGCTCTGAAGATCTTGAGACATTACTTATATGGCACGAAATGCACAATATTCACGGACCCTAAAAGTCTCCAGCATATCTTCAATCAGAAAGAGATGAACATGAGACAACGATGATGGGTGGAGCTACTGAACGACTACGATTGTGAGATTCTTTATCACCATGGTAAAGCTAACGTTGTAGTTGATGCATTTAGCAGAAAAGAATACTCGGGATGCCAAGTAAAGTCGTTGACCATGACAATCCATTCACATTTGTCCACACAGATCAAAGAAGCTCAACTTGAAGCCTTGAAACCCGAAAACGTGGCAGGTGAAACCCTGAGAGGAATGGATAAAAACTTCGAAGTCAGGGATGATGGAGTATGTTATTCATGAACCGGATCTGGACACCAAATTTCGGTGGTTACAGAGACATGGTTATGAATGAAGCTCACAAAACCCGATACTCCATTCATCCAGGTTCAGACAAGATGTATCTGGACCTTAAAAACCTATACTGGTGGCCTAACATGAAGGCCGAAATCTCTACCTTTGTGGGTAAGTGCCTTACTTGTACCAAAGTCAAGGTAGAGTACCAGAAACCTTCAGGTTTATTACAACAACCTGAAATCCATGAATGGAAGTGGGAGCAGATTACAATGTATTTCATAACCAAATTACCCAAGACTTCGGGTAGTTATGATACTATTTGGGTAAAAGTCGACAGATTAACCAAATCCGCACACTTCTTGCCAATAAAAGAAGCCGACAAGATGGAGAAGCTAACCAGAACTTACCTCAGGGATATTGTTAGACTGGATGGTGTACCAATATCTATTATTTCGGACCGATATAGTAGATTCACCTCTCGTTTCTGGCACTCTTTACAAAACTCTTTGGGAATTAGGCTGGACATGAGTACCGCCTACCATCCACAAACTGACGGACAAAGTGAGAGGACGATTCAAACATTAGAAGACATGTTGTGAGCTTGCGTGATAGACTTTGGAAAGGCATGGGATATTCATTTACCCCTTGTTGAATTCTCTTATAACAATAGTTATCACACTAGCATAAAGGCTGCTCCATTCGAAACCCTCTATGGCCGCAAGTGCAGATCCCCTCTGTACTGGGCTGAAGTGGGGACACACAGATAGCTAGAGGTCAAACTCCTGACAGTGCTCTCACTGGTCCATAAATTATTCGAGAAACTACCGAGAAGATCGTACAAATTCGGGAGCAACTTAAAGCTTCCAGAGATAGACAGAAAAGTTACGCTGACAAAAGGAGAAAACCCTTGGAATTCCAGGTTGGAGACCGCGTCTTGTTAAAGGTCTTACCCTGGAAGGGCATGATACGCTTTGGAAAGTGTGACAAATTAAATCCAAGGTACATAGGACCATTCGAGATTCTTGCCAGAATCGGTCCTGTAGCTTACAAACTTCGACTACCCCAAGAACTAAGTAACATTCATCCTACCTTCCACGTTTCGAACTTGAAAAAGTGTCTATCCGACTAGACTCTTGTGATCCCACTCGAGGAAATCGAGTTAAACGAGAGTCTCAACTTTGTGGAAGAACCCGTAGAGATTCTAGACAGGGAAGTTAAGAAAACCAAACAAAGTCGTATCTCGATAGTGAAGGTTCACTGGAATGCAAAACGGGGACCTGAATTCACTTGGGAGCGGGAGGATCAAATGCAACAGAAATATCCACATCTTTTTCCCTAGTCTATCTGTAATTTTAGGATGAAATTCTCTCTAACGGGGGGATAATGTAAAAAATCGTATTTTTCAAACCTATGTAATAATGTAGGTCAATTTATAGTTCTTTTTAAAATAATAAAGAGAAATTTTAGCATACTGTGTATATTTACATAATTAACCCTCAAAAATAAATTATTAAACAATCTCGATTGGGATGAACCAAGTGGTAGAGATTGTAACAAGGTTTCCAAAAACATAAAGAACACTAAAATCCAAGTTATAACGAAGAAGTTATGACCAATCGAAGATCCGCGACAAAACCGGCAAAACACGGTTCAGTGTAAAAACTGAATTTTCAATAAAAGGATTTTTAGCCTTAACAATCTAAATTAAAGTTGTAGTTTATGTTAAACCAATAACTTTCATAAAAAGAACGTCAAAATTTGACTTCCTATGAATAAGTTATGATTTTTCTAAGTTTCAGTATAGTAGTGTACAACTAAAAACTCGAAATAATGATCGAGTGGTTTTTAGCCGACACAAGCTAAACGAGAATCGAAGGTCTCGTCAATAGTAGTACAACTATAAAAAGACAGACAAAAACGGACGTCGAATGAACAAGTTATGAAATTTTAACAGATTTCCAGTCCCGGTTTGTTAAAAATAATAATATTAAAAATAATTTCAAAATTAGCCGACGAAGTCTAAACGAAAGTCGTAGAGTATAATTTTACCTACGCGTGCATATAAAGAACGTCGAAAACGGAGCTCGTATGCGAAAGTTATGATTTTCGCAAATTTTTGGCACAAAAATCGAGAAATGTTGAAAATCGGGCAATTTCGCATGGCTGACCTTCGGCCACGTCAGCTCGCATGCGAGGCCTCCCCGTGTCCGCTACGTGTCGTATTCTGATTGGACCGAAGTCCTCTGTGTCGCATTCTGATTGGACCGCAGCCGAGGTCCAGTAGGCAGCCGACACCCTCGCAGGAGACACCCCTCGGACACCCCTCACACACCCCCCTCGCACCGTGCCTTCTTCTGATTCGACCGAAGTCCGGTCCAATGGCCATCTGACACGCCTCGCCAGCTGTCCGAAGCGAGCCTCCTCCCTTCGCCACCTGTTCGAACACGCGGCAGCCTCCCCTTGCTTCGGATCCGAGGCTTCGGCCTATATAAGGCATGCGAGACCCTCCATATATTTTACACTTTTCACCCCAAATTTCACACACTTTCATATTTTTCACTTCCACAAACTTATATACAACCCCCAAAGCCCCGGTATCAAGTCTAAAACCCTAAGCAAGCCTCGAAGCCCCGAGATTCCCGAGAAGTTAACCTCTCCCTAGTCGAAACTCTGCCCGATTAAAGCCAGTTTTTCGTCAAATAAATTCATTTCCGGGAAACAAAACGCTGTCCAAATCACCACTTATCAAGTGAGTTCATACCCCCGTATTTTCATAATTTCTACTGTTTTAATGGGGGCAATACAAGCATAACACAAGAACTTTGTGTTATAAAATCATGATTTCAAATCATGATAAAACGACATTAAATCATCAAAAATACTAAAAACATTAAACTCTCTTATAAACTTATATTTTTCCCCAAAATTCATATTTGTGTGTGTATATATATATATATATATATATATATATATATATATATATATATATATATATATATATATATATATATAAGATTTAAAAGGCTTAGGACTGATAACTCATTCTGGGTCCTTTTCCTTGTTTGGATGTGGGCTTATAGTACCGGTTATTTGTCCGAGTGTCGTTTAAATTTTACTTATATATAGAATTGTATAGGTATATAATAATAAAAGTTATTTCATCAGTTTAACTACCTTTGTAACATGCTGAGCAAGGGATTACATGCAAACATAGTTAAATACAGATTCAGAAAGTACATATAAATTATGATAGGTATAATTTATGATACATAGAACAATAATTCATGATTCAAGTATACTAGAATAAACTGTTTTACAAGAAACAAGGGTTTTGATTCAAAACAAATCAAGGGTTTACACTTGTCAAATACATGTTCGGAATACTAATTCAAGAACATACTGTCAATCATTTATTTCAGAATGATTGGGTTTTCATGACTAATATACATGTAACGTTTATATGCTTTTTATAGGTCATTCAATTCAGGTTGTTTAATTCATTTAGACAACCAAGGTAAATTCCTGACATTATAACCAGAATCTCCAGCCAGGGGATCGAAACAAGTTGTGTGTAGATCTATGTTGGGATTGACAACCCCACACTCAGACTGCTAGCTACATTCAGGCATACACGCCAATGAGTGACAATTGTTATCAACAGTTGAAACGCCTACAAGCGTTTGTTTCAGGTCATCCAGTCATAATATGGTTATAAGAACTCATTAAAAAGATATTAACAATACGTTAGTGTATAATCAACTAAACGTAAGTACACCTTCAAAGTACCAGTTTACAGAATACAAATTACAATGGTTCAATACAGTTTTCAATAACAGCTGGTGAAGCCAGACACACTATCAGTTACAAGTTTTACAAATACAGAACATTGGTTTACAAATAGAACGGTTTTATGGGAATAAAACTACTTTTCATATACAACAGAAAATATAGGATTTTCTGGAACAGTTTACATATGCAAGATACAGAGACATCCTTTTAAACATAAACACTTATGCACTTACTCAACTTTATGTTGATACTCCCTTTTCAAATTACTTGTATTCTCAGGGAAACAATAATCAGGTACTCCCCGAGCTTTTTGAGAAGATGGAGCTACTTTGAGTCATATATTCTTCTTTTGTATAACTATTTTGGTTTCAATATACAATGAGTGAACACATGTAAATACTTATACTTTTTAAATACAATGGTTGTTTGTACTTGGATTACTATGATGCATGTGTTGTGATACTACAAATGAAGTCCTCCATCCCCGGACGTTTCCGCCTTTGGTTTGGGGGTGTGACACCGTCGCCAGTAGGGAATGCTCTACAATGTGAGCGAAGGAGGCTCAGCGGACAGAGTTCTGCCTATTCTGGTCTGCATGGTAGCTCGCAATGAGATCCAGGGTAGGACAGCGCTCAAACGAGTCGCGGAAGTTGACGCCAATTCAGGAGTCAACACTGTATGCATTCGTCGTCTGGAGGATGCTAGGGAAAGAGCTGAAAGAGACAATGAGTCTCTACTTCAAGCACTAGCTGAGACTAGGGCTGAAGTCATAGAGCATCACGTACGCCAGCGAGTGTATGAGCAACGCCTTCTTGACTTGGAACGTCATTTGGTTGACTTAAGGGTTCGCCCAAGGGGTTCTCGTCGCCAGTAAGGAATGCTCTGCTCAATTTGTTTTGATTTAAGGATTAGCCTTCTTAATCTATGCTCTAAGTAGCACTTTTTCCTGTAATTTCCTGTTTATTTTAGGACGTAGAACTTTCGATGGATAGGTCTTTATTCTGTCAAAATTTTCTTATCTTGGTGTGATGTAAGACCTACTTCTAGGTCATTTTTCCCGAGCTTATTACATCTGTAATACCAGTATTATTGACAGATATCTAATCTCACGGAAATTAATATCCAAATGTTGTCATCTTTCTAGTACTAGATTTCTATCCAATCATACTCTCATCTGTTTTGTTGGGCTATGGAGATTTAGTCCATGTTTCACCCTCATTATTCTTAAAATTGATTCTTACTATCATCTTTACATTTTATAAATATAGCTACAAGATGCCTCCACGCCGAGTAACGAGACGCAACCCTCGGAATCAAACTTCACCTGCTCCTCCTCAATACAACCCAGCAGCTACCCAAGCTGCTGTGAATACGGCTGTTACGGTAGCTCTAGCACAATTCACCACTACCGGTACTAGCGGGAGTGGGACTAACGTGCCTCCCACTGCAGTCGAAGCTCCAGTGCGCTCTAGAGAGTGCGCGTACAAAGACTTCACCAGCTGCAAACCCAGGGCCTTCAATGGAACTGGCGGAATCATTGCCTTCTCGCAATGGTTCGAGAAGACGGAGTCGATCTTTGAGATCTGCTCCTGTCCGGAAGGGAGCAAGGTAAAATTTGCCGCTTGCACATTCGCGGACCAAGCTCTGACGTGGTGGAACAGCCATGTCAAGTCACTATCTCTTATAGTGGCAAATGCCATCGACTGGGAAGCTCTTAAGGAGCTTATGATCGAGGAATACTGCCCGAGGGGCGAAGTTCAGAAGTTAGAGTAGGAGCTCTGGAGCCTAACCATGAAGGGCTCCGACATAGTCTCCTACACTGCCAGATTCAGCGATCTGGTAGCGCTATGTCCGGGAATGGTCCCTTCTGAGGCAAAGAAGGTGCAGAGGTATATTTGGGGGCTGGTGCCTCCATTCCAGGGGAACGTCCTAGCTTCCAACAACACTACCTTCGATAGTGCCACGCGATTGACACAAAGGCTCATTGATCATGGGGTCCGAACCTCGTCAGCAACAACAACCCTAGCCATCTCAGAACCCTTCAAAGCCGCTGAGAACAAGCGGAAATTCTGGGATGACAAGAAGAAGCAGAAAGCTGCCAAAAAGCAGCAGGTCGTAGCAGTTCAAGCTGTGATAGCACCTGCTGCTGCTGCTCCGGTAAAGCAGTACTCTAGAAACTTGCGGAAGTGCAACAAATGCAACTTCCATCACAATGGACCCTGCCGGGAAATGCAGTGCTCTAACTGCAACAGGAAAGGGCATACTCCCGTTTCTGCAAGGCTCCGGCAAAGCCAATTACCCAAGCCCTCGGCGCTGGTGTGGGCCGGGCTTGCTACGGTTGTGGCGAGGTGGGCCACTACATGAGGAACTGCCCGAAGGCAGGGAATGCCGGCGGAGTGGGAAGAGTTTTGGCTATAGGCCACGAGGAAGCGGTTGCCGACCCTACGGTGGTCACTGGTACGTTTCTCCTCGATAACTCTTATGCATGCATTCTGTTTGATAGTGGAGCGGAGAGGAGTTTCGTGAACCATAAATTTGCTCACTTGCTTAAGCATAAATCGCATGCACTTAAAGAACCGTTCACTGTAGAAATGGCTAATGGAAAGACAGAGAGCACTAGCTGCATATACATAGGATGTACACTAACACTAGATAGCCATTCATTTCCAATCGACCTCATGTCGGTCTCAATTAAAAGTTTCGACGTCATAATCGGCATGGATTGGTTAAGTTCTCATCATGCCGACATCATGTGTTACAAAAAGGTTGTCCGCCTTAATCTGCCTTCTAGAGAAACTCTAGTTATCTACGACGACAAACCCGCACGAACCTTTGTATCATCTCGAGCATTCGAGCCCAGAAATTCTTGCGAAAGGATTGTCGTGCATTCCTTGCTCATGTTGTCGATGTGAGTCAAGAGTCGAAAGATATAATGAACATCCCTGTGGTACGCGATTTTCCCGACATATTTCCAGAAGAACTCCCAGGATTACCTCCGCAACGTCAAGTCGAGTTCAGAATCGACTTAGTTCCAGGGGCTACCCCTGTAGCCAAATCGCTCTATCATCTAGCACCAGCCGAGATGCAGGAACTATCCAGTCAACTTAACGAACTGCTCAGCAAAGGCTTTATTAGACCAAGCTTCTCACCCTGGAGAGCACGGGTCTTGTTTGTCAAGAAGAAAGACGGATCGTTCCATATGTGCATCGACTATAGAGAACTTAACAAGCTAACCGTCAAAAATCGTTACCCACTGCCTCACATTGACGATTTGTTTGACCAACTTCAAGGGGCGAACTTCTTTTCAAACATAGACCTGAGATCCAGGTATCACCAGTTACGAGTGCTTGGGGAGGATGTTCCGAAGACAGCCTTCCGAACTCGTTAGGGACACTACGAGTTTGTAGTGATGCCGTTCGGATTGACCAATGCACCCACAGTATTCATGGACTTAATGAATCGGGTGTGGCATCCTTACTTGGATCAGTTCGTCATCGTCTTCATCGATGACATACTTATCTACTCTCATAGCAAGGAAGAGCATAGTCAACATCTGCGTCAGGTCTTAGAAACACTGCGATCAGAGAAGCTTTATGCGAAGTTCTCGAAATGCGAATTTTGGATCCGAAGAGTCGAATTCTTAGGGCACGTGGTTAGCAAAGAGGGAATACATGTGGACCATTCCAAAATCAAAGCCATTGAGAACTGGTCAGCACCAAAGACGCCTACAGAAATTCGTCAATTTCTAGGCCTCGCTGGCTACTATCGCAGGTTCATTCAAAACTTCTCTCGGATTGCGAAACCTCTTACAACATTGACCCAGAAGGGCGTGGCATTTGATTGGGAAGAGAAACAAGAGAAAGCGTTCCAAATGCTGAAACGAGCCTTATGGACTGCACTGATACTGTCCCTCCCCGAAGGGATAGAAGACTTCGTAGTCTATTGTGATGCGTCCAATCAGGGCCTGGCTGTGTTCTGATGCAACGAGGTAAGGTCATCGCCTATGCCTCAACACAGCTGAAGACACACGAGGTCAACTACACCACACATGATCTTGAGTTAGGAGCAGTAGTGTTTGCTCTGAAGATCTGGAGACACTACATGTATGGTACGAAAAGCACTATCTTTACAAACCACAAAAGCCTACAACACATATTCGACCAGAAGGAGTTCAACATGAGACAATGACGGTGGGCCGAGCTACTCAGTGATTACGAATGCGAAATTCGTTATCATCCTGGTAAAGCCAACGTAGTAGCTGACACCCTGAGTCGGAAAGAATATTCTGGTCATAGAGTCAAATTATTGACTATGACTATCCATTCACACTTATCCACACAAATTAAGGAGGCTCAGCTCGAAGCTTTGAAACCTGAAAATGTGGCGGGTGAATCCCTGAGAGGAATGGATAAGAACTTGGTGGTCAAGGGTGGCGGAGCCTTATATCTCATTCATCGGATCTGGACACCAAAACACGGTGGTCTCAGAGACTTGGTCATGTCAGACGCACACAACACTCGATATTCCGTCCACCCAGGTTCAGATAAGATGTATCTGGATCTTAAAAAGTTATACTGGTGGCCTAACATGAAAGCAGAGATTGCTACCTTCGTGAGTAAATGCCTTACTTGCACCAAGGTTAAGGTCGACTACCAGAAACCATCAGGTTTACTTCAGCAACCGGAGATACCTGAATGGAAGCGGGAGCGGATCACGATGGACTTCATAACCAAGTTGCCCAAGACAACTGGTGGTCTCGATACCATTTGGGTGATCGTAGACAGGCTAACAAAGTCCGCACACTTCCTGCCTATCAAGGAACCTGATAAAATGGAGAAACTCACTAGAACATACATTAGGGAGATAGTACGACTGTATGGTGTTCCCATATCGATTATCTCTGATAGAGATAGTAGATTCACTTCGAGGTTCTGGCAGTCGCTACAAAGTTCCCTAGGAACTAGGTTGGACATGAGTACCGCCTACCACCCACAAACCGATGGACAAAGTGAGAGGACTATTCAGACCTTGGAAGATATGTTGCGAGCCTGCGTGATAGACTTTGGGAAGGCATGGGATACTCATTTACCCCTTGTCGAGTTTTCCTACAACAATAGTGATGAAACAATTAATCGAGTATGAAATGAATCAGAGTTTAATGATCAAAGTAGGATTGCAAGATTTGAACACAGATGTAAATATGATCTTGTTTCAGCTCTATTACGCTCTCAAGTTTTACAGAGTACAAATGTCAATCCTGTAAATACTCGTCCTTATAACTCTAGTAAACACTCCTATTTATAGGAGAGGAAAGCGTACAAAAAATATACTAAGGACTATGCGTTAAGCTTCGAATACAATGCCCTAGTAAAATAGATTACAAAATGTTCGAAAGGTACAAAACATACTTCGACTAATTACAACATTTCGACCCTTACAACCTCCCCCTTTGTAATCATAGTCGAAGTCTTCAGTTTGTAAGAAGTGTGATGGAATACAGCAACACCCTTCGAATCTCTATGTACCTGAGATAATTTTCTTCAAGTCTTTCTTATCTCCTTCATTGTTCTTCTTGCAGTGATTCATACGAACAATTAAGTTCGTATATTGAGACGTAGTGTACCTCTCCACTTCACTTGCCTGGAATAAAAACCTTTTCGCTTTTCTAGCTTTGTCTTTTCCTGCGAAGACTAATCCAAAAGGCTTTAGGAAAATTTCACCATCAGCATACTTCTTCAAATCAGCCTGAGTCTTCGAAGGAGCCATTGGAGCAGTTATTTCCATTCCTTTAGCTGTTGCTAACTCCACATCAGTCATTGCCAAACACTCATAGTAATTTTCGATGAAGATTTTGATGTGAGCAACTCCAATCTTGAATTCTTATGGTTCTGTGTTTTGAAGGAATGAAAAGGATTTATCTTTCAAAAGTAATGCAACTTGTATAAGATCATACAAGTTCATTAATGAAAAATCTGCAACAGTGAATTCGTAAATTTTTCCATCTGCCCTGGCACCCACATATTTAAAATTTTGGACTGTGTTTTCAAAAACCACATCCTTTTTCATACTTATCACCTTCTTGATTTTGATCAAAGACCAAACATCCTCAGGGGCTTTTCCTAGAACAGCATGAAAACGAATTTTCATGTGTGTCCCTTCATCCTTGTTTTTAAAATTCCCTTCTGCCTTGAACTGAGGCATGATAAACATCATTTCATTTATCGGGAAATCCAGCTGGCATGCATCAGTATTCGTGACCAGGTAACTCTGCTTTGGTTTCTTTTCAAACGAATACATGTGATTGAATGCAACCTTGGCTTCGATTGTTTCATAGTTATAGTGTTTCGTTGGATCCCCTTTATCCATTCCTTTTGGATCACTTGCTCGCTGAGCCATTATACTTTGAACGATTCTGAGCTTTTCGATCTCAACTTCAGCTTCAGCCTTCTTTTCTTCCTTCGACTTTTCGACAACAATCGATTTCCCCTTGTCTTTCAATGCTGGATTATCAATTATCTCTTTGGAATTGAACCACTTCCACCAGTCTCTGAAGATTTACCAATTACAATCCCTTTCGAAAAAGTTCTTGTAACGGGTAATGTTGTTACAACTGTAGAAGTCACCATCCCAGCCGAAACTATTACTGGCTTTGTTGTTGGAATTTTCGAAGAAAAGACTTTTCCCACCACTTTCACATCTTGTCCACTAGTCTTCGACTCACTGGTTTTCCTTTCTCCCCCTTGCACCCATGTGATAGCAGGTGCGGCATTTGTGGTTGGAAGAAGACTTGATATGCGAAAGAGAGGAGCAAGTTGTTTGTTAAGAATGGCTTCGAATTGGATAAACTTCTGAGACAAAAATTTAGGAGTCATCAGTGGAGACGAAACCGGCTTGACAGAAAGTTCCTTTAACTCCTTGAGTAGAGAAATTACTTCTTCAAAATTCGCACTTTCTGTTGTTGAAATTTGAGAAATTTGAGTACTCAAATTTTCATACAACTTGACAAATTTGGTGACAGCGTCACAAATTATATCAACTTTTTGATGCAAGGAAGCATAGTCATGTTGAGCCGTAGCGATTTCTATTTTCATATCGTCACGAAGTTCGTGAATCTGCAAGTTGACATCCTCTCGTACTTTCTTCACATCTTGAACAAAAAGCACATGTCGTTCCTTTGCTACATTCTTCAACTCTTTCAAATCACTTGCAAATTTCGAACTTTGAGAATTGAGTCGAATTTCAGTGTTTTGATCATTGAGATCAACTTTCTCCAAGACTCGAGATTCAGAATCTTTAATCATGTCAGATACTTTGCTCACCATTCTGGCTTCGAATCATCTTGATCATAGTGTCAACCTCCAAACATGAAACAGAAGAACCACCCCCCATATCCGCTTGAGACTGAAGTATGGAATTCAACTTCTGATTTAAGATCTTAAACTGCTTCATGGTCATCAACATGTGATCTGGAAATTGTTCTTCTTCATCTTGAAATTCCAAGTCTTCAAACGTTCCTCCAAACCCTTCATTGTCAGTCTCTGTCTCCATAAAAGTAGTGTCTTGAATAGGAGAAGTTGATTTGGGTGTCTCAGTAGATTGTGAAGAAAAAATGGAAGTAAAAGGTTGATCAAGAATATGTTCGAATGTTGGGGAATGTGTAGTTGATGTGAGAGGAGTAGTGGATAATGGTAACGAAACAATATGTTCAAAAGGAGTAGAAGTAGTATGACCTGAAGCTGCATTTTTCGAACCGTCTTCACCCATATCGACATTTGTATCCGTATCAGATACGCGTGCAGGGATGCCTGAAGCTCGAACTGCCTCAGAAACTGACTTGGTAATCGAATCTTCGGGTGGTATAATGAGTATTTGCTCAGGAGTCGAAGTATGATCATTAAGAGTTGGTTCAGGAGTTTCAGTAATTCGTTCTTCATCATCCTCAGTGGACTCAGTGGTAATCACCAGCTTTCGAGTCTTCCTCTTTTTCTTCTTGGACAAACGTTTGGCCATATCCTCAGCCATTCTTTTCTTGGACACCGGAGAGACAGGTGCTGGTACTTTGCGAATTAACACTCCTTGATGAGTGATTTGAGGTTTTCCAACCATTTTCTGTGTAGGAGACTTGCGTTTGTGAGTGGACTTCATTTTAATTCTTTGAAACATTCCAGTCTTCGAAGGAATAATGACATTCTCTTGAGTTTCTGAAATGATAGGCTCAATCACTTGGGTCTCATCAATAGATACTTCACTAGTTTCAGGCTTTTTCTTTGGAGACTTCGAGGATTTCGAATCCTTGGTTGTCTTTTCAGATGAAGCAGGATCAGACTTCTTTGATTTTTTAGACTTCTTTTCTTCCCTAGGAAACAAAATCCCAGTCTGAACAGAAGAATCAATGGTTTGCAAATATGCCACCAAAACAGAATTCGTAGGATCAACCCTTTTGAGCATCGCATCTGGAATTCGAGCCACAGTTGGGAAATCATCAGGATTATCTACAACTTCCTTCGGATAATGGTATGATTGAAAAGCAACTTTTTCTTCGTCATTTGGTACCAAAATCCCTTCCTTATTATAAAAATATTGCAGAATCAGGCTCCAATATCTTGCACACGAAATACCGTGAAGGGCATTCGTATGTTCTACACCCTTTTGGAATTCCTTCCATAATTGTGTAGAATAGTCCACTTGAAGATCGTAGTATAGACCTGCAACCATTGCATACACCTCCATTCTTCCTTTGTCTAAACCAACTGTTCTCCCGGTTAAACAGCGTAGAAAAATACCAAATAAGAAATTCCACAGTCTTGGAAGACCATATTTCTTAAAATAACTTATTTTGGACAATGGTGGCTGATATCCCATCTCATTAAACATATAGACAATCTGAGGGAATGTGAAATCAACATAAGGAGGTTAATTCGGAACATCAAGAATCTGGCAGAAGAGTTTCTTGGATAGCCTAACCTTTTTGTCGTTCACTAGATGGAAAGTGATCGTATCAGATGCTTTGTTGTAAGTCGCAGTGGATCTTGCTTGAGAAAGCCAGGATAATGGAACAGAAAAAGAATTGAACATCGCCGTAGATAAAACAGAGTGCTTCAAAGCAACGATGAGCATCTTTAATTCTTCTGGGTATTGATAAATTTCACCATCCACATAATAGTTAGTGGATTGAATCTTCATTACTGTTGCAGATGAAATATCTTCAGTGGAAGGATCAACATGAGCAGAAGTTGCCATTGTTAGGGTTTGAAGATGATGATGAACAGAGAATTTGGGAATTTTTCGTTTTGATCACGTAAATTGAGAATGAACCCTTGAATCCCCTTTTATATGTTACCTTGAATTTTTGAATTTGAAGCAGGATGCATTTAATGAGATCCAACGTGGCACCTTGAAAATCGGACCATTACTGCGTCAAAGTAGCCATGCGTCAAAAAGGAACTGTCACATCTCCTTGAGAACCGGACAGAATACCATACGTCATATGTAGACAGCCTGTATTGTTATCCCCAAGATGATTTGTAACCGTTATGACTCTTCGTATGGAAGCAAGGCTCTTTCACTTTTGGGTTGAAAAGCGAAGTCATACGCCAGAAGTTCGAAATCATCAGCCTGAGTTGGTATTACTCAGAACCTCAAGGATTTCGTGAGTGCAGTGTTCCAAAGAAAGTTAGACAAGAAGCAATGAAATAAAAATTTTAGGATTTTGTGATGTCAAAAATTTAATTAGACACGAATGCAGTTAAACCCCGGGCAAAGGTTGCTTCGTTAATCATCAAGAGATATGATCAACAGCTTGTGTATTTTCCCGTGAATTACAATCGAAAACTTGTAGAGAAGTTTCGAAGGGCATCTTTTGTAAGGCTACATAGGTGGCTTAATAAATTTCGTTACATATCAGCCTTAACATAAGGTGAGTAATTGTAACAGAAATTACTTGTTTGACCAGTGTAGTCAGTGACAAGTGTGTTTTGAAAAATGTTTAAAATAACTTTGGGATTCGAAGTAAACTCGCACGGAAATCATATTCATGAAAACAAAATTTATGCTGGATCTTGTTGGGTAACAAACATCGTGGGTTTCGAATGTTTGATCAAGATCACTCATATGAAATGAATATGATTTGGAGTTTTGAAAATAGGTACTGAAACAAATGTTTCGTAAAATCTGGAACATAGTTCCCTGTCAATTCCTTAATTTGCAAGAAATTTGGGTTTCACTTTCATCACGGTCTCATGATGTAAGATCATTAACACAGATTGTTGATATGACTAATACAAAGCTTATTTAACACACGATATGCGACATAATTGTGCGAATAGCCAAGAAAAATACCTTCATCAACTTTTGCTTGAAATTTCGAAAGATGATCCTTGAGATTCATAATAAAACACCTACATCCAAAAACATGAAAGAATTTCACATTAGGTTTACGATTATTCAGAATTTTGTATGGTGTAATATTAAAACGCCTGTGTATGAAAGATCTGTTCTAAGTAAAACATGCAGTGGATATGGCCTCAGCCGATAGATATTGAGGTAAATACGCATACGCCAACATGGTTCTTTCTGCTTCGCATAGTGATCGATTCCTTCGCTCTACAACACCATTTTGTTGTGGTGTTTATGGAGATGAAAAATTATGCGAAATCCCTTTGTCCACCAAAAATGAATCAAGAACATTGTTCTTAAATTCAGTTCCATGATCACTCTTGATTTTTCGAACAATCTTCTTTAATGTTGTTTCCATCTTTTTGATAAAATCAATCATGATTTGTGCAACTTCGGATTTAAGCCTGAGAAAATAAACTCATGTGAATCTGGAAAAATCATCAACAATAACTAAAATGTACCGTTTCTTGTTGAGAGTTGAAACAGTCGAAGGACCACACAAATCAATATGTAAAAGCTCCAGAGGTGCAATAATTTTCGAATCTATCGTAATTGGATGACCTTGTTTATGTTGCTTGCCAACTTCACAAGCTGCACATAAAGAGTCATTATCAATTTTAAGTACAGGTAAACCTCTTACCAAATCTTGTACCACCAGTTTATTGATGTTTCGAAAGTTGAGATGTGAAAGTCTTCGATGCCATAGCCAGCTTAGATCAGATGTGGCTTTCGAAAGAAGGCATACAGCATGTTTACCTACAATAGGATTGATGTCCAGAGTGAACATGTCACCTTTCCTTTTGGATTTCAGTAACACTTCGTTTGTGTTGACATTCAAAATAATACTTCCTTCTTCGTTAAAGAGAACTTGATTGCCAGTGCCCACAACAAGTTGAGAAACACTTATCAAGTTATGTTGGAGACCTTCAACATATGCAACACGATTCACTGTGAATTGTCCATTTGTGATCTTTCCATATCCTTTGACTTGACATTTTTTATTGTTCCCAAATTTTACTACTCCAGCATTTTAGAGACTTCGAAAATCTCGTAAATTTTCCTTATTCCCAGTCATGTGACGAGAGCAACCACTATCAATGTACCACTTGTTATCATATTGCTCGTCACATAGTACCTACAATCAGTGGAAAATTTTAGGTACCCAAGACTTTTTGGGTCCTTGGAAATTAGATTTCAACATGGAATTAAATGAAGAATTTTTGACCCAGTCACAAACTTTAGTTTTGAGACTATCAATAATGTCCACATCATCATTTGTAGGAACCGAAACATAAGATTTTGTTGGTTTCGGATGTACACTGACTTTACCCTTCGCCTTTTGAGTTTGTGACTGAACTGTCTTCACTTTTGGGACTGGTCTCCAAGCTTTGATGGAGATATTCAAATCTTTTGAGGATGAACTTCCATTCGAAGAAGTATTGACATACTTTTCAAAACCCTTCGTTTAAATGATCAAGCTTCGTATGAATTGAAAGGAAATGGCAAAGTTTCAAATTTGAACCCTGAAGCTTCGAATTTTTGACACTTCGAAAATTAAAGCAAGTTTCGAATGTTTTACACTTTTCACCCAAATTCGAAAAAAATTTGGAGCTTCGTATATTTTGGGGATTCTTCGTTTGATTTTAGCACAAATGGCAGAATTTTCGAAAATGGTCCCTACGGTTTCGAATTTTGGGCAGTTTGCACCCAAATTCGAAAAATGACTGTTTTTGCTGAAAATTGAAGAAAGTGCATTTCAGGCCCCTGCAGTTTGCGCAAATTGACGCTTTTTACCCAGATTTGAAAAAGGGGGAGAGTTTTTCATATTTTACTGTTTTGGGCGCACCGGGTCACTACAGAATTTGGAAATTGACAATTTCTACCCAATTTTGAGAAATTTTGTCAAAGGCGATCCGTGAACGAAGCTAAAAATTGAATATTTTTTGGATTTTCCGGATTGAAGCACAAAGTTTATGCCACATGTTAAGGGGGAGTTTTGACACGAAAAAATCTGAATAGAGCACATTCTTTTTCCTTAAAGGTTTTATAATCAAATTTCGATTATAAAAAGGGGGAGAAATTTATATGGAAATTCGAACTTGAATTTTTCATATTACGCGGATTTGAAGACCGAAGTGACCTTAATTTTTGAAGCTTACAAAATGATGAAATTGGAAGTTCGGAAGTGGTGTATTCGAAATGGGTTTGGTTTTATTGAAGATTTTTGGGGTGTGCTTTATGCTCAACTTTTGGTGATCAATTTGGAGTTTGAGAAGCTCGTGATCATTCGTTGATGCTCAGTTTGTATGGTCTCACATCCTAGAGCCCAAATTGAAGAATCATGGAAGAATTGAAGATTGAAGTTCGTTTCGACATGTGTCACCTTTGAGGCTGGGATCGCGTAGTTGGTCGATTTTGGAAGATTTGAAGTGGGTCATTCATTCTTAACTTTGAGGGGGAGAATGTTGGGGTACAAAGTTTTCCTTGAATGACTTTGTAATGTTTGATTTTTGTAAAACCCACTTGTATGTGGAGTATTAGCCTTATGACACATGAGAGATAGAGAGTGAGAGAGAGACATGTAAACACCTCTATATAAGGTGGGTTTAGTCCACTTGAAGAGGTGTGCTTGAGAGATGTAAAAGTGAGTGTGTAAGTGTGTGTTATTTATGTAGTCTAGATCTAGATCCTTTTTGTGTAACACCATATACAATCAATACATCTCTTGAACACCTAAATCACCATGTTCATTGTGCAAACTTTAATTTCGCATGCTAAACCATGTTCTTATGTCACTACAAATAGTTATCACACGAGCATAAAGGTTGCTCCATTTGAAGCCCTCTATGGCCGTAAGTGCAGATCCCCTCTGTGTTGGGCCGAGGTGGGCGACACTCAGTTAGCTAAAGGACAAGTTCGTGACAGCACTCTCACAGGTCCGGAGATCATTCGGGAAACGACAGAGAAGATCGTTCAGATTCATGAACGATTGAAAGCCTCTAGAGACCGACAGAAAAGCTACGCAGACAAGAGAAGGAAACCGCTGGAATTCCAGGTAGGCGACCGTGTTCTATTGAAGGTCTCACCCTGGAAGGGCTTGATACGCTTCGGAAAACGTGGAAAGCTAACTCCAAGATACGTAGGGCAATTCGAGATTCTCGCTAGAATCGGCCCTGTAGCTTACAAACTCAAACTACCTCGCGAACTCAGTAACATACATTCTACTTTCCACGTCACGAACTTGAAAAAGTGTCTGTCCGACGAGACTCTTGTAATCCCACTCGACGAGATCGAGATCAATGAGAGCCTCAACTTCGTGGAAGAACCTGTAGAGATCATGGACCGAGAGGTCAAGCAAACAAAGCAAAGCCGTATCCCGATAGTGAAGGTTCGCTGGAATGCCAAGCGAGGACTTGAATTCACTGGGGAGCGCGAGGATGAAATGAAACTGAAATATTCTCATCTTTTCGCTTAGTTATTTGTAACTTCTTATTTGCTTAAACTCCAATTTCGGGACGAAATTCTCTCTAACGGGGGGATGATGTGACAACCCGAAATTTCTATCTTGTACACTTATACAAATCACTCAAGGTCAGACTCGTTTTTGCTATCTTCTGGCACTGTTTAGAGTCAATTTGAGTGTTCTAAACCTAGTATAACCAAGGTATGAGGCTAGGGATGAGTGTAATTGAGTGCAACACCTTTCAAATGAGCCAAACACCCCATTATGAGGTGTGTGCGGCCGCCCACAAGGGTGTACGGTCGTACACCCATCCCAACTGTACACTCTCATTTAGTCTTAGCCTCCATTTACCTCTTTTCACACTCCTAGGCCAAGAAATCGACTTTTCTCTCAAGTATCATCCGATTTTTCTTCTAGATCTTCAAGTTGTAAGTGTTTCTTCCTTTATATTGATGATTCATTACAATATCTAGTAAGGATCTATCATTTCATCCATGAAATTACACCTTTTGTTTAGATCTTCAAGTGTTCTCCAAGAACACCAAGAACACCTACTAAGTTCTTGGGCTCCAAACACCTCTAAAGGCTTCTACATCGTAAGTACCCTACTCCTGCATGTTATTAGCTATATTTGAGCCTTAGAAAATGTCCAGAACTCGATCTTCAAGGAGTGTGCGGCCGCACACACTCATGTGGCCGTACACCCCTTTGTTTAGTGCTTTTCGGCTTTAAACTCATGTTTTATGCTAGCACATGATCAAGAACACTTAGGGGATGCAAGATAGAGACTTGGAATACACTTTTGACCATTTTTGCATGATCAACAAGGGTGTACGGTCGTACACTCCTTGTGTGGCCGTACACATGCTATTTAAGCCCTAAAATGGCAACAAACTTCCATTAAGGCTAAGCATTGGTCAAAGCACACTTCCTAGATGCTTATTAAGACATTAAATCACTCAATGGCATGTTTCACCATGATTATGCGGCCGCACACCCACTTTGGCCGTACACTCTGGCCGTACACACACATGAAACATACCATTATGGTCGTACACTCCAAGTTGTGGCCATACACCCATTATATGCAACCCTTGGTACTTCTAACACTTAAATTTAAGTGTTTCCTATGTCCTAGGCTGTCTTTTCTTACATAACTAGTTGTATAAACACTAATTATATACATATATGTGCCATTATATGCTTATTAGGATTCGTTGTGCTCAAGTCTTCACTTGACACTTAGCATCCTGCAAACCGATCTTTTATTCGTATTACTCCCTGCAGGTGAGTTCATACCCCTTAACTTATCTTTTAAATGATTTTAAATTATTTTATGGGGGGGGAATACAAGTTGAACTATTATAGTTATTATATCAATCACATGTGATTAATAACTATCAAACATATGGATTTTGTTACATTTCAAACTGTGTTATCAAACAAACTGTTTCAAATCGTTTTATAAACTCTTTTACATGTTAAATTCTTTCTATTAAACTCTTTTAAACTTATACTTTGTCAAAATCATGTCTATATAGATATAGTTATATAAGTAGGATTGAAAGGACTTAGGACTGATAACTTGCCTTATTTCCTGTTCCTTGTTTGGTTGTGGACTTAGGGTATCGGTTATTTGTCCGAAGATCGTTTGAACCTTAGTTATATATTATGTGTATGTATATAGATATAAAAGTTATTCTATTAGTTCAATACCTTTGGGTAGCAAAGGTGTACAAACATGTTCATTCATACAAACAACATTACTAGTAAACTATAATAGGTATAGTTTAGGAAGTCACTAATACTATTACTAGAACAACGAAACATACAAAGAGTCAATTCATACATGAGTCAATACATACTATAACGAGAAACAATACTCACTATAAAGAGAAACAGACAAAGAACACTATAACGAGAAACAATACATACTACACACTATACACTAGAGAACATGTTACATACTAGACAGAGAGAACATACACTACACTAGTACATACTATACAAATACAGGAATACAATAACATTAATGTGAGATACTACTTCATGGCTCGGCATATACTGCTGTGTCACGTTTTGTACCCAGAGTCTCCTGGAGGGAGAGCGTGAATTTGTATATAGATCTATACGGGACTGACCCTCCTACACCTTGCTGCTAGCTACAGTGGGACATGCAGGTCTGCGGGTGACGAATGTCATATCATTTCGATGTCTCCAACGTCGTGTTATATTGGTCAATCGAGTATGGTTACAATCATATCACATTTTACCTTAATTAACTAACAAGTTTAAAGGTAGTTAGTACATTAGTAGTTACCTAGATAAGACTACAGTACATCTTTATTTTTCCCAATTCATTCACATTGTGATCTTCTCACATAAACGGTAATGAGAAACTATATTTTGGTAATGATAGTCATACTTTGGGAAAACTCATACTTTTACAAAAGAACAAACATAGAGATCAGTTGAGTCTTGGTAGAAGACTACTTTAGTAGAAAATATAGGATTTTCTAGGAAGTTTTCAAACATTTACATCAAATACTTACAAACTTTTACATCAAACATTTCCAAGCACATTCTTCAAACTTATACAAACAATGACACTAAAATACTTATGAACTCACCAGCTTTAATGCTGATCTACGCTTTCAAAATAACTTGTATTCTCAGGTCACCAGTAGACAGGTACTGATGGGCAGGTTTTGAGAAGATGAAGCACATTCAAGACTCATCTTTTATTTTGATTATACATTTTGGTGTCTTATAAACTTCTAAACAAACTTGTATTAAAATTATTACTATTAATGCAATGGATGATGTTGTTGCTTGTTTACTATTATGCATTGTTGTGATACTGTACATGACGTCCTCCGCCCCCGAACGTTTCCGCCGTTCCGGTTTTGGGGTGTGACAAGAAAGAACCTCAATGAAAGCTAATGCAATAGTTTCTTTATGATAGGAAACTCAAGAAAACTCAAAAGAATCTAATTCCATTAACAAATTGAAAACCCAAATATGAGTTATGAGCGTTAGACATTCCTAGGTAACAAATACTTGTAAGAGTAATTTGAAAACTAAAAAAAAACTATAACAAAATCAGTAATCCACTCACTGTAAGTAATCAGTAATAAATACTTGCAGAAGTAACAAAATGCTAATCTTTATGATCCCATTTTCAAATAATATGGATTCAATGTTTTAATAAGTAGTCCATTAAAAGTAACTACACTATAAGTATGTAATAACAATGTATATATGAATATAGAACAAAGAAGAGAAGTGAAATGAAATACCCAACATAAACTGCACAATCTGAAATTAGCAATAGCATGCGATTTCTGCAAAACCAATTGTAATTTCTCATAACCTATTTCAACAACTCTGGGTCGGTGGAGGCATACAGAGAAGGAAACTGTGGCGGGTATTTTTCATCCTTACCGGCTCGATTTTGGTCCTTGCAAAACAAAATTAAACTTGTAAGAGGATTAGTCAAACAAAGAAGCGTAAAATAAAGCTAAATTGGAGCCCTAATCCAATAGTGAAGGAACAGAGAGTGGTAAGGGAACCAATGGAGGAAACATCATCGAAGGGATAAGAAAACGGGAATTCCAAGATGAATGAGCACCAAGGAATAGATAGGCATAAAACAAACTTTAAATCAAGCCCTAATTCAATAGAGAAGGAGCAGATCAGAAACCCTAAAAACAGTAGGAAAGAAAAGCAAGAGAGACCTGATCAACATCCGACGAAGTTTCAGATGACGCAAAATCGAGGAAGTGAAGGTCGACGGAAGTTCGAGGAAATCTAGATTATGAAGTCGGAAGCCAATTTTGGTGCAATCTGTGGTAGTTGGAGTCGGTAGATGCGTGTGGCATGAAAGAAAGTGTCATTTGCTAAATAAAAAAGAAGTCGACTGAAACAAAAGAAGAAGCCGACAAAGTGAAACCAGCTGAGGAAAATAAAACAGTTGCATTCGTCGAGATCTCCGACGACGGCCAACCACAGACCCAACAGAAGAGGAACCAACGTCAGCTCTGACAGAAAAGGATCCAACTGATGGGTTTTGAGCATTCTAACACTCCTATTGTGTGCATGGAACCCTATGTGCCTTGGATCTATGTTTTCACTTTTCTACATGCAAATATACTAAATTCCAAAGCATCATCCTAACTAGCATATTATGGAGCAACTATACTACAAAAGTCTAGTTAGATGACATACCTTATGATGGAGCTTGAAGTCTTGAACCTTTAAGAGCTTAGCCCCAATAGTGTGGAAGCCTCAAATGGAATCACACAACACCACCAACAAATCGAATAACTTGAGAAGAAGGTTACTTTGGTTCTCCCTATGAAATCGGCCCTTGCCCTCACTTTGTGTATCTACTAGTGCCATTTCATGAACCCTGGGATCCTTTATATAGTGTGGCTCATAAGGGTTACACCATGTAAACCCTAATGTGCATGACTTTCCATTTCCTTCATGATCCGTGGGTTTTAACTGGAGTGTCCATGGGTTACCACATGGGTTAAGCCCAACATGAAGGACAATGGATTACAAGCCCACATTTATAAGAATGAATGATTTACATAATCAATCCCCATATATTTAATTAGTCTTTTTTTATCACAAAATTAATTCCAAATTAATTCTTGATCAATACTAATCAAATAATATGATTTCATATTAATATATTAGAGCTTATAATATATTAATATAAATCACAAATAACCTTTTCTCACTTGTCTATCCAGTTGTTCCGATGCCATGCAACCCAAATAGACCATGCTACTCTCGGGTCGAGTACATACCAATAATAGTTATAGGCTTAGACATCTAATCCAACAGACTCCCACTTGGATAAGTCTATAACTATTATTCAATTATGACTCCAAGATCTCGACTAGCAATCGTAGCTCTTAAAGCCGCTATCGAACTCTGACCTAGTCAAATGACATGTCCATTAGATAAGGGATCATATATTCCTCCATTCTAGATATCATATGGACCGAGACATGGATTATAATCATTCTCTCTGTCCATTTGTTGTTTCCCGATTTGCGATTTATGACGACTGGCTAACTGATCAAATCAGTCCAGGCTTGGCCAAGCACTTAGGGGTGTCATCACTAAATCATCGAGGGGCCCACAGATATCACTTTTATCCCTCCAGGGGTAAAAGGAATGGATAAACTTTGACCCAAATGCTCGCTTGTACTTACTCATCAAATCACACACAACGATATGTTTTATAACAACCAAGTTACTGGTTGCGTTTACATATGTCAATGTGCAACCAACTCGCAACTAAAACTCACACGTCTCCGTTTGAAGAACATAAGATATTATCGTCTCATGATCACTCGTGACAAAATCCATGAAGTGATTCAAATGAGCGTGGGTTGAATCCAATACTCGAATCTCATTCCAGGAGCACTCATGAACACTACAGCCATTTTGTCCCAGACAAACTACATACCCATTCATGACAGTCTTGCCTCAATACCTACTTCCAAAGTATGATCGACCGTGGATGGTTTGAATAACTTAGTTATTCAGGAAGTCAAAACAGGCAAAGTGAAACACAAGAATAATCAAATCCAATATGGTCTCAGAACTTATGAATATAAATAAAACACCTTTTATTTATCACCATATTGATTACACATTATTCATTGCATAATGTTTCAAATAATCAACGTAATACTTGAATTAAAACAATAGTTGTCCCATGCTTCAAGCATGCACATTATGTTTTCTAAACAATAGTTATGCCATACTCCAAGTATGCACACTATGTTTGTCTATGATCCTTACTTTGTGAAATAGATCAATTGAACATGATTCCAATGATGCTCATCTCACAATCCCAAATCCTTACCGTAAATGTAAGAATATCAAATTCTTGTCATTTACTGTAATTTGTTAGATTTTAAACTCATATGCATTGGTCCTCTTGTAATGACTATGCACAAAAGTCACAAAGACTTTGCAACAGACATTACAAAGTATTCCAATGGAGATCAATTCCATGGAAACGAATTCTCAAATTCAAAGTACATTCCTTCGAACATCCTTCTTGCATTAAGTTTTTTTCTAATCTTACACAGATTTGAAGAATAACTTCCTCCTATGGAACCATTTCCATATTCCTATTTTGACTCTTACTTCTGAACAAGAGTTGCCTCTTTTCAGAATATGTCAATATGCTCCCTTTCCAACATTTTACACCATACTTCCAACTGTCCACGAGAAACCAATATTCGGTAAACCTCGGATTGTCCTCAACAATTTCTTAATCATCTCAGTCATATCCAGTTCTCTTCCTTTTTCCCTCTTAATGCCCTAGGCATTTGGAAAATTTAGAACGGATAAATATTATAGCACATGCAATCGATCCTATATCTGAAGCATACGTGACACGATTCATGATGTCTCACATAAAGACATGATACTTGACCAGTCTTTTGCTACAATATTTCTTATAATTTGCCATGTTCTCATAATTCAAATTATGAAAAGGGATGCCGTAATCATAATCGAATTTTAGAATGCAAATAATGTAATCATGACTAAATTTGATTAAAATCTCAGAATCTAAGCTTTTAGATTTGAAATGAAGTATAATTTTCCCTCCATTAATTATAGCAAAACAACTTTTTCAACCCTTGCAACTTCACGAATTGAAACTTTTGTTTTCTATAATTAACATTGCTAACTTTCAATATTTACCATAATTAATTATGCTCCCACTAGCATAATAATTATTATCTTACCAGCATAACACTTATGCTCCCACTAGCTCTGACACGTACTCAGAAATCAACTGGACTTCTAGAAATCGATGCTTCATTGACTTTCAGTACCAAAGTTCATATTTCTGATACGAGATGCTTCAATAAAACTTTATCTAAGCTTCTCAAAATCATACACCTTCCCTTAGATAGCTTACGTATGTGTCTAAACAATTTTAGAACTATGAAGAGGTATGTCGTACTCATAGGATCAATTGTTTATACATTTTCCATTTCTCACAAGTCCATGTTAGTGTGTCGGTTAAACACACACGCTCCACTAACGACTTTGAGAATGCAAATATCACAATTGCTATCTACTTAAAATATACTTAGTGAAAGCGTTTCCTCGCCATCATTTTCATGAATCGGAGAGAAACCTTATGAAACTTAAATTTTATTGTGTATGTGTTCCTATCCATGAGAATTTGTCAAAACCATAATCACAAGACAAGGTTAGTGACATATTCAAACTCATATGGACTAAACTTGTTCAATCTTAATTTCTTGCCACCTGGCAGCACAAGGGCCTACCATCGCTTCCAGGTTGTTATGCAACCAATTGAGAACTCTCAGAACTCATATGAAAAGTCAACTTTAACTGGAATGCGCACAGAAACTAGAATATGTCAACACAATAGGTCATAAACCTCAAGTCGTGTGCTAGTGTTCAACAATAGGTTTTTTCTTGATTAGTTCTTGAAACTTGTCAAGATCTTTAAGACTCCCACTGGCCTCTTGACACATATGATTCACTTTGTCAAGGAACATTACTTGAAAAACAAATATTCAAGAGTTAGTACGGATTCTAATCAAGACAAACACTTCACCCAATTGGCCTTAGTTGATCTTTGTTTTATCCAAAACATCACAACTTACCAATTTCAAATGTACAAGAGTAGAAAACTTTTACTCGACATTTGACAAGTGTTATAGACCTTCTTTAAGATATGTCACTCAAGTTACAATCTTGGAGTATGACTCTACGAATTGTTTTGGAACGAAGTATGACTCGTCTTCTTGATTTAACCACTTCAACAATTCATGACTCCTCTTCTTAGCCATAAGAATGCACTAAGATGCCCTTAGAGGATCAATTGTGATATGGTTTCATAATCATTAAGATGATCATAAAACATGATACTAAGGTACTCTCCCATCTTTTCAGATTTGAGCAACTTTTATCTTTCTGCCTAATTTGATTCTTCTCATTCGTTCTGCCATACATTGAAATTTTCAAATGTTTCAGAATTATACTTAAGCTTGTAAGTATAACCATATTTACTAAACTTTAGTAAATCATGACGAATAGTCTTATCGATCTTTGTGGTGGACTTGACCAGTGCACAAGAATGTGTACTTGATCCCTTAGTCCTTCACTTGACTCACATATACATGTGAACAAGGAATTAGTCTTAATTTTTTCAAAGATGAAAATTCTCATTCATCATACAATACAACTTGCATAATTCCAAGTTTCTGTCCAATTGAGACTTGGGTGATGAGAATCTTTCCTTATTTCGTAAATTTAGACACTACCACAAATGAAAGAATCAATTTCATATTTTCAATATTGCTAGAAACATACAAACATCAATTTTTCTTAAATGCCATTGCAAGGAGATATAAAACAAAAACAAAATTTTATTTATTTATAAAATGCGGAAAAAACTTTTCCTTACAATGCAATTACAAGTGAAAACTATGCTATTAGATATTTCCTAGCAATCTATCATAACTCCCAAGCAGTAGCTCAGAATTC
The DNA here is from genome assembly GCF_052849685.1 of Lactuca virosa. Lineage (NCBI taxonomy): Eukaryota > Viridiplantae > Streptophyta > Magnoliopsida > Asterales > Asteraceae > Lactuca > Lactuca virosa. Next base: position 167,536,222 of record NC_136426.1, on the reverse strand, counting down.
CGATCTTCGAACCATGCGATTGAAATCCATCTTCGCGATCAGATTCAGCATACTCTTCTTTTAAGCTTCTTTCCCTTTGCTTGATCCTGCCAAACATCAAAATGCAACCTAGTCACATCATGTATTAAGAATCAACAATTAGGAACTTAAAAGAGTTAGATAGTGGACTTACCTGAAGCAGAACCATACATTGTGACTAAAGTTCTCAGGTAGTCAAGGCAGCTTCGATTCCAATGTCCCTTTCTTTGGCAATAGAAACACACAGGCTCATTCGGTACAATCTCAGTATTGGCCTTTCTCTTATGATCAACACCTTTGATCATGGCCAATTCCTTTCCTTTAGGAGAAGGAATTATTTCTAGGATGTCCATGTTAGCTCGATAGGTAGACCTTCCAATCGATTTTGCTTGACCATTGCGCTAAATCATTGCTGATTCAGCAGCAATTAGCAAATAAGTAAGATATATTAGGGTCATGTCGCGATCTGTCACATAGTAGTCTTTAATGAACTCACTATATGACTCGGAAAGTAACTGAAGAACCCAGTCAATAGCCAACTTCCTTGGGAAAAGGACACCCAACATTCTCAGCCTATCAATGTGTGGCTTCATCTCTAAGACATGTGCACACACTGGCCTTCCATCTTTGTGTTTGCTATTCAATAGGACTTAAGTGGCCTTGATTTTTTCAAGTCTTCGAGCTTGTGGGTCAGGGAGAATAACTGGAGGAGGTGGAGGAAGAGAAGTATGATTTCCATGATCCAACCACAAGACATCATCTTCATTAGGAAAGTTTGTTCCAAGAGATTTGGGAAGATCATAGTTGTCTGATCTAGACATCGACAATGTCAGAAATTCAAGTTAGTTTGATTTAAGTCCTTAATATAACACCCAATATGAAATATTAAGGCTAGGACCCAACATAATATTTTATAACTTGGAAGAAGGATGTCGTAATCCATGCTATAAAATATTTGAAGGTAGGCGAATGACGATTCAACAATTTTCACCATGAAAAACGAAATTGTTCATTAAGTTTTAATTGGATTGAAACTCCTAGATCCTTTGAGATTCATTGAAGTTTTAATGGCATGTTTAAATCTCGATTTTTCCCTCTCAAGTTTGTGACTGGGATGCCGAGGATCACAAACAAGGTGTGAATAACCATGCAAATTAACTTGGTACCCTTAATTTTTATCACCTAATCCATGTGCCGGATAACCATACGCTCTCCACCAATCTATGATAAATATTATGTTACCCTTTGCCACTCTTACTAGTCCATCTTAATGTGCCGGTTAACCACACACGCTCCATCAACGACTTGGTAAGGTGCAAAGTGTAATTTCATGGGTTAGCACCAAATTGACATTTTCCTAAAGTAACTAAGACTGGGAATTTATAAGTGTTTAGTTACTTCATATTTATCATTATACTTTTAATGAAGGGAGAATTACAGTCCTATCCTACCCGTTCGGCTAACGACCCTCTACCAGTCAAGGAAGCGGTGAGTGAGAGTGGACACCCATTAAACTGCCATTTTATAGGTAGTAACCTTATACCCCCCTTATAGACCGGCTTCATGAATGAGGCCTACTAACGGTAAGACTGACTTTTACTCTTATACATATATATAAATATTAAACCTATAATATTATAATAGTATAAGGGTTGAACTTTAAACTATTTAAAATTCTAGGGTTTGGAACTAACGTATTCAAAAGGCGTAACTTTACAAATTCCAAAACATGAGGACAAGTTTTGAACAATTCAAAAACTTTTAGAATATATAACATATGAGTTTAATATGGCTTTTAATGGCAAGACTCTTGAAAATTCATAACCTGAGGACAAGTTATGGATGTCATAAAACAATTTATGGGAAAAACTCTTCAAAACCATAACTCATGACTTTTAAAGACTCATTAACAAGAAAGACTTTTGGTTTTCAATAACTTGAGGACAAGTTATGGAATCTATTAAAGGCCATTTAGATCATCTAATAAACAAACAAACATGTCAAGAAAAACTATGATCTAGATTAAACTCATATGAAGAAGACAGTTCAAATCAAACAATTTTCATGTAATTAGCCTAACCATTAAACTAATACAAAACATGAAACTTTTGACAATTATCTTTTAAATTGGATTAGAATGATCATTACCACATCAAAAATAGGTTTATAAGTTCAAAAACAGCTTAGGGTAATGATTCTAGTCTAATTCTAGCCTTAAAAGTCGAAAATCTGCACTCTGGGCCTCCAACTCGTCGAGTGTATGAACAAACTCGGCGAGTTGGTCAGTTTTTGCCTTGGACTCAGCGAGTCCATTGTCCAGAAAGTCGGGTTTTTTATTTTTTCAGCAATTGCATCAAGTATAATTGAAAACCAAGCCTAGGCTCTGATACCACTGGTGGGTTTTGAGCATTCTAACACTCCTATGGTGTGCATGCAACCCTATGTGCCTTGGATCTATGTTTTCACTTTTCTACATGCAAATATACTAAATTCCAAAGCATCATCCTAACTAGCATATTATGGAGCAACTATACTACAAAAGTCTAGTTAGATGACATACCTTATGATGGAGCTTGAAGTCTTGAACCTTTAAGATTTTAGCCCCAATAGTGTGGAAGCCTCAAATGGAATCACACAACACCACCAACAAATGGAATAACTTGGGAAGAAGGTTACTTTGGTTCTCCCTATGAAATCGGCCCTTGCCCTCACTTTGTGTATCCACTAGTGCCATTTGATGAACCATGGGATCCTTTATATAGTGTGGCTCATTAGGGTTACACCATCTAACCCTAATGTGCATGAATTTCCATTTCCTTCATGATCCATGGGTTTTAACCTCCATGGAGTGTCCATGGGTTACCACATGGCTTAAGCCCAACATGAAGGAGAATAGATCACAAGCCCACATATATAATAATGAATGATTTACATAATCAATCCCCCTCTATTTAATTAGTCTCTTTTGATCACAAAATTAATTCCAAATTAATTCTTGATCAATACTAATCAAATAATATGATTTCATATTAATATAATAGAACTTATAATATATTAATATAAATCAGAAATAACCTTTTCTCACTTGTCTATCCAGTTGTTCTGATGCCATGCAACCCAAATGAACCATGCTACTCTCGGGTCGACTACATACCAATAATAGTTATGGGCTTAGACGTCTAATCCAACACCAACATCAACATAACCCTGCTTACCACAGCCAGACATACCGTTAAAACCGAAACGAAACAATCCAAAGAAACTAAACACAAAAAAAACCAACAGCCGAAGAATATTACCTGAGATGGAAAGAAGAAACCGCAAGGAACAAATCGAAGATGCAGACGAAGACAAGGGAAAAAAGAATGTCGCTAAGATAAACATCAAATACAGTGAGACAGATACAACGATGAACAACACATGTGTAAAGAATGTACATAATTCCATAAAATGCTCGCATGGAAAAACGAAGCCGAAACTGCAACTAAACCCATAATGAGGGGACAATTTCCGCCAACTCCTTACGAACTTTACTGTTTCTATGGAGTGGCCTAGTTTAATGTATGTATATATATATATATATATATATATATATATATATATATATTAATTAATTAATTATTTATACTATTGGTCCCCATTCATTCCTATATCCACACAATATTTACTATCCACATTACAGCCTACCCATATATATATATATATATATATATATATATATATATATATATATATATATGTGTGTGTGTGTGTGTGTGTGTGCTTGTATATATATATATATATATATATATATATATATATATATATATATAGAGAGAGAGAGAGAGAGAGACAGAGGTAAGTTCAATTGAGAAAATAAAAAAGTATGAGAATGGGGGAACCATTCTCAGCCAATCATTTATCTAGCATGTAAACCTTAAAAAAATGTGCGTGTCATTTTTCATTAAGGGTATCTTTGTAAATTAGCCACTTTTTTATATCGAACTTACCTGTTCGTTGTAATCAGTTTCCGATTTGATGATATCTTTACCTCGTTTGAATCGGATATGGAGGAGTTCATTATCAAGATTCTTTTCTTTATATAACTCGTTAGCAATTATACGTATTTTTTCCATTAATCGTGATGTTTCGCATCTGTATTTCAGTTTTCTTCTTCGTATTTAGTTTTCGATTTGATCAGTATGTATATCTTTTGAATCGGATATATAGGAGGTCATTATCAAGATTATTGCTTTATATAATTTGTTAGGAATTACACATAGTATTTTTGTTTATCCTGAAGTTTCGAATATGTACTGGTGTTGTTTCATCGGATTTTTGTTATGTAGTTTGTGATCTCTATTTCAAATCGGAGCTGATTTAATTTTCAATCGGATATATCGTTGTAGTTTTTACGCTCTGAAGTGAGAGATTTCTTAATTGCATCTTCTGATCGAGCTGATTTAAGTTTCTTTAAGATAGTTTGTATGTTGAGGTGAGATATATTCGAAATTAACTAGGTTTTCATATTTCCGACTTTTTTTGTAAGATATATTCGATATTAAGATTGTTTTTGTTTATTTATACAGATCATTTGGTTTATTATGTCAAATTCTAGTGTTATTTATGGTGATTTGTATTCTTCTATGTGTGAAAGTGAAGAAGAAGATGTTGAGAACTTATTTTTTGAAGGTATCAGTTATTGAATTATTTGGTTGTTTTTAATTTTGTTAATTATCATTTATTGACATATGAATATGTTAATATGAATAAATTGTTGTCTTATTCATATATGAATAAACGTGTGATAATCGTAATTTTGAATATTTTATTATTTTCGTTTTATTCATATATGAATAAGTTATGTTTATTTTATATATTTTTAATCCTCATGAATTTTATGTATTCATATATGAATGTTTTATTAATCCATTAATAAACATTGTTTTTTATTTTATTCATATGAATTTCATGTATCCATATATGATTGTTTTATTCATGCATTATTAGATTGATTTAGATTTATAATTTTTTAGCTGGTGAATCTTCGAGTTCAGTAGATGATGCGCAATATTGTGGTGACATAATTGGAGAACATGTCTTTAAGCCAGATGTACCTATTCAACTTATTCCATTTAAAGGTTTAATCTTCAAATCATTAAAGTTGGCCATCAAAATGTATTCTGATTATGCTGAAATTGGTGGTTTTGACGTGAGACTGTGCACACAGTCAAGGTTTGATAACAACATTATAAAGAAGAAACATGTTATACGTAATCGTGGTGGAAAACAGAAAAAGAAATCTTATGACACATTGGGTACAAGTAGTGTTAGGAGGAAACGAAATTCAAATTCAAGAGTTATTGGTTGTCAAGAAAAGATTATATTTGAATCTGTGTATGGAACTCCAGATTATAAAGTTTTTCAGTTTTATGAACTTCACAACCATCCAGTTGAGAAGAGAAGTGATTTAAAAAAAGCGAGGAAAATGTCATATTCAGAAAAAGAGTTTATAGTGCGTGCTTCCACATCAAAAATAGGCCCAATAATGGCTCATAAGTTGAGGGCAAGTCTGAGAGGTGGGTATGAGTTTGTAAAGCCCAAAGTAGTTGACTATAAAAATTTTAGGAGAGATATCAACAGGGTTATAGGTTATAAAGATGCTCAAATGATAGTAAAAACAATGAATGACCGTCGAGCTCACTATCCAAATTACTCATTTGAGTTTAATTGTCAAGATGATGTTTTGGACTATATGTTTTGGGCTGATGAAATGGAGAAGGCATATTATGCTGAATTTGGTGATATTATCTCGTTTGATGCGACTTTCCGAACAAACAAGTAAGTTATTCTATCTATTTTTTTATTGCTTATTCATATATTAATATTTTAACTTTTATGTTTAATGTTCAGTTTTTATTGTTGAAATTATTCTAATAATATACTGTAACTATATTCATACATGAATAATTTTATATTTACTTATGAATACATCAAAAATTGACTTTAATGAACAATTTTTTTTCGTGTGTTAGGTATGGAATCGTTTTTGTTCCATTTACTGCTATTGACCATCATAAAAAATCAGTTACTGTTGGAGCGAGTTGGCTGAGCAATGAAAGCATTGAGTCCTACTCTTGGTTGCTTAAAGCGTTTCTTAAAACTCATGGGAAAGAACCAACACTTGTTTTAACCGATCAAGATGTTGCAATAAAATAAGCTATTGAGAATGTTTTTCCAAATTCAAAGCACCGATTATGTATGTGGCATATAATGAAGAAGTTGAAAAACAAGGTATTGTTTTAATATATTTCAAATATGTTAGATAGTATTTAGTTATTCATAAATGAATATAGTAATTTTGTTCAAAGATTAGTATATTCATTTATGGATATTTATTCTTATTTTACTTATTAATATTTATTCATTTATGAATAAATATAGAAGTTTATTTTATTTTTGTTTTAATACAGATATCAGACGATTTATTTACGAACATAAACTTTACAAAAAGATTCTCGAAGCTTGTTTGGGACATTAATATGAAACCTGATGTATTTGAGGTGAAGTGGGGTTTGCTTATGAAGGAATTCAATCTGGAAGACACGAGATGGTTTAAAGACATGTTCACAAAACGTGATTCATGGATACCTAAATATTTTAATGATATTGCAATGTGTGGGTTGATGAAGACTACGTCGAGGTCAGAGAGTATGAATTCATTCTTTAATACCTACTCAGAAAGTGGTAATATACTTTTGAATTTCATGATGAATTACGACACTGCCATTCAAAAGCAAAGGAATACTCAACGAGAGCTTGATAAGGCATCAAAGAAAACATCATATAAAATGCAAACACCTCGAGAAATAGAACTACAAGAATCAAAGGTTTATACAAGTACATTATTTTTTGAGGTGCAAAAGGAAATATATAAAGCAAGTTTTTTCTATACATACTTGTATGTTGGTATTGAAGATGGGTGGGAAGTTTACATTGTGCAACACAACAACAATAAAAGCGAATTTAAAAATGAATGTAAGGTAATTTAATAGTTTTTTATGAAAAATGTAATGTTTATATATGAATATGAGAATATTCATATATGAATATGAATTTAAATTAGAATCTTATATATGAATTTAAATTCATATCTTATATGAATATTTACAATGTGATTATTCATATATGAATATTTATTTATTATTATTCATTTATGAATATGTATTATTGTATATGATTAGAATGTAATATTCATATATGAATACTTATATATGATTGTTCATATATGAATGTAAATGTGTAATTTTTGTTTAAATTGTTTTTTCATTTTTTTTATTACGTTTTTGTATCAGGTTGAAATGAAAGCTGAAGATAAAGAAATAAATTGCAGTTGTGAACATTTCAAGTGTATGCGTGTTTTATGTAGACATGCTTTTACAATAATGATGAGATGTGGTGTTAAAGAAATTCCTGAAAGGTACATTCTAAAAGATGGAGAAAGGATGTAAGATCAAGAAATTATCATTTTAGTTCTCTTCAATCTGATTCAGGGGATTGTGAGAATGTGAAGCTAGTCAATGATTCATATTATAATTTTGAATCATGTTTGGATATTGTAAGAGATGACAAAAAGAAATTGGCTTTCTTTGCTGAATTCGTCATGATTTACTGATGCTTCAGTAAATATGGTTATGCTTATAAGATTAAGTGTAATTCTGAATCTTTGAATATTTTCAAAGAGTGGCATAACGAATATGAAGAATCTATTAGGCAGAAAGATAAAGGTTTCTCCAATCTGAAAGGAAAGGAGAGTACTTTGGTATCGTGTTTTATGATCATCTTAATGATTGTGGAACCATGTCACAATTGATCCTCGAAGAAAATCTTAATGAAATTGTTTCAACTAAGAAGAGGAATCAAATATTGTTGAAATGGTTTAATCGATAACTGAGTCATACTTCGTTTCCAATCAAGTTTTAGAGTAATACTCTAGTAACTACAAATAAAATCTTGAAGCTTATTTCAAACTAAGTAGGTTTATAGCACCTCATGAAAATGTGGAGTAGAAATGTTTTCTTACTCTAGCACATTTGGAATTGATAGTTGTGATGTTTTGGTTAAAACAAAGGATAAACTAAGACCAATTTAGTGAAGTGTTTTTTTTTTGTCGAAATCCACACTAACTTTTGAATATTTGTTTTAGCTTATCAAGGATTGTTCGTTGAGAGAGAAACTTATATGTCAAGAAGTCAAGTGGGAGTCTTATTGGTCTTGAAGAGTTTCAAGAGTCAATCGAGAATGAACCTTTTAGTTATCACTAGCACACGACCTGAGGTTAATAACAAATCGTGTTGACACATTCTTGTTTCTATGCACCTTCCAGTTGAGTTGGAAAAGCTTATAGTTCTATGGTTCTCATTTGACTGCAAAAGGCAGAGCACGTTGGTCAGTGAAAGTACATTGATCAATATGGGTGACCTGATTAACAACATGGAAGCACTGGTAGGCCCTTGTGCTACCAAAAGACAAGGAATTAAGAACGAGTAAAGTTCAATCCATGAAAGGTAAATATGAAATTTTTCATAAACCTTGTCTTATGATTGTAGGTTGGAAATGAAAAATTCACATGGATAGGAACACATACACCATGAAATCTAGGTGGCAAAATGTTTTGCTCTAATTCATGAAAATGATTATGAGGAAACACTTTCGCTAGTAGATTTTAAATATGATTAATATCATCATGGTTAGCAGTTGTGATAATTATGTTCTCAAATTCACATATAATTACATCATCCCTTTTCATAGTTTGAATTGTGAGAGATGGAAAGAAATAGTTTGAACATTCAGAACTTAGAGTTATAAGTTCTGAATGGGTTTAATCACACACACACACATATATATATATATATATATATATATATATATATATATATATATATATATATATATATATATATATATATGCTATCTAGTGAATGGTGTATGAGCTTGAGAAATCTAGATTAAGACTTAACGAAGCACCACGTATCAGAAATCTGAACTTTAGTAATACTGTCAATAGTATTGATTTCTGGAAGCCCATTTGATTTCTGCGTACATGTCAAAGTTAGTGGGAGCATAAATGTTATGCAGATGGAAGCATACTTGTTATGCTAGTGAGAAAATAATTGTGATGCTAAGTATTGCAGGTTGGCAATACTAGTTGTAAGAAACAAAGATTTTAAATTTGCAAAATTGCAAAGTTTGGGAATTGTTTCGCTACAAAAGGATTTAGAGGAGAAGACACTTATACTTCATTTCAAATCTAAAAGTTTGGATTGAAAGGATTTGAAAGAACCTTTTCATGGGCATATATGAATATCATGTTGAAATGATTCAACATAGGAAATTCAATATATCGAAATATTATAGCAAGAGACTGATCAGATATCATGTCTTTATGTAAGACATTGTGTATCGAATCCCACATGTCTCGGATATAGGATTGATTACATATGCTATAATATCTTCTTGTTCTATTTTTTCCAAATGCCTAGAGCATTGAGAAGGGAAAAGGACTGGAACAAGATGTGATTAAAGTTGTTAAGAAACTGTCAAGAACAGTATGAGGTTTACCAAAAGATTGGTTGCTTATAGACAGTTAGAAATATAGTATTTGGATAGACCATATTGACATGTTTTGGATTAAGATGATTCTTGGTCAAAATTAATGGTCATATGGAAATATGGAAATGTTTCCATAGTGGGAGTTGGTTGTTGAAATCTACATGTGAGTGAGGAACTTTAATGCAAGGAAGATGTTCAAGGAGTGTAACTTGAATTTGATACTTCATTACCATGAAATTGTTTTAGTAACAAAGTTTCAATGGGGCATTTTGTGACATCGTTGGCTAAGTCTCGGTGACTTTGACGCCACGCCATCATAGAAGGATATTGCATGTAAGGTTGAACTCTAACATATTTAGAAATGAAAAGAATTTGGAATTGTTACATGTTCTAATAAGAATTTGAAGTTGTGAAATGAGCATCATTGGAATAATGTCCAACTGATCGGTTCACAAAAGAAGAACCATAGAGAGACATAGTATGCATGTTTATTACATGACATTATTGATGTTTAATTCAAGTGTTTAGTTGATTAATTGAAACATTATATAATTAATAAATTCTAATTAATATGGTGATTAAATACTAAGTGTTTTATATATATTCAATAGTTTTGAGACCATAGTTAATTAGGTTATTATTGTGTTTCACTTTGCATGTTTTACTTCCCGAATAATTAGATATTTCAAACATCCACAGTCAATCGTACTTTTGGAAGTTAGTAGCGAATTAAGACTGTCATGAATTGAATTGTAGATTGTCTAAGGGTTTAGACATAGCAATGTGTAGCGCCCGGTTCTTGGTACGTTTTCAAATTCAAGAAATATTGGGATTTACTATAGGACTCGGCGAGTTGGAGGCCCAACTCGTCGAGTAGACTCGACATTATGCGGGAGTTTTAGTAACCTACTCGACGAGTCGGGGGACTGACTCGACGAGTAGAAGCTGTCTGGACAAAACCCTAATGTTCAGGGTTTGCACCCTATTTAAACAACTTTTCTTTCCTCAACCCAACCTCCATCGTTCCTCCCAACCCAGAGAAACCCTAACCCGAAACCCTAAGCCATTATTAAGTGTTCTTGAGATTTTTGGTGCCTTTTGTGTTTATTAGAAGTTGAAGGAAAAGAAGGAACTCAACGAGTTCAGACTGAACACGTTCATATGAGGGAGATGAACTCGACGAGTTCAGGATGAACTAGGCGAGTCGGTTGAAGATGGTCCCGATGTTATGGGTGAAGAAGGACCCGTCGAGTGGTTGCTGGACTCGGCAGGTAGAATCAGGGTTTTAACAGTTTATCGAAAAGGGGACTCGACGAGTTGGCGGGCCAACTCGGCGAGTCGAGTCAACTGGATGTTGACTTTGATCAGGGTTTGACCTTAACTTTTGGCTTGGACATGGGTTGACTCTTGTAAGAGGGTTATGATTATGAATTAGTAATCGAGAAGGGTTGTTGTGTAGGGATTGAAGAGTTGAGAGGAGCTGATTTCCGTGCCGAGGATCATGTTGACACTATACGACATCGAGGTGAGTCTCCTCACTGTTTGTATGGGTCTACGGCCACAATGCCGGCCCATTTAGTTTATGTATGGTAGGAAGACCCGGGGGTTAGCCCAAGGCTTATGCATGAAAGACCAGGAGGAGGCTCCTGGCACACAGTATGCTATTATGTATGGTAGGAAGACCCGGGGGTTAGCCCTAGGCTTATGCATGAAAGACCAGGAGGAGGCTCCTGGCAGACGATATGCTATTATGTATTGTAGGAAGACCTGGGGGTTAGCCCTAGGCAACATGTATGAAAGACCAGGAGGTGGCTCCTGGCACACTGTATGCTGAGTAGCCTAGTAGAGTAGTATGTATAGTTGTCTTTGTGATGCTTACATGGAAGACCAGGGGGTGGCCCTTGGCGCTTGTCTGTAAGACCCAGGGAGTGGCCCTAGGCTTGACAAGAAAGACCACGTACGGCCCGTGGCATAACAGCAAGACTATGTTTGGCACATAGCACCTTACTTGATTATGGATATGTTTGTTATGTATGGCTCATCGTTACGTATGGCATGTATGGATCAGTCGATATGTATGGTATGTGGTATCTGGGGAACTCACTAAGCTTCGTGCTTATGGTTTTCAGCTATTTGTTTCAGGTACTAATGTTTTTCCAAGGAAGGAGCTCGGGGCGATCGCAGCGCGTCACACCATGTTTTCCGCACTAGATGATCTTTGGGATTTAAAACTCTAATAATTGTTTTATTAAGAATGTGTTTCGTTTCAGAATGGTGATGATTACGCGACACAGAGCAGGAGGATCAGGATCCGGTTCAGGATCAGGTTCGGGTGCAGGTTCCGAGCCAGTGGATGAGGAACTACGCGAGTTCATCGCGTCTGAGATCACGAGAGGTATCCTTGAGTCGACCCCGGTGATTTTCGTATCGATCGAGGAAGGGATTATTGAGCTGATGGAGGATCGCCTCAGAGCGTTCCAGAGTGATATGGCATCCAGCCAGTCAGAATCGCGCACATTGTCTTTCAAGGACTTCAGGGGGAGTGGCGCGCCAGACTTCCACCGGGTGAAGGACCCCATTGTTGCTAGGAGATGGATTGCAGACATTGAGTCTGCACAGTTGACGAGCTTCTGTCCCGAGGGGTCGAAGGTTCGATTTCCTGCAGGATGCTTGAGGGACAAAGCTAGAGACTGGTGGGAGTCAGTTGGTGATTCCTTGGGAGCCTCAGCCATAGTGGCTATGACCTGGTCCGACTTTGTGACCAGGTTTAGGGCAGAGTTTGCGCCGGCTGTGGAGCTTCAGCAGCTGGCCAGGGAGTTCCTAGACATGAGACAGACGACGGAGTCGGTGGCGGAGATTACCGCCAAGTTCCGGGAGAGGGCCTTATTGGTGCCTCAGTATGTAGGGGATGAGGAGATGCAGAGGACCCGTTATCATGACATGTTGAGAGCTGATATTCGGGAGCATGTCAGCTTCTCGGCATGCCCGACCCTGGACTCTATGATTGCCAGGGCGCGGGAAAGGGAGATTGATTTGGAGCACATTGCGAAGAGGAGGTTGGATCAGATGTATACTTTGGAGGGTCCCGGGAAGAGACCCAAGACTTCAGATCAGCGATTAGTAGGTCGGCAGGGCCGAAGTCAGTGCAGCACGTGCGGGAAACTATACGAGGGAGTTTTTCATTCCAAGGGTTCAGGCTGCTACAAGTGTGGCAGTGATGGTCACGTCAGCAGGGACTGCCCACAGGGGGCAAGCCCATTATGTTTTCACTACAATTAGGTGGGCCACAAGAAGGTCGACTGCCCGTCGATGAGGGGAGGAGCAGGGAGTGCGTCTGCCCCGACAACTTTGAGGATTACGGATGGGTGAGAGGGTAGGGCCTTGTAGTGACAGATGAGGGAGATCTGGATTACAGCAGGGAATGTTGCAGTTATGTATCAATGGCTAGTTTCGATTCTATATGTATTAGGATTGTTATTACCTCGGTCTCAGGTGATAGTATGTATGAGTTGTGTCTCTGCTTGTATTCAGATTGTATTTTCAGAATTGTCATATGCCAATTGCATACCAGGAACTATTAGTAGCTAGTATAAGGTCATCTCTCACTTCGGGTTCGAAGTGTCCAGTATTATCTCGGTTACGGCCGAAAACAGTTCAGGAGCGTTACGTGGAGGTCGGTGGGCAGGGTCCATGGAGTAGTCATCCACCATCATTAGGGTTCGGTGGTTCTAGTCTTGGTGTTTGGGATAGCTTTTGGAAGCATCAAAGGAAGTGGTCTATCACTGAAGAGGTTTCTCTGAGCATTATTTATTCGGACCTTAAGGACGTCAGTTTGAGCTCAGGGGATTATCAGTATCGGGGATGCAGGAAGTGTTCATCTAGTATTCGGTAATCGTACAGTATTTGGAGTGGGCTAGTGACGGATCGCTAGCAAGATTAAGGCGATGGTAGTTATCATGCCTATTGTGTAAGGGAGGAAGGAATGGAAATCCTCGGACTTTCGCGTGCCGTAAAGACTTAGCCAAAGCTAAGTGGGGGAGAAAAAATCATGTTACGGGAGCAGAAGCGGTTTTGAAACTGGGATAAGTTTCGCTCTCCTGTCAGGGAGAAAGACGGCCCAGGCGGCTGTATGAATTGAGGATAGTGTGAATTGGAAGTTCGGAAAACTTGCCAATTGTGAGATCGCATTCTCGGGATGTTTAATAGCAGGTTTCAGAAGAATCAGTTGGGAGTTTCAGTTAGGACATGAGTACAGCTTGGGGTACTAGATTGTGCTTGTATGCTCGATTATAAGTATGTATGGATTAGTAGTGAGCAAAAGACCATGGTCAGCGGTCGAGTCAGTGTGGAAGGTGTTGTAAGACTATGGGTTAGCCGTAGCATCCACTAGCAGTCAGTCGATGTGGAAGGTGTTGTCAGACTACCGGATAGCCGTAGCATTCACCAGTGGTCAGATAGTATGAGAAGTGTGGTAAGACTGTGGGGTGGTCCGTAGCAATGGTTAGCAGATAGTGTAGGAGTGTTGTAAGACTATGGGGTGGCCCGTAGCGTTCACTAGCTAGCAGATAGAGTAAGGCAGTTGTAAGACTGCGGTGTGGCCCGTAGCAATCGTATATTAGTATAGTTAGACTGCGGTGTGGCCTGTAGCAATGGTATAGTTAGACTGCGGTGTGGCCCGTAGCATTAGTATAGTTAGACTGCGGTGTGACCCGTAGCATTAGTATAGTAAGACTGTGGGGTGGCCCGTAGCATTAGTCGGCAGATAGCGTAGAAGTGTGGTGAGACTATGGGTGGCCTGTAGCATTAGTTGACTGGTAGCGAAGAAGTGTTGTAAGGCTATGGGGGTGGCCCATAGCATTCAATAGTTGGCAGAACAAGTATATTAAGACTACGGGGTGGACCGTAGCATTCGTCGGTCCCTATTCGACAGTACGAATATATCAGATATGTGATTCGCTGGCAGGGTTTTTCAGATAGTTTAAGATAGGGCGGGGCAGCCGCTCGAATGTGAGTGGGCCACATTATGATTGGATTCGGAAGGCGGTAGGTCATTGGAGACCAGGAGTGATGTAAGACTACAACGGTTTAGGTAGCATTCACCTTTAGTAGTAGATTCGTTGGAAATGAGTAGTCAGACAGTACGATCGCGAGGGTCAGCAGGAATGCTGGAGCCGTGAGTAAGGGTGTGGATCGAGGAGTTTCAATAGCTGAAGTTCTCCGGAGGTCACTGGAAGCGACTGAGAGATTGTGCTTGGAATTAGTAGCCGGTGGGAGTCCGATAATACAAGTAATGACAGATCAGTTGCCGAGCAAGGTAGTATCAGTTCATCCGAATAGTGGTTAAGAGACAGTAGGATATTCGGATAGAAGGGAGTACTGTGAGTAACCTTGTGCCCAAATTAGCTCACCAAACGAAGGCACTAAGTCACTTACAGACAGATTGAATAATCTCAGAGTAATGGGTTTGACCCTATACTATAGCTCTCGTATGAGTCTAACCGTTTCAGGGATGAATTTGCTACTCGAAGGATTATCTGATCCCTCTGTCAAGTATCAGTATGCTACAGCTAGTTATGGTCATGGATTTTGTTATGATGTTAGCATCGAGATAATCGGCACTGGGGAGTGTGCATTGGTCAGTTACTCGATGGGGATGGCATGATAGTTTTGGAATGTAGGCGGTCCGTCAGGGAGACAGACCAGCATGGGATTCAGACTTTGGGGAGACAGAAATTACTTGCGGAAACTCGACGTTCTGTTTGTTTTAGGATGTGGTCCGTGTAAATTGCACGATTCAACAGTGGTGCCTTTAGGGGATATTCAGGAGGGTGACAGCATGAGTTACAACAAGCGGCCAGTAGCTATCCTCGACAGGAAGTCGAAGGATCTGAGGAACAAAAGGGTGGAGCTGGTGAAGGTGCAATGGCGGCACCGCAAGGGCTCAGAATGGACTTGGGAGTCGGATTCAGTAGCAGACTTCGAGGACGAAGTCTAAAATAAGTGGGGGAGATTTGTAGCACCCGGTTCTTGGTACGTTTTCAAATTCAAGAAATATTGGGATTTACTATAGGACTCGGCGAGTTGGAGGCCCAACTCGTCAAGTAGACTTGACATTATGCGGGAGTTTTAGTAACCTACTCGACGAGTAGAAGCTGTCTGGACAAAACCCTAATGTTCAGGGTTTGCACCCTATTTAAACAACTTTTCTTGCCTCAACCCAGCCTCCATCGTTCCTTCCAACCCAGAGAAACCCTAACTCGAAACCCTAAGCCATTATTGAGTGTTCTTGAGATTTTTGGTGCCTTTTGTGTGTATTAGAAGTTGAAGGAAAAGAAGGAAGCTTGGAAGTTCAAGTGGAAGTTAGTAGATCCAGATATTGTGCCCCAATTCCAGCTCACTTGAGGTATAAAGTTGAAACCTTGACTATTCTTTGCTTAGATCTTGATTTGGGGCTATTTTCTACCTTTTCCTAAGCCTAAGTGAAGCTATAGTCGGAATTGTGTACATAAGTGGGTTTGTGCTTCAGATCTGGAACCATTTAGGGTTCCCATGGCATAAAGGTGCCAACTTTATGGCCATGGGAGACCCATGCTTCATATATATACCTCTTTTATGGCTTTTGAGCCAAAAACCCCATGCATGGACGTCAAGATTGGAACTTTACGTGTGAAATGGACCCTAGGAGGTCAGATCTATGGTTTTGATGCATTGAGACCCATTGTAATCGACTGTATAGTTTTGGACAAAGAGGGACTCGGCGAGTCACTTGGGTGACTCGGCGAGTCGGGACGCTTTTTCCCCCAAAATGTCTTCTGGAAATGGTGTAGATTGAGTGGAAGGAACACCCAGCCTGCTAGGGGTTTGTCTTGGACCTAGAAATCATAGGACTCGGCGAGTGTATGAACAGACTCGGCGAGTCCAAGGCAATCTCCCAACTCATGAAGATGGATTCGTAAAGTTGTTCATACAACTCGACGAGTCATAGACTGAACACGTTCATATGAGGGAGATGAACTCGATGAGTTCAAGGATGAACTCGGCGAGTCGGTTGAAGATGGTCCCGATGTTATGGGTGAAGAAGGGCCCGTCAAGTGGTTGTGGACTCGGCAGGTAGAATCGGGGTTTTAACAGTTTATGGAAAAGGGGACTCGACGAGTTGGCGGGCCAACTCGGCAAGTCGAGTCAACTGGATGTTGACTTTGACCAGGGTTTGACCTTGACTTTTGGCTTGGACTTGGGTTGACTCTTGTAAGACGGTTATGATTATGAATTAGTAATCGAGAAGGGTTGTTGTGTAGAGATTGAAGAGTTGAGATGAGCTGATTTCCGTGCCGAGGATCGTACTGACACTATACCACATCGAGGTGAGTCTCCTCACTGTTTGTATGGGTCTATGGCCACAATGCCGACCCATTTAGTTTATGTATGGTAGGAAGACCCGGGGGTTAGCCCTAGGCATATGCATGAAAGACCAGGAGGAGGCTCCTGGCACACAGTATGCTATTATGTATGGTAGGAAGACCCGGGGGTTAGCCCTAGGCTTATGCATGAAAGACCAGGAGGAGGCTCCTAGCACACAGTATGCTATTATGTATGGTAGGAAGACCCGGGGGTTAGCCCAAGGCAACATGTATGAAAGACCAGGAGGTGGCTCCTGGCACACTGTATGCTGAGTAGCCTAGTAGAGTAGTATGTATAGTTGTCTTTGTGATTCTTACATGGAAGACCAGGGGTGGCCCTTGGCGCTTGTCTGTAAGACCCAGGGAGTGGCCCCAGGCTTGACAAGAAAGACCACGTGGGGCCCGTGGCATAACAGCAAGACTATGTTTGGCACATAGCACCTTACTTGATTATGGATATGTTTGTTATGTATGGCTCATGGTTACGTATGGCATGTATGGACAGTTGATATGTATGGTATATAGTATCTGGGGAACTCACTAAGCTTCGTGCTTACGGTTTTCAGCTATTTTTTTTCAGGTACTAATATTTTTCCAAGGAAGGAGCTCGGGGCGATCGTAGCGCGTCACACCATGTTTTCCGGACTAGATGATCTTTGGGATTTAAAACTCTGATAATTGTTTTATTAAGAATGTTATTAAATGATTGAGAAAAATTTATTAAGCGGTTTTTAATTAATCAAAACGAAATTTTTTGTCTTGAATTTTGGGATGTTACATAATGGTTTTGTTGTGATGTTCATGCGTACTTAGAATATGAGGATTTTTAAGTATTAGATAAACCCACGCTCAAAGAATTACTTCATGGATTTTATCACGAGTAATTTTGAGACGATAATATCTTATATTCTTGAAATGGAGATATATGAGTTGTTGCTTACGAGTCAGTTGTGCATTGATAATACGCAAACGCATTAGTAACTTGATTTTATAAAACGTATTGTTGTCAGTAATTTGATGAGTAAATAGTGCAAGCATATAAGTCGAAGTTTATCCGTTCCTTTTGCCCTAATGGGAAAAGTGATATCTGTGGGCCCCTCGGTGACTTGATGATGACATCTAAAGCGCTTGGCCAAGCCTAAACTGAATTGATGTGTTCAAGTAGTAGTCTGATTTCAGTTGTTATAAATCAGAAATCGGGAAATAAATATTAGACAGAAAGATTGACCATAATCCATGTCTCATGTTCATACGATATCTTGTAGAACGGAGGAATATTTGATCACTTATCTAAGGACACGTCACTGACTGGGTCAGAGTTCGACAACGGCTTTTGGTAGCTACAATTTGCTAGTCAATTCAGTAGTTATACTGGCAGTTATAGTTATTAGACTTATCCAAGTGGGAGACTGTTGGATTAGGTGTCTAAGTTCATAACTATAATTGGTATAAAATTGAATTGATAATAGCACAACCTTTTTGGGTTGCTTTCAAACCCAGCAATTGAATAGGATAAGTTTTAGAGAGAGAAGAATGATTTATTAATTTATTACTTGGTTAATTAATTAATTAGAAATCAAAATAAATGATTTATTAATCTATTATGGAAATAATTTATTAATTAGAAATTATATTGTTTGATTAATATTTAATCAGAAATTAATTTGGAATTATTTTTAGGGTTAAAGGATTAATTAAAAGTGCATGGACTAAATGATGGGTTTTAGTATACTACAACATCCTATAGTGCACATACAACCCTAAATACCTTGGATCTATGTTTTCACTAATTATACATGCAAATGGATTCCAAGGCATTAAAACTATAACTGGCATGCAATTTGACATAAACAAATAAGATACTAGTTAGAATAACATACATCTTTGTTGTAGCTTGATTCCATGGAGCTTAAGAGCCTAGTGACCCAAGTGAGACACCTCAAATGGTTCACACAACACCAACAACAACTTGGAATAACTTGAGAGAAAAGTCCTTATGCTCAAAATCGGCTAGCCCTCACATATCAATCCTTAGCGTCGATTTCTTGAGCTATGGGGTCTTTATATATTGTGGATATTAGGGTTACACCATGTAACTCATGTCTTTCCATATTCTTCATGCTCTGTGGGTTAAAACCTCCATGGAGTATCCATGGGTTACTCCATGGCTTTAGCCCAACATGAAGAACTATGGATCATAAGTCCACATATATAAGAATGAATTATTTACAATCAATCCCCATATATTTAATTAGTGTCTTTTGATCACAAAATTAATTCCAAATTAATTATTGATCAATACTAATTAAATAATATGATTTCATATTAATATATTAGAACTTATAATATATTAATAAATCATAAATATCCTTTTCTCACAAAAGTCTATCCAAATCGTTCCGATGCCATGCAACCAAAATGGACCATGCCAAATCGGGTCAAGTACATACCAATTATAGTTATGGACTTAGACACTAATCCAACAGTCTCCCACTTGGATAAGTCTAAAACTATTATTGCAAGTATGACTTCAAAACCCGACTAGCAATCGTAGCTCTTAAAGCCGCTGTCGAACTCTGAACAAATCAATGACGCATCCATTAGATAAGGGATCGTATATTCCTCCATTCTAGATATCATATGGACTGAGACACGGATTATAATCATTCTCTCTGTCCATCTGTTGTTTTCCGATTTCCGATTTATGACGACTGACTAATTGAACAAATCAAATCAGTCCAGGCCCGGCCGAGCACTTACGTTTGTCATCACTAAATCATCGAGGGGCCCACAGATATCGCTTGTATCCCTCCAATGGTAAAAGGAACGGATAAAATTCGACTCATATGCTTGTTATACTACTTGTTAAATCATACACAAAGGCACGTTTTATAACATCGAGTTACCAATGCGTTTTCGTACAATCAATGTATAACCAACTCATAGTCAACAACTCATATCTCTAGGTTTGAAGACTTATATGATATTATCGTCTCATGATTCACTCGTGATAAAATCCATGAAGTGAGTCAAATGAGCGTGGGTTTAATCCAATACTCGAATCTCATTCCAGGAGCACTCATGAATGTTGTAGCAACTCTTGCTATGTCCAACACCTTAGACATCTACAAGCCAACTTCATGACAGTCTTGATTCATATCTACTTCCAACATATGACTGACTGTGGAGAATTTGAATAACCTAGTTATTTAGGATGTCAAAACATGCAAAGTGAAACACAAGAATAATACTAATCCTATATGGCTCCAAGCACCTTTTAGAGTAAATAAAACACCTTTTATTTAAACACCATATTGATCACTCATTATTTATTGTATAATGTTTCGAATAATCAACTTTATACTTGAATCAAAACAGTAGTCATGGCATGCTCCAAGCATGCACACTATGTTTGTACAAACAATAGTTATGCCATACTCCAAGTATGCACACTATGTTTGTCTATGATCCTTACTTTGTGGAATAGATCAATTGAACATAATACCAATGATTCTCATTTCACAATCCAAATCCTTATCGTAAATGTAAGAATTCCAAATTCCTGCCATTTACCGAAATATGTTAGATTCTAAACTTATATGCATTGATCCTCTCGTAATGACTATGCACAAAGTCACAAAGACTTGTCAACAAACATTACAGAGTATTCCAATGGAGATCAATTCCATGGATACGAAGTCTCAAATTCAAAGTACATTCCTTTAAACATCCTTCTTGCATTAAGTTTTTTTCTGATCTTACACATATTTAATGAATATCTTCCTCCTATGGAAACATTTCCACATTCCCATTTTGACTATTACTTCTGAATAAGAGTTGCCTTTTTTCAAAATATGTCAATATGGTCCTTTCAAAATTAACACTATACTTCCAATTGTCCATGAGCAACCAATCTTTGGTAAACCTCAGATTGTCCTCGACACTTGCTTAATCATTTTAGTCATATCCAGTTCTAGTACTTTTCCCTCTTAATGCCCTAGGCATTTGGAAAAATTTAGAACAGATGAATATTATAGCACATGTAATCGATCTTATACCCGAAGCATATGGGACACGATTCATGATGTCTCGCATAAAGACATGACCCTAGACCAGCCTTTTGCTACAATATTTTTAATTTGCCATGTTTTCATAATTCGACTATAAAGAGGGATGCCGTAATCATAATCAAATTTTGAGAATGCAATATATATATATATATATATATATATATATATATATATAGAATTTCCTTATGTTGAACCATTCCAACATAAAGTTCATATACATATTCCTGACTAAAGATGATTAAAATCTCAATCTAAGCTTTTAGAATTGAAATGAAGTATAATTTCCTCTCCCTTAATTATGGCAAAACAACTTTTCCCAATTGAAACTTTTGTTTTCTATAATTAACATTGCTAACTCGCAACAACTAACATAATAATCATGCTCCCACTAGCATGATAATTATTAGGATAACACTTATGCTCCCACTAGCTTTGACATGTATCCAAAAATCAGCTCGACTTCTAGAAATCAATACTTTATTGACTTTCTTACCAAAGTTCATATTTCTAATACGAGATGCTTTGATAAGACTTTATCAAAATCATACACCTTTTCTTAGATAGCTCACCTGTGTGTCTAAACAATTTTTAGAACTATGAAAAGGGATGTCGTAATCATAGTCTCAATTGTTTAGACCTTTGCCATTTCTCACAAGTCCATGTTAGTGTGTCGGTTAACCACACACGCTCCACTAACGACTTTGAGAATACAAATATCACAATTGTTATCTACTTAAAATCTACTTAGTGGAAGCGTTTCCTCACCATCATTTTCATGAATCGGAGAGAAACCTTATGACACTTAGATTTCTATGGTGTATGTGTTCCTATCCATGTGAATTTGTCATAATCATAATCACAAGAAAAGATTAATGAAAAATCCAAACTCATATGGACTGAACTTGTGCAATCCTAACTTCTTGCCACTTGGTAGCACAAGGGCCTACCATTGCTTCCAAGTAGTTATGCAAACAACTGAGAACTCATAGAACTCACATGCATAGACAACTTTAACTGGAATATGCACAAAAACAAGAATATGTCAACACGATAGGTTACAAACCTCAAGTCGTGTGCTAGTGATAAACAACAAGTTTTATTCTTGATTAGTTCTTGAAACTTTTCCAAGATCTTTAAGACTCCCACTGACCTCTTGACATATAAGATTCTCTTGTCAAGAACCATTCCTTGACAAATCAAATATTCAAGAGTTTGTGCGGATACTTATCAAGATAAAAACTTCACACAATTGGTCTTTGTTTTATCCAAAACATCACAACTCACCAATTTCAAATGTACAAGAGTAAGAAAACATTTTACTCTACACTTGACAAGTGTTATAAACCTTCTATGTCACTCAAGTTACATTCTTGAAGTATTACTCTAAGACTCAATTTTGGAACGAATTATGATTCATCTATTGAGCTATCCATTTCAACAATTCACGATTCATCTTCTTAGTCAAACAAATGCACTAAGATGTCCTTAGAGAATCAATTGTGATATGGTTTCATAGTCACTAAGATAATCATAAAACAAGATACTCAAGTACTCTCCCATCTTTTCAGATCGAAGAAACTTTTATCTTTCTGCCTAATTTGATTCTTCTTATTCGTTCTTCCTTACATTGAAACTTTTCCAATGTTTCAGAATTACACTTAAACTTGTAAGCATAACCATATTTACTAAACTTTAGTAAATCATGACGAATAGTTTTATCGATCTTTGTGGTGGACCTGACCAGCGCACACTCAAGTGTACTCGATCCCTTAATCCTTCACCTGACTCACAGATACATGTGATCAAGGAATTAGTCTTAATTTCCCAAAGATGAAAATTTTCATTCATCATACAATACACGTTACATGATTCCAAGTTTCTATCCAACTGAAACTTGGGTGATGAGAATCTTTCCTTATTTGGTAAATTATGACACTACCACAAACGAAAGAATCAAATCCATTTTCCAATATTGTTATCAATGGAATCATATAAACAACAATTTTTCACAAACGCCATTATAAGGATATTTAAAATAAATAAAAAAAGATTGTTCTTTTATTTTAAAACTTGCGGAAAAACTTATCCTTACAATGCAAATGAATGTGAAAACAATGTTGTTATTTATTCCTAGGCAATCTATCACAACTCTTAAGCAACAGCTCAAAATTCTAATCACCGAACCATGCGATCGAAATCCATCTTTGCGATCAGAATCAACATATACTTCCTTTAAGCTTCCTCTTTTTTTATTTGATTCTTAAAACATCAACATGTGACCTAGTCACATCATGTATAAGAATCTCCAAATAGGAACTTAATAGAGTCAGATAGTGGACTTTGCCCGAAGTAGAGTCAAACTTTTGACTTTACCATCCTCATGATATTTCAGGTAAATAGGGCAGCTTCGCAACCAATGCCCCTTCCTTTGGCAATAGAAACATATGGTCTCTTTGGGGATGGTACACGGGACTATCTCATACTTAGCCTTTCTCTTTACCATGTGGTCAACCGAGTTGACTATGGCTGATCCCTTTCCATTGGGAAGACAAAGATTTACTGGATTTCCAATGTTACCATTGTCAATGTCCATGGAAGTTTTGGAAGTCGATCTTCCAATCAAATTTGCTTTACCAGTGCTCCAAATCATTGCTGATTCAGCAGCATCAAGCAAATAGGTAAGATCATTGAGGTTCATGTCATGGTCTGTCATATAGTAGTCCCAAAGGAACTCACTATGTGACTTAGGAAGTGATTGAAGAACCTAGTCAATAACCAACTTCCTCAAGACTTTGACACCCAACTCTCCCGACCTGTCTATATATGACTTCATCTCTAATATGTGAGCACACACAGACTTTGTCTGCCAATAGGGATTGAGTAACCTTGAACTTGTGGGTTAGGGAGAATAATTGGAGGAGGTGGAGGAAGTGAACTATGATTTCCATGATCCAACTGATGGGTTTTGAGCATTCTAACACTTCTAAGTGTACATGAAACCCTAAATACCTTGGATCTATGTTTTCTCTATTATACATGCAATTATGAACTTTCCAAGGTATTACCCTATCTAGCATACAATACTTGATACTTGGGTAATCAAATGGATAGAATACATACCTTTGTTTGATGTAGCTTGTCTCCATGAAGCTTGAGTGCCTAGTGCCCCAAGTGTGACACCTTAAATGGTTCACACAACATCAAATACACTTGGAATAACTTGAGAGAAACTTGAACACTTCTAAAATCGGCTAGCCCTTCTCTTCATAACTTAGTGGCCGATTTTGTCAAAGAATATGATCTTATATAGTTGTTACAATTAGGGTAAACCCTAATTGTCATGGCTTTCCATTTCCTTGGATCCATGGGTTCAAATACACCATGGAGCATCATATGGGTTTTAGCCCAACTAGATAATCCATGGAGCATTAGCCCACTATATAAGTATGGATGATTTACACAATCAACCCATATATTTAATTAGTCTTCTTTTGATCACTTAATTAATACTAGATTAATTCTTGATCAATACTAATTAAATAATCTTATTAATATATTAGAACTTATAATATATTAACCAACCTTAAGTGTTATTTCTCTCATTATAGTCTATCCAAATGCATGATGCCATGCAACCCAAATGGACCATGTCGGGTCGGGTCAAGTCTTACCAATTATAGTTATGGACTTAGACATTAATCCAACATTCTCTCACTTGGATAAGTCTAAAACTATTATTGCGTATGACTTCAAGAACCGACTGGCAATCGTAGCTCTCAAAAGCTTCCGTCGAACTCTGACCTTGCCGATGATCTCTGACCTTTGTCAATGACTTGTCCATTAGATAAGGGATCATATATTCCTCCATTCTAGATATCATATGGACTGAGACATGGAGTAAAATCATTCTCTCTGTCCATTTGTTGTTTCCCGATTTCCGATTCATGATGACTGACTGATTGAACAGATCAAATCAGTCCTGGCTTGGCCAAGCACTCACATGTATCATCATTAAATCATCGAGGGGCCCATAGATATCGCTTTTATCCCGAAGGTAAAAGGAATGGATAAACTTCGACTCATATGGCTTGTTTCACTACTTGTTGAATCATACACAAAGGCACGTTTTATAACATCGAGTTACCGAATGCGTTTTCGTGCAATCAATGTACAACCAACTCATAGTAACAACTCATATCTCTAGGTTTGAAGAATATAAGATATTATCGTCTCATGATCACTCGTGATAAAATCCATGAAGTGATTCCAATGAGCGCGGGTTGAATCCAATACTCAGAACTTATGAGCACTCATGAGTGTTGTAGCACAACTTTGTCCACCAACTTGGACCTCTACAAGCCAACCCATGACAGTCTTGATTCATATCTACTTCTAACATATGACCGACTGTGGATGGTTTGAATAACTTAGTCATTCCGGAAGGACAACCTAGTTTATTCTGGAAGTCAAAACATGCAAAATGAAACACAAGAATAATTAAATATAATATGGTATCAAAACCTATGAACATAAATAAAACACCTTTTATTTATCACCATATGATTACACATTATTCATTGCATACTGTTTCAGCTATCAACTTTATTCTTGAATTAAAACAACAGTTGTCCCATGCTCCGAGCATGTACACTATGTTTTTCTAAACAATAGATTTGCCTTACACCAAGTATGCACTCTATGTTTGTCTATGACCCTTACTTTTTGAAATAAACCAACTGACCAAACTTTCAATGATTCTAATTTCACACTCCCGAATTCTTATGGCAAATGCAGGAATTCCAAATTCATGCCATTTTACCGAAATCTGTTAGATTCTCAACTTATATGCAATGATTCTCTTGTAATGATTATGCACTAAGTCACAAAGACTTGACAACAAGCATTACAGAGCATTCCAAAGGAGATCAACTCCTTGGAAACATCCTTCTTGCATTAAGTTTCCTAATCTTACACAGATTTATTGAACAACTTCCACCAATGGGATCATTTCCACATTCCCTTTTTGACTATCACTTCTGAACAAGAGTTGCCTCTTTTCAGAATATGTCAATATGGTCCTTCCAAAATTAGCACTATACTTCCAACTGTCCCTGAGCAACCAATCATTGGTAAACCTCAGATTGTCCTCGACAATTGCTTAATCATTTTAGTCATATCCAATTGTAGACCTTTTCCCTTCTTAATGCCTCTGGGCATTTGGAAATTTTAAAAATGATAAATATTATAGCACATGCAATCGATCCTGTACCCAAAGCAAATGGTACACGATTCATGATGTCTCACATAAAGACATGATTCTAGACCAGTCTTTTGCTACAATATTTTTATTTTCCATGTTTTCAAAATTTGACTATGAAGAGGGATGCCGTAATCTTAATCAAATTTTGAGAACGCAATATATAGAATTTCTTGAAGTTGAACCAATCCAACATGAAATTCATATATATATTCTTGACTAAAGATGATTAAGGTCTCAATCTAAGCCTTTAGAACTGAAATGAAGTATATCCTCTCCCTTAATTATAGCAAAACAACTTTTTCAATCCCTGCAGCCTCACGAATTGAAACTTTTGTTTTCTATAATTAACATTGCTAACTTGCAACACTAACAATAATTATCATGCTCCCACTAACATGATGATTATTAGCATAACACTTATGCTCCCACTAGCTTTGACATGTATCCAGAAAACAGCTGGACCTCTAGAAGTCAATACTTTATTGACATTCTTACCAAAGTTCAGATTTCTGATACCAGATGCTTTGATAAAACTTTATCAAAATCATACACCTTACCTTAGATAGCATGCATATGTGTCTAAACAATTTCAGAACTATGAAAAGGGATGCCGTAATCATAGTCTCAATTGTTTAGACCTTTTGCCATCTGCTTCAAATCTACTTGGTGGAAGTGTTTCCTCACCATCATTTTCATGAATCGGAGAGAAACCTTATGACCCTTAGATTTTATGATGTATGTGTTGTTATCCATGTGAATCGTCAAAACCATAGTCACAAGACAAGGATAATGACAAATCCAAACACATATGGACTGAACTCAATCTTAACTTCTTGCCACCTGGCAGTACAAGGCTTGCCATTGCTTCCAAGTTGTTATGAAACCAATTGAGAACTCTAAGAACTCATATGCAAAACCAACTTTAACTGGAATGGGCACAGAAATAGAAGTATGTCAACACAATAGGTTATAAACTTCAAGTCGTGTGCTAGTGAAAGAGCCTCAGGTTTTACTCTTGATTAGTTCTTGAGACTTTCAAGACCTTTAAGACTCCCACTGTCCTCTTGACATATAAGACTCTCTTGTCAAATATTCAAGGGATAGTGTAGATTCTATATCAAGACAAACACTTCACACAATTGGCCTTAGTTGGTCTTTGTTTAATCCAAAACATCACAACTTACCAACTTCAAATGTACAAGAGTAGGACACTTTTACTCTTACATTTGACAAGTGTTATAAACCTTTCTTTAAGATATGTCACTCAATTTATCGTCTTGGAGTATGACTCTAAGACTTGTTTTGAAACAAAGTATGACTTATCTTCTTGATTTAACCATTTCAACAATTCATGACTCCTCTTCTTAGTCATAAGAATGCACTAAGATGTCCTTAGAAGACCAATTGTGATGTGGTTCTTAAATCATTAAGATGATCACAAAACATGATACTAAAGTACTCTCCCATCTTTTCAGATTTGAGAAAACTTTTATCTTTCTGCCTAATTTGATTCTTCTCATTCGTTCTGCCATACATTGAGACTTTTCCAATGTTTCAGAATTATACTTAATCTTGTAAGTATAACCATATTTACTAAACTTTAGTAAATCATGACGAATAGTCTTATCGATCTTTGTGGTGGACTTGACCAGTGCACAAGAATGTGTACTCGATCCCTTAGTCCTTCACTTGACTCACATATACATGTGAACAAGGAACTAGTCTTAATTTTCCAAAGATGAAAAAATTCTCATTCATCATGCTATACAACTTGCATGATTCCAAGTTTCGGTCCAATTGAAACTTGGGTGATGAGGATCTTTCCTTATTTGGTAAATTTAGACATTACCACAAATGAAAGAATCAATTTCATATTTTCACTCTTGCTATTAATGGAATCATATAAGCAACATTTTTTTCCCTCAAATGCCATTGTAAGGATATTTTAAAATAAATAAAATCAACATTTTTCCTTTTATTTTAAAAACTTTGCGGAAAAACTATCCTTACAATGCAAAAGAGCATGAAAACTTTGTTGTTATCTATTCCTAAGCAATATATCATAACTCCTAAGAAGTAGCTCAAGAATGCGATCTTCAAACTATGCGATAGAAATCCATCTACGCGATCAGATTCAGCATATTCTTTCTTTAAGTTTCTTCACTTTTCTTTGATTCTTACAAACATCAACATGTGACCTAGTCACATCATGTATCAAGAATCTCAGTATAGAAACTTAACAGAGTTAGATAGTGGATTTTACCTGAAGTAGGGTCAAAGTTATTGACTTTAACATCCTTAGGTAAAATTGGCAGCTTCGCAACTAATGCCCCTTCCTTTGGCAATATAAACATATGGACCCTTTGGTAAGGGTATCGGTACTATCACAGACTTAGCTTTGCTCTTTACCATTTGGTCAACCGAGTTGACTATGGCCGATTCCTTTCCATTGGGAAGAGAGAGCTTTACTGGATATCCAGTGTCTTCATTGTCAATGTCCATAAAGTTTTAGGAAGTTGATCTTAGCAAATAGATAAGATCATTAAGGGTCTTGTCATAGTCTGTTTCATAGGAGTCCCAAAGGAACTCACTATGTGACTTAGAAAGTGATTGAACCACCAACTTTCTCAAGACTTTGACACCCAACTCTCCCGGCTTGTCAATATGTGACTTCATCTCCGAGATGTGATCACACCTAGACCTTGCCTTGCCAATAGGGCTTGAGTGACCTTGAGCTTTGTGGGTTAGGGAGAATAATTGGAGGAGGTGGAGGAAGTGAAGTTCCAAGAGATTTGGGAGGATCATAGATGTCTGAACTAGACATATTTTAGGAGATATTCAAGATAGTTGATTAAAAGTCCTTAATATAACACCCAATATGAAATATTAAGGCTAGGACCCTACAAACTATTTTATAACTCGGAAGAGGGATGCCGTAATCCAAGCTATAAAATATTTGAAGGTAGGTGAATGATGATTCACCAATTTCCATCAAGATAAACGAAATGTATTATTAGGTTTTAATTGGTTTTTGAAACTCCTATATTCTTTTGAGATTCATTCAACTGTTCAATGGCATGTTTCAATCTCGAGTGTGCCCTTCAGGTTTTGTGACTGGGATGCCGAGGATCACAAAACAAGGTGTGAAGTAACCATGCAAATATACTTGGTACCCTTAATTATTTACCCCTTAATCGATGTGTCGGTTAACCACACACGCTCCACCGATACTATGATAAATATTAAGTTACCCTTTGCCTACCTTGTTAAGTCCAGGTTAGTGTGCCGGTTAACCACACACGCTCCACTAACGACTTAAACCAAGTGCAAAGTGTAATTTCATGGGTTAGCACCAAATTCACATTTTCCTAACTAAGATTGGGTATTAATAAGAGTTTAGTTACTTAGTATTTATCATTAATACTTTTAATGAAGGGAGAATTCTAGTCCTTGTCCTACCCGTTCGGCTAACGACCCTCCACCGGTCAAGGAAGCGGTGGGTGAGAGTGGACACCCATTAAACTGCCATTTTATAGGCAGTAACCTTATACCCCCCTTATAGACCAGCTTCGTGAATGAGGCCTACTAACGGTAAGACTGACTTTACTCTTATACATATATATAAATATTATTAACTTATAATATTATAAAGTATAAGGGTTGAATTTTAACTTTTAAAATTCTAAAGGCTAACTTGGAATTATAGTATTCATAAGTGAAAAGTTTTCAAATTCCAAAACTTGAGGGCAAGTTTTGAAACTATTCAAAACTAATTAATTCCATAACTTATGTGTTTAAAGTAGTTTTAATTAAAAAAAAACTCTTCAAGTTCCATAACTTGAGGACAAGTTATGGAAGACTTTAAACTAATAAAAGAATGTAACTTTTCTTTATTTTGTAACTTATGGAATTAATTAAGGTTACACATTTTATTACTTAATGAAGTGACTCTTGAACCTCCATAACTTGTGGACAAGACTCTTCATTTTTTGTAACCATTGCCAACTTTTATGAGTTTTATGAAACTTAAATGTGACTTTTCATATAACTTGAGGACAAGTTACAAAAACACATTTTAGAATCAACTCTTAGATTAATTTGGATTGAAAACAACAATTTCACATAACTTCCTATTAATCTAAGCAACTCATAAGAACAAGATAATTCAAATCAAACTTTTTCATGTAATTAGTCTAAACCTTAAATTAATACAAAACATGAATCTATTGACAATTATCTTTGAAATTGGATTAGCATGAACATTACCACATCAAAAACAAGTTTATAAGTCCAAAAACATCTTAGGGTAATGTTCCTACTCCAATTTCCACCATGAAAAACGAAATAGGTATTAGGTTTTAATTGGTTTGAAACTCCTAGATCTTTGGAGATTCATTGAACTTTTCAATGGCATGTTTAAATCTCGATTGTGCCCTCTCAAGTTTGTGACTGAGATGTCGAGGATCACAAACAAGGTGTGAATAACCATGCAAATATACTTGGTACTCTTAATTTTTATCACCTAATCGATGTGCTGGTTAACCACACGCGCTCCACCGATCTATGATAAACTTTAAGCCACCCTTTGCCAACCTTGTTAAATCCAAGTTAGTGTGCCGGTTAACCACACACGCTCCACTAACGGCTTAAGCAAGGTGCAAAGTGTAATTTCATGGGTTAGCACCAAATTCACATTTTCCTAAGTAACTATGATTGGGAATTTATAAGTGTTTAGTTACTTAGTATTTATCATTATACTTTTAATGAAGGGAGAATTAGAGTCATGTCCTACCCGTTAGGCTAACGACCCTCCACCAGTCAAGGAAGAGGTGGGTGAGAGTGGACACCCATTAAACTGCCAATTATAGGCAGTAACCTTATACCCCCTTATAGACCGGATTCGTGAATGATGCCTACTAACGGTAAGACTGACTTTGTTCATGCGGGGAAACTTTACAAATTCCAAATCTTGAGGGCAAGTTTTGAACAATTCAAAAAACTTTTCAATTCCATAAATTATGAGTTTAAAGTAGTGATAATGGAAAAACTCTTCAAGTTCTATAACTTGAGGACAAGTTATGGAAGACTTTAAAACATTTAAAAATGAGATTCTTCATTTTTTATAACTTATGGAAATTTTATGAGTATTAAAAATCATAAATGTGACTTTTCATATAACTTGAGGACAAGTTACAAAAACACATATTATGAACAACATTTAGATCATTTTGGATTGAAAACAAATTATCACATAATTTTTCTATTAACCTAAACAACTCATCAGAACAAGATAATTCAAATTAAACACTTTTCATGTAATTAGCCTAACCATTAAAGTAATACAAACATGAATCTATTGACAATTATCTATTGAATTGGATTAGAATGAACATTACCACATCAAAAACATGTTTATAGGTTCAAAAACAGCTTAGGGTAATGATTCTAGTCCAATTCCAGCCTTAAAACTCGAAGGTATGCTGTCAGGGGCTCCAACTCGCCGAGAGCAAGAACAAACTCGACGAGTTGGATGAGTTTGTACATGGAATCGTCGAGTCCCCTGTCCAGACAGCAAAAAACTTCGATTTTCAGCCATTTCAGCAAGTATAACATAAAAACACGCCTTGGCTCTGATACCACTGATGGATTTTAGTATACTACAACATCCTATGGTGCACATACAACCCTAAATACCTTGGATCTATGGTTTCACTAATTATACATGCAAATGGATTCCAAGGCATTAAACCTATAACTAGCATGTAATTTGACATAAACAAATAAGATACTAGTTAGAATAACATACCTCTTTGTTGTAGCTTGATTCCATGGAGCTTAAGAGCCTAGTGCCCCAAGTGTGACACCTCAAATGGTTCACACAACACCAACAACAACTTTGAATAACTTGAGAGAAAAGTCCTTATGCTCAAAATCGGCTAGCCCTCACATATCAATCCTTAGCGCCGATTTCTGGAGATGTGGGGTCTTTATATATTGTGGCTATTAGGGTTACACCATGTAACTCATGTCTTTCCATATTCTTCATGCTCCATGGGTTAAAACCTCCATGGAGTATCCATGGGTTACTCCATGGGTTTAGCCCAACATGAAGAACTATGGATCATAAGCCCATATATATAAGAATGAATGATTACAATCAATCCCCATATATTTAATTAATGTCTTTTGATCACAAAATTAATTCTGAATTAATTCTTGATCAATACTAATTAAATAATATGATTTCATATTAATATATTAGAACTTATAATATATTAATAAATCATAAATATCCTTTTCTCACAAAATTCTATCCAAATCGTTTCGATGCCATGCAACCCAAATGGACCATGCCAAATCGGGTCAAGTACATACCAATTATAGTTATGGACTTAGACACTAATCCAACACTAAAGGTGACGATGTTCAATAGTTGAGCATTGGGAAATTCAAGAACCTCCCTAAAGAGGGGGGAACGAAATCTAGAGTGTCTCTAGGGTTTCCTTGGGCTCTAAGGGTGCCTTGGATGCCTTAGGGAGGAAGTTAAGGGATTAGGGATATCTTGGAGATACCTGCGTTCTCCAATACCTTCCTAAGACCTATATAAACCCTCCTTAGGGTTGAATTTCGTCCATGCCTTCTTTCTAAGTGCCTTGGACGAAATCTTGGCTCCTTCCCCCTCTCTCTATAGTTTTCCTTGGTTTCTAGGATTTCTTTGTGAACCATTAGAGGCGCGACATTTGTGGCGCTTGCTACTAATGGTCTTTCAAGCAAGGATTCCAGATTGTTTACAATAACAATCTGAAAGGTATGTATCCTAACCCTAATTTTATGTTAATTTCAAAAATTATAGATACCCCCAAGGGTTTCTTATTTTGTGTTGAATGCTTGTATGTCTAATAGAGAAAACATAGATCCAACATATTAGGGTTGCATGCACACATAGGGATTGTTTGTTATGCTTAAAACCCATCAAGAAAATTACACCTAGAAGGTGTTGAGACGCTTTAGTCATCATGATGCAAAGTTGTCATCTACTCCCATGATCGTTCATTCTCTAGACATTAAAAAAGAACCATTTGTTCTAAAAGAGGACGATAAAGAGATATTGAGCCCTGAGTGTTCATATTTGGGTTCAATAGGTGCATTATTGTACTTGTCTGAGTGTACTAGACTGGACATCTCATTTGTTTTCAATTGTCGTGCTCGACAAAGCACTATGCCAACACGCCACCACTGGGATGGTATTAAAGACATCTTTCGTTTCCTTAAAGGTACTATGAATATGGGTTTATTCTATCCCTATATGGCATTGAGTGAATCTACCACGAATGATACTTAGAATAACACGACCCTTGTCGGCTATGCTGATGCAGCTTATTAGACCCGCATAAGGAACGTTCCCAATCTCGTAATGTCCTTACCATCGGGAACACGAAGATATCATGGAGGTCTTGTAAATAGTCTCTACTTGCCACATCGACGAATCACTCCGAACTACGCCCTCTATGAGGCGACAAGGGAGTGTATATGGCTACGAGTTATCGTATATTAATATAACATTATTGTTACTGATTAAGCGCAATATGGTTACAACAAAGGGGAAGATATGGTGGATAACCTATTGACCCATGTTCAAATCCTGGCACCACTCAGCCTTTGTGGTCATGGAGGTTCGCCTGCAGTGACTCCAGGGCATGAAGCAAAGCCTCATGTTTGCAGCGGGGGATTAGTCGGTGCGCGAAAGCTGGCCCGGAAACCCTCGTTAGGGAAGTTCCCTTTCCAAAAAAAAGGGGATAACACTAAGAATATCGCGAAAATTGTTCTTTACACATGAACAACAAGAAATTCAAAAGATTGCAGCTCAGCATACTGGATCGGAGACGAATCATGCAAACTTGTTTAACAAATTCAAAAAATGCCAAATTGAAAAAAGTGAAAAAATATACAAGGTCTTATTCAGGGAAAAAAGTTGAGATTTATGAAAATAAAAGAGAAATCTCCAATAAAATTCTAATATTTTTTGTCAGTTTACGGTTTAATCCCAACAATTACTTTTTAAACTGAAAAGTCCCGATCATCTAATTTTATATGATAATCTGTTATTTTCTGTTAAAAAAATAAAATAAAGAGTGTTTCGTTAATTTGGGCAAAATATAAAATAATCGGGACTTTTCTGTTTAAAAAATAAAAGTAGGATTAAACTATAAACCGGCCTAAAATATTGGGATTTTATTGAAGATTTCCCAAAAAAAAAAAAAATAAATAAATAAATAAATAAAAACACAACATATGAGGTATTTATTGATATTAACCATATGCATTTTAATTGAAAAGAAAGGCATTCCTTAAGGAAAAAAAATTAATGGTTAATCCGAAAATAAAGGCAAAACATAGGGTCTTTTCATAATTAATCCTTAAGTGTTATCCTAGTTGGATAACCACGTCTAAAGCATTACACACACATCACGATGAAACCTGTTAAAATGTACAATTCGAAAAGTTTGTCAAAAGCCAAGGTCTTTATTCGAAAAAAGTATATTTGAGGTCTTATCCGGGAAATCATAAGGTTTTTTTATATAATTAACCCCTTGACGGATCATGGCGTGCCAATAAAAATCTATACAGCTCTTTCTCATAATAAAACATAATTAATCTTTAAGTGTTATCCTAGTTGGATAACCACGTCAAAAGCATTACAGACACGTCACGATGAAACCTGCTAAAATGTACAATTCGAAAAGTTTGTCAAAAGCCAAGGTCTTTATTTGAAAAAAGTATATTTGAGGTCTTATCTGGGAAATCATAAGGTTTTTTTTTATATAATTAACCCCTTGACAGATCATGCCAATAAAAATCTATACTCTTTCTCGTAATAAACATGAGGAGATTAACCTACTGAATCAAAAATAACAAGGGCCATTTTGGGTGCCTCGTGCGTGACACAGTAGTTATAAGTGGTTCACTTCTCCCTTTTTCTTTCACTTGGCAACGTACTATCAAAGACTTGTGGCGAAACTGTCTAAATTGTAACATTTCCTTCGGAATTTCTTTTCTAACTTTCCACCTTTTGAAATAAGTTAAAGCTTTCCCTTTTTCGGCTAGCCATCTTTCAAATGTTCGAAAACATTAGCCTAATTAGTGACATCTGAAACATACACTCTCTTTTCAGCCAACCTATTACCCTCCTCAATTTGTAGCTGCACGATGAGGTCCTCCACACTCATTTCCTTTCTCTTTTGTTTCAAATATTTCTTGAAATCCACCCAAGTAGGAGGCAACTTTTCAATAATTGCAGCTACTTGAAAAGTCTCGCTCAATGTCATTTCCTCAGCATGGATGTCATGCATGATTATTTGAAGTTCTTGCACCTGATCTACTACTCTTTTACAATCCGCCATTTTGTACTCTAGAAAACGTGCAACAACATCAGCATCCTCTGTATTGTACTCCCGCTCCAAAGATTCCCATAATTCTTTTGCTGTTTTAGTGGTACTATACTTGTTTGATAATGCCTCCACTAGGCTGTTTAATATATGATTGTGACACATGAAATCTGAGTTCTTCCAAGCATCGATGACAGCGGGTTCTTGAATGTCTCCTACTTGGGCATTCAACTCGGGTGGATCCTTAGTCAGAAATCCATCCAAGTTGAGTGCTTTCAAGTAGCCAATCATTTCCTGTTGCCAACTCTTGAAATCTAAACCACTGAATTTCTCTGGTTTGTGTGGAGCCACCAACACATTATGTGATAAAGGAGGAACAAGTTCATTTGTTGCAGGAACAATCGCTCTGTTGTTGGCAGATTTGTTTTCCATCTGAAACGGATGTTTTAATTAGCGTAGTATATAATATAATAGTTAAAAAAATGTTTCTTAAAATAATAATGCCTTATTCTGAGAACACCAAAACTGGAAATGTTGATTAGAAACAGAAAACAAAATGATTCTGCTTTGGAAATTCTGGAAATAATGATTTCTTTTTTGAATAGTAACCTATGGAAACCATAACTGAAAATCCAGAATCGAGAAAATATTCTTTTAAAGTTCTAAAGACGGAAGCATATAAGTTGGTTTCTGAAAATCCTAGAAACAAACAATGCTGGAAAGATCCAGTTTATGAAAAACCAGAATAACACCGGAAACAAAAAAAATAATAATAAAGTGTTCCTGTTTTCTTTCAACGAGTGGCAACAAAATGGGAGTCTGTTTTAAGATTTTTTTTTTCAAATAAAAAAAAACAGCGGCAAGCTGGAAGCAAACTAACAAAATATGTCCAACTTTAAACCTGAGCGGAGGCATGGGTCATACTCATAGTTATCAACTGTTCATTCCTTGAAATGAAAACAATTTCCTGAGAATATGAATACTTACTTGGTATTCCAATGCCTTCTTAAGTTGCAGTAGCACCTCACTAGTTGTTGGTCGCTGTTCTCTTTCACGGTGTAAGCATTGATAGGCAATCATTTGAAATGTAGACAGCGATTTTGGAACAATTTGTTCCTTTATGCCTTCAAAGACCATGTCGTCAAGTTTTCCCATTTTATAGTGGACTCTAATCAAATCGGCTAGAGATTGTCCACGATTCCCATTTTTGTATTCATGCACCAATCTCCCACACAAAATCTCGAATAAAACCACACCAAATGAGTATATATCAGATTCTTTTGTTAAGAAACCGATCTCAACGTACAGATGGTCACAATAGCCGAGTGTACCGTAAGCAGTATTTTCGATGACAAAATCAATATCCTTATTTATTGGACTTATCATAGAAAGCCCAAAATCTGTAAATTTTGCTTTCCAATCATCATCTAGCAGAATGTTTGAACTTTTGATGTCCCTATGTATCACCACTTCTTGTGTTACTCCACCTCCATGAAGGAAATCCAACCCGCTTGCAATATCAATACATATCTCAAGTCGTTTAATCCATGAAAGCCCATTGTCTGACAAGTACCTATCAAGACTTCCTCTAGACGCATACTCATAAACAATGATTCTTTCATCTAATTCGTTGCAATAACCTACAAGACCGATGATATTCTCATGTTTATACTCCAAAAGAATTTGCAGCTCCGACAAAAATTGTGGTTCTCCCTGACCGAACCGTCTGTCCAGCCGCTTTGCAGCAATGGCATTACATCCAGTAGCGTGTGTAATTTGTCCTTTGTAGACTTTCCCGAATCCACCCCTACCAATCAAGTGGTCATCACTGAAGTTTTGTGTGGCCGATTTTATGTCCTCGAGTGAAATTTTGATGCTGTCTTTGGAGTTTTCCTGTGAATTAATAAACACTCGATCAACTTGAAAATTCAAAAATAACCAGAAATGTATACCAAATTTGATATAATATTTGCTCAAAGTCAGCACAATTTGCTACACCATACGGCATTGTTATTCATTTACTCTAACTTTGGTCCTTCAACTTTAGGGTATTTTTCTTTAAATAAAAATTGGTATAATACGTTGGACAGTATCACTTTTTACATAAAAAATTAAATCATATTATTGTAAAATAATGTTATCATGGATTAGAAATGGTCTAATAGTCGATGTCTCATTTTTAAATTGGATATGGAATCGCCAATCGGGTAATAGATTGAAGATTCAACCTAATTCATGAAATAGAACTATATCCATTAATTAAAAAAAAAAAAAAAAACCTGGAAAATGTTGGGGTGCAAACCCAATCCCACATTGGATAATCCCTTCTACCATCAATTGGTTTCTAACTTTGATGTAGGTTAAATAGGTAGTGTTTAGTAATTACTAGTTAATAATGGGTAATTAAATAGTGTGTTAAGCTGCTGGAATGAAAAAAATATATTAGATATGTTTTTTTTTCTTCTTGTTCCTTCACCTAGGAGATTGATAGTTTATATATAAATCAGGATTATTCATATAATGTCCAATAACTAATCAAATTATATTTATTATGTAATTTAAAATAAATAAATATATTTATATGCAATTTATTTTAAAAGCATCCGTTATTTAATTATAATTAAAATTTATGTTTTATTTTTTCTTTATTTATCACTTCAATATTATTTAATTTCTATTTATAGATATAAAACAACATGTTTTGATAACTCATTTATCTTTTTCAGTCGACCAAATTTTGGAATGTAATGATACATTCAATTATCTCGTTCATTCCATTACAATGTTTAT
Source organism: Lactuca virosa (assembly GCF_052849685.1). Taxonomy (NCBI): domain Eukaryota; kingdom Viridiplantae; phylum Streptophyta; class Magnoliopsida; order Asterales; family Asteraceae; genus Lactuca; species Lactuca virosa. The sequence continues at coordinate 167,497,707 of NC_136426.1, read as the reverse complement.
TTCATTTCTTTTTATTCCATTTCATCATACGAACATACCTAAGTTTTGAACAAAATTTCCTTTCTATTTTATATCATGATCGAATAATATAATATTTCATTAATGTCCATATCTTTTATATATGTTCATTTAAAATTGTGATATATTCTTACATGGCCTCAAATATCAAGTACTCACCTTTGATACATATATACATACATATGACTAAATAGGTTATAAATGTATATTAAGTTAGTGATAAAAAAATTACTTATTAATGATGAAATTTTACTAACCGATGATAAAATTGGAAATGAAATTGTTTGCTAAATTTTTTATGTGAAAATGTACAAAAGGTGAGGGAAAACTAACAAAGTGGTAACAAACTTTATGAAGGATTTGTGTCTAAACTGATTATATATAACTTACGTGAAAAGATAATGCTTCTTCAAGTTTCTTGACAATGACTTCCGTTGTTGGACGCTCAACTTGAGTTTCTGCGACACACTGATAGGCAATTATTGAAAATGCATATAAGGAATCTTTATCTGGTCCTTTATTTGGATTGAAAATGTTTTCATGAGTTTCTTCCAATAACCTAGGATCAACCATTTCCATTATTGTTCCCTCATTGAAGCGTCTTCTTGCGACAGGTGCAATCCCGTTAATATCTTCCTTGGTGTAAATTGGATCATTGGCAAACCTCCCAGACAACATCTCAAATAAAACTACCCCGAAAGAGTAAATATCTGTTTCATTCTTCAACCTACCCGTTTTATCATATTCCGGATCCAAATACACTTTTGTGCCCGCAATATTTTCTGTATAGAGTGTGTTCAACTGTTGATTCTCTGGGCGGAATTTAGAAAGGCCAAAATCAGCAATCTTCGCCTCCCAATTCTCAGTCAAGAGAATGTTACCGCTTTTTATGTCACGGTGTATTATCCTTCGATCATCCTCTATCTTGTTGTGAATGTAATTCAACCCACATGCAACATCAATGCATATCTTTATACGTTGCACCCAAGTAAGATTAGTCAAGCTACCGGTGTTTCCCAAATATTCATCAAGGCTTCCATTAGAAGCATGCTCATAGACAAGTATCATATGGCGACCTTCATTACAAAAGCCAAGAAGAGAGACTATGTTGGGATGCTTGCAACTAGTAAGCATTTCGATTTCTGCAAGGAACCCTTGTTCTCCTTGATTGTCTTCTCTAATTAATATCCGCTTTATAGCTACAGTGCTACGTTTCTTTGGAAGTTCGCTTTTATTTTTCACTTCTAATGGCAATAAATTTTTGCTATCAAAATGGTCAAGTTCTGCTTTGTAGACATCACCATATGTGCCCGACCCAATGAGGTATTTTTCAGAAAAATTCTCTGTTGCCTTTTCTATATCAGGTAGTGGGATCTCTAAGTGTTCCAAGTTTTTCCCCTGCAAAAAGGTGGTAGCGTAATTATATGTCATTTTTATATAAATACTTTCAAAAAAATATAATAGCAAGGGCTGAAACTAGTTCATCATCGCTTGTGTAATCTTATCTAATACTAACATTTTTAATATAATAGATTTATATGTTTATGTTTAAATTATTATTCTTATTTAACAAAAGTAATTTCAAATAATCTCTTAAAATCTTGTTTTGTTTCAAATAAAAAATTTATACGTAAAGGAATACGTCAAGTAAGTTAATCTTTTGGTGCTACTTTGTGTTAAGTTGTGGATACTGGTTCACCATTTGATCCGATGGTCGGCGTCCCAGAAAGAGATTTCTCGCTGGCTAGTTCCTATATCAGATTCGCCTTCAATTTTGTCAACCGCCAATCTTTTGTCAACTCAGGGCTTGACCTCATTGGCAGTTTTAGGTTTTAGGTTAACTTACTGCTATTGAAGGCGAATCACCTTTCGACCCTATGGCCAGGGAGCATATTTATCTGTAAAATAATATGTAAAGTTTGTTATTTTTTCGTGGTATTTTGTGTTAAGTTGTAGAGTTTGATTCAACATTTGACTCTATAGCAGCACCGTATGCATAAATTTTTCATGGGTTATATAGTTTCGATATCATATTCGCCACCAATTTTGTCATGGGCCAGTTTTTTTGTTAGAGTTTATGGGCTCTCTCTCTCTCTCTCTCTCTCTCTCTCTCTCTCTCTCTCTCTCTCTCTCTCTCTCTCTCTCTCTCTCTCTCTCTCTCTCTCTCTCTCTCTCTCTCTCTCTCTCTCTCTCTCTCTCTCTCTCTCTCTCTCTCTCTCTCTCTCTCTCTCTCTCTCTCTCTCTCTCTCTCTCTCTCTCTCTCTCTCTCTCTCTCTCTCTCTCTCTCTCTCTCTCTCTCTCTCTCTCTCTCTCTCTCTCTCTCTCTCTCTCTCTCTCTCTCTCTCTCTCTCTCTCTCTCTCTCTCTCTCTCTCTCTCTCTCTCTCGTTGGACGTAGCCAATTGATCTGATCGTGGCAACCACATAATTGTGCTCTTGTTTTTGTTTTGCATTTATTACTCTGTGTGAAATCGTTTATTGTTGGTTAAAGTGCTTAAACACTAACAATATCAATCGCCTAGTCAGGAACTAATCGCGGACCGTAAATTATGAATGAATTTTTTTAAATAAATAAATATTACCAATATACAAGCAAAATAAGTAAGCAACCATGAAAAATAATCTTATTCAAGCATTTCAATTTTTAAATGACGAATCATCATACCATAAGGTATGTACCTCAAAGTTCAAGAACAAAGGTAAAAGGGGTCAGTTGATCAAAAGGAGATTAGTTGATCAGGAGATGGAGACGAGAGCGAGACATGTCTGGTTGGAGGGGACATGAAATGTAGAAGAGGGTGAGGGAGACACATATGGTGGTGATAGAGGAATGATGTAGAGGTGGCCGCCAAAGATGGATGAGATGGGAAGTAAAGGTGAGGGCTAACATGGTGGCCGAGAAATCGAACCCAGAAGAAGGACAAAGGGAAGGTTTTGTATGTGATCGATTGCTAGCGATAGAGATTCCGATGAGAAGGCAATGATGTCGGAGGGAGGGCATAACCCTAATCCCTTTCTCTCTTTCCTTATATTAAACCTTGAAGCGATCAAGAAATAAGAGTTCTACAACTTCTGATTAGTGTTAATCGGCAACATCCACGATGGAATGGAGTATGTACTAGAGACTAGGGCTGAAAATCCTAACCCAAACCCATCAACCTTACACGATATATAGCAGATTAGGTTGTGGGGAGTGGTCACAACAAAACCACCGGCCAACTCAGCACCACATAGGTATTTTACCATTCCATAACCAACCTACTAGATTGTGGAAATGGTGTTTACCGGTGGGTTGGTAGTGAAGTAGCAAAAAGGAGGAGAGAGAAAAAGAGAAAATGTGAGGGAAATAGGAAGGACCAATCAAAATTCTTGTCTTGTTCCGTCTTCACCACAACTAGAAGCCACTTCACACCCAAACCACCGGTCCACGGGGCGGTGTTCAACGGTGGGTTAGTGTGCCACGTGTATGCCACATACGAAACTCATGTGTGGTTTGCTTTCCACTCCGGATAGCCTTAGGAGGATATTTTCAACATGTTTAATTAAATAGGTCAACCCATCTAACCGATTTAATTAAATGTGTTGGGTTAGTGTTGAAATTCACAACAAGTTTACAACCCGCCAACCCGTTTAAAGTTTTTTTTTTAATATTTTTTAATTTATATTTACTTAGCATTATTATTTAATTGATTACTATTTTTTTTAATACTTCTTACAAAAATCGCAGGTTAGTAAACGTTATTGAAAGTCGAGTTGCGTAGAATTTATAAATTAAACATTTACAATGTTTTATGGATGTATGAACTTAGTTTTTGTTTGTGTGATGGACTTATAGATTTATGGTTGCATTATTTTTAAAATTGAATAATTGTTGGAGTTTTTAAGTTTTATGTTATTTTATTGGAAGGATTACATGATTTTTAAGGAGTTTTTTTGGAAATTTAATTTGGTCTACTTGGTTTCAACATGTTTATCAAATATATTAGGTTGGAAAAACAATAAGCATGTTGACCTAATTTCAACCTGTTTACTTAAACTGATAGGGTTGGTTAGAGATTTTTAACAAGTTTGATTAATGGGCCAACTATCGTTTATGACCCAACCCAACGCCACCACTACTGCAGACAGAGACTTGCTGACTGGGTCCGGTCAACACTTTTTGGCTGACTCGGTCCGGTCAGCTTGTTTGGTAAGAAGCTACTGACCCATCTCCTGACTCGATCCATTAAAAAAAAGAAGCTGTGAAAATAATCAAACTTTCCAGATGCGTTCCTATGTTCAATCCTTATAACAACTAAACAACTATAAAGTTGAACTTTTAAAAATAATCAAACTTTCCAGAGAGAGTTTCCAACAAAAAAGAGTGAAAAATGAAGAAAAAAAAATTAGTTTTTATACTAGCCACAACTATGTTCATAGATGTGTTCCTGTGTTAACAGATGGACTATTCCATCTACGAACGTACAAATCGCTAAAACACGTCTATGCTTTAGGGACTTGTACGTTCATAGATGGGTTGCAAAAATCGTAGATGTACTTAATCCATCTCCAATTTTGGTGTCCAAAAATGCAATTTGAATTTTTTTTCTTGGCTATTTTCCACAAATTAGTTAACATATTTGCCTAAATTTACAATTTTCTCTTGTTTTAAATTATTTTCCAAAAAAAAAAGAAATCGATTACCTTTAAGCTCTTGGATGTTGTGCCTTGACCAATCGTGTAGACCTTATGTACGAATTGCAATAATAGGAAATAATTAATAAACATAACAAGCATCATGACATAAAGGAGAATGGAAAGAGGAAAGGTCTTACAGGATTTTCATGTTTCCATTGAGATTCCAAAGCTTTCTCAAGTTTTACGACAATCTGATTTATGCTTGGGCGTTGTGATCGCTGTTCCTTCAAGCAGTAATATGCTGTTTCTGAAAAGATTCTGAATGATTGTGGGTCCATTTGTTTCCGCAGATCCGGATGGATAAGATCATCTAGTTTTCCTACTTCATAATGGGATTTGACCAATGGAGCTAATAGCCTACTATTCTCCTCTACCATTACTGCTTTCATCCCAGAAAGTACTTCAAATAATACAACTCCTAAAGAATATATGTCGGACTTGTGGCTCACACTTCCGCTTTGTAAATATGTTGGGTCACTGTAACCAAACGTACCAACAGCGTGTTCAAGGCAAAGACGGTGCCTTCGTGCTGCTTTTTGATTAATGGAAAGATTAAAACCACATAATTTTGGTTTCCAGTTGTCATCTAGAAGAATCTTGGAGCTTTTGATATCACGATGTATGACGCTGAAATCGCGTCCCTTATCATAATAAATGTAACTCAGCGCGTGGGCAACACCGACACATATCTCCAATCTTCGGATCCATGTCAGGGTCGGATCTCTTAGAAATTTGTCCAGATTTCCGTTGGTCTCAAGCTTTGTTATAATGATCTTCTCATCTTCCTCATCACAGAAACCAACAAGGGAGACCAGATTTTCATGCTTGAGACTTGAAAGAATCGAGATCTCCTTCCAAAACTCAGTGTCTCCTTGCCCATTCGCACGATCTAACCTGTGTGCGAAAATATCAATCAGTTGTTCAGACCGCAAGAGTTGTCCTTTGTAAGCGTTTCCAAATCCAGTTCTTTCAATGATATTTGATTCAGAAAAATTGCTGGTGGCGGATACTATCTCTTCCAGAGGGATTTGTAAATGAGCAAACTTTTTGTAGGAAGATGAAGCCATGATATTTGTGTTTACAAGTAAAACGAGAGCAAGAAAAGGAGAGGCAGCAAATGAATGTGAAGAGATAAGAACGCTCAATGAAAAGCAGATATGGAGTTGTGTGTGTGTGTGTGTGTTTTCAAATATTGGATTCCTTCCCAATCTATTTGTGAAGACAGGATATTTTTAATTTGTCTTCCGGTAATAGGCTTTGGACCCCACAAAGTCATTACTAGACTTATGTTAGATATTGAATAATACATCCAACTTTACAAATTTTAATTGATTGTCATATTGATTATCTTTGTACTATTTAATTATTTATATAGTTCTATTAATTCTAATCGATTGTCTTAGAGATTATTTTTCTACTATTCATATATTTCTATTAATTTTTTTGTTTTGAAATTCATTGTCTCAACAAAGTTCAATAAAACATTAGAAAAACTAATTTATAATGTTTATTTTAATATTAGAAAACTTTTATTTTTTCCATTAATTAAAAAGTTCAAACTGCCATGGAGCTCCAAGTTTTAAAAATGGCATTTCACAACTAAGTTTCACTCATGATAGTTACACTTATTAACTCATTCAACATTTCCATTGAATTTAATATTATGGACGTTCTTATATTAAAGTTTTTATTTTTACTACTAAGCTTTAACTTTATTAATACAATACGTTTAGATTCCCCTTATTTTTATTTTATGATTCATATCTTTTATAATATTATGTATATATTAACTTACTTATTCAAAAAAATATATAAATAAAATTTATATAAAACTTGTAACAAGTTAAAATAGAAATTATAAATACTATAAAGTAGCTAAAATTTAACTTTTTATTTTTAACATTTATAACTTATAATATATTACATGTTCACCATTTTATATTTTATATTTTATAACAAGTAAAAGTTTTACCTACATAGAATATGTAGCATTTCAACTTAGAAACTATTTATAACTTTTAACATATTATATTCTTATGGATAAATGTTGTCAAGTTAAATTATAAACTGTAAACTCGTTAGAGTAGATTTTCCGTTTCAAGAAAACAAAAACACTCATTAGACAGTCTGGTATACCGGCATTGAAGGGGCTCGTGGTCTACGTGGCCACGAGCGTTGTCCGTGCACACCACCCTGGACGTTCGTGGTCGTGGTGGTTCGTGGTGGGGAGGACGGAAGACCACGGTCGTTGCCTTTCTCAGCCAACCTTCTTCTTCTCCCTCTCTCTCTGTTCTTTGTCGTCTCCGGTACACCAACACAGTTCCGTGGTTCGTGAAGGTCCCCGTGGTTCCGTTCTTCGTGACAAGCATAACAGATGGCCTTAGATCAAACAAACCTGACACACACACACACACACTCTCTCTCTCTCTCTCTCTCTCTCTCTCTCTCTCTCTCTCTCTCTCTCTCTCTCTCTCTCTCTATATATATATATATATATATATATATATATATATATATATATATATATATATATATATATATATATATATCGGTAAGACAGAGATTAATATCGAAAATTAATCGAATACCCTAAACTATAAAAGAACTTATAATTTTTTAAAATAAATACTACCAGTATTATAACAAAATAAGTAAATAAACATTACAAACTTATCGTGTAGTACTGAAGCTTTTAATTTATGAATAATTAACCAACATTGATGTCGTGAAGACAAGCGGCCACCAATTCCATGAAAGAGAGTAGACACGTAGAGAGCTAATGAGAAGTTAGAACTCTGACTTTTTGTTTACCTTTTTTTTTTTTTAATTTTTGTAGTTTTATTTGATTTTTTTACTTTTTTTTTTGACTTTTTAAACGATTTATTAACTTTGCCATTTTAATTTTGTTGCTCACTTAAGACCGATTAGGGCTAATTATGACCGATTAAGACATGGCCGATTAGAACCGATTAGTACCAAGACCAATTAACATGACCGACTAATGCTAATCATAAGCAGTTGGGGACTGTCTAAGCTGATTTTTACAACACTCTATTAAACCTTAAATTTTAATATATATATATATATATATATATATATATATATATATATATATATATATAGAATATTACATTTTTCTTGAAATTTAAGAGGTACAAAACTCAATACATCATATACAACCATGTTATGCTTATTACTTACTATATATGTATGGGCTAATGGCATAAAAACCCTCAAATTTTCACAAAATTGACGGATTTGCCCAAAGTTCAAATTTAGGTCCGTTTTTGCCTTAAACTTGCATTTAATGTGTCGTTTTTGCCAAGTAGTCGGTTTCCCTTTAATCAACCGGTTACCACTTGCTTAGGTGGAAGATACGTGGCATTTATCATTTAAAAACCCATTCACAGACATCCTCGTGTGCAATTGATCCCTTCGACCCCCACAGTTAGTCACAGAGCTACAACGGAAAAATGACAACTTTGTCTTCAAGATCAAGCTTCAATGGTGGTACAAGAATGAGGAACAAGAAGGTAATAAGATGCGACTGTGGTGATGTTTGTGGTGTATCAATCTCACGAACACCTGATAACCCAGGAAGAAAATTTTGGGGCTGCCCTAATTATCAGGTAAAAATCTATTTATTTTTGTACTAATTTCTCCCTAAAATTTTAGGGCTGCTCTAACTTCCCAAAGAGGAACGTATGTAATAGAACCCTAATTTTTTTTGTTGTAGGTGGAAGGAGGTAACTGTGGTTTTTTCAAATGGGCGGATGAAGAACTAGGTCAAAATATGGAGATGTGTCATACAGAGGAGATCAATCCATTGTTAGAAGTGATCATAGGGTTATTAGTGGTTATATCGTTGATGCTAGCAATAGTGGTTATTAAGATGTAGTTTTGTTGGTTTTTCCTGTATTAGTAATATATTAAGGGTAATGAAGAATTGTTACATCTTTGTAATGTTTTTTTTTTGAACGGCTGAATGTTACATGTTTGTAATGTATTAAGGGTATTAATGGTAATGTTATTAATGGTAGTTAATTGCTATCTCATGTATATGTTGCATGAATGGAAGTACATTGCATAAAAGGAAGGGCTAATGAATGGAAGTACAATGAAAGTACATTAGTTACATTCACAATGAAAGTAAACTTTGCATGAATGGAATTGCACTAACTTGCATAAAAGGAATTGCACTAATGAAAGTACATTGTTAATGCTTAACATTTACTAGAAAATAAAATAAAAACATCATGGTTACCATTATAGGGGGCATCCATTATAAACCTTAATATAAAGCATCCATTACATAAGTTTTACTAGCATGTAGCAGCCATCCATTTTGTATACCAAAACATGTAACCAAAAGCTTAAAAAATATCCAAAAAAGGCAAGCCATAAACAAATGGATGTATGCTGCAAGTAGTGGGTGTATATCAAAAAATAACCAAAAAGGGCTACCTTTACAATTGCCCAATGATACCATCCCCACTTTTGCCCCCATATACCTAGGTAACTACTCCAAATCTACTGGATAGCTAGATGTGGAACCCCTTCCATCTTTGTCAAAACAAGGTTTCTTCAGCTTTTGCAGGATGATCCTTTCTGAGGGCTTTCTTGTCCTTCTAGGTGGTACATACCCTTCATCATCAACATCATTTCCCTCCAAATATGCTGCATCATCCTCACCAGCACCATCACCTTCATCCTCAATATCACCATCACCCTCTCCATCATCCTCACCAGCACCATCACCCTCTCCATCACCTTCACTAGCACCATCACCCTCACCAGCACCATCACCATCACCCTCACCCTCACCCTCACCCTCACCTGCTACTTCACCAGCATCATCAACATATGGAATATCTTCAACTTCATTCACATCCTGTTAATAAATATTTGAAAAATACTTATTAATAAAAGATATAAACATGTTTGTTACTAATGTTAGCAATTATAAAATGATGAAGTCAAACTAACCATCTCAACTGGTGGCATATCATCCAATTCAACTTGAACCCCTCTCATGCTCTCTATTTCAACCATGCTATATTCTGCCCCAAGTAGGTCTGCTACACTTTCTAGATCTAGCATCACCATCTCTGGGAGAACATCACTTGCATTTCCTTCAGTGAATTCAGGTTCAGGATTACCCTCATTCTCATATTGACTTTTTTCATCAGTACCTTTAAGAATAGCATCCATTGCATCTTCAACCTCATCAAGTATTTTTGTCAGGTCAGGTTCAACATCCTCAACACCTTTTTCATCATTAGCATGATGAATACTTTGAATAATAGCATCCATTGCATCTTGGAATCCATCACCTTTCTGATAATTATACTTTGCTTAGCTAAGAGAAGCTTCAAAAGTGCACATCATATCAACCAAACTATCATCATCAATATCTTCTTTGTCAAACAAATCTTTCATTTGTTCCTCACATCCCCTACCTTCAACATGACCATCTAAACCATCATGCTCATCAAGTAGAACTCTATCTTCAACAATGCTACCACCTCTTTTTATCCCCAACTTCTTTTTGCTTTTAACAAATTTAGAACTTGATGCTTGATTTGGGTCAGATTGGACCTTTTTCCTTGGCCTTCCTTTCTTTTTTGGTAGCATAGGAACTGCTTCCTGCCTCTCAGAACTATCACATGATGCTTGAGTGGGTTCAAATTGTTCCATCCTTGGCCTTCCTTTCTTCTTTGGTGGCATAGGGACATGTTCCTGCCTCTTAGACCTATCACATGATGCTTGACTGGGTTCACATTATTTCTTCCTTGGCCTTCCTTTCTTCCTTGATGGCATAGGGACAAGTTCCCTGGTTGCATTCTTGCATCCCTTCTGGTTATGGCCATACTCAAAGCACTTACCACACCTTACAGTTCTTGGGGTGTGTACTCTTCCATCATTTTCAGTTACATGTCTCCTTCTATTGACCTTTGGCCTACCAGGCATTCTCCTTGACACTGGTGGCAAGGGCTTTATGAATTCAGTTTGAGGCCATAGATTTGAACCATTCCTTAGAAAACATGTGATCAATGTACTCATCAGGTGTTTGCTGGATATAGTTGATGGTTGCAATGGCATGAACACATGGGATCCCAGCCAGATCCCATAACCTGCAGGTACAATGCCTTTCATCTAAATCCACCATGTAGCTATCACATCCTCTCCTTGCTTCAAACACATGTTGTTGACTATGAATTACTAACCAAAACCTACATCCACAAGTTACATGTTAAAGTTTTACCTAATGAAATTAAAAGAAAAGTTACATGTTAAAGGTCTACCTAATGAAATTAAAAGAAAAGTTACATGTTAAAGTACTACCTAATGAAATTAAAAAAAAGTTACATGTTAAAGTGTTACCTCATGTTCTTCTCAAAAAGCTTCATCTTCTTTAACACTGCTGGACATATACGGGTATTCCATTTAGTGCTTTCCTCAATCATGTGAGCAAACCTATCCATGATGTATATCCTTATTTCTTCAAGCATTGTGATCAATGGTTTTTTTCTAGCATCCACAATGATGGAGTTGAAGCACTCTGATATACCATTCTCCACTGCCTCACATGCATACCATGTACTCATGTAAGCTCTACACCATGTTTGGGGTTCTTTGGACATGAGATGCTTATATGCACCAGGATTGAGCTTTTTAATTGTGTCCATATGTCTCTTGAAATCACCTTCCACACAGCTCATAGCTGCAGCCCAAAACAACTTCTTCAAGTCCACCCCAGTGTAAGCTTTTCTAAAATTTGCATATATGTGTCGGGCACATTGCCTGTGCTCCACATGTGACAATATATCTTTAACAGATTGCAACAAACCCTATAAGAAAACCAGCATACATGTAAGTGTTTATAAGTAATTTGAAAAGGATTAATATGTTATAAAGAAGCTTACTTTATGTTGATCTGATATAAATACCAAGCCCCTTCCATCAATAAGGTCTAGATCACCACTCAGTAGCTCAAGGAACCAAGTCCAGTTGGACTTATTTTCCACATCAACAACAGCCCAGGAAATTGGATAAACCTGGTTGTTGGCATCTCTACCAATGGATGTTAGTAGTTCACCCTTTACCTGCCCCTTTAGAAAGCACCCATCAAGCCCAATTACTCTCCTACACCCTCTTTTCCAGCTATCACTTAGTTCTTTGAAACAAATGTAAAACCTGTGAAAATAATTCTTTCCATCTGGATTGGTTGTTACACCAACTTGACATGTGGACCCCGGGTTTGACCTTAACAATTCATGGGCATAATCCCATATCCTTGCATAATGCTCAGTGAGTTTACCTTCTATTAAATTTTTGGCCCATTTCCTTGCCCTTCTAACTTGTCCTATAGATACCACACACCTATACCTTTGTCTGATGTCATCAATCATTTCCTGAAGTTTCATCTTTGGCTTATTTGCAATTTCAGTCACATAATGTCTTCCAATCCATTCAGGAGACACAATGGATCCAAACTTAAACTGCCTAGAACATTTATGGTCACCATTCATAGCTTTGATTTGAAAAGATCTTTCTTTGTACATCCATGCAGCATAAATTCTGAAAGGGCATTTATTCTCTTCCTTCCTATTGCCACATCTAGCTACAATTCTTTTACTATCACATTTTTCAAAGTATATTCTATAGCCATGTATGGTGACACAAAACTTCAGTTGGGCAGGGGATTCAAAGATGTCACCAAGCTTTGGTACCATCTTGTCCCACTTGATGGTTGGGTCATGAATTCTATAGTTTTTTTTCAATACCTCCTGTTCATCTTCATCACTCTGCCAATCAGTAGCATGGTACACTTGTGCTCTGATTTCATCTGCCATACTAGAATTTCGTAGGTTTTCATCACTTAATAAAACATTTAGGAAGATATCCTTACATTTATCGAGTGAGGACACAAATTCTTCCTCTGGTTCGTGGTCCATGTAAATGCCGTGGAGTTCAAAATCCATTTCACTCAAGCCAGCAAATGACTCATGTATGCCAGCAAAGGGGTCAGCATACCCTTCGTCTGATGAAGCCATTACACCCTCCTGCATCAACACACTAACTTTAGGAACACATTTCAAGAAATGTTGAATGTAAACGTAATTTCAGTCAACCTGTAAAAACCTTACATTTCGAAGAAACTTTTACCCTAATCGTCTCCAAGAAAACCCTTTTTTTTCTCTGTGTATACAGTCGATGAAATGGGAAAAGGTGAAGAGTGATCAGGTTATAGAGGGAGATGAGATGCGACAGTTTAACATATGTAACGGAATTGGAGTTTTTTTGCCAAACGACGTTAATGAGCCTTCCACCTAAGCAAGTGGTAACCGGTTGATTAAAGGGAAACCGGCTACTTGGCAAAAACGACACATTAAATGCAAGTTTAAGGCAAAAACAGACCTAAATTTGAACTTTGGGCAAATCCGTCAATTTTGTGAAAATTTAAGGGTTTTTATGCCATTAGCCCTATATCACTATATGTATCCTTCAATTACTTGACATATATTACCTAGGTTGACATATATGTATCCGTTCCATTACTTAAAAAAAACATTAATATCATTTCTCTTATTTCGATGTTAACTCATATTTTCTCTCAATCCAACACTCATATACCCTAATATGAGAGTTGTCGTCACTTCACTCGTCCTTCTTTCTTCTACACCAGCATCGTATTTGACTGCCATCTCCAGCATTTGTCTACGCTCACACCAATTAATGACCCCTACCACCGTCCATATCTGAACCTCTCTCTTCCCTAACTTACTATATAACCCCGACACCAATCACCAAATTACCATCACGAACGCCACAATCGCCTAAATCGTCGATGCCCTCGTCTCCACCACCAACTGGTGGCTAAACGTCGATGGTAGCCCTGCTCTGCCGTTGATGGCATGTCTACTTCAACCGACGCTAAGATGCTAACTGATCTCTCCGTCCTTTATCTCCACCCTCCTCTCTACGAACCATGAGGTATAACGTATTGTTCCTTCAATACATCGATTAAAAATATGATTTTTTTTCTCACCACCACCTACAACTTCACACAATTTTTTTATCAACATTTTTGATGAAATACAGGTTGCTCATGAGAGTCCCGGATGTGTGGAGTGACTTTTCGAACTTAATTAATCTCTCCAAGCACTCATAATGCTCTCTTCTGATTATTATAGGCAAATTTTCAATACTTCTTCCAACTATTTTACTCTGTGTGTGATTGTCGATCCTATAGTATAGTTTTTCTTTAAGTTTGTTTACTAAGTATAATTCTTTAGGAGATTTACATCGAATTTTCTGTTCAATGCAAGATGCGAATGAAAAATAGTTACAAAGGCTCAGTAGTATTGCGTTAGAAACTCTCTAATGACTCTATTCCTCAAGAGACAAAGTAAATTTTCCTTTTCTCTGTGTTTATTTTAGGGTGAGAATTTAAAATGCACTCAATAGTAACCTACTCTTTCTCAGTCTATTAACTATGATTTTATTTGTTATGTCCTCATTTAATTCTTATGAAGATGAAAGTCTACTCTGTTAGACGGATCCAGGTTCTTATTCCTCTTCTCATTTTCCTTCTCCTGTCCTTTATAAACATTTTATTTTCTTAATAATACCATTATCATCCTCCTATTTCCTGCTTCAACCATATAAAGTTAGGCACCTCATGCCATCTCTAATGGGAAACTTTCTATGTGAGTTGTCCCCCTCTTCAAAACCTGAATAATATTAAATTATAAATAATACAAACAAGTTGTTCCCAAGTTGAGTGTTGAATGTTTACTAATAATTTTTTAGAGTGGTGGTTATCTGTATTTTGGCCCACAGAAATATCTTGAAAAGAGGGATAAAGGATTAAGTATCAGATGCATAAGCTCCTAGATCTGAATTTATGGTATCAACTTTCAAAGCTTTCTATCTAATTTCTCTGTTTTTATTCTAATTCAAATGTATTATCCATCTACTTTTTCTAGGTCAGCTTTGGCAACGGAAGATAGGTGCAGAAAGCTGATTTTTGATCATCTCACAATGGATTGGAGCGTTTATTTCTCCATTTTTCCGGATTTTGTAGGCTAAGAAAGAATGCTTTGTAATCCATGTTAATCTTTTGTTTTTTTTAATGTTTTTCTTACCAGGAACATGTTTTTAGTCTAAAATAGTGATTTCCTTCTTAACTAAATACTACCTCATGACTTTCGCTTTCATAACAAAGTTTTGATGGGAAAGACCAATTATTCTGTTCCATGTTAAGGTTTGTTTTGGTATTACTAAAAGTTTTTTTACATACTAATAAAATAAATGTCTCTTATGGACTAAGGTTGAAATGCAGAACCTGATGGTAACATGAAGTCAAGAACAGCCTTAGGAGTTTCTTAAAATCATCCTTTAAAGTATCTCGGATGTAAAACCAAACAACTCAAGAAACCCTCTTCAGGTAACTTCTCAAGAAACAAACAATTCACAAGATTGAGAGATTCCACTTGCTTCCAAATAGCAATGAAGTTCATTCCATCAAACACTTGTTATGCACATATTTCGTAAAAAAATCAAAGTTGTTACTAGTATTAGAAATTGGATGACAAAGAAAATAAGAAAAAAACAACTACATACCTTTCAAATGATATCTGATTTAGCATGTTGTTGGTCTTGTAGTTCTCAGTCAAAATATTTCTTGAATCATGGGTTTGGAATTGACATCGAAAGATGCTAATTCCTCTAAACTCATATTAGGAGTAGCACCGTATACCATCGAGGAGTAGCACCTTGTATTATCTTCAACATCATCCCAAAAAATAGTTCTTAGACAAATTTGAGGGGTAGCATTGACTCTATGCTAGTTTTACCCTTGGGAATGAGGGTGGTGGATGCGATTCCATTGGCGGAGGGAAGTTGTATTCAAGCCACTACCATCTTGTCTCATGCTACATCATTCAAAGGGAAGAAAAGAAAGGCCACGTGATATGCGCCCAAAACCAAATGCAAGTTCCTCTAGCCTTTTCATTTCAGTTCTTCTGGTTTTCATATATAGTAAGGATATATGTATGTGTGTGTGAATGTGTGTGTGTATATATATATATATATATATATATATATATATATATATATATATATATATATATATTATCTTATAAAAGAAATCTGACTATTTCCATAAATAGATTGAATATAATAATATTATTTTTTTAAGACGTCCAAGTGTTTAAGCTTAAAATACAACAAACCTATAATATTATAATATTATAGTTTAAGTCGTCCAAATGTTTAAGCAAAAAATACAATCACTCAATGCGCATAGGTTTCTTATTTCACTCGAGCTAGCCCCCTTAATCCGTGATCAAGTCGTACCTAATCCTCTTAGAATCCAGATATATCGGCTAAACTCAATCGATTCTGGCCCATCTTGAATCCCAAATATTTCGGCTCCCATCTCCTTCACAAACTCTCTCCTTTTATTCTCTCAAAAACGAAAGCTAACGACCCTGTCACCCTCATCAGTTAATGCAACCACCACCAACACTCTCCTCATTCTTGGCCCATGGATTTATGTTAAATAACTTCACATCGCCTCTGCTTCCAGCAATTGCATCTCTGGTTCTATCCTCCTATTTTAATGCTTTGTTGAAGGCAGGGCGAGTGGCTATTTTTGGCATATCATTATGTGACTGCAAACCACAATGTCGTTCACCACGATGCTCTGTATCTCAAACCCTAAGCCACAATTTATCGTCGACACCATCACTCCCCTACCACCTCTCTCTAACCTAGACATTCGTCGATCATTCACCACTATCTTTACAACACCGCATCGACAGCACCATCATGGTCTCTTTCCCTCTTACGGTCGCCTTCAATCACCTGCAAAAAGCCTTCTCCTACCCTTCGCCATTTCGGAATTCCTAACGTCACCACCACCGTATCCATCGCTTCTATTCCTCCCTGCCATCAACGTCTTCGCCTCTGATTTTCTTTACAATCTCCGCTCACACTGCGCCATCAACACAATAAGTTGGGTTCAACATGATCCGGATGCATTTCAAGAAATGGCGACGGTTTGAAGCCCTTCAATACCGATTATATGAATGGGTTTCAAATTCTGCCATTTAGATATTGAATTGGTATGTTATTTTATTTTGATTTATTAATAGGCATCGTATATGTTTGTTGGAATGTCTCAAAGAATCTCTAACACAAGTTCACTCCTCTCACCTCTCAACCTGGTATCAAGTTTGCTTTTCTTTTCTGTAAATCTTTTGAATCAAATGTGTTTTTGTTGTTACTTGGTAGTGTTATTGAATTTTTGCTATCATATTTTCTTTTTATTTGTCGTTTTAAAAATAAAATCCAGACCCTAAATGATTTATTTTTGTAGATTTGTAATGTTGGAACATAATCCACATTTTTGTGTGTATTGAATATTAGGGAAAGCTACCTATCATCAGTGTTAGATAAGTGATTAGAAGGAATTTCTTGCAGGTTATATCATTTATTAATGCTTTACTTTATGCACAGTTTTTCTGCACTTACATTTTAAATGAAATTGTTGCAGGCTATGCAGAAACTTGGATTGATATTTGTTAGGGTTACATATTAAAGGTTAAGCGCTTAAGCTAAGTGAATCTGATTGCTTACGGTCAAAATTTTGGTTGCTTACAGTCAAATTTTATATAATTACATTTTTTAGGAGAAATATGTTTAGTTTTATTTATTTTACTTTGTATGCAGGGCTATGGCACTTGGTGTTATTGATTTGGGGATATGATGATGATTCAGATAGGGACTCAACAATGACATTAATACAAAATGGAGACACCATCTGGGTCACTATGAAGATCAAGCTTGAGTTAAGCCATGCTGCCAACTATAACATCGACATGGTTGTCAGATTACTTAGCCTATTAAGGAACAGTACCACACCATCTCTTATGATGATTTCTATCAGGCAAGGTTGTAAAAATAGCTCGACGTTAGCTAGTCGGTGGACTGGGGTCAAGAGATTAATCGGATAGGCGGAGATTAATCGGGGACCATTAATTGCTAATTTGTAAAATTTTAAAAAATTAAATATGACTAATATCATATAAAAGTTCATAAATACCACTAATATCATAATAAAATAGGTTAATATGATAAATACAACACTAATCATACCCCAAATAGTTTCTATTGAGATATAACTTCTTCAAAGTGTTAAAATTTCATCGGGTTCTACTGTTTCAGTCATTTTGTATGCATGGATTAATCGTTAGGCGCTCTCTAATCGGTCAAGTAGCGCCTAGGGATTAATCGGAGATTAATCAGGACCTATTCGGGATTTTTACAACACTGCTATCAGGTAAGGCTTTCTTTCATCTCCTTTTTTTCAATTAATTTTTCTTGTGCTTGACATAATCTTGTGATTTAGTTGACTTTTGTTGTTGATGTAGAATTTATTGTATGACCTGATGTCCCCTTCAATCCATTAAGAGAGTTTACTCTTATTTACATGAATCTACTAACAGATATTGATTTATTTCATTTCATCTTCTATACCTAACATTATATTGGTTCAGGATAATCCTAATCTGAGGCTAACCATTTGGAGCAAAATGAAAAAATAACAACTTTGAGCGACCTAAAATAAAGAGCCTTATCCTTTAAGGCCCCCGCTTCTTGAATTTGCTAATATAATGCAGAAAGTAATGTAATCAATTCAAGCATGTGAAATTACTAATATACCCCCTGCATCAAACGGTTGTTAAAATATACTCTTTTTATATTCTATTGAATGAAGAAAATATTTATTTCTCTTGATGGAATGAAATTGACCGTTCTTGAAGGAATGATATTCCTTCCATTCTATTAATTTTCATTTCTTATGCAAGTAAAAATGTGATGTGCTTACATGGAACCCCCTAAGGACTATTTGGCTTTCTACTCTTTTGTCATTGGTTGATCATACTTTATCCTTTTTGTATAATCTGGTAAAATTTTTGTCATGACAGTAGTAGATACAAATAAAAAAGTATGCTATAACTTAGTAGATTTTATGAATATGGTATGAATTTTTTTTTTTAATTGTAGAAAGAAGAGATAAAATGCTCTAAGATAACATGTAAAGCACCTGGTTGTGATGAATCCACTAAAGGATAAAACTTTCTTGCACTTTGCCCTTTTTAAGCCTTTTCGTAAAGAAAGTAAAGTGTGTTGCAATTTTTTTTTTTTAAAATTCATTTAAGCTCATTTTTTTTCAGTTAAATGCAAGAAATAGTTTTTCTTTATTTTTTTTAATTATATTGCTATTTTTTATTGTAGATGCGGGATACGGATCTGAGATATTTTATCTTATTAATCGATCTGACATACTTTTGTGGGTCTGTTAAAATTTGACCTTGGTGGAGTTGACCTTGAAATAAAAGGCATTTAGGATGCATTTATTGTAAGTACATGTTTCTTTGACGACAACATTTGTCAATTTTTGGTCGTTAGATCAAAAGTTTCACATTTTTCTTGCATTTTCACTATATTACTATTGTAAAATACAGGGATAATCTTTCCATTTTTTATTTAAACCGATTAAGATCAATACTTATATGCACGAGTTTTTAAAATTATATGAAATGAATTTTTAAAATCATATGAAATGAGCTTTTGAAATTATGAATTGCATGAGTTAGCAACATACTTCATTTTATTTGTTTATTATAGTATCATACTCTTATGGATTGGAATATCGGTTACTTCTTCATAACATATTTGAGGCCTCTAGGTTAGCCCCGTCTTTAATTGTGAATGATGCATATATTGCAAAGTATTGTCACTAACTCACTATCGATAATGGTGCTCTTTCAAGGCATCAATCTGATGGTTTTCTATGCATAATTATGTTGGTTATTAATAATTACTTTTTTAAATAAAATTTTGATCTATTTACATGTTTAAAACAATGGTTGCTAAATTTGAGAATTATTTGGCAGAATATTACACAGGAAAACAAATAAACGATCATTGTTTCAACAAGTTGCAAAGGATTAATACTTTGATAAGAACAACATCGTTATAGAATTTTTTTCAATGTATACTTCGTGATATGTAATTAAAAAATAATGGCCCTTTTTGATAATTATTTGGCAGGATTTCACTCCTTTGTGATCTCATATGTTAGAGTTCTAAGGAGTTTTATTCCAAAGAGGTGGTTTCAAGCTCTCACAGGTTTGAGTTCTTACTTGTTTGTTTTTTTAGCCATTGCATTTCTTTCTTGCTGTTCCAGTGAGTTTGCTATAGATTTTTGATTTATTTTTCTTGAAAATATGATTTTTATACAAGTTGAAATGTTAATGTTGATTTGCAGATATATCTGGATTCTGGTGAAGGCTATAAATCACATAGGATTGCTTCCTATTATGGTTCTTACTGTGGTTGAACAAAGTTCGTTACTGTTTCGGGATATCCACCATGCTAATGATAAATCATCTTGGTTGGAGTTGCATACCGCCTCTTCTGATTAATTTTGTGGTGTGATGCCTCAGATGTTATTGGGTTTTGTTTCTTATTCTAGCAAAGTTCCTTGCCATTTATGTTTCTTACAAATTACTACAAAGAAATCATCTAGAATGGAGTTTGTTTGCTCATTCTTTGGCAGCAAAATATGATTTGTTATCTGTTGTATCTATGTCTAAAGTTGGAATTTTTTTTTTGGTTAGTTTGTTAGATATATAAAAATATGGACTCAGAATCGTGGTCATTTGCTTTTTTATTTGAAAATGTTAATTATATACAATAGGTTACTCATATTTTTCTTAGTGGTTCTCCCTCGGTTCTATTTACTAACCGAAAGTGATGGATTTGGAGAATCAGTATACCCCTACCCGGTTCTAATTACTAACCGAAAATAAAAAATAATAGATTTGGGAGAACTGAGAACCACACCAAATAAAAGGTTTCGGTTTCGATTCTTATTACATTTTTTGGTATAAAAGCTCATTTGTGACATGTATATTAAGGAATTATACACTAATGAAACACTTTCCCTACAACTACTAACGTCAAAGTTGGATTCTATTGTCTTCGACATGTACTTTCTTTTGGACATAATATTTTTGTAAACGAAACATATCGCCGAAAGAAATTATGTGCCCCCGCAGCTTTGCGTGGGTCCACCACTAGTATATATATATATATATATATATATATATATATATATATATATATATATATATATATATATACACCTTAATAAGCATTTAACATGTTTTGCTGAATTTTAAGAGGTATAACCCTTAAAGCATGATATACAATAACTTTATGCATATATTTTATACAGTCGAACAATTTGAAAAGTCAAATATGAAACTAATTCAAATCGCCATTTCCTTAACCATTGAAAAAGTCAAAGATAAGAAGGGGGATTCATTTATTCAAGCGTGTGCGATATTTTTTTGGCAAAGATCTCGGCTTTTGACCTGGTATTCTCATTTGAATTCCCTGCAATATTATCCCATGATAACAAATAGTTTGAAATTCCCTTCCTATTTATCGCTCAAAGTACAGAAGTGGCATCCTCGATTTCTCCTTCTTTTCACCTGTTCGTCCCCATCTCCCTTTATGGCTTATGAGCTTGAACTATTCTCCATCTGTTGATTTTTTATGATCTTGAATGGCATCTTCTCCATCACCAATATCATCAAATCCAGAACCTGTTTGGGCAAGAAGAGGTCTTAGATGTTTTTCTTTTGTTTCCATAAGTGAAGGGGTCTCTTAGAGTTTTTTTTTGTCGATGTGATTTTAGTCGAAATGATTGGATAACATAGTGTTATGTTTTTTTTATTTCACAGGCAAGGTGAAGGATTGAAAGATTTACATTAAATAATTGGCCAATCCATGTTTTTTTCATGTCTTTTACTGTATCTAAACCTAACCCTGATCATTTGAATCTTCACATAAACTATTTTAGTTAAAAATCATGGGTTTTGAATTGGATATGGTTCTTTTTCAGAGAAACTTCAAGTTTTATATATTTTTAATGATTTTTAATGTTTGATTCAGGTGGTTTTGGGAAATTAAGCGTCAAGAGACAAGAATTGATTTCATGGCGAGGATTTGCTACAAACGGGTCAAAATTGGCCACCGTCACAACCTCTACTTACAACCACTATCAAATGCATCAGTACTTTATTCTTCTTCTTCTTCTTCTTCGTCATTGTTCTTCTTCATTGACTATTGGTAAACATCTTTATTTAGTGCCCTTTTCCTCTTTTGTTGCATTTGTTTCTTCTTTGAATCTAGCTTCCCTATTGTTTCTTTTGTAACTAAATTAGTTTGCGTTTACATTTACCAGGGTTTTGGAACAACAAGAGACACAATCTTCAAGAACAAAAAGTTTTTTTTCTTTCAACATTATATTTATGTCATTGAATGTTGTCAATTTAGAGAACTTGGCTTTATATTTATGACTTGATGGTTTCTTAGCCTAAAACCCTCAAGAAATGGTTCAATCAGGAATAAAGCTCAAGAATTTAATATGCATGATTCCAAGTCATGACGGTAATTTTCTCACTTTCTATTTCCTTTATTTCTACATCAAGTCACTATTTTTAATAATTATGGGGTTTTAAGCTCCTATCTATATGAGATTTGTCTAAAATATGCAAAAACAAAAGTACAAGCAAAAGTAAAATGAAGGGGCCTACTATTGTTTTTTTTCTTTTTTTTTTAATGTTTCAAACCATATCATAGTGTCTTCAGGAAGATAATCGGGAAGACGCAAAAAGTTAGAATTCCTATCAGATAGGTGTTGGCTTTGATAGCTGCATCAAAGAAAGTCCATTTGATGTTGTTGGTCCACTCCCTCTCCCCCTTTCTCTCTGCCTCTCTGGTTTAACAAAAACATATACATACTGAACTAAGGTATTAAGAAACCTGATTATCTATGTACTATGATT
The DNA here is from genome assembly GCF_052849685.1 of Lactuca virosa. NCBI lineage: Eukaryota > Viridiplantae > Streptophyta > Magnoliopsida > Asterales > Asteraceae > Lactuca > Lactuca virosa. The sequence continues at coordinate 167,475,078 of NC_136426.1, read as the reverse complement.
ACTGTGCATTTATTTTTATTCTTATAGTCTTTTGATTGTTGAACTCTCATTGTTCAGAGGCTACACCAAGTAATAATATAATCAATTATGTGGACCGGAGCAATCAATATGATGAAGGAAGGGAAGCAAGAGTATATTTTGTGACCCTTTTGATCTTCTAGATTTGCTCTTTTTTGTGGAGTCATATCTTATGAGAACCACTGCTATAGATTAAACATAATGGTTAATTTTATTTTTTTCTTTTGGCCCTAATTGTTCATGCTTATTGGATCTATTTAGCCACCTTAACCACCCAACTCAGTTGATTGTAGTTACCGTCTAAACATAAACTATTTTCTTTGGTGGTGTACTAAATAAACAATTATAATGTGTGGGCCTGATGTGTGTGTGTGTGTATCTTTGTCCCGAGCGTAAAATGCATTTAGGTTGTTTAGTAATTCTGTGTATGCCGAAAATTTCTTCCTCCAAGTTTTTATTTGTGGTATGATATATGGGTGGGATGCTTTTGGTATGTGTTCTTTTTTTGGCCTATGTTTCTTTTGTTTTTTCATTCAATTTATCATGTTTTGGATCACATTTTCTAGAGTTCAAGTGATCCTGGTGTTGCAACTTAATTCATGTTTTGGATGAATATCATATGCTCAAAGATATTTTCTCTGGTGAAGAAAGGACAATTATGCCCTTATGCCTGAAGTTAGTTGTTGATCCAAGTCTCTTTATCAGTTTTTCTTGGTATGTAGGTGGTACTCTTTAAGTTTGTTCTTGCACAAAACCATGGTTCTTTACTACAATTTTTGGTGTTGCCCTTACAATGAAGTTGTGTTGATTGTTACAAGTTCTCCGCTTCCTTTGTCTACTAATCTGCTTTACACGAGTAGCTTCAAATGAAGGCATTGTATTTTTATATTAAAGAAAAAACAAGCGTCATTTGTCTTTATATGTCCAACAAAATTTATTTATTGTCAAAATTATTATATAATGAAATATATATTTATCAACTTCTTAATGAATATAATTATGGGATATTAATTAAAAAGCATATGTGGAGAAGGTAGTTGAAGAAATTATGTTTGAAAGTAGTTGTGCTGTTATTTTTTATTTTATTTTTTAAATAACTAGACTCATACATAAGCATTGTGGTAGAAAAAAACATCAGTTTTGAATTTACATATTTTCATTACAACGAAATAAACTATTTTTATGGATGGTCTTATAAATTTACCTTCATTAAATTTTTATATACTATTTCAGTAGTTCTTTAAACATATATTAAGTAGATTTTTGATAAGTTGATAGTCTTATAAATTTATGCGTATGTGAAAATCAATATCATTTTTTGGTAGTGCGTATTTAAAATCGTTTTTTAAGTTAATGAAAAAAAGCGAACAAGTTTTTTGAGAACCGGGTAGGTTAAAACCAAACCGCCATTTAGTAATAAGTTTTAATATATGTATGAAGCTATTTTTGTTTTGGTTTTTCTAATATAACCAAAACCGGTCTAAAAAAATGATTTTAAAAAACCAAAACCGGTTCAAAATCGATATGAAAAACAAATCGTATGTAGAAATTAATTTTCAAAAAACTATTTTCACCCGTCGCTTGGCGCGGGTAAACGACTAGTATATATATATATATATATATATATATATATATATATATATATATATATATATATATATATATATATATATATATATATATATCTCCCTATTCTAATAAATGAATAGTTTTAATCTCCATGTGACATGTGTCACTCTAATACAACTCTTCATTAATATCATGTCACATGTCAAAAAGATATATTAGGCAACACTTTAAAATTCAAATTACTTTTTCGAATTATATATTAAATTTAAAGTTATAATAACTTTAAAATTTTGATATATCTCATAATTAATGATTTATTAAAGTAACTGATAAATAATTTATAAATTTTTTACTATGAAAATTTAATTTATTTTGTAACCGTGGTTCCCACGGGTTATAAACTAATATATATATATATATATATATATATATATATATATATATATATATATATATATATATATATATATATATATATATATATATATATGAATCAAATGAGAACACCTAAAAGGTTGAGAACGCGAGAACAATTCTGGACCAATCAATATATAAGGGCATACTAGTAATTGTATATTTTAATTAAATTAAAATAAACAAAAGTTCAATCAAATTCCCTTAAATTTAGGATCAGTTACCAAAAAAGAAATAAATATTCAATTTTTTATTTTTCTTATTAATAGAATATAAAAAACATTTTTACCAAAATTTATTTTAAAACTGAAAAAAAATTCTTACAAAAAACAATTTTTTCTCCTATTTCACGTTTTTTTTTTTTTTTTTGTGTTAAAAAAAATGAATAGAAATCGAACACCAAATTAGTACATTTGTATTCATAAACGACTTTTTTTCAAAAAACCTAATACTACTTCAATCACAAATAAATACACATCAATTTACAAGTAATCCAATTTCTTTTTTTAATCAATTGAAAATAAAAAGAGTGCAAAAATTATCATTTCTTCATAAAAAGAATACCTTTAATCATAAATAAATATACTCATTAACACATGCTTACACTGTTATTCACAAATGAATACAGTGCTATTAAGAAATAAGTACCCTGTTATTCAGAATTGAATAAATGAATACCTCTAATCATAAATAAATACATTCATTCACTGTTATTCACAAATGAATACACTATTATTCACCAATGAATGCACTGCTATTCATTCACTGTTATTCACACATGAATGCACTGCTATTCACAAATGAATACACTGCTATTCATAGATAAATACAATTTTTCATTCTTCCATTTCCTCTCACACTCCCTTCTTTTTCGCCTGTCTTCGAGGTGCAACAAAAACACCCCCACCAGAGGTGTTTGTTGGTGGTTTCCGGCGAGCCAAGGGCAGCAGCCCCCTCTGTTTTCTCCCACTCTTTTACGACACACGAAGAAACCCAAACACCCCTGTTGTCGTTTTCTTTCTGCCTTCCTCCACTTGGCAATTGTTGCAGCCACTTTCTTTGGTGCATCACGTCTGCTTCTTGTTTTCTTCTTTCTTGAATGATCCATTGGAAAAGAAGATGTATTGGAAGTTTGACTAAGAATATCCATCTCAGTGTTTCTGTAAATGAAGAAGAATCAAGCAATGAGCAAAAGATGAAAAGAGCCAACCAGATATAATCGTTGCCTGTTCCCTCTATCATTCATTCAATGTTCCTTCTTCCCTCTATATTCCCCTCTCAAAAACCAAAAAGCTCAAACACCTAATCCAAACACCCAGTTGAGCCTATCAAATTCTGCCAAACATCAAACTCCAAACACAATAACACATATCAAACCACACTGATTTCAATAAGAACAATAAAAAAAGGATTCATTATGTTCTTCTTCTCCCATTTCCTGTGAAAATAATAGCCAAACACCCCCAATGGATTGATGTTTCATCTATTTTGTTCTTTTTATTGTTCTTATCAAATCAGGAAGAAGATGAAGCAAAAAGAATACTAGAGATTCTTACCTCGGTTTACTGTTGGCGACAGATTCAAGAAGGACAGAGGATCGCTGGCCGTTTCCCCCTCTTAATGGGTCTGCCATCACTGAACCACCGGGCCAAACATCAAACTCCAAACACAATAACACATATCAACAGAACCTGTGATCAATTTCAAGAAAGAAAGAAGAAAATTTAAGAAGGGTACGATCGATTAAAGAAGAGAAGAGGTCTAATTTCGAGTTTAATATTTGATACCATTACCTGTGATTTTTTCTTGTGAGTGGCGTCGATCGAAGAGAAAGAAGAGTTGTATAGATTCGATTTTTGGGTCTGTGATTTTTGGGTCTGTGATGGTGTAATACTCGGTGATGCCCCGTGAGTTTTATGATGGAGGCCGATTTGTTATAAAACCCTAGAGAGAGAGAGAGAGAGAGAGAGAGAGAGAGAGAGAGAGAGAGAGAGAGAGAGAGAGAGAGACGAGTGAGATGGGGGAATAGGAGAAAGATGAGAGGAAATAGGTGAGAGGGTGAGAAATTATAGGAAATAGATAAAGTTGCAATTCCTATTATGCCCTTATGATCATTTCAAAGTTACACTTTAATACCATTAGTTTTTAGAATTTTTCATAAATAATCCATTTAATAATAACCTTAGATTTAAGTATTTAAATGGTTCAGATCTGTTCTCGCGTTCTCAACCTTTTAGGTGTTCTCATTTTGATCCTACTCCTATATATATATATATATATATATATATATATATATATATATATATATATATATATATATATATATATAGACCTGAAAATTCTCAACACGACCCAAGACACGACATGAAACCGACACAAAGATAAACGGGTTTGGGTTGAGTTTTTCAACCTGCCAACCTGTTTATTAAACATGTCATATATGGGTTCGTCAAAACACATATCTGTTGACTCGCCAACCCGTTTAGAATTTTAATAAAAAAATTATATATTTTTTAAATATATTAAGTATTATTCTATTAAGTAGGTCGTAGGATATCATTGTCTTTGATAAGGTTATTGACCATTTGAGTATTTGACCCGTGACCCTTGAATATGTTAACCATTTGCTGATTTGCACCATGTTTGCCCTAAATAATCTCACAAACACAATATCGAATAATCCATCTGCCTTTAGCCTTATTATACGCATACGAAGATTACGACAACACTGATGAACGATTGAATTCATTGAGCGGCTCCTGAGTGATTGCTGTTGCTTCCCTACACTTCCTCACTTCTTTGTTCTCATTCTTTTGTTTTGGACGACTGGACCATTGGTATGCTGCTTAAGTTGTAATGTACTAATGTGTATATGTTGTTAAGTTCCTAACTTCCTTTCTCTCTCACATTCACAGTTTCACTTTCACACAATGATACATAGTTGCTTAATTTTTATTATAGATTTTGTAATGTATATGCGAATAGTTTCTTGATATGGGTGTGTGTAATCTATTAAGTTATATTGTGTGTCAGTGTATGTGAAGTGTGAAGAGTGAATTGTTTCTTAATTTGTGTAGTTTGTTAAGCTGTAACTTTAAGCACATAGTTAATTATTCACAGTCTCTACTCTTTACTTGTACCATTCACAGATTCACACAAACACATTACATAAGTATGCACCATGCAATAATGAGTAATCTTTCATCTATGTAATTTATTAAGTGTTAATTTGGGAAAGCCAAGGACATAAAGCTATTTACTTGAAGAGAATTGTTTAACAAAATTATAAATTTTACCCTACTTTTCTTATATCAATACGTATAAGTTTTTTTTTACTTTATTCACTTGGATTTGGAATTATGCACACTTTGTTTATGTACTTGATGTTCCTTATGGTTCTTCATTGTAAGGGAGTTATGGCAGATACTACTAACAACTATCCTTTGGATGTTAATGGTGGAAGTAATGATTCAATTGAAGAAATTGGGCCTAAAATGGATCACAAGGTGTTGAGAGCAAGTCTACAAAGCAAAGGAAAAAAAAGGAAAAAAATGTTTCAGATGTTTGGAGAAGTTTTGAATTACTCCCGGAGCCAAATGAGCCCTTATATTGAAAGTGCAAAAATGCAGAAAAAATATCAAGCAACAAGAAAAAAAGGAGTAGGTAATCTACTCCCTCATCGAGATGCATGTGATATGTCAAATACTAGAGATATCAGTCAATATATGATTTCTTCCAACAATGGTGTTATGGCTATAAGAAATCCAAAGTTTGGTCAAGAAACATTTTGGGAAATGGTGACTCATTTTATGGTTGGACATGACTTGCCATTCTTTTTTGTTGAGTATGAAGGAGTTCAAAATTTTTGCACATACTTGGAACAAAATGCAAGTCTTGTTTGTAGGAACACAACAAAGTGTGATATCAAAAAGTTATATAGTACTCAACAAAAAGACTTCATGATGAGTTAGTTAGATATCCTAGTAGACTATGCTTGACTTCTGATGCTTGGAACTCAACTGATACATATGGTTATCTAAGTCTGACTGCCAACTATGTTGATAGCAGTTGGGTCTTGCAAAAGAGAATTTTAAACTTTTCCCACTTCCCTCTTCCACATACGGGTGTAGCTGTAGCTGAAAATTTGTGTGAATTAATCAAAAGTTGGGGAATTGAAAAGAAATTGTTTCTTACAATTTTGGATAATGCAGCACCCAATGATGTATGTGTTAAGTTGCTTAAGAATCAGTTTCATTTGATGGATTCTTTGGTATATGATGGCAAGTTATTTCATCTTAGATGTTGTGCTCAAATTTTGAATCTGATTGTACAAGATGGGTTGAAACAAATAGATGTTATGGTGGAGAAAGTTAGAGATTGTGTGAAGTATATCAAGGGATCTACACTAATTTTCTCGTAAAATCTTGTAGACAACAAGAAGGCTTTGATGCTAGATGTTCCCACTAGATAGACTGCAAATAGGCTTTGGTGCAAGATGTTCCTACTAGATAGAATTCTACTTATAAGATGCTTTCATGTGAACTTTATTATCATCTCGACTTTTCTCATTTGAGCTTGAGTGATTCAAACTTTCACACCTGCATGTCCTCTGATGAATGGGAAAGATTGAGAAAACGTGTGGTTTTCTTAAAGTGTTTCATGAAGCAACTCTTCAGTTTTCAGAAGCTCTTTATCCTACATAAAATTTTGTATTTCCCTCAAATATTTGGAATACACGTGAAATTAGTTGAAATGAAAGATAGTCCTCATGAGTATATGAAAAAATAGCTACTCAAATGTAGACTAAGTTTAGCAAATATTGGGCTGATTTCAATCTTCTGTTAGCTATTTTTGTGGTGTTTGATCCGTGATATAAGTTCACTTTTGTTGATTTTAGCTATAAAAAGTTGTATGGTGAAGGTTCATCACAATTGAAGAAGGTTGAGGATGCATTTTTTGTACTTTTTGATAAATACATGCAAGCTTCTCAACAAGGCAGTGTTGGAAATGTTGGAGGTGGTAGTGGTAGTGGTGACATTAACTCTCGACAAGCTAGTGTTAGAAATGTTATAGGAGGCTCTAATCATAGTATTCTTAAGGTAAATCCATTTTTCATTACATTTGCTTTATACTTTTTGTTTTTAAATATATTATAGTTTTTTCCATATTTTATTTAATATAATAGGCGTTTGATGAATACAATAATGATGATATGGATGCGACCAAAAAAAGGCAACTACAAGTATACCTTCTTGAGCAAGAACTAAAAGAACTTCCTCTGTTAACATGCTTGAGTGTTGGCAATCGCAACAGTATAGATATCTAGAATTAGCTAAATTAGATACGGAGATACTTTATATTCTCGTTTCAACATTAGCATCTGAATCGGCCTTTAGTCTCGGTGGAAGAGATTTAAATGAGTATCAAAGTTCCATGAAGCTTGATATTATTGAAGCTTTAATTTTTAGTAGGGATTGGTTGTATGGAGAAAAATGTAGTATTTTATAATTTGTTGTTTACTTATGTTAAGTACTATTTTGTATTGATTTTTTTTTATTTTTATCTTCCTTATCCAGTTGATACCCATGTTGACGTTGATAAACTAACTCAAAGCATCATGCATATGAACATTGCCGAAGACAAAACAGAGGTTCCAAGTTCTAACAAGTTTTAAGTTGATGTTGGGTGACTTATTTTTTAATGAAAATTATAGATTTTTACTTATGTGTGTTTTAACCTTGCATATTGTTTCTACTTGAAGGTTGAAGTTCATCATAAAGAATAAAACGATGTTGGAGAATTGACTTTGTTTTTTGGGAGAAAAAAATGGGAATTATGGCTATTACATTAGCACTTGAATTTATCTATGTTTGTATTAATGTTTTAGTTTGAACAAGTTTCCATGAATGTTTTTCAAATATTGGATTCATCCCCAATCTATTTGTGAAGACAAGATATATTTTTAATTTGTCTTCCAACAATATTGGACCCCAAAAAGTCTTTAGTAGACTTATGTAAATATTTTTTAGGTATTAAATAATGTATTCAACTTCATAGAATCTTATTAATATTAAACGACATATAGATTATCTTTCTACTATTTATATAGTTCTATTAATTTTCTTTTCTAAAATTTATTGAACTCTAAGTTGACTAAAACATTGGTAAAGCTAATTTATATTGTTTATTTTAGAATTAGAAAACTTTCATTTTTTCCATTAAGACTGGAAGGTGTGGTGCAGGATAGGAGTGAGTGGAAAGGAACCGTACCCTGCTACACTACACCAGGGGTACGGTTTAGGTAGTGTGGGGAACGGGTAGAGGAGGATACTAGTTGAGCTACAATATTTTCCCTAATTGTTAATTAGAGCTATTTGATGCGATTAATAGGAGGATACTAGTGCCAGTAGTGCGGGTGTGAGATTTAGCATTCTCCTACTCTAGGTAAATCTTTTCACTATGCTTGTGGGTCGAAGGCACTAATGCCGACCCACCAAATTGTTTATGTAGAAAGCTAGCTGTTATGTGACTCTTATATTTTTGTAAAATTGGGTTGAAATAGACCCCAGGGATGGGACCATTATTTTATGATCAGGTTGAAATAAATCCCAGGGCTGGGCCCATAAGGATATGATAGGTTAAAAGAAACCCCAAGGTTGGGCCCCAGGGCTAGGCCCATGATTGTATATTAGATGGAATATACCCCAAGGCTAGGGTTAGTTTTATGTTTGGTATGTGGTAATTTAGGGAACTCACTAATCTTTTCGCTTACAGTTTACGTTTATGGTTTCAGGTATTTCCGGTACGAAAGTGAAGGGCCCGACTTGATAGCACAACATCCTCCCCTCATGGTTTTCGCACTATTTGGATATTGTACTTTGATGTTTTTTTGATATTGTGTTTTGCGATTGACTTGGAGACATTTGATGTATGGAACTAATGGTTTTAACAAATAAAAATTTATCACTGATTTTGGGTTGTTACATCATCTGATGTTTCATTTACACTTGGTTTTGATGTTGGTTTGGTTGGGGTTTTACAACTTTGAATTTTTAAGGGTTATTTTTGAAAGAATTTTCTAATTAACAATTCATGATGTTTTATAAGACTTCCACTTACGTTTTCTGATAATAATTGGTTAAAATAAAAGGAAATTTTTAGGTGAAAAAATAACGATGTTACAACATTGGGGCTATTCCATATGTAATGTTGGGCAAGGTTCTGATGTAAAATGAGGTTATTGTCATTTATAAGAAAAATGCCAAGCTTGGTGAAATTCATATTTCACCTGCTCTACAAGCTGTGTTGGATGATAGGAATGTTCAGAGAAGAGCTAGTGAAAAGACAAAAGATAAAGTTAAAAACCCACAAATGAAATTGAAGAAGAAAGTAAAGGTTTCGGTTGTTGATAAAGAAGATGATGAGAATATTGTAAGTGATATTCGTTTTGAGGATGATGTGATCAACGAAGATACTACAAGATCTTCAAATCCTCACACATCGGAGCAACCATCTACTAGTGGTGTACAAATTCAAACTGTGATCCCTAAGTCTTCGTAGACTTTCAAGGTATCTGTTGTTTCTACTATAACTACACCTCCGATTCCATTTCAAATTGAGAATGATATTTTGCAGAATATCATTAATGAGCTGATTCCAAATCTTTCTTAATCTCAATCACCACCCGTTCCACCTCTTTCACCACCACCTACAAACTATCAACCTTAAACCACTACAATTTAAATTCCTATTCCACCAACATCATCTACTCAAACAACAATTTCATTTCATACTCCTATTTCACATATTCTACCACTCAACCACAAACCACTATTGTTCCACCACCATCTACTATGTGACAACCCGAAACTTTTATCTTGTACATTAAATCTTTGCATCCGTATTTAAACTTGATTTTATCATCTTTTAACGCCATTTAAGGGTCCATAGGAGTGTTCTAGGCTTAGTATAACCTAGAAATGAGTCTTAAGAAGGGTTAGAAAGTGTGTAACATCACAAAATCGGGCCAAACACACCAAAGAAGGTGTGTGCGGCCGCACACCCAGCCGTACACACCCTCCAGCCTCACACCTGACCCTATATATATTGGAAGAGACCCCCTTCATTCACTCTTTTCCTCCTTTGGCTGCACTCTACCTTCTCTCACTACTTTCTCTCTCTAAGAACTTCATCCAAGAATACTTAAAAGGCCTCAAAAACGTGAACCACTTCATCATTCAGCTTGTTATAGTGGTAAGACACCTGAATCTAAGCATAAAAAACTCATAGTGTTCTTCGTGTTCTTCGTGTTCTTCATCCTTTAAAGGTGTACGGCCGCACACCTTCATAAGGTGGCCGCACACACACTAAACTCTCCAAAGCGAAGAGTTTTGGCCCCAAAATCGATGTTTCAGACTCAAATGAGGAGTGTACGGCCGCACACTCCTGTGTACGGCCGCACATACCCTCTGTACGGCCGCACACTCCTGTGTGCAACCGCACACGCAGTCTGGCCGCACACCCTAACCGCACACCTGGCCTCACACACATAAAAGTCGAGTTTTTTGGCCTTACACTCAATTCTAAAGCCCTACACTCATTTGGGGACTTCCATAGGTGTTTGTAACACCTAATCCTAAGCGTTTTCACGTCCCTAAGATGTGTCCATGTGTCTAATAGTGACTATATACCCTAAGTGTAATCATATATGTGTTATTATATGTTACTAGGATCCACTTGCGTACGAAACATCGGTTGACTCTCAATTGTGCTTTCGGATCCTACGATAAACAGTGAGTTCATACCCCTACACCTTTTACCGAGTTTTTCATGTTTTCAAGGGGGGGGGGGGGAATACAAGCAAACGTACAAGGAAACTTGTACTCAAAACTTATCATTTCGTGTGAACTACTTACATGTTCAGCATGCTTTTAACACAGAAAACCGTTTTACCGACCGATTAAGAAATCACACGTAGAAACAGTTTTTCAAAACTAAAGCAAGGAAACTTGTGAATCTTATCATAAAATGTCATATTTTACAAAGGATTCATGCCAACCATAAACAGGATTTTCCATATTATTACTTGTAAATTCGTTATCTTAAGATTGGAGACACGTCCTTGGTAACACTCCACCGGAATACACAAGTGTAGGACTATCCCTGTAACCAGAATCTCCTGGAGGGAGAGCGTGACTATAAGTATTTTTACAAAGAGTATACTTTTAAAATATAAGTATTTTTACAAAAAGTATACAAGTATACCCGAGTACTAGAAACCGTGTCATGAGTAGAACAAAACAAAAGTATTTTGGATGTTGAGCACTACGGTTAAACCTGGGCAGTTGTGTAATCATGTCTAGGGTCAATATAGCCTGATCAACTATATTCATTCGAGACATGACCAACATGTGTTTGGGAGTGACTTTGGTGTTGCAACAGGCCTAAAACTTACCCAGAAACCATCCAACTTAAAATACTATAGGAGTATTTTAGTCAGAGCCAAATACATTGTAGGAGTCCATTCCTAGTGTTACTACTTATTCCTTTTAGCGATAACTTAGCTGTATTGATAGCTCTTCCTTGTTTATCGCTTAGTAGAACACTGTAACTATGATAGTGAGATATATCTATTGCTTCATATCTCTTGATCCGAATTTCCAGAGGACTTACCATCCTCTTCTTCCTGGTTGTTTCTAGAACAAGATGCCTCCCCGAAAGAGACCTATCAGGAGAGACGACGACACTCCACCACCACCACCACCCCCTCAGTTCGATCCCGTTATGTTCCAGGCAGCTGTTACCGCTGTTGTGGCGGCCGCAATGTCTCAAATGAATTCCGGCGGATCTAGCGGGCAGGGGAGTGGTACTCATCCCCAAAATCATGAAGATGGTCAGGGACACCAGAAGGAGTGCTCCTATAAAGACTTCATGAACGCAAAACCCACATCCTTCGATGGCACTGGAGGTGTCATTGCCCTGACTCAATGGTTCGAAAAGATTGAGTCCATTTTCAAAATTTGTGCCTGTTCTGAAGCCAACAAAGTAAAATTTGCCGCGTGCACTTTCGCCAACAGGGCACTGACTTGGTGGAATGGTCGGGTCAAATCCCTAACCCTAACGGTGGCAAATGCTATGGGTTGGGAAAGCCTAAAGGAACTCATGATAGGTGAATACTGCCCACGAGGCGAGGTGCAGAAACTAGAGCACGAACTCTGGAACCTAAGGATGAAGGGTTCCGACATTGCTGCCTACACATCTAGGTTTGAAGACCTAGTAGTTCTCTGTCCGAGAATGGTCACCCCGGAAAGCAAAAAGGTTGAAATATACATTTGGGGACTGACCCTCATAGATCATGGAGACGATCTCGACGATCTCGACGAAGTGTCTGGCACAGACCCTCATAGATCACAGACCCTCATAGATCGGCCAACTACATTTGATAGCGCCAAGTGTCTGGCACAGACCCTCATAGATCATGGAGACGATCTCGACGAAGTGACAGCCTCTCCTGAACCGGCTAAAGGGAGTGGTGAGAAGAGAAAATCCTGGAAACAAAGAAAGGGTCAGTCTTCGCAGGAGCCCTCAAAGAAGCAACACACAGTGGTAGTCCACGCTCCTGTTACCCCTGTCACTCAAACACCTACCAGTAAATACGCTGGTACCCTTCCTCGGTGCGACAAGTGTAACTACCACCATAATCCTGGCCCATGTCGTGAAATGTTGTGCTCTAACTGTGGCAAAAAGGGGCACACGATTCGATTTTGCAAAACACCAGCTCAACCAACCAATCAAACATCTGGAGCAGGCGTCGGTCAAGCCTGCTATAATTGTGGAGAAGTCGGGCACTACAAGAGAAACTGTCCCAAGGCAACAACAGCTGGTGGCACAGGGAGAGTACTGACGATGGGACGCGAGGAGGCAGTCACTGATCCCACAATTGTTTCGGGTACGTTCCTCCTCGACAACTCTTACGCATGCATTCTTTTCGATTCTGGTGCGGAGAGAAGTTTTATTAGCCATGCATTTAAACATCTCCTTAAACATAAACCTCAACCCTTAATCGAAACATTTACCGTCGAGATGGCTAATGGTGAGAAAGAGAGCTCTAATGAGATATACGTAGGCTGTACCCTTACCTTAAACGATCACTCTTTTCCTATCAACCTTATGCCAGTCTCCATAAAAAGCTTTGATGTCATCATCGACATGGATTGGTTGAGCCCCAATCATGTTGATATCCTTTGTTACGAAAAAGCTATCCGTCTCAATCTTTCCCCAAACGAAACTCTTGTAATCTACGACGATAAACTCAGTTCAAACTTTCGCATCATTTCGTGCATCAAAGCCCAGAGACTCCTGAGGAAGGAGTGTTATGCATTCCTAGCCCACGTCATTAACGAGAAACAGGAAGTTAAAGACCTCGAGAGCATCCCCGAAGTCTGCAATTTTCCCGATGTTTTTCCAGAAGATCTCCCGGGAATTCCTCCCGAACGCCAAGTCGAGTTTCACATCGACTTAGTCCCCGGAGCTACCCCCGTAGCTAAATCTCCATATCGCCTAGCACCAGCAGAAATGCAGGAGCTATCTAGTCAGCTCAATGAGCTGCTCAACAAAGGATTCATCAGACCGAGTTCCTCACCCTGCGGAGCCCCAATCTTCTTCGTGAAAAAGAAGGATGGATCCTTTCGAATGTGTATCGATTATCGAGAGCTGAACAAGCTCACAGTCAAAAACCGTTAACCTCTTCCTCGAATCGATGATCTCTTCGACCAACTCCAAGGAGCCAACTACTTTTCGAAAATAGATTTAAGATCAGGGTACCATCAGCTACGAGTCCATGAGGGCGATGTTCCTAAAACAGCCTTTCGGACTCGATATGGTCACTACGAGTTCGTAGTTATGCCCTTCGGTCTAACCAACGCACCGGCTGTGTTCATGGACCTGATGAACCGGGTGTGTCGTCCTTTCCTAGACAAGTTCGTTATCGTATTCATTGACGATATACTTGTCTATTCTAGAAACGAGGAAGATCACAAACAGCACTTGAGATTGGTGCTGGAAACTTTAAGGGCGGAGAAACTTTACGCAAAGTTCTCCAAGTGAGAATTCTGGATTCGTAGAGTAACCTTTCTAGGTCACGTGGTAAGCAAAGAAGGCATACACGTGGACCCCTCCAAAATCAAAGCGATAGAGAACTGGTCAGCACCGAAGACACCCACGGAAATCCATCAATTCTTGGGTCTCGCTGGCTACTATCGCAGGTTCATCCAGAATTTCTCCCGAATTGCCAAACCCTTAACCACTCTGACTCAGAAAGGCGTACCCTTTTGTTGGAGTGAAAAGCAAGACACTGCGTTCCAAACGTTAAAGCAGGCCCTACGCAGCGCACCTATCTTGTCTCTGCCCGAAGGGACAGAGGACTTCGTTGTCTACTGTGATGCCTCCAATCAGGGCCTAGGCTGTGTTCTCATGCAACGGGGAAAAGTCATTGCTTATGCCTCAAGACAGCTGAAAGCACACGAAGTCAACTACACGACGCACGACCTAGAATTGGGAGCAGTGGTCTTCGCATTGAAAATATGGAGACATTATCTCTACGGAACCAAGTGCACTATCTTCACCGACCACGAAAGTTTGCAGCATATCTTCGATCAGAAGGAGCTGAACATGAGACAACGGCGATGGGTTGAGCTACTCAGCGATTACGAGTGCGAAATCCGCTACCATCCCGGCAAGGCCAATGTGGTGGCAGATGCCCTCAGCCGGAAAGAGTACTCAGGTCGTAGAGTGAAGGCACTGACTATGACTATCCATTCCCACTTACCCGCTCAAATCAAGGAGGCTCAGCTGGAAGCCTTGAAACCGGAGAACATGTCTGGTGAAGCTTTAAGAGGAATGGAAAAGAACCTAGAGATCAAGGGAGACGGAATATATTATTTCATGAACCGAATCTGGACCCCAAAGTTCGGTGGTTGCAGAGAGGTTGTGATGAACGAAGCTCACAGGACCAGATACTCCGTTCACCCAGGATCGGACAAGATGTACCTCGATCTCAAGAAACTGTATTGGTGGCCGAACATGAAAGCAGAGATCGCTACCTTCGTGGGCAAGTGCCTGACTTGCGCCAAAGTGAAGGTTGAATATCAAAAACCCTCAGGTCTACTCCACCAGCCGGAGATACCTGAATGGAAGTGGGAGAGAATTTCCATGGACTTTATCACAAAATTACCCAAATCTCCGAGTGGGCACGGCACCATCTGGGTAATTGTCGATCGACAGACTAAATCCGCCCACTTCCTGCCAATCAAAGAAACTTTCAAAATGGAGAGACTCACGCGAATCTACATCCAAAAAATAGTCCGACTGCACGGTGTGCCTGTGTCCATTATCTCCGATCGAGATAGTAGGTTCACCTCGAGGTTCTGGCAGTCACTACAGAAAGCTCTTGGAACTAAACTGGATATGAGCACAACTTATCATCCTCAGACTGATGGACATAGTGAGAGAACAATTCAGACATTGGAAGATATGTTGAGAGCCTGCGTCATCGACTTCGGCGTGTCATGGGACACTCATCTTCCTTTGGTTGAATTTTCCTACAACAACAGTTACCAGACCAGCATCAAGGTTGCACCCTTCGAAGCCCTCTATGGCCGCAAGTGCAGATCCCCTCTGTGCTGGGCTGAGGTGGGTGACACGCAGCTTGCTAAGGGACAAGTCCCTGACAGCAATCTCACCGGTCCAGAAATCATCCGCGAAACCACAGAAAATATCGTATAAATCCGAGAACGACTGAAAGCCTCGCGCGATAGACAAAAGAGCTACGCCGATAAACGACGAAAACCCTTGGAATTCCAGGTGGGAGACCGTGTCCTGTTGAAGGTCTCGCCCTGGAAAGGCATGATATGCTTCGGAAAGCGTGGAAAGCTGAATCCAAGATACATAGGAACGTTCGAGATCCTCGCCAGAATCGGTCCTGTAGCCTACAAACGCCGATTACCTCAAGAGCTTAGTAACATTCATCCCGTCTTCCACGTCTCAAACCTTAAGAAGTGCTTATCATAGAATGTCATATTTTATAAAGGATTCATGCCAACCATAAACAGGATTTTCCATATTATTACTTGTAAATTCGTTATCTTAAGATTGGAGACACGTCCTTGGTAACACTCCACCGGAATATGCGACTGTAGGACTATCCCTGTAACCAGAATCTCCTGGAGGGAGAGCGTGACTATTGTGTATAGATCTATACGGGACTGACTACCCCGCACCTCGCTGCTAGCTACAGTTGGACCGTCAGGTCTACGGGTGACAATGTCATAAAAGATACTGGCCACCGTTACGTGCCATATCCAGTTTAATGTATGGTTATAGAACTCGCAACATAGATAATGGAGATTTACTTTTGGTAATAATGAACCTAGTGAACTAGCCTCAAAGTAATAACCGTTTTGATAACTAGAGGGTACCAGTAGTACCCTTAGGAATTAGTTCACTACTTACTTATTAGTTTTATGTTCATGATAAAGCTAATACACCTCACTAGAAGTAACAGAGTTTTTCAGGGAAAACTATACCTAACGATGCAAGTATGGTAGATACTTGCACACTTCATTTCGGAATCGATAACCAACCTTCAACTTTTAAGGAAAACATAGGGTTTTCATGGGATAACTTAACCTTTGACAAATAGGCTGTATAACAAATGGATAATCAAACTTCTTTCATAAGAAAATATGGGATTTTCTTGGAAAACAACTTTTCATTAAATTAAAGGAACATTTCTTTCACCAGAATCAACCGCTTATGAACTCACCAGCTTTATGCTGATATTTCTAAAACTGCTTGTATTCTCAGGGCAACCATAGACAGGTATTTCAGTCAACTTTTGGAGAAGACGGAGCATTTTTGAAGTCACGTCTTTACTTTTGCTATATACTGATATGTATAAACCAAGTTTTTGAACAATGTAAATATAATGGTTGTGTTTACTATGCTTGCTATACAACTGTTGTGATACTACGCATGACGTCACTCCGCCCCAGAACATTTCCGCCGCTGGTTTCGGGGTGTGACAGATTGGTATCAGAGCTTTTGTTTATAGTAAACTAAGTATACCGAACCTTACATGGTATACATCTATAAACACTAAGGGGCCGAAGTGCTCTGAACTAAAAGTATACTTTTAAAATATAAGTATTTTTACAAAGAGTATACAAGTATACCCGAGTACCAGAAACCGTGACATGAGTAGAACAAAACAAAAGTATTTTGGATGTTGAGCACTACGGTTAAACCTGGGCAATTATGTAATCATGTCTAGGGTCAATATAGCCTGATCAACTATATTCATTCGAGACATGACCAACATGTGTTTGGGAGTGACTTTGGTGTTGCAAAAGGCCTAAAACTTACCCAGAAACCATCAAACTTAAAATACTATAGGAGTATTTTAGTCAGAGCCAAATACATTGTAGGAGTCCATTCCTAGTGTTACTACTTATTCCTTTTAGCGATAACTTAGCTGTATTGATAGCTCTTCCTTCTTTATCGCTTAGTAGAACACTCTAACTATCATAATGGGATATATCTATTGCTTCATATCTCTTGATCCGAATTTCTAGAAGACTTACCATCCTCTTCTTCCTGGTTGTTTCTAGAACAAGATGCCTCCCCGAAAGAGACCTATCAGGAGAAACGATTACACTCCACCACCACCACCACCCCCTCAGTTCGATCCCGTTATGTTCCACGCAGCTATTACCGCTGTTGTGGTGGCCGCAATATCTCAGATGAATTCCGGCGGATCTGGCGGGCAGGGGAGTGGTACTCATCCCCAAAATCATGAAGATGGTCAGGGACACCAGAAGGAGTGCTCCTATAAAGACTTCATGAACGCAAAACCCACATCCTTCGATGGCACTGGAGGTGTCATTGCCCTGACTCAATGGTTCGAAAAGATTGAGTCCATTTTCAAAATTTGTGCATGTTCTAAAGCCAACAAAGTAAAATTTTCCGCGTGCACTTTCTCCAACATGGAACTGACTTGGTGGAATGGTCGGGTCAAATCCCTAACCCTAACGGTGGCAAATGCTATGGGTTGGGAAAGCCTAAAGGAACTCATGTAGCTGAATACTGCCCACGAGGCGAGATGCAGAAACTAGAGCACGAACTCTGGAACCTAAGGATGAAGGGTTCCGACATTGCTGCCTATACATCTAGGTTTGAAGACCTAGTACTTCTCTGTCCGGGAATGGTCACCCCGGAAAGCAAAAAGGTTGAAATATACATTTGGGGACTGACCCAGCCGACCAAAGGAAATGTTTTGGCCGCTCGGCCAACTACGTTTGATAGCGCCAAGTGTCTGGCACAGACCCTCATAGATCATGGAGACGATCTCGACGAAGTGACAGCCGCTCCTGAACCGGCTAAAAGGATTGGTGAGAAGAGAAAATCCTGGAAACAAAGAAAACTGTCAGTCTTCGCAGGAGCCCTCAAAGAAGCAACACACAGTGGTAGTCCACGCTGCTACTACTCCTACTGTTACCCCTGTCACTCAAACACCTACCAGTAAATACGCTGGTACCCTTCCTCGGTGCGACAAGTGTAACTACCACCATAATCCCGGCCCATGTCGTGAAATGTTGTGCTCTAACTGTGGCAAAAAGGGGCACACGATTCGATTTTGCAAAACACAAGCTCAACCAACCCATCAAACATCTGGAGCAGGCGTCGGTCAAGCCTGCTATAATTGTGGAGAAGTCGGGCACTACAAGAGAAACTGCCTCAAGGCAACAACAGCTGGTGGCACAGGGAGAGTACTGACGATGGGACGCGAGGAGGCAGTCGCTGATCCCACAGTTGTTTCGGGGTGTGACATACTAAAACTCTAGTTTCTGAACCTATTCATACTTCTCCAGTTCATAATGAAGAAAATATGGCAGGAGGTGATGATGAGTTCACAGTTTCTCATGATGAGGAAGTTGAAGTCACTAGAACTTTTCAACCATTTGTTGAACCAATGTTAGCTCAATATCTTTTAGATGATTTGTAGGAAGGTACAACTAGTTGTCCAATTACCAAGAGAGAATATCAATTGATTAATCGGAAGCTTAGTGCCCTTGTTCGCAGAGCATATTCCTTTTCTCCAACCAATTTTCAAAACTTAATGATTGGGCATGAATATACCATGAAGTCAATCCTTTCTAAGAGTAAAAAATTCTTTGATGCTCAGGAAAAGTTACTCACTAACACAACTATAAAAACCAATGAAGCTCTTTCTAAGGCTAATGCAGCTCTATATAAAGTTAATTTTGTTATCTCAGAAGTTTAAACTCTAAAAATGTTAAACATCTACGACAATACTGGTCATCATCAGACAATCACTGGTTCTATCAACCCTCATGTTGAACACTATGATTTTGAAGAAAGAATGGTGAATCTCTTAGTAGAAATGGAGAATAAGGTGAAGTCTCTTTAGTTGGAGTTGAGACAAGTGAAAAGGGATTTTGTGAAAAACGATGAAGAGCTATTTCTTGTTAAAGGAAAGAATATCGAGATAAATCAACGACTTGTTCACATTGTGGAAGAAAAAGATGCTCCTCATGTTGATTATATGTCTCATATGCTTGATGTAAAACTCAAACCTATATTTTCGCAAGTTTGTGCTAATGCAGGTGTTACAAGTAGTAGGGATACTTCATAACAAGGGCGAGGTGTTACTCAAGGGAATGATGCTCAAGACGATATTCCTTTATGTGAAACCTATATGTTGTTCCTCCAATGGTTAAGAAGCATGATGCTCCAAAGGTTACTTACAGATCACTAAAAAGGAGATTGGGTCATATTACTCCTAAAATTCCATAAATCTATAACGTTGATATGGGAACAAGTTATGTGAGAATTGTTTTGCATAATGAAATTGATCCAAGTGATATAGAGGTTAAAAAAGTAGCTCAAGTGAAAATGGATGAAGAATTAGAAAGAATGAAGAAGCTTCAGATTGAGCTCGATAGACAAGATGCTGAGAAAAGAAAAAAAAAGCAACCGAAGAACATTAAAAGATCTACGACCAGAATGGACTATTGCGAGAATTCCAAATGAGGTGATTAAGAATGTTGAAAAGTATTTGCTAGAACCAAGATATTCTTTTGTAACAGACAATAAGAGTGATTGCCAGTTAGAACCAAGAACATTTCTGGAATTCCTTTATTGGCTAGAATGTTGAAAAGTATTGGCTAGAACCAAGAACATTTTTGGAATTCCTTTATCGAACAGTACTACTAACAAAAATCTTTTCAAGTTTTATGTCACTTATTCGAAGTCGCAATAAGAAGTTTGGATTCTGAAGAAGATTGGTGCAGTGAAAAAGATTGAAGAAGTTAATGCGAAAGTGCATAGGAACTACAAATCATAGTGTTGAGAGGATCAAATAATGAAATTCATTCATATTTGTTGATCTTTCGATCATGAGTCCCTATGATTGGATTATGTTGTTTGGTATGTTGAATAAGCATGACTCAAAATTTCCAACTCAACTTCAACACTTAAAGCGAATGTTGATATCGTATGTCGTGGAGTTGTGCAATATGGATATTGATGTCGCTCAATTTTTGAAGAAAAACGTAAATGTTAAACCGAGAAAACAATCAACAAATATTAAAGAGATGAGAGATGGGTTTTTACAAAAGGAACCATGAGGTATCGCATTCAAAGTGCATGAAAATCTTACTGTGAAGAATTGCATGTTGTATCTCCAATACAAGCATTGTTATTGTTGGATTAGTGTCTAAATCCATAACTATAATTGGTATATACTTGACCCGACCCGGCATGGTCCATTTGGGTTGCATGACATCGGAACAATTTCGGTAGAACTTTTATGAGAAGAGGATATTTGTGACATATTAATATATTATAAGTTCTAATATATTAATATGAAATCATATTATTTAATTAGTATTGATCAAGAATTAATTTGGAATTAATTTAGTGATCAAAAGAGACTAATTAAATATATGGTGATTGATTGTGTAAATCATTCATTCTTATATATGTGGGCTTATGATCCATGATTCCTTATGTTGGCTCTAACCCATGTGGTGACCTAAGGATACTCCATGGATGTTAAAACCCATGGAGCATAAGGAATGGGTAAAGTCATGAGTTACATGGTGTAACCCTAATAGCCACACTATATAAAGACCCCATTGGTTGGTGAAATTGGCACTAGTGTGGATACACAAGAGGGCAAGCCGATTTCTATGATTCAATTATCCTCTCTCATGGTTATTCCAAATGTTCATGATGTTGTGTGAACCATTTGAGGTGTCACACTTGGGGCACTAGGCTCTTAAGCTTCATGGAATCAAGCTACAACAAAGTGGTATGTAATTCTACTAGATTTTATATTACATGTACTTTATATTATGCTAGTTAGAACAATACCTTGGAAAATTGATATTTGCATGTAAATTAGAGAAAATATAGATCCAAGGTATTTAGGGTTGCATGTACACTATAGGAGTGTTAGAATGCTCAAAACCCAACAGTGGTATCAGAGACTAGGCTTGTTTTCAATTATACTTGATGCTATTTGCTGAAAATGTCGAAAACCTGCTCACTGGACAGTGGACTCGCCGAGTCCATGAAGGAACTCGACGAGTTCGTGTGCATCTTCAACCAACTTTGCGAGTCAGTTCATGAACTCGACGAGTTGGTGCTCCTGAGTGCAGATTTTCGTGTTTTGGTGCTGGAATTGGTCTAGAATCATTACCTTTAATTGTTTTGGACTTATAAAACCTGTTTTTTGATGTGGTAAAGATTATGCTAAACCAATTTCAATGTTATAATCAAAGTTTCAAGTTTTATATATGTTTATATGATTCTTGAAAATTGTTGATATGGATTGTTCATGCTTATGAGTTTTAGTAGATCATAGGAATTATATGCAAATTGTTTGTTAGTGTAATTATTGATCTTAATGAAATTGTATGGACTCCATAACTTGTCCTCAAGTTATGGATTACCAAAAGTTTTATGTGTTACCTTGTTTTATGACTTAATTTAGATTAATGAAAAAACTTATGTGTTAGTTGTTTTCAATCCAAATTAATCTACAAATTGTTCATAAAATGTGTTTTTGTAACTTGTTCTCAAGTTATATGAAAAGACACATTTATGATTCTTAAAGCTCATAAAAAAAGGCATAGGTTACAAAATGAAGAGTCTTTTTCATAAATAGTTTTTTATGAACTCCATAACTTGTCCTCAAGTTATGGATGTTCAAGAGTCTCTTCATTTAAGTTTTTAAAACTTTAATTAAACTCATAAGTTATGAAAATCCAAGAGTTTTGAATAGTTTCAAAACTTGCCCTCAAGTTTTGGAATTTGTAAAGATTTACTTATGAATGCTTTAATTCCAAATCAAGCCCTAGAATTTCAAAAGTTTAAAATTCAACCCTTATACTATTATTATAATTTTAATTATATAGATATGTATAAGATAAAGTCAGTCTTACCATTAGTATGCCTCATTCACGAAGTCGGTCTATAAGGGGGGTATAAGGTTACTGCCTATAAAATGACAGTTTAATGGGTGTCCACTCTCACCCACTGCTTCCTTGACTGGTGGAGGGTCGTTAGCCGAACGGGTAGGATAGGACTATAATTCTCCTTTAATTAAAAGTATAATGATAAATACTAAGTAACTAAACACTTATAAATTCCCAATCTTAGTTACATAGGAAAATGTGAAATGGTGCTAACCCATGAAATTGCACTTTGCACCCTTGTTAAGTCGTTAGTGGAGCGTGTGTGGGTAACCGACACACTAACCTGGGACTGACCAAGTGTGGAAAAGGGTAACTTAAGTTTATCATAGATCGGTGGAGCGTGTGTGGTTAACCGGCACATCGATTAGGTGATAAATATTAAGGGTACCAAGTTAATTTGCATGGTTATTCACACCTTGTTTGTGATCCTCGGCATCCCAGTCACAAACTTGAGAGGGCACAATCGAGATTCAAACATGCCATTTAAAGTTCAATGTATCTCAAAAGATCTAGGAGTTTCAAATCCAATTAAAACTTAAATAGTTTATTTCGTTTTAATTGTGGAAATTGGTAAATCGTCATTTACCTACCTTCAACTATTTTATAACTTGGATTACGGCATCCCTCTTCCGGTTATAAATAGGTTGTTGGATCCTAGCCTTAATATTTCATAATGGGTGTTATATTAAGGACTTTAAATCAACTAAACTTGAATTTCTCCCATTATAGATGTTTAGTTAAGACAACTATGGTCTTCCCAAATCTTCAGGAACAAGCTTTCCTAATGAAGATGGTATCCCACATGGCAATCAAGGTGAAAGATTAATCCCTTTGTTGTGTATTAATGGGACTGGAAATCATGCTTCACTTCCTCTACCTCCTCCAATTATTCTCCCTATCCCACAAGTTCAAATACTTGAAAAGTTCAAGGTCACTCAATCCCTATTAGCAAGTCGGGAGAGTCGGGTGTCGAAGTCTCGAGGTAGCTGGTTGTTGACTTGGTCCCTCAGTCACAACCTGATGAAAGATCAAGACATGACCCATAATGATCTTACCTATTTGCTTGATGCTGCTAAATCAACAATGATTTGGAGCACTGGTAAAGCAAATTAGAATGGAAGATCAAATTCCCAAACTTATTAGGACATTGAAAATGGTAACATTAGAAGTCCAGAAAAGCTTTCTCTTCCCAATGGAAAGGGATAGGCCATGGTCAAGTCATTTGACTTAATGGTAAAGAGAAAGGATAAGTCTGGGATAGTCTCATGTACCATTTCCAAAGAGTCCATATGTTTCTTTTGCCAAAAGAAGGGGCATTTGTTGCGAAGCTGCCAGATTTACCTGAAAGATCTGGTAAAGTCAAAAGTTTGACTCTACTTCAGGTAAAAGTCCATTATATAACTCCATTAAGTTCCTATTTGGAGATTCTTAATACATGATGTAATGTAATTACATTTTGATGTTTTGGAAGAATCAAAGGAAGCTGAAAGAAAAAGTGTGCTAATTTTGATCGCGAAGATGGATTTCGATCGCATGGTTCGATGATCAGAATTTTGAGCTGCTTAAGAGTTATGATATATTGCTTAGGAATAGATAACAACATGTTTTTCATATGTATTTGCATTGTAAGGATAAGATTTCTCCGCAAAGTTTAAAAATAAATTAAAATTTTGATTTATTTATTTTAAGTATCCTTACAATGGCATTTGTGAAAAATTGTTGTTTATATGTTTCCATTGATAGCAATATTGGAAAATGGATTTGATTCTTTCATTTGTGGTAGTGTCATAATTTACCAAATAAGGAAAGATTCTCATCACCCAAGTTTCAGTTGGATAGAAACTTGGAATCATGCAAGCTGAATTATGTGATGAATGAGAATTTTCATCTTTGGGAAATTAAGACTAAGTCCTTGTTCACATGTATATGTGAGTCAAGTGAAGGACTAAGGAATTGGGCTGGTCAGTCCACCACAAAATCGATAAGACTATCCGTCAAGATTTACTAAAGTTTAGTAAATATGGTTATGCTTACAAGCTTAAGTGCAATTCTGAAGCATTGGAAAAGTTTCAATGTATGGCAGAACGGATGAGAAGAATCAAATAAGGCAGAAAGATAAAAGTTTCTCCAACCTAAAGAGACGGGAGAGTACTTGAGTATCTTGTTTTATGATTATCTTAGTGATTTTGAAACCATATCACAATTGATCCTCTAAGGACACCTTAGTGCATTTGTTTGGCTGAGGAGAGGAATCGTGAATTGTTGCAATGGTTAAATCAAAAGGTAAATCATACTTCGTTCCAAAATCAAGTCTTAGAGTCATACTCCAAGATTGAGCCTTGAGTGACATAATCTTAAGAAAGGTTTAAAACACTTATCAAATGTAGAGTAAAATGTTTTCTACTCTTGTACATTTGAAATTGGTTAGATGTGATGTCTTGGATAAGACAAAGACCATCTAAGACCAATTGTGTGAAGTGCTTTTCCTTGATAGCAATCCGCACTAACTCTTGAATATTTGTTTTGTCAAGGAATGGTTCTTAACAAGTGAATCTTATATGTCAAGAGGACAGTGGGAGTCTTGAAAAGGTCTTGAGATAGTTTCAAGAACTAATCAAGAATATTGTTAATCACTGGCCCACGACTTGAGGTTTGTAACCTATCGTGTTGACATATTCTTATTTCTGTGTCTATTCCAGTAAAAGTTGTCCATGTATGTGAGTTCTAAGAGTTCTCAATTGTTTGCATAACAACCTGGAAGCAATGGTAGGCCCTTGTGCTACCAAGTGGCAATTAAACAAGTTCAGTCCATATGAATTTGGATTTGTCACTAATCTTGTCTTGTGATTAAGGTTATGACAAATTAACATGGATAGGAACACTTACACCATAAAAATCTAAGTGTCATAAGGTTTCTCTCTGATTCATGAAAATGATGGTGAGGAGATTTTTTCACTAAGTAGATTTTAAGTAGATAGCAGTTGTAATATTTGCATTCTCATGTCGTTAGTGGAGCGTGTGTGGTTAACCGACACACTAACTAGTGAGAATGGCAAAAGGTCTACACACATGTGAGCTATCTAAGGAAAGGTGTATGATTTTGATAAAGTCTTATCAAAGCATCTCGTATTAGAAATCTGAACTTTGGTAAGAAAGTCAATAAAGTATTTATTTCTAGAAGTCCAGTTGATTTCTGGGTACATGTCAAAGCTAATGGGAGCATAAGTGTTATGCTAGTAAGATAATAATCATTGTGCTAGTGGGAGCATGATTACTATGGTTAGTGTTGCAAGTTAGTAATGTTAATTATAGAAAAAAAAGTTTCAATTCGCTTTGAAAAGTTGTTTTGCGATAATTAAGGGAGAGGATTTTATACTTCATTCCAATTCTACAAGCTTAGATTGAGATTTTAATCAATTTTAGTCAAGGATATATATGAATGTTATGTTGGAATGGTTCAATATAAGGAAATTCTATATATGATGCATTCTCAAAATTCGATTATGATTACGGCATACCTCTTCATAGTTCGAATTATGAGAACATGGAAAATAAAAATTTTATAGCATGAATCGTGTCCCATATGCTTCGGGTATAGGATCGATTACATGTGCTATAATATTTATCCATTCTAAATTTTCCAAATGCCTAGGGTATTAAGAGGGAAAAAGGAGTAGAACTGGATATGAATAAAATGATTAAGCAATTGTCGAGGACAATCTGAGGTTTACCAAAGATTGGTTGCTCATGGACAATTGGAAGTATATAGTTAGGACCATATTGACTTATTCTGAAAAAAGGCAACTCTTGTTCAGAAGTGATAATCAAAATGGTAATATGGAATTGTTTCCATAGGTGAAAGTTATTTTTTGAATCTTTGTAAGATTAGAAAACTTAATGCAAGAAGGATGTTCAAAGGAATGTACTTTGAATATGAGACTTTGTTTCCATGGAATTGATCTCCATTGGAATGCTCTGTAATGTTTGTTGCCAAATCTTTGTGACTTGGGCATAATCATTACAAGAGGATCAGTGCATATAAGTTTAAAATCTAACAGATTTTGATAAATGGTAGGAATTTGGAATTCTCACATTTACGACAAGGATTTGGGATTGTGAAATGAGAATCATTGGACATATGTTCAATCGATCTATTCCACAAAGTAAGGATCATAGACAAACATAGTGTGCGTACTTGGAGTATGACATAGCTATTGTTTGGACAAACATAGTGTGCATGCTTGGAGCATGGCATGACTATTGTTTTAACTCAAGTATTAAGTTGATAAAACGAAACATTATACAAAGAATAATGAGTAATCAATATGATGCTTAGATAAAAGGTGTTTTTTTTACACTCAAAGTGTTGGGGTCATATAGGATTAGTATTATTCTTGTGTTTCACTTTGCATGTTTTGACTTCCACAACAACTAGGTCATTCTTCCCGAATGACTAAGTTATTCAAACCATCCACACTCGATAATACGTTAGAAGTAGGTATTAAGGCAAGACTGTCATGAATTGGGTTTGTGGATGTCTAAAGTGTTTAGACATAACAAAAAGGTTGCTGCAACATTCACGAATGCTCCTGGAATGAGATTCGAGTATTGGACTCAACCCACGCTCATTTTAATCACTTAATGGATTTTATCACGAGTGAATCATGAGACGATAATATCTTATATTCTTCAAACCTAGAGATATGACTTGTTGACTATGAGTTGGTTATACATTGATTGCACGAAAACGCATTGGTAACTCGATGTTATAAAATGTGCCTTTGTGTATGACTCAACAAACAGTTAGTACAAGCATATAAGTCAAAGTTTATCCATTCCTTTTACCCTTAAAGGGTTAAAAGCGATATCTGTGGGCCCCTCGATGATTTAGTGATGACACCCTAAGTGCTTGGCCAAGCCTGGACTGATTTGATTTGTTCAATTAGTCGGTCGTCATAAATCTGAAATTGGGAAACAACAAATGGACAGAGAGAATGATTTTAATCCATGTCTCAGTCCATATGATATCTAGAATAGAGGAATATATGATCACTTATCTAATGGACGTGTCAGTGATTTGTTCAGAGTTCGACAGCGGCTTTAAGAGCTACGATTGCTAGTCGGGTTATGAAGCTGTACTTGCAATAATAGTTATTAGACTTATCCAAGTGGGAGACTGTTGGATTAGTGTCTAAGTCCATAACTATAATTGGTATATACTTGACCCGACCTAGCATGGTCGATTTGGGTTGCATGGCATCGGAACAATTTGGGTAGACCTTTTATGAGAAGAGGATATTTGTGACATATTAATATATTATAAGTTCTAATATATTAATATGAAATCATATTATTTAATTAGTATTGATCAAGAATTAATTTGGAATTAATCTAGTGATCAAAAGAGACTAATTAAATATATGAGAATTGATTGTGTAAATCATTCATTCTTATATATGTGGGCTCATGATCCATGGTTCCTTATGTTGGGTTTAACCCATGTGGTGACCCATGGATACTCCATGGAGGTTAAAACCCATGGAGCATAAGGAATGGGTAAAGTCATGAGTTACATGGTGTAACCCTAATAGCCACACTATATAAAGACCCCATGTTGGTGAAATTGGCACTAGTGTGGATACACAAGAGGGCAAGCTGATTTCTATGATTCAATTATCATCTCTCATGGTTATTCCAAATGTTCATGATGATGTGTGAACCATTTGAGGTGTCACACTTGGGGCACTAGGCTCTTAAGCTTCATGGAATCAAGCTACAACAAAGAGGTATGTAATTCTACTAGATTTTATATTACATGTACTTTATATTATGCTAGTTAGAACAATACCTTGGAAAATTGATATTTGCATGTATAATAGAGAAAACATAGATCCAAGGTATTTAGGGTTGCATGTACAACATAGGAGTGTTAGAATGCTCAAAACCCAACAGTTATAGATCTACAACTCTGACTGGCATATTGAATAAAACTGAGATTTTCAAGGTCAACACAAAAGTTGATATCAAGTGTGCCTCAAATATGGTTAGACGGTGGATGATCGTTCGTATTATTTTCTTGGATTGATTCCTGAAGTGTTTGAAGAGGCAATATGAGGACTGCTTTTTCAAATGAACACAAAGGGGAAGATAGTTGGGATTCATAGAATTGATAAGTTGTGTTTGAGTCCAGATGCAAAAGGTTTTTCTAGTAATGGTGTCCATTAGGTATTCAACCTAAAGTATACCAATCTCCTCAAATTATAACCTTTAATTCCTATGACACAATCTCTATAGACTTTATCAGCAAGTAATGATATACTTCCTATGGTATTTATATGAAATGATTAGACGAATACGTAACATACATTTGAAAAGAATGTGCGAATTTATGAGGCACAAAAGAATTTGAGGCACCAGAATTAAATAAGATGTGAGCAGGTCTAGAGTTGACGAGAAATGTACTAATCACAACATTCGGGTCCTAACATGCCTCCTCTATGGTAATCTAAAATGTACGATCTTTAACTTTTGGTTTGCCAAACGATTGTCAAACTCTTCAAATTTCTTAGTTAATAGCGATGCATCAAACCTGCACCCGCTCTTTATTCTCTATTGGGCCTTCGGTCCTAATCTTTGAGTTAAAACTCAATTCTCATTGCAGACTCCTGCTCCTTCTTAAATTTGGTTTATAGACTAAACCCAAGATAAGATTTTTACTTTTATTATAACAACTCGAATGGTCATATTCTAATGACCTTTGATTGCATAATGCAAAAGACACACAACGAACCAAACTCTCGTCTCTAATAGTCAAATACTATTATGTAGGTAACCTTCCTTCATGTTCTAATGTAATATAATCTCATTCTAGTATGTAGCACTTCTTGCTACAAAATTCTTTACTGTAACGGTGATTGCGATACTTCTATTGATCGCTTCGATTATCTTTTATTTCAATCTCCTGGATTAAGTTGGATGTTACATCGATCTTGGTTTTCTGAACCATGTAACATACTCGTCTTTTTCTGACTCGGTTTGATATGACCACTAGGGTCGGAAAAACAATCATTTTATGAGTCATTAATGAGATGATGGTAACGACATACATGAGTAAAACATAATCAATTAGTAGCTTCTTGGTAACCTTGTGACTTTCCCTGATCCAAGTGTGAGTCCTGTGCTTCCGGTAGTATAGGCCTCTACATCCATTCACACTTACTCATACTCGTCACAAGTTTTGTCTCGTAGTTTTCCAAGTCACCATTCAAAATCACATAGCAACTTATCACACATGAATGTGTTCAAACAAGTACATACAACAATTTCTCCTAGACTCAACTAGGGATTTCGCGTTTCTATCAACACATCTTGGATTACCTATACTCGCCTTCTAGGATTCTTCTCATGCATATGCTCGATCTAGCATATTCTAATACTTTTTCATAGGTCGATAGAAGTTTTACATCCAATTCTTCCTATAAATTCTTTCACGGGTAGTGTCTACTCTGCAAGACATACTACACCAAAATTTACTTTAGCAGTGTGGAGACAAACGGTTTCCAACTACCTGCATCATCTTCTAACTTATGTAATTCATCATGCACATTTTTTTCATATCATTATCCTTCCATGACATTGTCATTCCTTTATATGAGTAAATCTTATTCTCATAGGTGTATCTTTTAAGTCTACTTCATTGGAGTCTATCCTAGGAAGTTTGCATTATAGCTGCATCTCAGCATATTCTACTAGCTTCAACTTGGTTCTCTGTCATTCCTAACTACAACATCTCTTCTCATACAATACTATGGGTGTATTGCTTCTTCAATTAAGCATTCTATCTTACTTACACAAGTAAGTTACTTAGCCTTTTACCACTAAATGACTCAATTCACCATACTAATCCTGTATGTTAAAGTCGGCTTAACACACTATGGAACTTCCATAAGAATGTGATAGAAGTCAGTCGTTACTCAGCATTATTAAATACTAAGTCTGAGCATCCTGTATAGGGTTACTACTCAAAGTGCATACTACTTCACAATGTTTGACAAAGTCTTGGCCTATTGAGTCTGAAAACTCTATTTTCCTTTCCTTTAATCTTCATTGAAATCTTCCTAATCTTGTACAACATTAATTTCAATACTGTCGATGTATTTATCACCATCTTCGGTTCTTTCGACTCTATAAACAATCACTACTTCAATCTGGATAGCGGTGGAACAACTTCATGGATTTGCACCAACACATTTATCTCACCCAAATGTGTTTCAAACGCACATGATTTTTCCAAATATGTTATTATTTCATTAAACATTCTTTAAATGTACAATACCATTCTATAGGTATTAATACACTATTTACGATATCACTTGGTAAATATTATTTTATGATATCCCTCGATCGTTTATCTATAAAATTATCGATGTCAACTATCATAAGTCTCTTTATCACTTCGAAAAGTTTCATGTAAATTCTAATACAGAAATTCTTAGAATTCTGAACATAAAATTTTCTTTTCTAAACCAAGGTCGGCAACAAACCTTAAACTTCCTCAAGTAATAGCAATATAGGTAAGCAACCTAAAACATGCTATATTTATTTATCATTTAGCACATATTAGAATATAAGGCATATCTCCTCTTAATATTCTAGTGATTGTGTCCATTAGGTATTCAACCTAAAGTATACCAGATACATATCGTATCATCACTTAACAATCCATGTTTAAGTCTAGAAATTCTCAAAATTCCTAGTTCACTTAAACTAATTCTCCGAAAATTTTGAAGTAACTTAATATCTTAGAATACTAGGGTTTATCACTACCCAATATCCCACTTAAGTCCTTCCTATGGTTTGTATCCATATACTTATTAGGAATCCGTTCATATATTGAAGTTCCAACGATTTAAGTCTAAATACCAGTCCGTGGTATTTAGTTCACTTAAACTATTGCTCTGATACCATGATCGAAAGAACCCCTTTCATAATAAACATTATTACTCTAAGTTACTTCATCAAAACATGCTACATGCATATTTATAACAATATTTTACATTGATAGTTTGATTACAAAAGACTGGATACAAACCAACTATTTAAGTCTAATATATTACATAACTACCAAGGAATCTATTGTTCGTATACATACATGAGTATTTAAACACAAAGAAATAGTATTAACTATTCTAAATCTTCGAACATTATAAGACTATATTGGATGATTATCACCTGCAATTGTTAAACATTGAGAGGGATAAGCGATAACACTTAGTGAATTCAATAATAGATACAATATAATCTTATGCCATATATATATATATATATATATATATATATATATATATATATATATATATATATCAATATGACAGAAGCAAAGAGGAACAAGAACAACAATAACATATGCGTATCATATGTCAGGCTTTCAATATCAACTCATGATTAGATTCAAAGATTTACCATCAATGAGACATAACGATTTCAATACTTGATATACATTAATAAAGCTTCGGCCCAAATGGCACAGAATACATACAAAATTTTGATTATCATATTGCTAGAATATACAGGCTTTCAGCCCTACATAGCGCTATGTCAATACCAAAAGTGATACGTGTCATGCTCTACATGGCCAAAGGCACAAAGCTGATACCATAAGTCTTACAAGTCATGAACTTTAATATATTGGTAGATTTTAGGCTTTTAGTCCTATCTAACCTTCTGCCAATGCCATAGGGGTAGAAGTCATTCTCTTGCGCAGACATGCTCTACATGACCAGAGGCTACATACCAATACCACTGTGAATCTAAGTTCTTTTACTGATCACATGGTCAAAGGTACAGCTTTGCTATCAAAATAGCAGAAAATAATAACACGGGAAAGCAGCTCTGGATAATAACACGGGAAAGCGTATAGCACATATAACACAAATCATACAATTGTTCCTATATATTGAACTCACCGTGAAATAACCCAAGGTTAAAATAGTAATTTCAGCATCACTTCGTTCTAATAATTAAGTTTCTTCGTTGAAAACCGGGAGCTTTATTGAAAACTGGGCCTTGCGAGGGTTGAGCTTCAAACCGAAAAGATAAATTTCTCGGGCTCTTCGAGCACTTCAGAACGTATTTCGGGTGGTGGGTATGATCCCGGGGCTAAGGGGGAAGTTGAAATGATAAAAATATTGATTTAGGGGTGAAAAGGTGTAAAATATCTAACATTAACCGGGAAGTCTCGCACCTCCTTTATATAGGTGCGAGCCTCAGATCCGAGGAAGGGAAAGGAGACGCGTCGGATGCGAGGCAAGGACACGCGTCGGACACGCGCTGGAACCGCAGCCTTCGGATGCGCCATGTCTTCGGATGACGCATCAACATCGGACACGGGGTAGGCAGTGAGCGAGGGTGACGTGGGCGAAACCTGGCCATGCGAAATTCCTCAGTCCTAGTGATTTTCTCAGATTTTGTGTCCGAAACTTCTAAAATCCATACCTTTCGCATACGGGCTCCATTTTTGACATTCTTTATATGCACGCGTAGGCGAGATTATGCTCTACAACTTTCGTTTAGTCTCCGTCGGCTAACTTTGATTTATTTTTATTAATATATTTTTAACAAGCCGGGACAGGAAAAGTCCGTTAAAAATTCTTAACTTCTTCATCCGACGTCCGTTTTCGTCTATCTTTTTATCGTTGTACTACTATTGACGAGATCTTCGATTCTCGTTTAGGTTGCGTCGGCTAAAAATCACTTGATCTTTATTTCGAGTTTTTAGTTGTCTACTGCTATTCCGAAACTTAGAAAAATCATAACTTCCTCACACGAAGTCAGCTTTTGACGTTCTTTTTATGAAAATTCTCTGTTTAACGAGTACTACGATTTTCATTTAGATCACAAAGGCTATAAAGTAGTTTATCGAAAACTCACTTTTTACACCATACGGTGTCATGCCGGTTCTGTCGCGAAACTTTAAGGAGTCATAACTTCTTCGTTATAACTCGGATTTCGATGAGGTTTTTGCTTAAATGTTTCTAACAAAATTCTCTACAACTTTCAATAATAAAATCTTACTTATTTCAAATTTTATATTTTCGTTAAATTTAAATATTTCACTATTGATTGGAATCTCATAAGACTTCCAATACCTTCCGAGTGATTCTAAACATAGTTTTACTTCATTTCTAGTAAAAACTATCTGTTAGAACTCAACGCTCAATATCATATAATATTTCTTAATATTATTTATTTTTAAATTAACAAAACACGATAACTGAACGTGTATGTTACAATAATTGTAACGCTCATTTTCAGATTTACTCTGTTACTTGGGGCTGCGGTCCAGTCATTAGCTGTCACAAGGCTTAGGACTTCGGGAAAGGAAATATTTGGTCCATTTCGGATGTGGGTGTCATGGTAAAAGTTATCAAAGTATTTGATTGTGTCTTCGGAAGCCAAGAGTATAATCGTAATTTGATATCTTGTTATTTTATGAATTTAGGGTTTTGTTCGGGAGGTTTTAAGGCTTGGGTATGTTGTTAGGAGCGTAGGGCTTCTCGCCACGATTTCATGGATATAAAGTTTGTTGGAAA
Organism: Lactuca virosa; assembly: GCF_052849685.1. Classification (NCBI taxonomy): domain Eukaryota; kingdom Viridiplantae; phylum Streptophyta; class Magnoliopsida; order Asterales; family Asteraceae; genus Lactuca; species Lactuca virosa. The sequence continues at coordinate 167,440,928 of NC_136426.1, read as the reverse complement.
CGGGCCTAAGATGAGGAATTATGGTATTTTGAAGTTATTGGCAATTTTGGTCACTAATGGAAATCCCATGCATGAAGGGTGGCATGCGCGTGAGTACGCCCAACGTAAGCTGGAGTACGCCCAACGTAGTGCTGGATAAGTGAAATGCGGGTTTGGGAGATGTACACCCAGCGTAGTGCTGGATAAGTGAAACGCGGGTTTGGAAGACGTACGCCCAACGTATAGGAAGTACCCCCAACGTATGTCCAGGATCCCCAAAACCCTAATTTTAAGGGTTGGCTCACTATGTAAGCACCTTAACTCCAGGGTGTGCACCTCTCTTTCATCCTCCAGTGTCTTAAACCCTAAATCTCGCGTCATAGCTTCATCTAAGAGGGTTGTGTGCCTTGTATGTGCATTTTTGGTGGATTTTAGTGTATTTCAAGAAATGGTGGCTTGGTCCAAGGTGGTGGTTCAAGGAAAGGCTAGTGGGTATGAACTCTTGGCTACATTTTCAGCTTATTGAAAGTAAAAATCTCTTAACTTGATCATTAGAAGTTGAGATATATGATTATATGGTTTTTGGTTGCATTTTGACCTCTTAAGTGAGATCTAGTGGTTGGACACCACTCTAGGAGCTTTGAGTTGATACTCTTAGCATTTCTGAGGTTATAAGTCCATAAAGTTGCCATATTTAAGGTAAGATATGGTCCATGCATGTTCTAGATGGATTAAGATGGGTATTATTGGGTTAAGTTGGTCTTTGGGTCCCTTTGAGCCATGAAAATGCATAAAGGTGCCGAATTTATGCATTAAGAGTTTCATTTGGAGGTTTCTTGAAGTTTAGATACAAAGTACTTAATGGGTTAAGTCGAAATTTGAGTTTGGAGAATCTGCGATTAAGCCCCGCGTAACTAGAGGTACGCCCAGCGTACCACTTCTTTGGTCGCGATCCAGATTCCTCGAGTACGCCCAACGTAAGCTGAGCGTAAGCCCCGCGTTCGTGGCTCTATGGGCCTTCGGGCTTATTTCATGGTTGGGATTTGGTTTTATGTTGGGCTTATGTGTTGGGCTTTTTCGTCAGAGGAATTGGAGAGTTTTAGGACTTTTGGATATGCCTAGTTGGGCCATGATGTAACATCCCAAACGTCAGGTAATATTAATATTTTTTCCTTTTAGACTTCACGTTGAAGGTCTACTCGACGAGTTGGCGCTATGACTCGTCGAGTAGCAGCGGGCCAGGACACGTCAATTAATGAGTGACTCGTCAAGTTGGCATGGGACTCGACGAGTAGGAGCTGGCAGTGGAAACCCTAATTTTCAGGGTTTTCCACCCTATATATTGGACCATTAGCGCCTCCCACTGTCCTCTGCCACCCTCTTGAGACCCAGAAACCCTAATTGCTGTGAGTGAGAGCTTGGAGAGTGTTTTGGAGCTTTGGGGAGTGACTTTTGTGAAGGAAACTTGTAGATCAAGAGGCAAGCATCAAGATTTCCGTGTGGATCCAGAGTCTACTTCAGTTTGGGGACGTTTTGGAGGTAACCAACTGTTACCTTAACCTCTTTTTCTTCTAGAATCTTTCATATGTGAAAACTAGGGCTTTCTTTAGTTATTCATGAAGGGATTTTGGTATGAGAGCTAGATCTGAAGTTGAAACTTCAGATCTGAACCTTTTTGAGTCCTAAGTCGATAAATTTTCTAGCTTTTGCAAGGGTGAGACTCTCCTATGGTGTAAAGCTCCATTAGAAGCTTAGATTGGTCATTTAGAGCCTTTAGGGCCTTGCATGTATGTAAAGTTTGCAACTTTACGTGTTAAACATGCCTTAGAAGCTTGGATCTGTAATCTGGAACCTTGGCATGGCTTAAAAAGCGTCTGCATGGATGAAGGTATGCAAGGACTCGGCGAGTTGCATAGTCAACTCGGCGAGTCATATGAAGATGGTTGTGAACTCGTCGAGTTGATGAACAAACTCGGCGAGTCCGTTGAAGATTGCCTTGAACTCGGCGAGTCGTTCGAAGACTCGGCGAGTCAGCTAGGGTTTCTCCCAATTATTGGACACGTATGAACTCGGCGAGTTAAAGGGGAACTCGACGAGCCAATCAAGGATTTCACGACTTCTCGAGTTCAGGAAGGACTCGACGAGTCGGTGAACTGCACTCGACGAGTCGAGTCAACATGGACTGTTGACTTTGATTGAGGACTTTGACTTTGACCAAGAGTTGACCAGTTGACTTCTGAGGGTATACTGGTAATTTGGAGATTTATGAAAAAGGGTTTTATGGTAACTATAGGTGGTGGAGTTCGTGTTGGTGATCCGGGAGTTGAGCTTTATAGTTTCAGACGACAGTTGCAAGGTGAGTTATCCTCACTATACTAAGGGGTCTAAGGCACCAAGGCCGGCCCATTGCATATGTTATCCTAGAAGTGTTAGATGTTGAGTATGAGTTAGTGTTGCATGCTAGTGGTTATGTCAGTTAGGTAGACCTGTAGGACTACCTGTGATGTTATATGATTAATGCATGCTAGTGGTTATGCCAGTTAGGTAGACTTGTAGGACTACCTGTGATGTTATATGATTATTGCATGCTCAGTGGTTTTGTGGTATGTTATATGTTATGTGGGATGGGTTGAGGTTGTACTGCTCTGTACGGTAGCCAACAGACCTTAGGAGCATTCCAGTTACGGGCTAAAAGGAGACTCGTACTGTGGGCTCGGGAGCATTCCAGTTACGGGCTAAAGGGAGACTCGTACTGTGGGCTCGGGGGCATTCCAGTTACGGGCTAAAGGGAGACTTGTACTATGGGCCCAGGGGTAATCCAGTCTGTAAAGCTGGAGACCCATTACATGTTGTTCAGTTTGTTATGATATGTTTATGTGGACTGTATGTGTATCGGTATTTTGGGGGAACTCACTAAGCTCTCGGGCTTACAGTTTCAGTTTATTGTTTCAGGTACATCAGGGGATCGCGGCAAGGCGAAAGTGTGATCGTACAGCTCCTCATGTTTTGTCTATGTTTCTGGGAGAACTCTGATATTATACATTTTGAAAACAAAGTTGTAATGATTTTTAATGGTTTGAAATGTTTTTAAAAAAGTTTAAATTGGTTTGAATTTTTGGGTGTTACAAGTTGGTATCAGAGCCTTGGTTTGAGTGAATTGGAGGAACATGCGTGTAACTCAAGTCTCAAATCAAGGAAAGGATTTTCAAAATGTTTTTTTAAAAGGTTTTCAAAATAAGTAAAGGGGGATGCAGGATGTACGATCAGCCGGAGCCAGTAAGTAGACCCCAAAATACCATACAAGTTATTTGATTATGAGATATATTAGAACAGCATGTTAGTACTAGGCTAGGGATCTTCAGGAATTACATGTTAGAATTTCCTGATTACATGATGCCTACTAGCCTAGGGTTTCCTTTATATGAGATTGACATCATTATTGTAGTTGCTTAGTGTATACATCACGGTTATACATAACCAAGATCTTATAGTCTGAGAATGTTTGATCTGGCCTTATGTTAAGTTCTTGTTTGATTGGGAGCTTAGGGTAGGATTGGATATTTGAAAGTCTATAGGGTCCAACGTTATGTATGGCTAGCATACACTAGGGCTGCAGGGTTGGTGGAAGTTTCATGGATAGGTGGGTTGTGTGAGGCCGAGAGGCCAGTTAGGAGATATTTAGCATTCCTCTAGGAGTGAGGACGGAGTGCTCGCTATGTTGTGTATTCAGTTATGGAATTGTGGTTAGGGGTGAGCAAAAACCGAACCGACAAAAGAAAAACCGACAAAACCGCAATAAACCGCAACCGAAAAACCGAAACCGATGCAAAAACCAATGGTGTGGATTTAATTTTTGCAAAAACCGAAGGTCAACGGTGCGGTGCGGTTTTTATCCAAAAAACCGGTCCACCAAAACCGAACCGCACCGCAAGCGTGTATAGTAATAAATCAATTAACATATATTATAATACAAAATACTTATAAACGATAATATATTTATTATATGTTTACTTTGTGTTTGTGTAAGACTATATGGGGTGCAAAAAAAAAATCTATTGTTAGCCAAACATACTAATCGACATGTGTAATAAGCTTGTAACAAATTAAGTCATAGTCAACCAACCTTCGATTATTAATTAGTTTGTGAGAGTAGTCACATGTTGTATTTTAAGCTACTTATAATTTTTTATTATGTATTTTTGTTTTAGGCTGGAAATGAATGGTTTCAAAAATGAAAAAAAAACTACAATACAAGCTTACATGCACATGGTTTTCAGTTCTTACGCTTTTAGAAAACCGCACCTATAAACATGAAAAACTGCACCAAAGTCTAGACACGGTTTAAAACCGAAACCGCACCGATACAAACCGAAACCGTATTTAAAAACCGTAAAACCGAACCGTTGCAAAACCGCACCCGACAGTTTTAAGACTGAAAAAACCGCACCATATGGTTTGCGGTTTGGTTTGGCCTTAAAACCGCACCAAATCGCACCATGCTTACCCCTAATTGTGGTGATGCTTGAGACAAATATGGGTAGGTGTGGAAGGTAGTAGGGGCCCATACTACCGAAAGCACAGGACCCATACGTGTGCCAAACGAGTCAGAATCCCTAGGGTTAGTCGGGAGTTGGCTCCCAGTTATTTATATGGATTAACTGATATGTTATGGTATGTTTCAGAATGGTGATGACGAGACGCTTTGTGACTGGATCCGGTTCGGGATCAGGATCAGGGGATAGAGGCCAGGAGGGGCCAACAGCACCTGAGCCAGTGGTGCAGATGGGTACAGAGGAGTTGGATACCAGGACTCGAGAGACCCTACATGAGGAGGTAGCTCCTGCGTTCCGGGCATAGTTACCAGAGATGTTTGGGTCGATTAAGACCGCCATGGTGGAGTACTTTGATGAGCGCTATGCAGCCCTTGCAGAGAAAATCGTCGTGGCAGCTGCATCAGCTGTATCAGCGGCAGGGGGAGGAGTTGGTAGGGGCTTCCAGTACAGGGACTTCGATAACACGAAGCCCCCTACTTTTGATGGGACGCAGGATCCCATCAAGGCTATGAGATGGATTTCAGATGTGAAGGGGTGTTTCTTCACCTGCTCGTGTCCTGCTGACTAGAAGGTCAGGTGTGCTCTGAACCTGCTTAGGTCTGGGGCCAAGGACTGGTCGAGACTTGTGACTGGGTCGTACACTGATGATCAGAGAGCTGCTGTTACTTGGGAGCAGTTTAGGGACATGTTCCGCGCCCGTTACATTCCGCGGGTTGAGCGGGAACATTTGGCACAGGAGTTTCTGAGTTTGAGACAGGATGAGGAGTCGGTGACGGAGATCACCCGTACGTTCACTGAGAGGGCGATGTTTTGCCCGGAGTTTGCTTCAGAGCAGGCTCAGATGACCCGTTATCTGAGCATGCTCAAGACAGATATCCGTCAGTTTGTGTCCACCCAGTGATGTGATACTCTTCTAGAGTTGTAGGAGGCCGCCAGACGGCGTGAGTTAGAGATTGAGCTGCAGTTGAGGGAGCAGCGGCAGGCCCCGACCCAGTCTCAGCCGGCGTCGAAGTGGTCTAAGACCGCTGATACTAGGACCGGGGGTCAGCAGAGCCGCACTTGTGGGAAGTGTGGCAAGGGTCATTCTGGTGTGTGTCAAGCTGATAGTGGGTGCCACAGGTGTGGCAAGACAGGGCATTACGCGAAGGACTGCCGCCAGGCAGTCCCGATTCAGGGTATGAGGTTATGTTATCACTGCGATCAGGTTGGCCACATTAAGGCCAACTGTCCGTTGCTAGCCTCCAAGTCGGCGCATGCTCCAACACCTACTACCTTGAGGATTACGGATGGGAGACCAGTCAGGGAAGAGCCTCCGAAGGCTCAGGGTCGCGCTTTCCAGTTGACCGCAGAGGAGGCCAGGGCAGCACCAGATGTGGTTGCTGGTATGTTTCAATCCTTTATCTCATTTTCTATATCTGCTGTATACTTATCTGTTGTACCTGTGATTAGGTACGTTTTTAGTGAACTCTTTGCCTGCTTTGGTCTTATTTTACTCGGGGGCGAGTCGGTCCTTCGTATCTCAGTAATTTAGTAGGGAGTTCAGTGTGCCAGTAGACGAGTTAGAGTGTTCGTTGCGAGTGTCTATCGCCAACGGACATGGGGTTTCTGCTTCTTCAGTTTATCGAGGGTGTGATTTGGAGATTTTCGGGGTGTCCTTTCCGATAGATTTGATTCCGATGCCCATGGGGGAGGTGTGCGTGATTGTAGGCATGGATTGGCTCAGTCGGTTCGGTGCTACGATTGATTGCGAGGGCCAGCGAGTGGTAGTTCGAACCCCAAGTGGGGGGAGAACTGATTATATATGGCGAGGGCACCAGAGTGGGGTCAGGGTTTTGTTCAGCTGCCAGGGCTCGGCAATACATTCAGCACGGGTGTGCGGGTTATCTAGCGTATGTGGTAGATACGCGGGTCAGGGATCAGATTTCGGTTTCCGATGTACCGGTGGTCAGGGAGTTTGCAGATGTGTTTCCGGAGGAGTTTCCAGGGATACCTCCAGAGACACAGGTCGAGTTCAAGATCGACCTGGTGTCAGGGCGGCCCCTATCGCTAAGGCACGGTACCGATTGGCACCGCCAGAGATGCAGTAGCTGTCGTCACAGCTACAGGAACTGCTAGGCAAGCAGTTCATTCGTCCGAGCAGTTCTCCATGGGGAGCACCGATTCTTTTTGTCCGGAAGAAGGACGGTTCGCACCGGATGTGCATTGACTACCAGGAGTTGAATAAATTAACGGTGAAGAACCGTTACCCACTCCCAAGGATAGACGATCTCTTCGATCAGTTGCAGGGTGCATCTTGGTTTTCCAATATAGACTTGAGGTCTGGGTATCACCAGGTCAGGGTCAGAGAGGAGGACGTGGAGAAGACCGCGTTCCGAACTCGTTATGGACATTACGAGTTCGTGGTGATGCCGTTTGGGCTCACCAACGCGCCAGCGGTGTTCATGGACCTGATGAATCGGGTCTGTAGACCGATGCTCGATCGCTCGGTCATAGTGTTTCTAGATGATATCTTGGTGTATTCCAAGACCCGAGAGCGGCATTAGGAGCATCTGCGGGAGTTGTTGGGAGTTCTGAGACGAGAACGGTTGTACGCCAATTTCTCGAAGTGTGAGTTTTGGCTACGAGAGGTTCAATTCCTCGGACATCTCGTTAACCAAGAGGGGATTTCGGTCGATCTGGCCAAATCGAGGCGGTTATGCAGTGGGAGGTTCCGAAATCTCCCTCAGACATCAGGAGCTTTTTGGGATTGGCAGGGTACTACCGGAGATTCATACAGAACTTCTCCAAGATTGCGGTACCCCTCACTCGTCTGACGAGGAAGGAGGTGGATTTCCGGTGGGGACCTGAGCAGCAGAGGGCGTTTGAGACCCTCCGACAGCGGTTGTGCGAGGCCCCAGTCTTGACACTCCCGGAGGGAGTTGAGGATTTTGTGGTGTTCTGTGATGCATCCATCACCGGGTTAGGGGCGGTCCTCATGCAGAAAGGACGAGTGATAGCATATGCGTCGCGACAATTGAAGCCGCATGAGACAAGATACCCTACGCATGACTTGGAGTTGGGGGCGAAGGTATTCGCCCTCAAGATATGGAGACATTACCTTTCTGGGGTCCGTTGTACAGTTTACACGGATCACAAGAGCTTGATACATATCATGGATCAGCCGAACCTGAACATGAGGCAGCGCAGGTGGCTGGATGTAGTTAAGGACTACGATTGCGAGATCCTTTACCACCCTGGTAAAGCGAACGTGGTTGCGGATGCTTTGAGCCGCAGGTCAGCTGGGTCTTCCATCCCAGCAGTATGTATGAGGATAGCAGTGGACTCCCCGCTTGTGAGTCTGATCAGAGATGCCCAGCTTGAGGGCATGTGACCGGAGAATTGGATACTGGAGAGGATCAAGGGTGAGAACACACAGTTTGAGCAGGATAGTCGGGGATTATTGACCCGATGCGGTCGGGTTTGGGTTCCGATGTCTGGCGGGGTTAGGCAGACGGTTATGGAGGAGGCTCATAAGTCTCATTTCTCTATTCACCCGGGGCCACCAAGATGTTCCGGGATTTAAGTTTGAGCTGTTGGTGGCCGTGCATGAAGCAAGAAATCGCTTGGTACGTCGAGAGGTGCTTGACCTGTAGGATGGTCAAGGCCGAGCATCAGAGGCCGCATGGCAAGCTGCAGCCCCTGTAGATCCCCATGTGGAAATGGGAACAGATTACGATGGATTTTGTTACCAAGTTGTCGAGGACGACAAAGGGGTTTGATGCTATATGGGTCATCGTGGATCGATTGACCAAGAGTGCACATTTCTTGGCCATACGGGAGAGCTCATCGGCCGAGAAATTGGCCGACGTGTATGTTCGCGAGATCGTGTCTCACCATGGGGTTCCCGTTTCCATTGTCTTTGATCGGGATGTCAGGGTTACCTCCCGCTTCTCACAGAAGTTTCACGAGGAGCTGGGCACACGATTACACTTCAGCACTGCATTCCATCCACAAACTGATGGTCAGAGCGAGCGGACCAGTCAGACCCTCGAGGATATGTTGAGGGCGTGTGTCATTGATTTCGGTGGGAGCTAGGATTCCCACCTACCGCTTGCAGAGTTCGCCTACAACAACATCAATCATTCCAGCATTGGCGCCCCGCCATTCGAGCTGTTGTATGGGCGGAGATGTCGCACCCCGGTTTGTTGGGGTGAGGTTGGTCACAGGGTGATGGGTCGGACGGAGGTGGTCTTGCAGACTACCGAGAAGATTCAGCAGGTTAAATAGCGGCTGCAGACCGCTCAGAGTCGGCAAAAGAGTTACGCTTACCGATGCCGATCCGAGTTAGAGTTTCAGGTCTGTGACATGGTACTCCTGAAGGTCTCGCCCTGGAAGGGTGTGATCCGCTTTAGGAAGAGGGGAAAATTTGGTCCCCGATATATTGGGCCGTTCAGGATCATTGCCAGGGTTGGCAAGGTGGCTTACAGACTAGAGCTACCGGAGGAGCTTAGTCGGATCCACAGTACTTTCCACGTTTCGCAGTTGCGAAAGTGCATTGTGGACCCGGAGGCAGTGGTGCCACTGGATGACATTCAGGTTGATGAGCGCCTGAATTATATTAAGAGGTCGATTGCCGTTTTGGAAAGAAAAGTGAAAGTCCTGCACAACAAGGAGGTTCCGTTGGTAAAGATACAATGGGAGCATCGGAGGGGATCCGAGTGGACATGGGAGTCGGAGGCTGAGATGCGGGAGCATTACCCGGAGTTATTCGCTACAGCTGACTTCGAGGACGAAGACTATGTCAAGTGGGGGATAATTGTAACATCCCAACCGTCAGGTATTATTAATATTTTTCCTTTTAGACTTGACGTTGATGGTCTACTTGACGAGTTGGCGCTATGACTCGTCTAGTAGCAGCGGGCCAGGACACGTCAATTAATGAGTGACTCGTCGAGTCGGCATGGGACTTGACGAGTGGGAGCTGGCAGTGGAAACCCTAATTTTCAGGGTTTTCCACCCTATATATTAGACCATTAGTGCCTCCCACTGTACTCTACCACCCTCTTGAGACCCAGAAACCTTAATTGCTGTGAGTGAGAGCTTGGAGAGTGTTTTAGAGCTTTGGCGAGTGACTTTTGTGAAGGAAACTTGTAGATCAAGAGGCTAGCATCAAGATTTCTGTGTGGATCCAGAGTCTACTTCAGTTTGGGCACGTTTTGGAGGTAACCAACTATTACCTTAACCTCTTTTTCTTCTATAATCTTTCATATGTGAAAACTAGGGCTTTCTTTAATTATTCATGAAGGGATTTTGGTATGAGAGCTAGATCTGAAGTTTAAACTTCAGATCTGAAGCTTGGATCTGTAATCTGGAACCTTGGCATGGCTTAAAAAGCGTCTGCATGGATGAAGTTCTGCAAGGACTCGGCGAGTTGCATAGTCAACTCGGCGAGTCATATGAAGATGGTCGTGAACTCATCGAGTTGATGAACAAACTCGGCGAGTCCGTTGAAGATTGCCTTGAACTCGGCGAGTCGTTCGAAGACTCGGCGAGTCGGCTAGGGTTTCTCCCAATTCTTGGACACGTATGAACTCGGCGAGTTAAAGGGGAACTCGACGAGCCAATCAAGGATTTCATGACTTCTCGAGTTCAGGAAGGACTCGACGAGTCGGTGAACTGCACTCGACGAGTCGAGTCAACATCGACTGTTGACTTTGACTGAGGACTTTGACTTTGACCGAGAGTTAACCATTTGACTTATGAGGGTATTATGGTAATTTGGAGATTTATGAAAAAGTGTTTTATGGTAACTATAGGTAGTGGAGTTCGTGTTGGTGATCCGGGAGTTGAGCTTTCTAGTTTCAGACGAAAGTTGCAAGGTGAGTTATCCTCACTATACTAAGCGGTCTAAGGCACCAAGGCCGGCCCATTGGATATGTTATCCTAGCAATGTTAGATGTTGACTATGAGTTAGTGTTGCATGCTAGTGGTTATGTCAGTTAGGTAGACCTGTAGGACTACCTATGATGTTATATGATTATTGCATGCTAGTGGTTATGCCAGTTAGGTAGACTTGTAGGACTACCTGTGATGTTATATGATTATTGCATGCTCAGTGGTTATGTGGTATGTTATATGTTATGTGGGATGGGTTGAGGTTGTATTGCTCTGTGCGGTAGCCAACAGACCTTAGGAGAATTCTAGTTACGGGCTAAAGGGAGACTCGTACTGTGGGCTCGGGAGCATTCCAGTTACGGGCTAAAGGGAGACTCGTACTGTGGGCTCGGGGGCATTCCAGTTACGGGCTAAAGGGAGACTTGTACTGTGGGCCCAGGGGTAATCCAGTCTGTAAAGCTGGGGACCCATTACATGTTGTTCAGTTTGTTATGATATGTTTATGTGGACTGTATGTGTATCGGTATTTTGGGGGAACTCACTAAGCTCTCGGGCTTACAGTTTCAATTTATTGTTTCAGGTACATCAGGGGATCGCGACAAGGCGAAGGCGTGATCGTATAGCTCCTCATGTTTTGTCTATGTTTATGGGAGAACTCTGATATTATACATTTTGAAAACAAAGTTGTAATGATTTTTAATGGTTTGAAATGTTTTTAAAAAAGTTTAAATTGGTTTGAATTTTTGGGTGTTACACATGATTTTGTATTGGGCCTTGGTAGGCACAATGGTTTTGGACTTTAGTAGGCCTAATGGGCTTGGACCTTTGGGCCATCAATGAATTGTTTTTGGACCAAGATTTGTTGGGCTTTTGGGTAAGGCCCATATAGGGTTGGCCCCAATTTGGAAAATTGGGCCATTAATGAGCTTTTATGGATCTTATAGTTTTCGGCCAGAGGTAAAATGGTCATTTTACCCCAAGTTTGGTTTAAGGATCATGGTTTGGAATTCATTTGCTAATTGGATTTTGTTTTGGTAATTGTTAGTCTGGGAAATCGTCAGGCAGCAGCTAGGGATTTCGTGCAGTGAGCTTCACCAATGTCGTGCCATTTAGATTATGTATTGTAGGAAGACCTGGGGGTTAGCCCTTGGCCTTATGTATGAAAGACCAGGAGGTGGCTCCTGGCACACTCTATGCAAGACATGAGTTTAAACTCTGGCAAGTAATTAGTTAAGTAGTATTGCTTATATGCTAGTTGTCTTTGTGATGCTTGCATGGAAGACCAGGAGGTGGCTCTTGGCACTTGTCTTTAAGACCTAGGGTTGTGGCCCCTGGCCTGGCATGAATGACCACGAGGTGGCTCGTGGCATAATGGCAAGACTATGTACGGCACATAGACCTTTATTTTTTATGATATATGATTAACACGTACGGCTCTCGGTTATGTATGGCATGTATGGATCGTCTGATATGTATGGTATGTGGTATTTGGGGAACTCACTAAGCTTTGTGCTTACGGGTTTTGTTTTTACTTTGGTTTCAGGTACTCCAGTTTTCAAATGAAAGGGGCTCGGGACGATCGTAGCGCATTCACCCGCGATTTTCGCAAAATGTGATCTATAGGATTAGACTCTGATAATTGTTTAATTGAAATGCTTTTCAATGTCTGGTATAAATTTATTAATGTGTTTTTTACTATATAAAAAATGAAATTTTTACCTTGGATTTTTGGGTCATTCCATGTTGGTATAAGAGCCTTGGTTTGAGGGATTCGAGCATACTTTCGGGTGTTCTTGAACTCAAACTGAGGGTTTGGTGATTTTTTTTATAAGTAAACATTTAATCAAAAAGGATTTTTTTTTAAAAATGAAGAAAAGGGTGTGATGCGTGCAATCGGCCGAGCTCAAGTAAGTGGTTCCAAATACCCATGCATGTTATTTATGATATATGTTATGATTATGAGAATTGAATGCTAGATTAGGGCTATGGATCTACTGAGTATTATATGATAGGAGAGATGCCTTTATATTCCTGATTGTATGAGCTTTAGAATTGCATGGTAGTATGGATTCCTGTTGCGTGAATGGAATGGCTTGATTAGTGTATGCTGGTTAGATTTTCCGTTGTCCGAATGTTGCTTGCTTTGTGCTTTGTGGGACTCTTAGCAATGTGAGTTAGCTACTAAGTGAATATGCTAAGTCACATGTGGCATAGGCTAGATAATCTCAGAGTGATGGACTTGGCCCTATTGCACAGCTCTCATTTGAGTCCAACCGTTCTAGGATTGAGTGTTTTACTTGAAGGATTATCTGATGTTTGTTGCATGTGATTATATTCATGAGGTAGCTAGTTGACATTAATAAGAATCCTTCAGCAGCTGAGGGCAGGGTGAGGTCGGTGTAGTAGAATTGTAACGAGTAATCGAATGTAAATCAGGGGAATTCAATGAATTAAGAACACACAATGTAAATATGATCTGGTTTCAGCTTGTATTACTTTCAGAGAACTCAAGTACAAAACAGATAATAGAAAGTGGGAAAACTCTATTACCTACACTCAAGGTTGTAAAAATCGCTCGACGGTAGCTCGACGGTCGACTGGTGTTAATGGATTAATTGTTCTTGGCGGGGATTAATCGAGGATTAATCAGGGACCATAGATTATTAATAAAATATTAAAATTGATTAAATATTAATATATCTTAAGAAAAACAAGTTCTTCAAAATTAGAAAATAAGAAAAATTATAATTTGGAAATTTGGAAATACGAAAATATGAACATTTTGGTATAATATTCGAAATTTTGAAAATTTGAAAATTTTGGAGTAAAAAAAAAGTTGGTTTTTTGAATTTTTTTTTTAATTTTTAAATTTTTTTTTTAATTTTTAAATTTTTTTTTGACCTTTTTTGACTTTTTTTCACTTTTGTTGACTTTTGTTGACTTTTGTTGACCGATTAATCCCGCCAAGGCCGATTAATCCCGCCAAACCCGATTAATCCTAAATTTCCGATTAATGCCCTAATCCTCGACGGTTGGAGAACGCTAAGCGATTAATCCACGATTAATCGCCAATTAATCCCGATTTCTGCAACCATGCCTACACTTAAGTTCAGACCCAATTTATAGGATACTGAAAGTACAAAAAATACTAAGTCTAGTCATTAAGCTTCGTAAACAAAGTGACTTAATAAATACATAAACATAAGAAACTATAAAATATACACTTCGACTTTTTACAACATTTCGACCTTACAATCTCCCCCTTTGTAAACAAGTCGAACTACTCAATTTGTGAGAATCTGAGCAGCGAAGTGCATCATCCTTCGAATCTCCGTGTACCATGTCAAAATCTTTCTTAATTCTGTATTGCCTCATTCATTGTTCTTTGTACAACTATTCATACGAACTATGAAATTTGTATACTGAGAAGTTGTGTATCTTTCAATTTCCGAAGCTTGAAACAAGAATCTCTTAACCTTTCCCTTCTTATCTTTCCTTGAAAACACAAGACCAAATGGCTTTAAGCAAATCTCTCCATTTGAATACTTCTTTAACTCTGCTTGAGGCTTCGTGGTTTCCATTGCAACATTAACTTCCCTTCCCATTGCTGATGCTAACTCCACATCAGTCAATGCTAGACAATCATAATAATTGTCTATGAAGATCTTGATATGTGCAAGGCCAAGCCTGAAAACATCTTTATCAGTCCCTTTGAGTTGCGAAGACTCCATATTCTTCAGAATCAATGCCACTTGAATCAAATCGTTTAAGTTCATCAAGGGAAAGTCTGCTACCGAAAAATCACATACTTGATTGTTTGCACGAACCACGTGAAATCGAAAGTTCTTTATCATGTTTTCGAACAAAGCATCCTTTGTTATTCCAACAACTTTCTTTATCTTTATGAACGAGCAAATCTCATCAGGTTCCCTCCCAACAATAGCATGAAATCTGATCTTCATGTGGATAAAATCATCTTCATTGTCGAACTTTTCTATAATCTTGTATTGAGCCATTATGAACATCATCTCATTCACTGGGAAATCAAGTTGGCTCATGTCTGTGTTCGCAATTGAGTAGATTTTCTTTGGATTCTTCTCAAACGCATACATGTGATTGAATGCCACCTTGGACTTAATGCTTTCGTAACTGTAAAGCTTTTTCGGATCTCCTTTCTCCATGCAAGGTGGATCACTTTCACGTAACCTCATGATACTTTGTATTTGCCTTTGCTTTTTAATTTCGGCCTCAATCTCTTCCTTCTTCTCCTCCTTTGATTTTTCAATTAGGATTCCCTTCCCTTTATCACCTTTGTCAGAAGGCATAGGCTTCGATGAGCTTGAACTTCGTCCTTCTGTAGAAGAATCAATAACAATACCCTTTGTAATGGGTCTTGTTGTTGTTTTGATTGCTTCTGTTGTAACTTTCGAAACAATGGGAGTATGAACTTGACTTGAAACAACTTTTGTTGGAATCCCAGTAGTAACAACCTTATCATCCTTCTTCGACTTTTCAGCAGTTTTCGTTACTTTCACAAATTTGCCTTTGCCTTCATTCACTTTCTTTTCTCCCCCTTGCACCCCTGTGACAGCAGGTGGGGCATTCGTAGGCAACAATTGAGCAAATTTTTTTATAGGAGCCACAGCCTTCTGAATGGCTTGATCAAGAACATTTAACTTCTGAGTAAGAAACTCAGGAGTTAAGAATAATTGTTGAACTGGCTTCGATACAATATCCTTGAGTTCACCAAGCAACTCCTTCAGTTTTACAAATTGATCTTTATCATCAGTAGCCTTGGCTTCAATAGTTGGTACCGTTGCTTGAAAAGTTTGAATAAAATTCATTACAGCCCCAGCAATAATATCAATCTTTGCATGCAGTGATGAATAATTGTTATTCACTTCACTGATTTCTTTTGAAACCTCCTTTTTCATCTCCTCCAGCTTGAGATTAACATCTTCACGGACTTTCTTGACATCTTTCACAAACATCACATGACGTTCTTTGGCTACATTTCGAAGTTCCTTAAGTGAAGAGTCATACAAGTCCCCCTGTGCTTTAACTCTTAACTCGTTGTTCTTATCAACTACATCTATTTGCTTCTGTAGTCTGAGTTCAATGGTTTTAAGCATGACATCCACCTCAATTCCTGACACAAAATTCTTTCCTCCTGAATCTGCTTGTGATTGTAATATGGAATTAAGTTTACAATTTAAGATCTTGAACTGTTTCCCCGACATTAGCATGTGATCAGGGATATCCTCCTCCTCCGAATCAAAATGTAAGTCTTCAAATGTTCCTCCGAAACCTCCTCCGTCTGTTTCATCATCAGAATTTGGCTTTGGTGGGTCAGTGGATTGTGATTGAAATAGGGTGGTAAATGGTTGTTGTAAAATGTGTTCGAAGGTTGGTGAAGTGGTGATATTTTGAGTGATTAGCGGTTGAGTAACGAAAAAGGGTAAGGTAGTATCTATAGTCGAAGAAACTATAGATGGGGTAATAACAGGAATACCTTCAGAAATAAGCTTCGTTGAGTTGACACTCTTATTGACTTCGACACCTGTATCAGATACGTTTGTACGAAAGTCTGAAATGGGAACCTCCTCAGTTACTGACTTGGTTACACCAATTTTGAGTGGAATGAAAATGGGAATATATGAAGTGGGTAATACAGTGGTAGTTGGTGGAACTGACGAAGTGAAAATAGGAGTAGATACATTTGGCGAAGATGATCCCAAAGGAGTTTCTGGGACATTTTCACTTTCTGATAACTCTTCACGAATCACCAGTTTTCGTTTCTTGCTCTTCTTTGTAATATGTTTCGCTACATCCTCAACTCTTCTCTTTTTCGACTTTGGAGAGACAGGAGTTGGTATTTCACGAACCTTCATTCCCTTTCGGTTCAGCCGTGCCTTTCGTATGATTAGAGATGGATCATCTGATGACTTCCTTAGCCTTTTCAAAATTCCAGATTTCGAAGGGACTAATTCCTTCGAAGATGCAGCAATAACAATCTCATTATGCATCTCATCTTTCTTCGTATCCTTCACCTGACCACCATCAGCCTTCTTAGGAGACTTAGCCTTTTTAGGGCTTTCATGAACAAGAGCATCACCATCACTCTTTTTCGATTTCTTTGATCTCTTTGAAGACCCTTCATCAACAACTTTGAGTAACATCCCAGTTTCTACATCAGGGTTAACGGTCTTCAAATATTTCACAAACACTTTGTTTGTTGGATCAACCTTCTTCAACATTCCATCTGGAATTCTGGCAATATTAGGGAAAATTTCCGAATCATCCTTAGCTGACTTCGGAAAGTGGTACTTTGTAAATTCCGCCTTGGCTTCACCAGTAGGAATTTGAATTTCCTCCTTTTCGTAAATCTTCTCAAGAATGAGACTCCAATACCTCGCACAGGAGATCCCTTTTACCATATTCGTGTTCTCCAAACTTTTCACGAACTCCTTCCACATCTAAGTTGCAAAATCAACACTCAGATCATAGTATAAACCCATTACCATTGCATAAACTTCAAGTCTTCCTTTGTCGAGACCAACACTTCTGCCAGTAAGGCATCGAAGGTAAATGCCAAACAAGAAGTTCCAAATGCAGGGTAAACCAGACTTCTTGAAGTCACTGATTTTTGTGAGTGGGGGCTGATGACCCATCTCGTTGAACATGAACATTATCTGGGCATTCGTGGGCTTGAAGAATGGTGTTGAATTGGGGATTTCCAAGATTTGAGTAAACATTTTCTTGGTCAGACGAATTTTCTTCTCATTCACAAGATTGAAAGTGATGATGTCAGTTGCTTTGCTGTATAAAGTAGTAGAACCCGCCATGGATAACCAGGTCATTGGTACAACAAATGAGTTGACCATAGCAGTGGCCAAACCAGAGAAACATCACCCTCAACCTGGTAGTTTGTGCTCTGGATCTTCATAATCGGTTGCGAAGCAACTTCTTCAGTGGTGGTGTTTGGAGTAGCAGCCACAGATGAAATCTTGAAGGAGATTTTGAAAACTTTGAAATTAGGGCTTTTTGTTCGTCTGAGAGTTCTTGAAAGCGTAATGAACAAAGGAAAAGAAATTTGATTTTATATGTAACCCCAATTGAATTTCAATCATTTCCATTAATGAGTAGGCCACGTCTTTACTTGAAAATTGCACCACTAGCCGTTAAACGTGCCATGTCATATAAAGCACCTTGAAACTCAGAGTTAGTTGCCAAACAGTTACATCAAAACTGTTCGTAAGTACCCAGTGGATAAGATTGAAAACCTTCGGCATGAAGGCTAGGCTCTTTCATTTTTGGGTTTATAAACGAAGTCATATGCCAGACTTGTGAAATATTCAGCCTGAGTTGGTATTACTCAGAACCTCAAGGATTTCGTGAGTGCAGTGTGCCAATGAAATGTGATAAGAAGCAAATTTAACGAAAAATTTGGGTCTGTGATGTCGAAAAATAAAATTTCAACACAAATGTAGTTAAACCCCGGGCAAAGGTTGCTTCGTTAATTATCAACAGAGATAATCAACAGCTTGGGTGTTTTCCCGTGAATTACAATCGAACACTTATAGAGAAGTATCGAAGGGCTTCTTTTTCAAGGCTTCATGGGTAACTCAAAAATTTCGTTACATACCAACCTTATCATAAGGTGAGTAATTGCAATAGAAATTACATGTTTGACCAGTGTAGTCAGTGACAAGTATGCTTTGGAAAAATTTTGATTGTGACTAGGGATAAGAATTGATAGTCACTCGGAAATCATATTCAAAGAAAAATTATTTTAGCTGGATCTTGTTGATTAACAAATGTCGTGGGCTTCGAACATATGATCAAGACCACTCATAACGAAATGATATGATTTTGAGTATCGAAATTTTGGTACAGAAGCGAATGTTTCGTTAAAACCTGCAACATGGTTCCCCGACAATTCCTTAAATGATTTAGAAAAATGTGGGTTTCACTTTCATCACGGCCTCATGAATTCAGATCATAAACACAGATTTTTGATATGTCTAAGTCATGATTGGTTTGATCAATGACCTCTTGGACATATGTCATTACGTGTGTGACATGTGTTTAGAATTTTGTGATGAAAAATATTGGTTTAAGAATCGAATGTACATCTGTTATGATTGGACCAAACAGTAAACTCTTAACTCATGTGATAAGTGTAAGGTAGCTCAGGTGACTAATCTGAATGCAAGCCTGATTGGGAAGAAACTTTCGTAACGAAAAATTTCATTAAGGCTTTCAAAGTCACACATTGAGTCATTGGAGGCTTAGGTCGACATGCTGCAGCATGCTTCTAGGGATATCTTAACTAGTGCAAAGTTTCGAAAATATACCTTCCCTTAGAAACGCAAGCATGACCCTTGAAAGATCTTCGTTAAATCTGCACAAATGAACAAAAAGCAAAATACAAAACAACAAAAGAAAATCTTTTTGGATTTTATATTTTTTAAAAGAAGAAAAATCTTTTTGGTCTTTTATGTTTTTGAAAAAAAAAATATTTTTGTGATTTTGGATTTTTCGAAAAGTAAAACAAACAACAAAAGAAAAGCTTTTTGGTATTTTTGAGTTTTCGAAAAAGAATACAAATAAACGAAAATATTTTTGGTTTTTCCAATTTTTTGAAAATAAAAACAAACTAACGAAAATTTAAGAATGTACCAAACTAACGAAAATTTTCAGCACCAATTTACGAAAACGAAGCGTGTCGAAGCGATGAACGTGAACAATAACCTCTGAATGGTTAATACTATCAGCCTCTGAATCATTCAGCAACACCTCTGAATCGACACTTTTTCAACTTCTTTCTTTGTTATTGTTTCGAAAGTAGTCCTGGAACAGAACTTGATTCAATCGTGCCCAATCCTGTCAAAATTCTAACAAATGATTTTTCGTACAAAGGTTTTGTGAAAATATCAGCAAGCTGATCAGTTGTTTTTACAAATTAACTTCAATGTTACCATCTTCCACATGATCCATAATAAAATGATAACGAAGTGCAATATGTTTAGTTTTCGAATGTTGTACTGGATTATGAAAAATGCGTATAGCACTTTGTGAATCACAATACAATGGAATCTTTTTCATATTTATTGCATAATCACGCAATTGACTCTGAATCCATATGATTTGCGAAGTGCAAGTGGCAGCTGCAACATATTCAGCTTCAGCAGTTGAAATTGCAACACAAGTTTGCTTTTTCGATTGCCAACTTACAAGCTTCCCATCCAACATTTGACATCCTCTACTTGTACTTTTTCGATCTAAAGTACAACCTCCCAGATCTGCATCCGAAAACGATTGAATGACGAAAAATGTTTTTCACAGCAGTCAAGTGTGGTTCTCTTGGATTTGCTTGATACCTAGCACAATTACACACGGAAAACATGATATCAGGTTGACTTGCAGTTAGATAAAGCAATGACCCTATCATACTCCTGTATAAAGTAAGATCAACAGCAGGTTTATCTAACGAAGGTGTTAGCCTTGTTCCAACCGCCATTGGTACTCTTAACTTCGTGCTATTTGTCATTCCAAACTTTTTGAGCAAATTCTTTGTATATTTTTCTTGATTGATGAAAGTTCCTTCTTTGTTTTGATGAATATTTAAACCAAGAAAATTATTGATTTTTCCCATCATACTCATTTCGAACTGGCTTTTCATCAAATTCTCAAATTCATTAGACAAAGCAGGGTCAGTAGAGCAAAAAATAATATCATCAACATAAATTTGAACAAAAATTAGATGATTCCCAACTTTCTTTCGAAATAATGTGGGGTCAACAGATCCTTGTTTAAGTTTAGATTGTTTTAAGAAATTGGTAAGCATTGCATACCATGCTCTTGGTGCTTATTTTAACCCATACATAGCTTTATCTAATATATAAACATGATCAGGATACTCTTCATTTACAAAACATGTAGGTTGTTCAACGTAAACTGTTTCTTCGAGTTCACCATGTACTTCAGCATGGAGGTTGTTCAACGTAAATTGTTTCTTCCGGAGTTTGATTATCAGCAACATGTACTTCAGCATCAACAGCACTGTCTGGAACACCAAAAATTAAATCATAATCAAAATCAGATGAATTGAAAGCCTCAGACTCATCATTTGATTCATTAAGAATTGGTTTTTGTTCATATTCTTTTTCAACTTGTTTTATGTAATAATCATCAAAAGTAAGATTAAATGTTTCTTCAACTTTTCGAGTTCGTTTGTTTAACACTCTGTATGCAACCGAATTGTTCGAATATCCCAAAAATATTCCTTCATCAGCCTTAGCTTGAAATTTTGAAAGATTATCTTTGAGATTCATGACAAAACACCTGCAACCAAATACATGAAAGAATTTGACATTATGTTTTTGGTTATCGATTATTTCATACGGAGTTATATTGAAACGTCTATGAATGAAAGATCTATTCTGAGTAAAACATGCTGTGGAAACTGCTTATGCCCATAAATATTGAGGAAGATTCGCATATGTTAACATTGTCCTTGCCACTTCGCAAAGTGACCTATTCCTTCTTTCGACTACACCATTTTGTTGTGGTGTATATGGTGATGAGAAATTATGTGAAATTCCTTTTTCAGTTAAGTACGAATCCAACTCCTTGTTTTTGAACTCACAACCATTATCACTTTTGGTCTTTTGAACACTTTTCTTTTGGCTTATCTCAATTTTCTTGATAAATTCGATCATTGTTTGAGCGACTTCAGATTTTAACCTGAGAAAATACACCCACGTAAATTGAGAAAAATCATCAACGATAACCAAAAGGTACCGTTTCTTGTTGAGAGTTTCAACAGTTGATGGTCCACAAAGGTCAATGTGAAGAAGTTCCAACGGTTCAACAATTTTCGAATCTATGACAATTGGATGTCCTTTACGATGTTGTTTTCCTTGTTCGCAAGCTGCACATAAAGTATCATTATCAAACTTTAAAACAGGTAAACCTCGAACAAGATCCTATGTAACCAATTTATTCAAATTTCGAAAGTTCAGATGTGATAAACGTCGATGCCATAACCAGCTAACATCAGTTGGAGCTTTCAAAAGTAGACAAACAGAGGGCTTCCCAACAATTGGTTTAATGTCAAGAGTGAACATATCACCAAATCTTTTGGATTTTAGCAAAACTTCGTTCGTTTCAACATTGGAAATTATGCTTCCTTCTTCATTAAAAACAACTTGATTTCCAGTGCCCACAACAAGTTGTGAAACACTTATCAAATTATGTTGAAGACCTTCCACATAAGCAACACGATTCACTGTGAATTGACCATTCGTTACTTTGCCATAACCTTTAACTTGACATTTGTGGTTATTTCCAAACTTCACTACACCATTATTCTCTAAACTTCTGAAATCACGTAAATTCTCTTTCCTTCCAGTCATGTGACATGAGCAACCACTATCAATGTACCATTTCTCATCGTATTGCTCGTCACATAGCACCTGCAATCATTAAAAGAGTTTAGGTACCCAAGGCTGTTTGGGTCCTTGGTTATTAGCTTGAAAGAGAGAATGTATTTTTGAACTTAAAGCCCAACTTCGAACTTTAGTTTGAAAGTATCAACTAAGTCGACATCATCAGTTAAAGATATCGAAACATAATTTTTTGACAGTTTTGGACTTTCACCAACTTTCTTTTCATGTTTCTCAGATTGTTTTTCCTTTGAGATTGGTTGCCATTTTTGAACTGGAGTATTTGATTCTTTCGAAGATGAACTTCCAGATGAAGTATCATTCAAATACTGTTCATAGGCCTTTTTGATTTGATGTTGCAAAAACTTCCCTGATTGATACTTTTTTCATTGTTCTCAAGCCACTGATTGATTGTTTCCACCTCAGATGAACCTTTTGTGTACGAAACTTTGGTGGCTTTGAACATTCTCAAATTTTCGAACATTCTCAAATTTTCGTACATTCTTGAATTTTCGAACATTCTCAAACTTTTGATTTGTTCTGTTTGAAGAGAATTTGTTGTTCACATTTGTTGATTTTGTGAAAAATGAGTTTGAATTTGAAAATCTCTGTTGACTTTTTGAATGATAATTCTTTTGTGGTTTGTTTGTTTGAAAAATCTTTGGAGATGATGATTTTGGAAGCTTCGTTGGAAAATCTTTTGAATTTGACTTTTGAGAATCAGACGAAATTGATTGAGCGAGATTTTTCTTTTTGTCTGAATAAGTTGAAAACTTTGACTGAACTGTTTTAGTCAACTTATTCTCAGACATTTTCTTTGTTGGTTCATTTAATTGCTTTTCATTTGTCACAATATGCTAAAACATTTTCTTTCTAGCCTGTCTTTTCGAAATTCCTTTTTCTTTCGAAAATTTTTCAACAAGATCTTTAAATTCTTGTGAATTAAGTTTCACAATCTCATTTGTTTCAGAAAAATCTTGTTTAAAAACCTCAATGTTATTTTGTTGTTTTTCAGCCCATTTTCTTTTTGGCTTTTGTCTTTGAAAAACGTACGAATTCTTTGTGAGATTATTTTTGACAGTGCTTTGGTTTGAAAAGAATCATTCGTCTGATGTCTTCTTGTTATCTTCTTCAACCATTTTGTTGAATTCTGGTTTGATGTTTTCCACATTCCTAGCTGTGACAAACACTTGATTCAAAAATACAACATCATCTATGCATTTGAAATTCGGATAAACCACAGTGTTGGTTTCCAAATAGTGAGCACCTTTGTCAGATAACACTTGGTCAAAATTTTCAGTGTCTCCGAACACTTGATCAACAACAATTCGTGGAATGTGTGTTTCTTTAGAAACATTCTTTTCTTTTCAGAATTGTTCGACACTTCTTCTTTATTCTCATCATCACTATCATCAGTTCGACTGTCTCTGACATTCACATCAGTGTCATCCTCAACCATTGAATCATTATAAATTTCTTTACCTTTTGACTTAGATGTGACATTAATGATTGATAACTGAGAACAATCGAGACTCTCCTCCTCCTCAATTTCACTGATTTCGCTAAAATTATCATAATTATCTTCGATATCAGCAAAATTAGATTGAGAGTCAAGTTTCGAGTTCTCAGTTCTTTTCAAAATCTTGATTTGTTCACTTTTTGTCAAACTTTCATTCACAATATCAACAAGTTCACCAGCATTCAGAAATTCATCTCTCTTAACAGTACCATAAGCAAATCTATCATCAGGCACTTTGTTAAAATCTGCTATGGTTTGTTCACAATCATAGGACAAAATATCAACCTTCTCTCTCTCAAAAGCAAGAAAAGGTAATAATTTCCTATGTTGTTCTTTACTAATATCACTCGAATGATGCAATGCAGTCAATTTAGCATAGAGACGTTTAGCCGAATTAAAATATATGTTTCTTTGTGCAAGTAGCATTCGTACATCTCTATCAAGATTTTCTCTATCATTATTAACATTTTTCAATTGCAGTTCCAGATAGTCTACTCTAATTCGTTTCGAATCTAATAGTTTTTGTGTCTCTAGCAATTGAATGTTCAATTTCTTGGCTTCGTTACTAGCTGACACAACAATAGTATCGAAGTAAGCAACAGTATCATAAAATGCAACAATCTCAGAATCATATGCTTGTAGAGGAATATTAAAAGATTGAAGAATAGAACGTACCTTGGTAGACATAGGTGATTTGTCTCCAGATTTGGTCATGACACATCGACCAGTCACCTTGTCATCTTCATCCTCCTTAAACTATGTGAACAATGCTCCATGTGTAGGATTTTGCATTTCTTCATCATTGGAACCTGAGGACCAAATTTGATATGTACCATCCTCCTCTTCAGCTTCTCCTCGTGCAACCAATGACATCCCCTTGGCTTTCGCATGAACTTCCTCCAATCTTTCAACATAATAAGCTTCGTCCTTGACACGATTCTTTTTCTCCTCTTTCTTACGAAGCATACAATCATTTGCTAGATGATTTGCTCTGTTGCAATAATGACAATCAACACCTGAGTCTCCCTTAAGCTTCTTTTCACTTTTCGACTCTTTAGCCTTCTCATCATTTTTCTCAAACTTCTTCTTTTCTTCAACACCAGATTTACTCACGAAACTTCCCTTTACTTCACTCTGTTTCCCCTTAGGATTAAATGGCTTCTTGAAAAACTTTTTAACTCGGTTGTTCAAGTAAAAAGCAACCGCCTCATCATCAGAGTTCATGAGAAAACCTTCTTCATCCGAATCCTCCTTCTCAACAGTCTCAACCTCAGATACCTTCGAAACAAGGGCCAAAGGACCTCCCAAGTTCTGTTCCGACTCTTCCATCATTTCAGAAACTTCACTTTCATGAGTTTTGAGCAAATTGTACAGATCATTCAAAGATGAATTGTCGAAGCTTTGTTGACTCTTCACCATCATGCTCATACTCCTCCACTCTTTACGAAGTCCCATCACGAATGTGAGATTGAACTCCATAGAAGACCTTGTAATCCCATAGCGATTACACATGTAAATCAACTCATTCAGACGATCATAGTAGACTTCAATTGTTTCATTCTCCTTCCGTCTGAATTCCTTCAGCTCTACCAGACATTGCTTAACAGAGTTGATCTTAGTTTTCTCACTCCCCTGATATTTCTCTTTAAGAGTGATACAGATCTCTTTTGTAGTTTTACAACCATGTATGTAGTTGTAAACAACAGCTGGCAAAGCACCTCTCAACTCCCTCATACAATGTTTCTCGTTGTTTTTCAACCTTGATGATTGTTCTTCTACAACTGAAGTTGATCCAGATGATCCGATATTCTGAACATTTGGTGGTGGTTGAACACTTCCAGTTATGCAGTTCCATAACTCTTCATCCAATCCATTGAGATAGTCTTCCATACGATCCGCCCGTTGATCGTAGTACTCTGGAATCAGCATCCAAATTTTTGTTGATGATCCAAGCAGATAAGAGTATGAAGTCATCGTGTTCATGTTGAAGTTCGCCATTGTTGTACGAATGATAATTTTCAGAGAACTTGAAGAATTTGAACATTAAAAGGAAGAATTGATTAGAAACTTGTAATCGAACACTCGATTATTCAATTCAAACACAAAATCTAGACAAAACTGTAGATCTAAGACGAATTTCAGAATCAAATTGTGCGGAAACTTTTGAGACACACTTTTGACTCAAAAACGAACGATTCAAATGAAAATCAGATCATTGCAGTTTGAATCCCGCTCTGATACCAACTGTAGTAGAATTGTAACGAGTAATCGAATGTAAATCAGAGGAATTCAATGAATTAAGAACACACAATGTAAATATGATTTGGTTTCAGCTTGTATTACTTTCAGAGAACTCAAGTACAAAACAGATAATAGAAAGTGGGAAAACTCTATTACCTACACTTATGTTCAGACCCTATTTATAGGATACTGAAAGTACAAAAAATACTAAGTCTAGTCATTAAGCTTCGTAAACAAAGTGACTTAGTAAATACATAAACATGCAAAACTATAAAATATACACTTCGACTTTTTACAACATTTCGACCTTACAGTCGGGAACCTAGGAAAGCCTGGATATGCTTCAGTGGGTTAGTGATGTGGTTTAATGAGTTTTGGGTGCTTTAGCTTAAGGAAGTGACTTAGAGGATTCAGGAAGATGACTGAGGAAAGTATGGATAGGTGTGGAAGGTAGTATTAGGCCCGTATTACTGATAGCACAGGATCCATACTCGAATCAGTGAGAATCTTGGAGAATCTAAGAAACTTAGAGGGTGATATTGTTGGATAAGGTGTCTAAGTCCATAACTTATTTGGTATATACTTGACCCGACCCGGCATGGTCCATTTGGGTTGCACTTCACCCAAACTGTTTATGGATAATTTTATGAGAATTGGATACTTACGATTTATTAATATATTATAAGTTATAATATATTAATATAAAGTCATGTTATTTAATTAGTTTTAATCTTGAATTAATTATGAATTATTTTAGTGATTAAAAGGAAGACTAATTAAATCATGGGCTATTATATTTATATGGTGTGGGCTAATACTCATTTTTTAATGGGCTAAGCTTATATGGAAGTCCATGGATGATCCATGGAGCTTTTAACCCATGGATCCTTGGAAAGGGAAAGACATGGGTTATTAGGGTTTCACCCTAACCATGCACACTATATAAACAAGCTCATGTTGCATGAAATAAGACCCTAGTGTGTGTGTAATAGTGGTGGCCGAAATCTAAGAGTTAGTATACTCTCTCATACATTTTCCAAGTTTGTGGTGATTTGTGATTTCCATTTGAGGCATTCACATTATTGGTGCTTGGCTCTCAAACTCCAAGGAATCAACAATCAACAAAAGGTATGTAATTCATCTAGTTCTTTTATGTTTAAAAGTACCCCATGCCATGCTATATAGGTTATAAACCTTGGAAAATAATATTTTGCATGTACCTTAGACAAACATAGATCCAAGGTTTATTAGGGTTGCATGTACACTTAGGAAGTGTTAGAATGCTCAAAACCCAATAGTGGTATCGGAGCCTAGGCTTGTTTGTTTGATACTTGATACAAAATAGTGATAAAAAGTCGATTTTTTGCTGTCTGACTGATGAACTCGCCGAGTCCATGGGGGGACTCGCCGAGTTCATGTGTAAACTCATCCTACTCGCCGAGTAGGTTCGTGCACTCGGCGAGTAGGAGCCTCAGAATGCAGATTTTCGACTTTTGCTGCTGGAAATGGACTAGAAACATTACCCTAAACTGTTTTGGTGTTTTAAAACTTGTTTTAGTTGGTGTAATGGTTGTTCCAATCCATTTACAATAGCTTATATCAAAATTTCATGCTTTGTATGTGTTCATATAATTCTTGAAACTTTGATGAACATGTTCATGTTCTTATGAATTTAGAAGATGATAGGAATTATTTGCTGAATTGTTTAGGATTAATTCTTGATCATTTATGTGTTTGAATGGAGTCCATAATTTGTCCTCAAGTTATGGATATCCAAAGGTCACTTCTTTTAAACACACATTTAAACACATAAGTTACATAAAAATGAAGAGTCTTCATTTTTATGAACCTTTAATTCATAAGTTATGAAATGAAAAGTTTTAGATAGTTACAAAACTTGCCCTCAAGTTTTGGAATTTGTAAAGTTTCACACACTTTAATAAACTTTAATTCCAAACCCTTAGAGTTTTAAAAGTTAAAATTCAACCCTTATACTATTTATAACATTAATGGTTAGTTATTATATATATGTATAAGATCAAGTCGTTTTACCGTTAGTAGGCCTCATTCACGAAGCCGGTCTATAAGCGGGGTATAAGGTTGTTGCCTATAAAATGGCAACTTAATGGGTGTCCATTCTCACCCACCGCTTCCTTGATCGGTGGAGCGTCGTTAGCCGAACGGGTAGGACAATGACTTTAAATTCTCATTAAAAGTATAATGAATATTATAAAGTAACTAAACCTTTTATAAATTCCCAATCTTAGTTACTTTAGGAAAATGTGAATATGGTGCTAACCCATGAAATTCACACTTTGTACCTTACCAAGTCGTTGGTGGAGCGTGTGTGGTTAACCGACACACTAACTTGGACTAGTAAGGATCACGAAGGGTGACTTAATGTTTATCATAGATCGGTGGAGCGTGTGTGGTTAACCGACACATCGATTAGGTGATAATATTAAGGGTACCAAGTGAGTTTGCATGGTTATTCACACCTTGTTTTGTGATCCTCGGCATCCCAGTCACAAAACTTGAAGGGCACAATCGAGATTGAAACATGCCATTGAAAAGTTCAATGAATCTCAAAAGATCTAGGAGTTTCAAATCCAATTAAAACCTAATAAATCATTTCGTTTTTCATGGTGGAAATTGGTGAATCGTCATTCACCTACCTTCAAATATTTTATAGCTTGGATTACAACATCCCTCTTCCAAGTTATAAAATATTATGTTGGGTCCTAGCCTTAATATTTCATATTGGGTGTTATATTAAGGACTTGAATCAACTAACTTGATTTTCTCCCATGGTAGATGTCTAGTTCAGACAACTATGATCTTCCCAAATCGCTTGAAACAAGCTTTCCTCCTGAAGATGATGTCCCTCAACATTATGCTTCACTCCCCCCACCTCCTCCATTTATTCTCCCTGACCCACAAGCCCGAAGACTTGAAAGGTTCAAGATCACTCAAGCTCTACTAGAAATGAAACATAAAGATGGAAGACCTGTGTGCACTCATGTCTTAGGAATGAAGTCACACATAGACAGGTTGAGAATGTTGGGTGTTGTTATTTCAAGGAAGTTTGTTGTTGACTGGGTTCTTCAGTCACTTCGTGAGTCATATAGTGAGTTTATTAAAGACTACCATATGACAGATCCCGACATAACCCTAATAGATCTTTCTTATTTGCTTGTTGCTGCTGAATCAGCAATGATTTGGCGCAATGGTCAAGCAAATATTGATGGAAAATCTATTTCTCAAACTTCCATGGACATGGACAATGGTAACATTGGAAGTCCAGAAAAGCTTTCTCGTCCCAATGGAAGGGGATCGGCCTTAGTCAACCCGGTTGACCAAAAGGTAAAGGGAAAGGATACGTCTGTGATTGTCTCGTGTACCATTCCCAAAGAGTCTATATGTTTTTATTGTCATGAGAAGGGACATTGGAAGCGAAGCTACCCTGAATACCTAAAATATTTGAAAGCAAGTAGAGACAAAATGTTTGACTCGGGTTCAGGTAAGTCCACTATCTAACTTTGTTAAAGTTCCTAATTGTTGATTCTTATTACATGATGTGACTAGGTTGCATCTTGATGTTTAGCAGGATCGAGCAAAAGGAAGGTTAAAAGAAGAGTGTGCTGAATCTGATCACGAAGATGGATTTCTATCGCATGGTTCAAGGATCGGATTTTTGAGCTACTACTTAAAAGTTGGGATAGATTGCTAGGAAATATGTAATAGCATAGTTTTCATTTAAAGTTGCATTGTAAGGAATATTTTTCCGCATTTTAATAAAGAAATAAAAGTTTTGTTTAGTTTATTTTATATTATATCCCCTTACAATGGCATTTATGGAAAATTGATGTTTGTATGTTTCTAGCAATATTGGAAATATGAGTTTGATTCTCTCATATGTGGTAGTGTCTGAATTTACCAAATGAGGAAAGGTTCTCATCACCCAAGCTTCAGTTAGACAGAAACTTGGAATCATACAAGTTGTATTGTATGATGAATGAGAATTTTCATCTTTGTAAAATTGAGACTAATTCATTGATCACATGCATATGTGAGTCAATTGAAGGACTAAGGAATTAGGCACACTGGGTGTGTGCTGGTCAAGGTCCACCACAAAGATCAATTCGTCATGATTTACTAAAGATTAGTAAATATGGTTATACTTATAAGGTTAAGTATAATTCTGTAACATTGGAAAAGTTTCAATGTATGGCAGAACGGATGAGAAGAATCAAATTTGGCAGAAAGATAAAAGTTTCTCAAATCTGAAAAGATGGGAGAGTACTTTAGTATCATGTTTTTATGATCATCTTAATGATTATGAAACCATATCACAAATTCATACTCTAAGGACATTTTAGTGCATTGTTATGACTAAGATGAGGGGTCATGAATTGTTGGAATGGTTAAAATCAAAAAGATGGATCATACATGTTTTTATGATCATCTTAATGATTATGAAACCATATCACAAATTCATACTCTAGGGACATCTTAGTGCATTGTTATGACTAAGATGAGGGGTCATGAATTGTTGGAATGGTTAAAATCAAGAAGATGGATCATACTTCGTTCCAAAACAACTCTTAGAGTCATAATCCAAGATTGTAACATTGAGTGACATAAAGTAAGGTTTAAAACACTTATCAAATGTAGTGTAAAATGTTTTCTACTCCTGTACATTTGAAATTGGTAAGTTGTGATGTCTTGGATAAGACAAAGACCAACTAAGACCAATTGTGTGAAGTGTTTATCTTGATAAGAATCTGCACTATCCCTTGAATATTTGTTTTGTCAAGGAATGGTTCTTGACTAGGGAAACTTATATGTCAAGAGGACAGTGGGAGTCTTAAAGATCCTGAAAGGATTTCAAGATTTAACCAAGAGTAAAACCTGAGTTTTATCACTAGCACACGACTTAAGGTTTGAAACCTATTAAGTTGACATAATTCTTGTTTCTGTGTCTGTTCCTATTAAGTTGTCTATGCATATGAGTTTTGTTAGTTCTAAACTGTGTGCATAAAAGCTTGGAAGCATTGGTGGGCCTTGTGCTACCAGATGACAAGAAATTAAGATTGAACAAGTTCAATCCATGTAAGGCTGAATTTGTTACTAACCTTGTCTTGTGATTATGGTTTTGACAAATTCACATGGATAGAAACTCATACACTATAAAATCTAAGTGTCATAAGGTTTCTCTCTGATTCATGAAAATGATGGTGAGGAAATGCTTTCACTAAGAAGATTTTAAGTAGATAGCAATTGTGATGTTTGCATTCTCAAAGACGTTAGTGGAGCGTGTGTGGTTAACCGGCACACTAACATGGAGTTGTGAGAAATGGCAAAAGTCTAAACAATTAAGACTATGATTACGGCATCCCTTTTCATAGTTCTGGAAATTGTTTAGACACACATGTGAGCTATCTAAAAAAAGGGTGTACGAATCTAAATTTCAGAAGTCCAGCTGATTTCTAGAAATATGTCAGAGCTAGTGGGAGCATAAGTGTTATGCTGATAATCATCATGTTAGTGGGAGCATGATTATTATGCTTAGTGTTGCAAGTTAGCAATGTTAATTATAGAAAAACAAAAGTTTCAATTCGTAATGTTGTAGGGGTTGAAAAAGTTGTTTTGCTATAATTAAGGGAGAGGAAATCATACTTCATTTCAATTCTAAAAGCTTAGATTGAGTTTTTTTAATCATCTTTAGTCAAGGATATATATATATATATATATATATATATATATATATATATATATATATATATATATATATATATATATATATATGTATTTTATGTTGGAATGGTTCAACTTAAAGAAATTCTATATATATTGTGTTTTAAAAAAAAAATCGATTATGATTACAGCATCCCTCTCCATAGTTCAATTTTGAAAACATGGCAAATAAAACATATTGTAGCAAAA
This sequence comes from Lactuca virosa, assembly GCF_052849685.1. Lineage (NCBI taxonomy): Eukaryota > Viridiplantae > Streptophyta > Magnoliopsida > Asterales > Asteraceae > Lactuca > Lactuca virosa. The sequence continues at coordinate 167,409,366 of NC_136426.1, read as the reverse complement.
GACTGGTCTGGTATCATGTCTTTATGAGAAACATCATAAATCGTGTCCCATATGCTTCAGATATAGGATCGATTGCATGTGCTATAATATTCATCCTTTCTAAATTTTCCACATGCTTAGGGCATTAAGAAGGGAAAAGTCTAGAACGGGATATGACTAAAGTGATTAAGAAATTGTCGAGGACAGTCTGAGGCTCACCAAAGATTGGTTGCTCAGGGACAGTTGGAAGTATAGTGTTAAATTTTGGAAGGACCATATTCTGAAAAGAGGTAGCTCTTGTTCAGATATGATAATCAAAATAGGAATATGGAAATTTTCCATATTGGGAGTTGGATATTAAGAATCTATGAGAAAGTTAGAAACTTTTATGCAAGAAGGATGTTCAAAGCAATGTACTTTGAATATGAGAGTTCGTTTCCATAGAGTTGATCTCCTTTGGAATCCTCTGTAATGACTGATGACAAGGTTTTGGTGACCTTGTGCATAATCATTACGAGAGGATCAGTGCATATAAGTTTAAAATCTAACAGTTTTTTTGGTAAATGGTAGGAATTAGGAATTTTTACATTTACAATAAGGATTTGGGATTGTGAAATGAGCATCATTGGAATCATGTTCAAATGATCTATTTCACAAAGTAAAGATCATACACAAACATAGTGTGCATACTTGGAGTATGGCATAACTATTGTTTAGAAAAACAAAGTGTACATGCTAGGAGCATGGGACAACTGTTGTTTTTATTCAAGTATTAAGTTGATTATTTGAAACATTATACAATGAATAATGTGTAATCAATATGGTGATAAATAAAAGGTGGTTTTATTTATATTCAAAAGGGTTCTGAGACCATATTGGATTCGATTATTATTGTGTTTCACTTTGCATGTTTTGACTTCCAGAATAGCTAGGTTATTCTTTCTGAATGACTAAGTTATTTAAACACTCCACAGTCGTTCATATGTTGGAAGTAGGTATGAATTAAGACTGTCATGAATCGAGTTTGTAGATGGCTAAACGTGTTTAGACATAGCAATGGTTGCTACAACATTCATAAGTACTCATAAGTTATGAGTATTGGAATTAACCCACGCTCACTTGTATCACTTCATGGAATTTATCTCGAGTGATCGTGAGACGGTAATATCATATAAGTCTTCAAACCTAGAGATATGAGTTGTTACCTATGAGTTGGTTGTGCATTGATTGCACGTAAACGCATCAGTAACTTGATGTTATAAAACGTGCCTTTGTGTATAATTCAACAAGTAGTAGAAACAAGTATATGAGTCGAAGTTTATCTGTTCCTTCTAGTCCTTGGAGAATTAGAAGCGATATCTGGGACCCTTGATGTTTTTGTTTTGACCTATGTACCGGGCCCGGTCAGAACCTAATTGATGTGTTCAATTTAGTTCTTTGTCAAACAAATCGGAAATCGGAAAATAAACTGCTGGACAAGAAGTACGACGTTGTTCCATGTATTTGTCCGGCTGATATCATGAGAACAGAGGATTATACGATCACTTATCTAAAATGGCGCTTCATAGTTCAACAGAGTTTTCGAGAGCTACGATTGCTGGTTGGTTCCTGAAGTAACATACGCAAATACAATTATTAGACTTATCCAAGTAGGAGACTGTTGGATAAGGTGTCTAAGTCCATAACTTATTTGGTATATACTTGACCCGACCTGGCATGGTCCATTTGGGTTGCACTTCACCCAAACTGTTTATGGATAATTTTATGAGAATTGTATACTTACGATTTATTAATATATTATAAGTTATAATATATTAATATAAAGTCATGTTATTTAATTAGTTTTAATCTTGAATTAATTATGAATTAATTTAGTGATTAAAAGGAAAACTAATTAAATCATCGGCTATTATATTTATATGGTGTGGGCTAATACTCATTTTTTAATGGGCTAAGCTTATATGGAAGTCCATGGATGATCCATGGAGCTTTTAACCCATGGATCCTTGGAAAGGGAAAGACATGGGTTATTAGGGTTTCACCCTAACCATGCACACTATATAAACAAGCTCATGTTGCATGAAATAAGACCCTAGTGTGTGTGTAATAGTGGTGGCCAAAATCTAAGAGTTAGTATACTCTCTCATACATTTTCCAAGTTTGTGGTGATTTGTGATTTCCATTTGAGGCATTCACATTATTGTTGTTTGGCTCTCAAACTCCAAGGAATCAACAATCAACAAAAGGTATGTAATTCATTTAGTTCTTTTATGTTCAAAAGTACCCCATGCCATGCTAGATAGGTTATAAACCTTGGAAAATAATATTTTGCATGTACCTTAGATAAACATAGATCCAAGGTTTATTAGGGTTGCATGTACACTTAGGAAGTGTTAGAATGCTCAAAACCCAACAGATATTCATAATTACGATTTAATCGTTGGTTTATGGTATTTTAGCTTGGAGATGAGCTCTTAGGGAGGCGGTTATGGTTCTGGTTCGGGTTCTGCCTCAGGTGCGGATGCTTAGCCGATTAGAGAGCGGTTGCGGGAGTTCATCTCATCGAAGATTTCTCGCTGTATTTTAGAGATGTTGGATGAGCACTTGGGCACTTTCCGTGCGGAGGTTATGGCTATCATTGGAGATTGCACTCTTTCATTTAGGGAGTTCCGTGCTTGTGGAGCTCCTGCGTTCCATGGGAAGAGGGACCCCATTGTCAGTTGGAGGTAGTTAGCGGATATGGCTAACGCCTTCAGGACGAGTTTTTTCCCCAAGGAGGCGAAGAGCATATATGCTTCCTGCCTGTTGAAGGATCGGGTACGTGATTGGTGGGAAGAGGCTTGTAGTCAGTTGGGCGATGATGTTGTTGATGCTATGTCATGGGATGACTTCTCGACCAGGTTCCGAGCTGAGTTTGCACCAACGACTAAGACTGTGGCAGAGATCACTGCCATGTTCCGGGAAAGGGCTTTGTTGGTACCGCAGTATGCAACATATGAGGAGAGGAAGAAAGAGAGGTATCATGATATGTTGTGAGGTATCCTAAATGATATGATTTTTAGAGTCCGAGTGCGGGAGATTGATCTGGAGCACATTGGGGAAGAGGGGGTCAAATCAGTTGCTTGCATTGGAGGGTCCCGGGAAGAGACCCAAGACTTCTGATCAATTTCAAGAGGCCAACAGGGTCGGGTTCAATGCAGTACATGTGGGAAACTGCATGATGGAGTTTGTTGTTCGAGGGGTTCGGGTTGCTACAAGTGTGGCAGGGTTGGTCACGTCAGCAGGGATTGTCCTCCTGGGACAAGCCCATTATGTTTTCACTGCAATTAGGTGGACCACAAGAAGTCCGACTGTCCAAGGTTGAGGGGAGGAACGGTGAGTGCGCCTGCTCCAACTAGTTTAAGGATCACCGATGGACGAGAGCGTAGGGCAAGAGCCCTAGCGGAGAGGATTCGGACTTTGCAGTGATATACCGGGGATATCAGGATTCCAGCTGGTGATGTTGCGGGTATGTATCTTTTGCTCTTTTCGATTCTACCTGTATTTTGTGGTTGTTATCTGGCATCGGTTTGAGTAAGTGTATCTCTGGTTTATTTATTTAATTATCTCTGGGTTATATCTTTAAGTAGTGTCATTTGCAATTTGCATGTCGTGAATTATTAGTGGTTAGTGAAAGGTTGTTTTCCTTTTTGTGGGTTTGAAGTGCTCAGCGTTATCTTGGGTTGTGGTCGAGGATTGGTTAAGGGGTATTATGTGGAAGGTCTGCGGTTAGGGTTTAGCGGGGTGGTTATCCAGCATCATCGAGGTTCGGTGAGTTCATTTTTTGTGCTTGGGTTGGCCTTTGGAAGCTCCAAGGGAAGTGGTCTATCGCTGAGGTTTTGGTCAAAACGTCGGTTATTTGGAATTCAAGATTTGAGTGTGGTATCATTTCAAGGCATCTGGGGTTATTAGTTTCATAAGGATTCGAGAAGTTTTTATATGGTCTTTAGAGGTTGTGCGGTCTTTTGGGGTTTGGCTAGTGATGGAGCATTAGCATTGGTCAACGCTGATTGTCAGCAGATCGGTCATTTGAAGGTAAGAAGGATTGAGAATCCTTCAATTTTCGTGTGTTGCAATAATTAGTCGAACCAAAGTGGGGGAGAATCGTTCTGGTATTCAGGATCATAAGCAGGTTGGAAACTAGGATGAGTTTCGCATCCCCGTCGGGGAGGAGGGTGGCCCAAGTGGTTTTCCAGATTATTGTGAGAGTTAGGAGTTCGGTAAACCTCCTAACATTGGGTTCGCGTCCTCTTGGTGTCAGCTAGCAGTCTTCAGGAGGGGAACATAGGATCGGGTTCTAGTCATGATTCAAGTTCAGTTGGGGAGTTTGGTTAGGAGTGTGTTTGAATCCGGGTGGCGTTTGGATTGATAGATTAGTGGTAAGGCTTGTTGGATTAGTGTCTAAGTCCATAACTATTTTGGTATGTACTTGACCCGATGGTGCATGGTCCTTTTGGGTTGCCTTCACCAAAGCAACTTGATAGGATGAATTATGGAGAGAGAGGATTAATTATGATTTATTAATATATTATGAGAATAATATATTAAAGGAGAAATCATATTGTTTAATTAATATTGGTCAATAATTAATTAAGAATTAATTTTGTGGCTAAAAGAGATTAATTAAACTTAGGGGACTTGAACTATTAATTGTGTGATAGTTGAATATTGGGCTAATGGACTCCATATTAGAGGAGTGGACGAATTCTATGGGGAAACCCATTAGAAATCGTCCAAGGCCTCTAAGGAGGGAGTCCATGGGCTGCTTAGGGCCTAAGCAGTCAAAATAGGGCTTCCTTGTTAGATAACCCAAATAGCCTCACATATTTAAGGACCCCTAGGGCACCAAAAACGTGGCTAACTGACTCCTTAGGGTTTCTAGACGTTTTTGGGTGCCTCCACTCTTCTCCTTCTTCATCCTCTTGCTCTTCGTGTTTGTGAGCCATTAGAGGAGTGACACTTGTGACTCTAAGCTTTCAGAAGCCAATTACAAGGAGGATTTGAGATTGTTATTGCTACATAACAATCAAGGTAATATCTAAACCCTATTCTTATGTTAATATTGATTATCACATGCTAGATCTAGGGTTTAAAGTCTTGGATGAATGCATGTACAATAGAGAAACCTAGATCTAAGCATTAGGGTTTGTATGAGCACATAGGATGTTCTTATGGCTAAAACCCATCAGTGGTATTAGAGCCTTGATTGGTTTCTATTGTATTGATTCCTCATATATTCATTCTTGCTGTAAAATCGTTTTTTGGGCTCCCTGTCTGATGAACTCGACGAGTTCCATGAGGAACTCGACGAGTTGCATGAACTCGACGAGTTCCCATGTGAACTCGACGAGTTTTGCTGTCAGACAGAGAGATTTTCGGGATTTCTTGCTGTTTTGCTTAAGGATAATTACCTAAATCGTTTTTGACTGATAAAATCTGAATTTTATTGATATTGGATGATTATCCTTTCCAAAATAAAAGATAATTTCAAATTAGTCAAATGTTTACTTCCTTATATGATAAATGTTAATTTTTGGGATTATTTGATCATTATCTTGCATGAAAATTGAATTAGGTCATAATTAGATAATCACTAATTAATTGTTTAATTGCCTTATTTGTATTTTGATCTAATAGTTTTGAAAGGTTTCAAAACATGCCCTCAACTTTTGGAATTTAAATTTTAATTAAAAGTTTAATTTTAAAATGTTAAATTCTAAAACCTTAATTTTTGAAAAAGTTCAAATTGCACCCTTATGGTTTTATTAAATTAATTAAGTGTATAATTAAAAGAGAGTTAATAAATCCATAGTGATATGGTTTACATTTAATTAAATTAAAAGTGTAATTTCTTAAATTAGACCACCTAGTATTTTAAAAGTGTAAAATACACCCTTGTACTATATATAACAGTAAAAGTCTATATATATATATATATATATATATATATATATATATATATATATATAACTTAAACTGCTAGTCTTACCGTTAGTAGGCCTCATTCACGAAGCCGGTCTATAAGGGGGGTATAAGGTTATGGCCTATAAAATGGCCGTTTAATGGGTGTCCACTCTCACCCACCGCTTCTTTGATTGGTGGAGAGTCGTTAGCCGAACGGGTAGGATAGGGCAAACCCTTTCCATTAAAAGTATAATGAAGTATAAAGTAACTAAATGTTTTTACAAAATTCCCAATCTTAGTTACTTTAAGTAAAAGTGAATTGATGCAATTCCATGAAATTACACTTTGTACCCTTGCGAAGACGTTAGTGGAGCGTGTGTGGTTAACCGGCACACTAAATGGTTCTAAGCAAAGGTTGAAAAGGGTGACTCAATGTTTATCATAGTTCGGTGGAGCGTGTGTAGTTAACCGACACATCGAATGGGTGACTATAACATTGGGGGCACCATGTAAGTTTGCATGGTTATTCACACCCTGTTTTCTGATCCTCGGCATCCCAGTTACAAATCGAGGGGCATATCGAGATTTAAACATGCCATTGAAGAGTTCAATGAATCTCAAAGGATCTAGGAGTTTTTCAATACATTTAAAACCTAATCTCTTTTTCGTTTTTTTTTCATGGTGGAAAATTTGTGAATCGTCATTCACTTACCTTCAAATGTTCTGCAATTTTGGTTACGGCATCCCTCTCCCAAGTTGTAGAATATTGTGTTCGGTCCTAGCCTTAATATCTCATTTGGGTGATTTATTAAGGACTCAATCAATCAACTAACTTAATTTTTCTCCCTTTTTGTAGATGTCTGAATCTAACTGTGGTCTTCCCGAATCCCATGGAAAAAGTTTTCCTACTCAAAGTGAAAGTCTGTTACACAATGAAGGTGAAAGATCAATCCCTGCATTGTGGACTAGCTTGGTTTCACTTCCTCCACCTCCTCCTGTTATTCTCCCAAACCCACAAGATCGAAGAATTGAAAAGTTCAAAATCACTCAAGCTTTGTTGGCAATGAAACATGAAGATGGAAAATCCGTGTGTGCTCACGTCCTAGGGATGAAATCACACGTCGATAGGTTGACAATGTTGGGTGCATCTTTTCCAAAGAAGTTGGTTGTAGACAGGGTTCTTCAGTCACTCCCTAAATCATATGATAAGTTCATAAGAGAGTATTATATGATGGATGTTGATGCGACCCTCATTGACCTAACTTACATGCTTATTGATGCTGAATTAGAAATGATTTGGAAAAGTAATGGAGCATATTTGTCCGGTAATTCAACCAACCATGCTTCTGTGGTCACTCCAGGAGAAGTCACCTATTTCTGCTGCCAAGACAAGGGGCGTTGGATACGAAGCTGCCCAGAGGACCTGAAGAATCTAAGAGATGGGAGAGTCAAGAAGTATGGCTCTGCTTCAGGTAAATTCCACTATCTAACTCCATTAAGTTCCTATTCATTGATTCTTAATACATAATGTGATAAGATTACATTTGAATGTTTTGTAGGATCAAAGAAAAGAGAGGAAGCTTGATGGAAGAGCAAGATAAGTCTGATCACGAAGAAATAGATCTCTATCGCATGGATTCGAAGATCAGATTTTGAGATTAGAAAGTTATGATAGATTTGTTAGGAATATTTTATTACATAGTTTTTCAGGTGATTTTGCATTGTAAGGAGATGTTTTCCGCTGCTTTATGAATATAATAAATTTTTGGTTTGTCTTATTTATCCTTGCAATGAAATCGTTGTGAAAAATTGATGTTTATGTATTTCTATAAATGGATGAGATTCCTAGTTATGTTATTTATGGTAGTGTCATAAGTTTCTAAGTAATGAAAGGTTCCCATCGCCCAAGTTTCAATTGGACAGAAACTTGGAAGAATCAATTAGGCAGAAAGATAAAAGTTTCTCCAATCTAAGAAGAAGGGAGAATGAATAAGAAGAATCAATTAGGCAGAAAGATAAAAATTTCTCCAATCTAAGAAGAAGGGAGAATACTTTTGTATCGGGTTTTATGATCATCTTAATGATTAAGAACCATATCACAATTGATCCTCTAAGGACATCTTAGTGCACTAGTATGGCTAAGAAGAGGAATCGGAAATGGTTGAAATGGTTAAATCAAAAGGACGAGTCATACTTCGTTCCAAAATCAAGTCTTAGAGTCATATTCCAAGATTGTGACTTCAGTGACTTAATCTTAAGTAGGAATGTTCTTACACTTGCACATTTTGGTAAATTGTGATGTCTTGAATAAGACAAAGACCAACTAGTACCAAATTGCGTGTAGGTTTTGTCTTGATATAGACACACACTAACTCTTGAATATTTGTTTTGTCAAGAAATGTTTTCTTGACAAGAGAATCTTATATGTCAAGAGGTCAGTGGGAGTCTAAATGATCTTGAAAAGTTTCAAGAACTAATCAAGAGTAAACCTATTATTAAACACTAGCACACGACTTGAGGTTTGTAACCTATCGTGTTGACGTATTCTTGAATCTGTGCCAATCCAGTTGAGTTGATTATGCATATGAGTTCTACGAGTTCTCAATAGGTTGTATAAGGGCAAACACCTTGTTCAATGATAGTACATTGACTGGTATAGGTGAGCTGCTAGATAACTTGGAAGCAATGGTGGGACCCTTGACGGCAAGAAATTAAGAATGAACAAGTTCTGTCCATAAGAGTTTGAGTTTGTCACGAACATTATCTTATGATTATGGTTATGACAAATTCACACGGATAGGAACACATACACTATAAAAATCTAAGTGTCATAAGGTTTCTCTCCTTCATGAAAAATGATTGTGAGGAAACACTTTCACTAAGAAAGATTTTAAGAAGATAGCAACTGTGTAGATTGCATTCTCAAATTCGATTATGATTACGACATCCCTCTTCATAGTTCGAATTGTGAGATTTGGCAATTGATCCGAACATTTGGGACTTAGTAATATAAGTTCTAAACTAGTTTAGACACATGTGAGCTATCTAAGGGAAGGTGTATAAGTTTGAGAAGCTTAGATAAAGGCTTATCGAAGCATATCGTGTTAGAAAAGATGAACTTTGGAAGTCAATAAGTATTGTTTTCTAGAAGTTTAGCTGATTTCTGAATACGTGTCAAAGCTAGTGGGAGCATAAATGTTATGCTGGAATGGATATAATCATCATGTTAGTGGGAGCATGATTATTATTTAAGTATTGCAAGTTGGCAATATTAATTATAGAAAAACAAAAGTTTCACTTTGCAAAGTTGCAGGGGTTGAAAAGTTGTTTTTTTCTATAATTAAGGGAGAGAATGTTATACTTCGTTTCCAATATAAAAGCTTAGATCGAGAAATTTTAATTGAATTTAGTCAAGGGTATATTTATTATTTGCATTCTCAAAGTTCGATTATGATTAAGGCATCCCTCTTCATAGTTCGAATTTTTAGAACACGGCAAATAGAAATATTATGACGATATTATAGTAAGAAACTGGTAAAGTATCACGTTTTTTCATTATGAATTGTATCCCATACGCTTCGGGTATAGGATCGATTGCATATGCTGTAATATTCGACCGTTCTAAAATTTTCCAAATGCCTTGGGCATTTAGAGGGAAAAAGGAAATAGAACCCGTTTTGACTAAAATAATTAAACAACTGCCATGGACAATCTAAGGTTCGCCAAGGATTGGTCGCTTGTGGACAGTTGGAAGTATAGTCATGGATGGACCATATTGACATTATTATGAATAGATAAGATTCTATTTAGAATGAATTGTCATATGGAAAATATAGAAATGTTTCCATATTGGGAGTTGGATATCGAGAATCAATGTCTAGATTAGAAACTTTTATGCAAGAAGGATGTTCAAAGGAATGTACTTTGAATATGAGACTTCATGACTATGGAATTGTCTTGTAACAATCTCCAATAGAGCATTTTGTAATTTCATTGGCCGAGTCTTGGTGACTTTTGTGCCGTGACATTACGAAATGACCGTTGCATAAAATGTTAGAATCTAACATATTCTAGTAGTGGCGAGAATTTCGTATTCTTACACTAATGGATTAGGAATTGTGAAATGAGGGTGATTGAAAATGTTATTCAATTATACTATTTCACAAAGTAAGGACCATAGGTAAGCATAGTGTGCATGCTAAGAGCATGGGACAACTGTTGTTATAATTCAAGTAAGAAGTTGATTACCCGAAACAACAAATAATGAGTAATCAATATGGTGATTAAATAAAATGTTTTATTTATACTCAAAGGTTTGGGGCCATATAGGATTAGTATTATTTTTGTTTCACTTTGCATGTTTTGACTTCCCGAATAATAAGATTATTCAAACCCTCCACAGTCGCTCATTCTTTGGAAGTATAAATGAAAGAAGACTGTCATGAATCCGTCTGTAGATTGACTTAAGCGTTTAGTCATAGCACAAGTTTGCTACAGAGTTCATGAGTGCTGCTATAAGATTAGAGTATTGGATTAAACCCACGCTCACTTGGACCGCTTCATGGATTTTATCACGAGTGATTGGTGAGACGATAATATCTTATATTCTTGAAACCGAGATGTGTGAGTTGTATCTTGCGAGTCGGTTACACATTGATAATATGTAAATGCACCAGTAACTTGGTGTTATAAAATGTATTGTTGTGTGTAATTCGGTGAGTGAGTACAAGCGAGCATTGAGTTGAAGTTTATCCGTTACTTTTAACCAAAGCGGGATAAAAGCGATATTTGTGGGCCCCTCGATGATTTCGTGATGACACCTAAAGCGCTTGGCCAAGCCGGGACTAAGTTGATGTGTTCAATTGTGATCTGTTGTCAGTCATCATAAATCGGAAGTCGGGAAACAATATATAGACAGAGAGAATGATTTAAATCCATGTCTCAGTCTATACGATATCAAGAATGGAGGAATACATGATCCCTTGTCTAAAGGACACGCTTCTGATAAGATCAGAGTTGACAGCAGCTTTTGAAAGCTATGATTGCGAATCAGGATCTGAAGTCATACGCAGAATAGTTATTAGACTTATCGAAGTGGGAGACTGTCGGATTAGTGTCTAAGTCCATAACTATTTTGGTATGTACTTGACCCGATGGTGCATGGTCCTTTTGGGTTGCCTTCACCAAAGCAACTTGATAGGATGAATTATGGAGAGAGAGATTAATTATGATTTATTAATATATTATGAGAATAATATATTAAAGGAGAAATCATATTGTTTAATTAATATTGGTCAATAATTAATTAAGAATTAATTTTGTGGCTAAAAGAGATTAATTAAACTTAAGGGACTAGAACTATCAATTGTGTGATAGTTGAATATTGGGCTAATGGACTCCATATTAGAGGAATGGACGAATTCTATGGGGAAACCCATTAGAAATTGTCCAAGGCCTCTAAGGAGGGAGTCCATGCGCTGCTTAGGGCCTAAGCAGTCAAATTAGGGTTTCCTTCTTAGATAACCCTAATAGCCTCACATATTTAAGGACCCCTAGGGCACCAAAAACGTGGCTAACTGACTCCTTAGGCGTTCTAGACATTTTTGGGTGCCTCCTCTCTTCTCCTTCTTCATCCTCTTGCTCTTGGTGTTTGTGAGCCATTAGAGGAGTGACACTTGTGACTCTAAGCTTTCAGAAGCCAATTACAAGGAGGATTTGAGATTGTTATTGCTACATAACAATCAAGGTAAGATCTAAACCCTATTCTTATGTTAATATTGATTATCACATGCTAGATCTAGGGTTTAAAGTCTTGGATGAATGCATGTACAATAGAGATACATAGATCCAAGCATTAGGGTTTGCATGAGCACATAGGATGTTCTTATGGATAAAACCCATCAAGGCTTTGGGCTGCAATTATGGTTAGTGGAAGTGTAGTAGGACTGCGGGGTGGCCTGTAGCACTCACTAGTTAACAGATAATGGAAGTGTTGTAAGATTGCGGTGTGGCTCATAACATTCAGTAGTTAACAGATAGTGGGAGTGTTGTAGGACTACGGGGTGGCCCGTAGCTTCCACTAGTTTGCAGATAGTTTAGGCGTGTTGTAAGACTGTGGGGTGGCCAGTAGCATTCACTAGCGGTCAGATAGCGTGGAAAGTGTCGTAAGACTGTGGGGTGGCCTGTAGCGTTCACTGGTTCACTGGTCCGTGTGCAACGGTGAGGGTGTGGCAAATTGTGGTTCGTGCGCGATTTTCTTCGGATGACTTAGGCTAGGACGGTTCAGTTTGTCAGGTTGTGGCATGGCCACAACATGTTTGGAATCAAGATTTGGTAGGTCGTAGGAGACCGGGTATGAGGCAGGACCACGGTTGGTCCTGTGGCATTCAGCTTCGCACCGGGTTTGGTGTTGAGATGGTTCGAGTAGCTTTGCATGTTGAAGTTTTCTTTCGGAAGTCGTGTGGGGCGACTATAAGGGTGTTCTTTGGCTCAGAAACCGGGCAGGAATCAGGTATTCCAGATAGTTGGCAGATAAGTTGAAACCAGGGAGGTCTCGGTTCATTTGGAAAGTAGATAAGAGGCAGCATGATGCTATCGTTTGAGTCTAACTGTTGCTGGGATGAATCTTCTACTTGAAGGATTATCTGAGCCTTCTGTCAAGTATAAGTATTCTACAGCTGGTTATGGTCAGTGGATTGGCTTTCATAGGGTGCAAAAGATAATCAGGATTGGAAGTATTACAGTTGGTCATTTATTCGATGAGGTTCTGGCATGGTAACATATCAGCGTGGGTAGTCTTTCGAGGAGACAGACCATTATAGATTTCATAATCGGATAGGCAGAAGTGGTTTTGCGGGAGTTTAAGGTTTGTTTTCTTCGGGATGGAATTTTGGTTTGGGTCCAGTCATCTCGGGAAGGTTGTCTTATGCGCAGAATCTCCTGTTGCATACCTCAGATTGTTTTTCTTGATATGGGTGTTAATAAAGAGAGATTTCGAGGATGAAATCTAATTGAAGTGGGGGAGAGTTGTAACACTCGGTTTCGGATTTGCTCCGTTGCTTGGGGCTGCGGCCCATTCATTAGTTGTCACAAGGATTACGGCTTTGGGAAAGGAAGTACTTGGTCTATTTCGGATGTGGGTGTCATGGTATAAGTGATCTAAGTATTCGATTGTGTCTTCGGATGTGGGTGTCATAATTTGCTATCTCGGCATTTTATGAATTTAGGGTTTTGTTCAGGAGGTTTTAAGGCTTGAGTTTGCATTTAGGAGCGTAGGGCTTCTCGCCACCTTTTCATGGATATAAGGTTCATTGGAAACGGGCCTAGGATGAGGGAGTTATGGTATTTTGAAGTTATTGGCAATTTTGGTCCCCAATGGAAATCCCATGCATGAAAGGTGGCATGCATATGAGTACGCCCAGCGTAAGCTGGGGTACGCCCAACGTAGTGTTGGATAAGTGAAACGCGGGTTCAGGAGACATACGCCCGGTGTACAAGAAGTACGCCCAACGTACGTTCAGGATGCCCAAAACCCTAATTTTAAGGGTTGGCTCACTATTTAAGCACCTTAAGTCTAGGGTGTGCGCCTCTCTTTCATCCTCCATTATCTTAAACCCTAAATCTAGAGTTATAGCTTCATCCAAGAGGGTTGTGTGCCTTGTATGTGCAATTTTTGTGGATTTTAGTGTATTTCAAGAAGTGGTGGTTTGGTGCAAAGTGGTGGTTCAAGGAAAGGCTAGTGGATCTGAACTCTTTGCTACATTATCAGCTCATTGAAGGTAAAAAGCTCTTAACTTGATCATTAGAAGTTGAGATCTATGATTATATGTTTTTTGGTTCCATTATTACCTCTTAAGTGAGATCTAGTGGTTGGACACCACTCTAGGAGCTTTGAGTTGCTACTCTTAGCATTTCTGAGGTTTTAAGTCCATAAAGTTGCCATCTTTAAGTGTCAAAAAATAAAATGTAAAATAAAGTTGATTTGTGTGGATAAAGTGGTAGTGATCGTAACAAGGATTCCGAAAATATAAAGAACAACGAAATCCAAGTTATAACGAAGAAGTTATGACCTATCGAAGTTCCGCGACAAAACCGACACAACGCTGTGTAACGTAAAATGTGAGTTTACAATAAAATGCTTTTTAGCCTTAGGTATCTAAATGAAAGTTGCAGTCTACGATAAACCGAGAGTATGCATAAAAAGAACGTCCAAATCTGATTTCGTATGAGGAAGTTATGATTTTTCTAAGATTCGACACAGGAGTATACAGCCTGAAATTCGAATTAAAGATCGAACGACTTTTAGCCAAAACAACCTAAACGAGAATCCGAGATCTCATCAATATTAGTTCAACGGTAAAAAGACAAACGAAAACGGACGTCGGATGAAGAAGTTATGAATTTTTAACGGACTTTTCCTGTCCCGGCCTGTTAAAAATATAATATTAAAAATAAATTCAAAATTAGTCGACGGAGTCTAAACGAATGTCGTACAGTACGGTCTCACCTACGCATGGATATAAAGAACGTCAAAAACGGAACTCCTTTGCGAAAGTTATGAATTTTTGAAGTTCGGGGCACAAAATTCGAAGTCCTTTGCATATGCTAGGTCCGGAATCAGCCATGTCGCCTATCCCTTCGCACATCCGACGCGTGTCCTAGCTGTGACACATCCGAAGCGAGCTACCTCTGAGATCCGACATGTGTTCCTAGCCGTGGCACATCCTAAGTGAGCCACGTATCACCTGCGAGAGTCCGACGCGTGTTCATAGCTGCGAGACTTAGGACCACTATATGAGGGGTGCGAATCTTCCCGGTTTTGGTTACAATTTTACACTCTTTTTCACTCTAAACACATTCTCTAGCTATTCTACAACCCCTCGAAGCCTCGGGAACCTCCCTAACACCCGAAGAAAGCCCCGAAGCACCCGAAGTCCCCGAGAAAATAGTATTTTCGGTTTGAAACTCGGCCCTCGCAAAGCCCGATTTTCAACAAAAACTCCCGGTTTCTTCAAGGAAAATCATTTCTAGAAGAGAAGTGCTGTTTGAATCACTACCTTTATCAAGTGAGTTCATACCCCTATATTTTACAAGTATTTTCTATGTTTTTAAAGGGGGAATACAAGTAAAACACAAGAAAAATTACATTAAAATGCAAACATAAAAATACGTTTATCTTTCTATTTTATGAAAAGTTTACTATCAACTTTATATATATTATTACGGGTAAAGTTCTGGTAAAAACATATTGATATGATAAACAAATACAAGAGACATTGTTTTATTCAATTAAATATATATATATATATATATATATATATATATATATATATTGAGTATAACTTGAGACCTATGATAAACTATACAAATACAGTTTACGAAACTTTTACTATTTTGAAACTCGTTGAACAAACCTTGTGAGTCCTTATCTTCACGGTACTTTACAAAGTACAAACGATTGCCCTGTTTTATAACCAGAGTCTCCTGGAAGGAGAGCGTGATACTTGTGTTTAGATCTATACGGGATTGACAATCCCACACCTAAACTATTAGCTACAGTTAGACCGGCAGGTCTGGGGTGACAAACGTCATAACATTCCGACGCATGAAGAACGTTGTGTCAGGCCATCATCGTTCATCAGTACGGTTATAAAAACTCACACAAAACAACAACAACTCTTTAAGTTTACTTAAAAGTATTTCATCAAAACGGTTTTATATACATGATTAAAACTGTGTAATACTATTTTAATTATGGTTAATACTTATACATCATGGTCTTGGTACATATAAGATTACAACATATTCAATGGAAAATATAGGATTTTCTGGTAAGACAAACGCTATTATTTTACAAAGAGA
Organism: Lactuca virosa; assembly: GCF_052849685.1. Lineage (NCBI taxonomy): Eukaryota > Viridiplantae > Streptophyta > Magnoliopsida > Asterales > Asteraceae > Lactuca > Lactuca virosa. Next base: position 167,393,583 of record NC_136426.1, on the reverse strand, counting down.
GCTTTACAGATTACAAACATTTATGAACTCACCAACTTAATTTTTCACACTCTTTTCAAATAACTTGTATTCTCAGGAAATCAATTAACCAGGTAATCACAAGCTTTTAAAGATGAGGTGTTAAGACGTCTAAGCAAATATTTTGAAAACATATATTATAATTGTCTTTTGAAACATGTAAAGTATACAAATGATGTAACTTTTTCGATTATATATATGTTGGTTGTGTTGCTTTGATCATTTATACTCAACTGTTATGATACTCTACATGAAAGTCACCCGCCCCCGTACGTTTCCGCCGTTCAGGTTTGGGGGTGTGACAGATTGGTATCAGAGCATTATTTATACTGAGCTAAGTATATCAAACAACATAAGATATACAAACTATAAATACAATGGCACTCAATCTGTCTGAAGTAACATTTTCATAATAATAACAAAGCCTAAACGGCGGAAATAGTTGTAGTGAATGGCAGGTTTGGGATGAATATAGTCTGATCAACTATATTTATCATGATTAAAACTGTGTAATACTATTTTAAGTATGGTTAATACTTATACATCATGGTCTTGATACATATAAGATATACAAACTATAAATACAATGGCACTCCGTTTAAGTTCTTTCTATGCTTCTTACCTCTATTATCGTATAGACATTATGGCAGGATTTTTCATTCCCAGAGACCCCTACTACCCTAATCAAGGAAACGGAGGGTGGATCGAGGAAGATCCGGAAGAAGATCCTCAAGAGATAGTAGAGGAATAGGAACCAATCGAAGACGAAGAAGAGGAAGAACCAATGGAAGATGAAGAAGAACATGATTCAGAATGTACAGACTCAGAGCCAGAAGTATATAACCCACCGCTGACTTTACAAAACCCCACAGCCAGACAGAATTTCCAATGTCCGATACCAGCATGGGGCGAAGATATACGAAGTTGGAGCCACCATCAAGGACAACGCCCTCCTTTCGGTATGAACAAAGGCTTCTACAACATCAGCAATGTAGGTTCAACTGACAGAGCCCTCCCTGTTATAGTACGCCGCATTTCTCGCCAGACTGATCAAGCACGGATATTGATCAACCGAATACTGGAAGTTAACGCTACCACCCAAGTCAACACAGTTAATCTTCATCGTTTGGATGGGGATCACGATCAAACCAAGAACCACACAGAACCACTTCAAGAAGAGATGATTGCTGCTCAAGCTGAAATTAGAGCACTTCGAGAGCATCAGGTTAGTCTAGAGAGGCGTTTGATGGGAACAGAAGACCATGCGGCAGAATCCAGTGCTCGGGGTGGTACCCGCCACAAGTAGTGTTTACACTACTCCCAAATTTTGATATAGACTAGGACTCAGATATGTGTACTACTTTTTATCTATATGCAAAACTCCACCCTACGATTAAGTGAATACACTACTCGTGGGTTGTAATGCTGTCAAAATTTTCCATTTCGTTGATATAATGTAGACCTTTATCAAGGTCAAATTTTCCTAAAAACAATGTAGAAAAATATATATCAATGAAATTGACAAGCATTTTATTTCAATGGGAATTACTATAAATTTCACAACTTTGTTATCACAAACTATCTACTAATGGTTATCTACGATTACTTAGTGTATATGTTATGGTTTTATGTAATTAAAATTTTGTCGATTTAGAAATGATGGGTCCGCATTATATTATGTTCCTCGTTTGGTTGTAAAGTCAAGTCGAAGCATGATACATATAAAAACTAATACGATTAGTTCTTTGACACTCGAATTGTATCTAATATCAAATACTTATCGTCTTTTTACTTTTAACTCTATGGCAGAAAGATGCCACCTCGAAGATACAATAGAAGGGTCAATGGCGCACCAACTCCACCACCGCCACTACCTCCACAATTTGATGTTGCTATGTTTCAAGCTGCGGTTATTGCCGCAGTAGCAATTGCTATGGCACAAATAAATACCAAAGGTTTACAGGGGACGAGAATTCGTACTACTTCCGCACAGGGAGAAAGCCAAGGACACCCAAGAGAGTGTTCTTATAAATATTTAACGAATGGGAAACCCAAATCCTTTAATGGAAGCGGGGGAGTCATTACCCTATTACAGTGGTTCGAGAAGACGGAATCGGTCTTCGAGATTCACGCGTGCCCATAAGTAGGGGTAGCAATTGTTGACACGACACAACAAAAATACACGAAACGAAACGAAATTGGGACGAAACTGAAATTCGAATTCGTGTTCGTGTTAAGTGTAAAAAACACGATGTCGTGTCGTGTCGTGTTCGTGTTTAAAATTCGACACGAAATTGACACGATTAGCATTTATTTGTCGTGTTTTTCGTGTTTGTCGTGTTTTTCGTGTTCTGTATGATTAAATATTAATTAAATAAACTAATTTTTTTTATTATGTTATCTTTGTCGCGTAGTGTCGTGTTTGTCGTTTTTTAATCGGTTCGTTTTCGTGTTAGTTAAAAAAACGACGTCGTGTCATGTCGTGTTCGTGTTACATAAAACCTTGTCGTGTCGTGTCGTGTCAGACAAAAACACGACACCATGGCCCAATTTGCCACCCTTACCCATAAGGAAGCAAAGTAAAGTTTGCTGCCTGTACTTTCTCTGATAGGGCACTTACATGGTGGAATAGCCATGTTAAATCACTAACTCTCACAGTGGCAAACTCACTGAGTTGGGAAGATTTAAAAGTCATGATGTTAGCTGAATATTACCTGAGAGGTGAGGTACAAAAACTAGAACAAGAGCTCTAGAGTCTTACCATGAAAAACTCCGACATTACAACTTACGCTGCCAGGTTTAGCAATCTAGCAGTGTTATGTTCCGGGATGGTCACCCCGGAAAGTAATAAAGTGGAACGGTATATTCGTGGCTCTGTGGGCCTTCGGGCTTGTTTCATGGTTGGGCTTCGGTTTTGTGTTGGGCTTTTTGGTCAGAGGAATTAGAGAGTTTTGGGACTTTTGAAAATGCCTAGTTGGGCCAAGATTTTGTATTGGGCCTTGGTGGGCCAATGGTTTTGGACTTTAGTAGGCCTAATGGGCTTGGACCTTTGGGCATCGAAGAATTATTTTTGGACCAGGAATTGTTGGGCTTTTGGGTAAGGCCCATATGGGGTATGGCCTAATTTGGAAAATTAGGCCGTTAATGGGCTTTTATGGATCTTATAGTTTTGGGCCAGGGGTAAAATAGTCATTTTACCCCAAGTTCGGTTTAAGGATCATGGTTTGGAATTCAGTTGCTAATTGGATGTTGTTTTGGTAATTGTTAGTCTGGGAAATCGTTAGGGTAGGAGTTAGGGATTTCGTGCAGTGAGCTTCGGCAATCGAGGTGAGTTTCCTCACTATTGTTTGGGTCGAAGTCACCAATGTCGGCCCATTTGGCTTATGTATTATAGGAATACCCGGGGGTTAGCAATTGGCATTATATATGAAAGTTCAGGAGGCAGCTCCTGGCACAATGTATGCAAGATCGGAGTCTGAACTCTGGCAAGTAATTAGTTAAGTAATATTGTTTGTATGTTAGTTGTCTTTGTGATGTTTGCATGGAAGACCGGGAGGTGGCTCTTGGCACTTGTCTGTAAGACCCAGGGTTATGGCCCCCGGCCTGACAAGAAAGACCATGAGGTGGCTCGTGGCATAATGGCAAGACTATATGCGACACATAGTACCTTTATTGTTTTTGATATATGATTGACACGTATGGATCGCGGTTATGTGTGGCATGTATGGATCGTTTGATATGTATGTTATGTGGTATATGGGTAACTCACTAATCATTGTGCTTACGGATTTTAGTTTTGGTTTCAGGTACTCCAGTTTTTAAATGAAAGGGGCTCGGGACAATCGCAGTGCATACATCCGTGATTTCCGCAAAATGTGATCTATGAGATTAGACGCTAATAATTGTTTAATTGAAATGCTTTTCAATGTCTAGAACAAAGTTATTAAAGTGTTTTTACTATACAAAAAATGAAATTTTTAACTTGGATTTTTGGTCGTTCCAGTAATCATAAAAAACAAAGATATATGAAAAAGGAAAAAAGAGAAGGGTAAAAAAGTCATTTTGCTAAATTTAATGATAGTTTTTGCCGTCGTGTATTTGAGAGACCTTTTATGTAATATCGAAAAAACACAAGGACCAAGTTTGTCTATTTTATTGAAATTATTGAATATGTGTGCCTAATACACCATACAACGGGGATATTTTTGTAATTTTCTATTAAAAAAATTATGTTGCTTCTTGAATTAATTTAAAAATATAGGTATAAGAATTAAATAAGTGATGAGACCCATTAAATAACCCTTTTAGAAGTGTATAGATAATAACAAGCATTTTGTAAGTGTACGTGTTATATGTTTGTGATATGACATGACAAAGGGTTAATTATAGAAATTATTATATTGTCTTTTTTGGATATCCCTAGAATATTTAATTTTTCTAAAAAAGAACTTAGTTTTTGAAGAATTTTATTAATGATATATTGGGTTAATATCATAATATATTTTATATTATGCTTTTTTTTGGGATTATACATTAACTTCACTTCTTTCTTAAAAAAAAACCTTATATTTTTTATTTTTTACCCAATAAACTCTTAACTTTTTTTCTTTTCTGAAAACATTCAACCTTTTAACTTTTTCCTAAAAAAATGTCAACTTTTTATTCTTTTTCCGAAAAAACCCTCATATTTGACAAGTTTTTTCGAAAAAAAAATTGTTAAAAAAATCAAATTGTAAAAAATGAAAAAACATACAAAGTCTTTTTAAAGAAAAAACAAGTTGAGATTTAATATGAAAAATAAAACACAATATGCAATGTAATTTTTCCTTAATGAATACCTTTCTTTTGGACTAAAATGAATGTTTAATCCAAAAAGAAAGGTATAAGAAAAAAATACATTTAATCCATTAAGGAAAAAATACATTTAATCCAAAAGAAAGGTATTCATTAAGGAAAAAATGAATGTTTAATCCAAAAAGAGAAGCAAAACATAGGGTCTTTTACATAATTTATCTAGAGTGTTATCCTAGTTGGATAGCCACGTCAAAGTATTACAAACACATCACCATGAAACCTACTAAAATGTATATTTCAAAAAGTTTGCCATAAGCCAAGCTCTTTAATGGAAAAAAAATATTTGAGGTCTTATCCACGAAAACAGAAGGTTTTTTTAGATAATTAAACCCTTGACAAATGATAGCGTGACAATAAAAATCTACACAACTCTTTCTCATAATACACATGCGGAGATTAGCCAACGAAATCATAAAATACAATGGCCATTTTCGGCGCCTCTTGCGTGACACAGTTATGGAATTCACTTCTTCCGGCTTCTTTCACTTGGGCAACATACTATCAAAAGACTTGTGGCCTAATCTAAATTGTAGCATTTCACTCGGAATTTCATTTTTGACTTGCCACCTTTGGAAACAAATTAAAACTTTCCCTTTTTCGGCTAACCATCTTTCAAATGTTGGCCCTCGAGGACCGGTCAGGTTGGAAAAAATTAGCCTAATTAGCCACATCTGAAACATACCCTCTCTTTTCAGCGAACCTATTAGTTACCCTCCTCAATTTGTAGCTCCACGATGAGGTCCTCCACACTCATTTCCTTTCTCTTATGTTTCAAATATTTCTTGAAATCTACCCAAGTAGGAGGCAATTTTTCAATAATTGCAGCTACTTGAAAAGTCTCGCTCAATGTCATTTCCTCGGCATGGATTTCATGAATGATTATCTGAAGTTCTTGCACCTGATCCACAACTGTTTTAGAATCCACCATTTTGTACTCTAGAAAACATGCAACAACATCGACATCCTCTGTATTGTACTCGCGCTCCAAAGATTCCCATAATTCTTTTGCTGTTTTAGTGGTAGTATACTTGTTTGACAATGCTTCCACTAAGCAATTCAATACATAATTGCGACACAGCAAATCTGAGTTCTTCCAACCATCAATGATAGCCTGTGCTTGAATGTCCCCTACTTGGGCATTCAAGTTGGGTGGATCCTTTGTCAGAAATCCATCTAAGTTAAGTGTTGTCAAGTAGCAAATCATTTCCTGTTGCCAACTCTTGAAATCCAAACCATTGAATTTCTCGGGTTTGTGCGGAGGCACCAACACATTATGTGCTAAAGGAGGAACAAGTTCATTTGTTGCAGAAGCAATCGCTCTGTTGATGGAAGATGTGTTTTCCATCTGAAACGAATTTTTTAATTAGTGTGGTATCTATAAAAGTTATTAGAAAACCGTTTCTTAAAATAATAATGCCTGATTGTGAGAACACCATAACTGGAAATGTTGATTAGAAACAGAAAACAAAACGATCCTGATTTCGAAATTCTGAAAACAATAACTGAAAATTCAGAAAAGAGAAAATTTTCTGTTAATGTTCTAAACACCAGAAACATAAAATTAGTTGGTTTCTGAAAATCTTGGAAATTCATCATATTGGAAATTATCCAGTTTAACGAGTTGGAAAAAAAGGATTGTTCCAAAAAACAGCGGCAAGCCAGAAGCAAACTAACAAAATGTATCCAAATTTAAACAGAGAAACGTGTATCACTTTTCAACAGTTCATTCCTTGAAATGAAAACCATTTCCTAAGAATATGAGTACTTACTTGGTATTCCAATGCTTTCTTAATTTGCAGTAACACCTCACTAGTTGTTGGTCGTTGTTCTCTTTCATCATGTAAGCATTGATAGGCGATCATTTGAAATGTAGACAATGATTTTGGAACAATTTGTTGCTTTATGCCTTCAAACAACATCTCGTCAAGTTTTCCCATTTTATAGTGGACTCTAATCAAATCGGCTAGAGATTGTCCAGGATCGCCATTTTTGTATTCATGCACCAATCTCCCACACAAGATCTCGAATAAAACCACACCAAATGAGTATATATCAGATTCTTTTGTTAAGAAACCGATCTCAACGTACAGTGGGTCACAATAGCCGAGTGTACCATAAGTATTATTTTCGATGACAAAGTCCATATCCTTATTCATTGGACTTATAAAGGACATCCCAAAATCAGTAATTTTTGCTTTCCAATTGTCATCTAGTAGAATGTTTGAACTTTTTATGTCCCTATGTATCACCACCACCTCTTGTGTTACACCACCTCCATGAAGGACATCCAACCCGCTTGCAATATCAATGCATATCTCAAGTCGTTTAATCCATGAAAGACCATTGTCTGACAAGTACTTATCAAGACTTCCTCTAGACGCCTACTCATAAACAATGATGCTTTCACCAATTTCTTTGCAATATCCTACAAGACCGATGATATTCTCGTGTTTATACTCAAAAAGAATATGCAGCTCCAACAAAAATTCTTGTTCTCCCTGACCGAACAGTCTGTCCAGCCGCTTTGCAGCAATGACATTACATCCATTAGCGTGTGTAACTTGTCCTTTGTAGACATTCCCAAATCCACCCCTACCAATCAAGTGGTCATCACTGAAGTTTTGTGTGGCTGATATTATCTCCTCGAGTGAAATTTTGATACTGTCTTTGATGTTTTCCTGTGAATTAAAAACACTCGATTAACTTGAAAATTCAAAAATAAGCTGAAATTTTTATCTCAAGTTACTTGGTTATCAACTTTATGGTAATATATTAAAAAATGAGGTTAAATTAAAGTATGTAGAAAAGTTACGATGATGAAATGAATTCAAAATGATAAAAAATAAATAAATAAAAAATATACACATAAATAGTAATATTGAATCCTAAATTTGAAATTGTTGACGGTTCCTAATCGTATACTATATAAGGAAATCTCCAACTCAATGCTATAGAAAAAGTGAGAAATTAAATATATTATTCCTACTTATCTTCATACCCATTTAAAATGTTGACACGTGTCATATTTGGATAATATTAATGATATTGTAGTACACTTGTTTTAAATGTTGTATCTTTTCTTCCTATTTATCTTCCAACCTATTTAAAATGTTAACTGTATTATAGACTTTTTTTTTATTATTTTTTTTCTGTCGAATTTTGTCAAAACGTGTTATTCATAATCGTACTTTGTAAGAATTAAATATATACTAGTTGTGTGGCTCGTATGTTATACGAGTTGAATAAAACAAAAAATTAAATATAAAGGTTTAAAAAAAAATTATTTAAATTTGAAATTTTAGATTTAAAATTTAAATTTAAAAGGAAACATATTAAATAATATATGAGTAGTAATATTGTAACTTATTAGTTATTTTCAATTAAGGCAATTATTAATTGAGGTGTAAATATGATGTGTTAATTAAAAAAAGATAAAAAAAAATGACAAAATGACAAATGGAAAAACATTTATTCAAAAATACCAAAAAATGACATGTGTCAAAGTTAATGAAAAGTGACATGTGGCAAAATTATTTTCATTTATTAGGGAGGATATATATATATATATATATATATATATATATATATATATATATATATATATATATATATATATATATAGTAGATGTGTGCCCGCGCAAAGCAGCGGTGATAAATACTTTTTTGGGCGAATAGTTTTCTTACGGGAAAATAATTACTAGATTTTGTTATTAGTTATTATGTAATAAGAAAAATTATCATTTTTAATTAAAATATTTACCTTTAAAACTTATATTTATATTGTATGTTAATACATTTGATGTAAATTAATTATTATCGGCATCTAGTTTAAGAAATGTAAATTAACTTATATTGATGGATTTAATATTTTAAAATTGTTATTTTGCTCCAAATTAATTTTTTAATAACCTTCCTTAATTCACGTCTTTAAAGTTTTGCCAGGTATTAATAGTTTTGTTATGCATAATTGATTTGTACAAAAAGTTTTGTAATTTGTACCTCTTAAAACTCAAGATATGACTAATATGCTTTATATATAGTATAAGATATATATAAGGGAGTGTTCAAATGAGAACAATTATGAAATCGAGAACGCGAGAACAAATTTGGGCCACATATTTCGAATCTGCCGTTTAGAGACTCCAACGTAGGGGTAAGCATTTGGACTGAAAGAGATCGGGCCGGACCAAAGCTATTAAGGTCGGTCCAAGTCTGGTATTCTGGTTCTTATACCTGTTGGACCGGTACAACATTAAGTGATATGGTACAACTCGTTAACATCCTATCGAAAGCTAGTTTATCTATTACGACGGTAGAACCGGCTCTTGGGCCAGACTGGTTTGTAGAACTTGGTGGACCTTGGACCAGACCTGTTCAGGATGTTCTAGGTCTGGTCTAGGTCCAGTTCCCAATCCAGTCCAAAGATCCAAATGCTCACCCCTACTCCAGCGTACCAGGACGATGGAAAAGATAATATTCCTATATGAATAAGTATATACTTATTCATATATGAATAAGTAATTTCATATATCAAAAGCTATGTGTCTATACATAAGTGATTGTTCATATATAAATATGAAGGTTGGTGGCGGAGGTGGTGACGTTGCCAAGGGTAGCGGTGACGATAACAATTGTGGTATAGGTGGTGCTTCTAGTAGCAGGGATGGTCGTAGCAGTGATGGAGGTGATGGTGATGGTTAGGGTGGCATAGATGGTGGTGTTGGAACAAAATCTCCTTTCTATTTTATATCACAATCAAAATATGTCATATTTCATTAATGACCATATCTTTTATATGTTCATTCAAAATTGTGATATATTTTTACAAGGCCTCAAATAGCAAATACTCACCTTTGATATATATATATATATATATATATATATATATATATATATATATATATATATATATATATATATATATATATATGGGATAGGAATATACATTACAGCCACATCTAAGCATAGTTACTAAACAACTAAAATATTTCGTTTTAACTTAGTAATTATACTCGGTCTGGCTTTCCACTTGGTAGATATATCGTCCCCGATAACATTTCTTTCCTCCAATGTCGTTTTATCATCTTTGTTTTCTTTCCTTCATTATCGTTTATTACTTCATCTCAGTGAATATTATTGTTTTCTACCGTCACGAAGGTCGAAGATAATCAATGTTCTTGCTTCCTTATCAAAACTATTGCGTCGATCATGAATCTAAATCTTGAAGTGTTAATCGAGAATCCCCTAATCGTAATCTTTATATAGTAAAACAACGTATTTTCATTAGGTTGTAGTACCTAAGTTTAGGTGGGGCTGTAATGTATATTCACTTTTTCCTATATATATATATATATACATATATATATATATATATATATATATATATATATATATGTATGTATGTATGTATGTATGTATGTATGTATGTATCGGTTATTAATTTATAATAAGTTAGTGATGAAAAAGTACTTATTAATGATGAAATTATACTAACCGGTGAGAAAATTGGGAAATGAAATTGTTTGCTGAATTTTTGTTATGAAAATGTACAACAGGTGAGAAAAAATAACAGTGGTGATAAAATTTATGAAGGATTCGTGTCTAAACTGATTAGATATAACTTACTTGTAAAGATAATGATTCTTCAAAGTTTCTTGACAATGACTTCCGCTGTTGGACGCTCAACTTGAGTTTCTGCCACACACTGGTAGGCAATTTTTGAAAATGCATCTAAGGAATCTGGATCTGGTCCTTTATTTGGATTGAAAATGTTTTCATGAGTTTCTTCCAATAACCCTTTTATTTTTATAAAATAATGACTTGGTTATAGTTTTCCTCAAATTAATGATCTGTTAAAATTTTGTTTTGTTTCGAACAGAAAAATTATAGGTAAAGTTATATGTCAAGTATTTAATCTTTTTGCACTAGACGTTGATCAGAAACTACGGCCTAGTCGGGGACTAATCGGAGACTATCGTCTACTCATATAAAATAATGACAGTGGAATTCACTAATTCTCTTTTTCTTAATCTCTTCTTTTGATTTTGATACTTTTTCATCTAGTAAATAGAAAGATGGACAGGAAGAAAAGATAAAAGAACATTTGATTTCTCTTTTAATATTAAGAAAAAGTTACACAACTAACCATTGTAGTTTTTCAGAATTCGCATGGTATTTTGTTTTCAATTTTTATGTGATTGGTCTTTTATCCATGTAAAAAGTAAAAATAATTTTTAACCCTTTTATTTTCATTTTTATATTATTTTATATCTTTAAATTATTTTTAATTTAAAACAAAAGAAATAAGATAGACTCACCAACCCTACCTACCTATTCACCCTCTTCCCTCTCACATGAAATTCTTTTAAACCTTCATCCCCCTTTCTCATCCTCTTCTTTCTATTCTTAGTTGGAGAACAAACACTGATGAGGACATTGTGGGAAATCACACCGCCATTAGCGGTCTTCGGTGAAAAGTTTTATCATCACCGGTATTAGTCTTTTTTCTTGGAAACCACCACTGCTTCTTTTAAGGTTACGGTGCATGTTGAATATGGTGGTCTTGTTTGAATGTGTGGACTGAAGGAGGTGGTGGCATTGGCGATGGTTAACGATAGTGGTGGCAGTGACTGAATGTGGTGGTGTAGGTTGAAGGTGGCAGCCAAAGGTGATCGAGGCGATGAATGGATGTGGCGGCCAATAGAAATAAGATTGACCCCACCACCTCCGCCTACATACTCACCCTCTTCCCTCTCACATTAAATTCTTTTAAACCTCTTCTTTCTATTCTTAATTGGAGAACAACCACAGATGAGGACATCATGGGAAATCACACCGCCATTAGCGGCCTTCGGTGAAAATGTTTATCATCACATGTATTAATCTTCTTTCTCCGAAACCACCAATACTTCTTTTAAGGTTATGGTGCATGCTGAATATGGTGGTCTAGTTTAAAGGCGTGGATTGAAGGAGGCAGTGGCATTGGCGATGGTTGAAGATAGTGGTGGCAGTGGCTGAATGTGGTGGTGTAGGTTAAAGGTGGCGGCCAAAGGTGATCAAGGCGATGGATGGAGGTGGTGATGAGTGCATGGTGGAGATGAAGGTGGTAGTTGGTTCTTTAGAGAGAAAGAAAGGGAAAGTTGTAATTTTTTACAGAGAGAAAGAGGAAGGAGGTTGCGGATTTTAGGGTTATGGTGAGTCGGGGTTATTTTTATTAAAAAACCATTCTTTTAATTTTGAAAAAAAAAAAAATAATTACTAAAAAAATCAAGTTAGTGTAAAAACGGTAATTCTAGATTTAATAGTTGTCCTCACTATGCGATTTCTAACAAACCACAAGGAGCCATGTAATTTTTCTAGTATTTAATTTTATGCAACCTTATTATTTTAACAAATATAGTATTGTTTTAATAGTTAGTTATAGTTTTGGCCCATGTGGTATATATCTTTTTACATGTTTGATCCTAGTTTTAAAAACTGGACACCACATAGCCTTATGATTGGAAAGCCCATCATTTTCGGTCCTCTAAGCTAACATTGTTGAAATTTCTATTAACTTTAATGTAAAATGACTTTTTTCCTTCAGACAAAAATTGATAAAAGTCCTTAACTTTAGGAACCATTTATGAAAATACATTGAAATTTGAGATAAAAGTAGACGTCGTCATGTGTTCTCTTAAAAGCTTTAGACGATGCCCCACGCTTCCTTGTTGTTGACGACTTAAATCTAAATCTGTAACACTCGTATCCTCATATCCTCAGGTATAATTCTTTAAAGCTTAAATTGTTATTTTTGCATTTTTATGTCCTACGTTGAGCGTAGGATAGTCCCCTACGATTAGTGTAGGTGGAAGATAACATGCGGGGGTTTAATCACTTACACTGAGCGTAGGTTGAGTTATGCTTAGCGTAGGTGCGCTGCACCAAAACCTTAATTCATGGAGTTGTAAGCCTTGTTTAAAGGCTCTAACTCCTTGAGGCCCTCTCAATGCTCAACATCCACCCTCTTAATCAGTCATCTCAAAAACCTAGCCACCTTGTGAGAGTTTTGAGGCCTTAGAGTGTTGTTCTGTGCTTCTTTGAAGGAGGAGTTCATTGTAGAAGCACATGGGAGCTCCAAGCTTTATAGATCCAATTTTTTCATCTCATAATTCACCTCCAGAAGGTATAAAGTTTCTATCTTGGTGTTCTTTCATGCTAGATCTAGTTTGGTCATGAGTTTATATGTTTTTTGTCCCATAATCTTGGTCTTTAAGAGTATGAGTTACTCCAGGACATTTGGATGCCATTTCCAGATGTTGTTGGGGTTGTTTAGTCATAAAAATGATATATTTGTCACTCTTATCCATCCATGCATAAGTTCTTGAGCATTAGAGTACTTTATGGACTTAGGGTTTTGTTTTATTGCTCTTTGTTGGCATGCAAATGGATAAAGACAGAGATTTTATCCTTTAGCACATTCACTTAGTCCACATCTGAAAGTTTGAGGAAGTAACTTTCTATATTAAGAGCTTAATGGCGTTTTTGGAAATAAGATGGCTACGCTGAGCGTAGATTTCTCTACGCTAAGTGTAGCGTAGTTTTGGCCCGTTTTTCACATCAAGCTATGCGCTAAGCGTAGAGAAGCATGTACGCTGAGTGTAGGTTAACTGAGGGTTGACTGTTGAATTTTTGACCAGTTTAACTTTTGGTCAATTGGGATGAGTCATAGTCTTGGAAGGGCAAAATGTTCTTTTGTCCCATGGAGGTTCAGCTATGAACCAAGACCCTTTGAGTGTTAGCTTTTACTTTAATTGTTAATTAGGGTTTTATTGTGGATATGTTTAGTGTGAGGAGTTGTAGTATCACCATCTCAGGTGTGTGATTGTCTTGTTTGCATATTGAGGTGAGTCTTCTCACTATACTATATAGGTTTCTCGATTGTCTTTGTGACTCTTGCATGAAAGACTATGGTTGGATCACATCACCTGTATGAAAGAATGTGGTTGGATCACAAAACTTGTATGTAAGACTGTGGTTGGATCACAACACTTACATGTAAGACTGTGGTTGGATCACAACACTTATTGTCTTTATGACTTGCACAGAAGACTATGGTTGGATCATGGTAGAAAGGTTATGAATGGCTGTAACTATAAGTGAATGTAAGACTATGGTTGGATCATACCACTGATATATATATATATATATATATATATATATATATATATATATATATATATATATATATATATCTTCTCTTCTAATAAAACAGTACATTAGCTGCCACGTGTCAATACTTCCGCTCCCCTCCAGCTTATTTTCCCGCTTCTTTTACCTAAGTGATTTTCTGATTATACCCTTCCGTGATTGGTAAATGCCATTAAACCGTCCTGTTGCTTCCATATTTGATAATGTGTTTAAAATCAATTTGATTTTGAAATCCCTTATAATCAGCCGAAAGATTAGTATAGTAAATATTCAAACATCACAATTCAATACGAAAATCACGTATCCTTAAAATCAGCTGCATAATCAAATCGATTTCCTTCTGTACTCGCTACAACCATCTCTCTCGAAACTACCTCACCACCACCACTAATCAACCCTCTCTGAAAATCCTAGATGCCTTCTCTTCACCGTTTTCTTTACCTTCTTTCTGCTTTTTATCTTTCTCAGAGAAAATGTAGTAAGGCTCTCATCACCACCACCCTAGACGTCGTCATTCCTTCTTTAAAATGAGGATTTCATTCAATTTGATATCCTTTAGTGTCTAAATCTCGTCAAACTTCATCCCTGGTTATTCATGGTAACTTCATCTTCTTCACTCATCCAACCATCTTTTTCTATATTCGTTTCTTCTTCACACATCCACCTTCTGCTTAACTTCGACTTCTGGTTCTCATTTATTCATTTTTAATCGATTGTTACTGATTTCTTTTTTACTAATTTGTGCCCTAATCTTCCAATATGTTGATGTAATAATTTACACTGTTCTAATCAGTGGGTATTGTAGTGCTGGTGAGATCAATAAAGCATTCAATGTGTTCGATAAAATGTATGTAGCACCTGACATCGTAACATACAACACAATTTTGTTTTTTTGTGTGTCAAAAGCAGGACAAAAGCCAAACAAAGAGGACGAACCTCCTTCTCCATCGCCATCACCATCACCATCACCATCATCGGCTTCTGTTTTTTCTCCCGTCTATCACACACACATACACACTCGACAGGTTCGTACCTCGACTTCCCTTTCTCTATTGCCACCACCACTACTCTCCTTCCCCACCCATGTTTTCCTTCTCTGCTACTCGCTTCGTCTCTCTTCCGGTCGATTAAGAATAAGTGAGTTACAATGTATGTTTTTTTTTTCTCATTTTTGAGTTTTAGTTTCAAGGTTTTAAGTTATTGCTTTTATTTTTTGTCTTCTTTGATTACATGTATTAAAAAATTAGGTAAGATTTTTCCCCTTTGATTTCTTCTCTCTAAACCCTTTGATTTCTTCCACGTTTTTTTTCAAATAGTTAGACTAGAATGCTGAAGGTTAAAGTGTTATGAACATGAAATGAAAATGAACAGATACCATACAATGAAGACAATTCAAGGTGACTACATCAGTTTTCAACCATAAGCTACAAAAGTAGTAAAGTATGTTTTTTCTCTGGTGTTCTTATGTGAATTTGGAAATTACCTTTAATGGATTAAACATTTCTCTTTTAAGTTTCTATTTTCCTTGATGTTGGTACACAACACTTAAGATTGGTTGTTGTGATTGTAAGCTTATGCAAGCCATCTGTTTGATAAATATCGAATTTTTGCTTTGAGTACTTCAATTTTTTTGGAAAATTAAGAGAATCTTTTTTTTTTTGAATTATATAGTATAGAACCCAAGTGGATTGGAGAAGCGTTGCTTGAAATATGAATGTTTTGAATTGTTTCTTTCAAATTAATTTTGTTTATTCGATCATTGTGTTGGAGGCATAGTAAATCTCATGTAGTATTCCAACTTTTTTACAAAATAAATCACATGGAGGTTAGATTATTTTAATGTTTTTTTTCTTTTCAACTTTTTTTTTCTTACGAACTCACTATACGAATCAGGAAGTGACTGAAGAACCCAGTCAACAGCCAACATCTCTGAGATATCGACACCCAACATCCTTAACCTATCAATGCGTGACTTCATCTCTAAGACGTGTGCACACACAGGTTTCTCGTCTTCATGCTTACTTGCCAATAGGGATTGAGTGAGCTTGAATTTTTCAAGCCTTTGAACTTGTGGGTCAGGGAGAACAATTGGAGGAGGTGGAGGAAGTGAAGCATGACTCTCATTTCCTTGATCGTATCTTGGAACGCCATCTTCATTTGGAAAGCTTGTTCCAATGGATTTGGGAAGACTATTGTTAGATTCAGACATCTACAAAACGGGAGAAAATTCAAGTTAAGTTGATTAGAATCCTTGATGTAACACCCAAAGGAAACATCAAGGCTAGGATCCAACACAATACTCTACAACCTAGAAGAGGGATGCCGTAATCTAGTTGCAGAATATTTGAAGGTAGGTAAATGACGATTTACCAATTTCCACCATGAAAAACGAAAAAGAAATTTAATTTTTAAATGAATTGAAACTCCTAGATCTTTTGAGATTCATTGAACTTTTCAATGGCGTGTTTAATCTCGATTATGCCCTTCAGGTTTGCGACTGGGATGCCGAGGATCACAAACAAGGTGTGAATAACCATACGAATCACGTGGTGCACCCAATGCTACTATCACCTAATCAATGTGCCGGTTAGCCACACACGCTCCATTGATCTATGATAAACATCGAGCCACCCTTCGCCACCAATGTCAATCCCAAATTAGTGTGCCGGTTAACCACACACGCTCCACTAACGTTTGACAAGGGTAAGAAGTGTAATTTCATGGATTAGCATACAATTTCACATTTTGCCTAAAGTAACTAGAATTTGGAAATTTGTAAAAGCATGTAGTTACTTTGTACTTCATTATACTTATAATGGAAGGTTTCGTCCTATCCTACCCGTTCGGCTAACGACCCTCTACTAGTCAAGAGTGCGGTGGGTAAGAGTGGATACCCATTCAATCGCCATTTTATAGGCAACTTCCTTAAACACCCCTTATAGACCAGCTTCGTGAATGAGGCCTACTAACGGTAAGACTGACTGTTTACTTATAATATTAGACTTTTAATGTCATATATACATAGTATAGGGTGTATTTTAAACTTTTAAAATACTATGTGGTCTAATTTAATTAATTATACTTTTAATTTAATTAAATATAAACCAAAACTTTATGGATTTATTAACTCTCTTTTAATTATACACTTTAATTAATTAACAAAACCATAACAGTGTAATTTGAACTTTTCAAAAAATACGAGGGTTTTAGAATTTAACATTTCAAAATTAAACTTTTAATCAACTTTTAAATTCCAAAATTTGAGGGCAAGTTTTGAAACTTTTCAAAACATTAGGGTTTAGAATTTAAATATTTCAAAATTAAACTTTTAATCAAAAAATTTAAATTCCAAAACTTGAGGGCAAGTTTTGAAACTTTTCAAAACATTAGGGTTTAACTATTTAAATTTCAAAAAACAAAACTTTTAAGTTCAAATTTAAACTATAAAACCTAAAGGGGAATATTGAAACTTTTTCATAAGATAATTCAAATCTAAATTACAATAATCAATCTTTATCTAATAAAACTAAAGATTATCTAAATTTTGACAATTATCTTCTATTTTGGCAAGGATAATCACCCAATATTGATAAAATTCGGATTTTATTGACAAAAAAACATTTTAGGTAATTATCCACAGCCAAAACAGGTCAAAATCCCGAAATCTGCTCCATCTGCGACTCTGACTCGTCGAGTCTAGCTTGGACTCGTCGAGTTCACTATGGACTCGGCGAGTCCAACCCCCAGAATCCAAAAAATTTCGATTTTAAGCATGAATAATCAACTATAGCATCAAATACATCAAACAAACAGCCCTAGGCTCTGATACCACTGATGGGTTTTGAGCAATACATCAGTCCTATGGTGTACATGCAAACCCTAATAGCTTTGGATCTAGTTTGTCTAAAGAACATGCAATTGATTATCCAAAGCCATAAACCCTAGATCTAATAAACTATAACTGAAATTAGGGTTTAGATCTTACCTTTGATTGTTATATAGCAATAACAATCAATCCTTGGCTTCAGAAAGCTTAGTGCCTCAAGTGTTGCACCTCTAATGGAGTCACAAACACCACTAAGCAACTTGGATGAAGAGGGAGGAGAGAGGAGTCACCAAAAACGGTTGGATACCCTAAAGGAACACTTAGCCACTTTTTGGGTCTCTAGGGTTCTTTAAATAGGTAGACAATTAGGGTTATCTAACAAGGAAACCCTAATTTGACTGCTTAAGCCCTAAGCAGCCCATGGACCCCTTCTGGAACATGCCTTGGACGATTTCTAATGGGCTTCCCCATAGAATTCGTCCAACCTATTATTCCAAGGTGATCCATAGCCCAATTGCAATTATCTTATAATTACAATTCCAGTCCCCTAAGTTTAATTAATCTCTTTTAGCCACAAAATTAATTCTTTATTAATTCTTGACTAATATTAATTAAACAATATGATTTCTCCTTTAATATATTATTCTCATAATATATTAATAAATCATAATTAAACCTTTCTCTCCTTAATTCATCCTACATATTACTATGGTGAAGGCAACCCAAAAGGACCATGCTCATAATCGGGTCAAGTACATACCAAAATAGTTATGGACTTAGACAGTAATCCAACAGTCTCCCACTTAGATAAGTCTAATAACTATTCTGCATAACTTCAGAACCTGATCAGCAATCGTAGCTTTCAAAAGCCGCTGTCAACTCTGATCTTATCAGATACGCGTGTCCTTTAGATAAGGGATTATATATTCCTCCATTCTCAAAATATCGTATAGACGCGAGACATGGATTTAAATCAATCTCTCTGTCTATGTATTGTTTCCCGACATCTGATTTATGACGACTGACAACAGACTACAATTGAACACATCAACTTAGTCCCGGCTTGGCCAAGCGCTTAGGGTGTCATCACTAAATCATCGAGAGGCCCACAGATATCGCTTTTATCCCACTTTGGGTAAAAGGAATGGATAAACTTCGACTCAAATGCTCGCTTGCATTTACTTATCGAATCACACACACCAATAAGTTTTATAACACCAAGTTACTGGTGCGTTTTCTTATCATCAATGTGCAACCGACCAGCAAATAACAACTCACACGTCTCAGTTTCAAGAATATACAATGTTATCGTCTCACTAATCACCCGTGATAAATCCATGAAGTGATTCAAGTGAGCGTGGGTTTAATCCAATACTTTAATCTTATTAAAGCACTCATGAACTCTGCAAAAAACTTGTGCTATGTCTAAACACTTTAGACAATCTACAGACAGATTCATAACAGTCTTGCTTCATACCTACTTCCAACGTATGACCGACTGTGGAGGTTCGAATAACCCAGTTATTCTGGAAGTCAAAACATGCAAAGTGAAACGCAATAATAATATTAATCCTATATAGCCCCAAAACTTTTGAGCGTAAATAAAAACACTTTTATTTAAACACCATATTGATTACTCATTATTCATTGCTTACTGTTTCATAAAATCAACTTATTACTCGAATTATAACCACAATTGTCCCATGCTCCAAGCATGCACACTTTAGGTTTCGTATGGTCCATACTTTGTAAAATTAGATCAATTGAAAAACTTTTCCAATGAAACTCATTTCACAATCCCTAATCCTTATCATTAGTGTAAGAATACAAGGTTCTTGCCACTATTATAATATGTTAGATTCTAACATTTTATGCAACGACCCTTTCGTAAAGTCATAGCACAAAAGTCACCAGGACTTGGCTAATGAAATTACTAAGTTCTTTATCAGAAATTGTTACAAAACAATTCTATAGATGTGATGTCTCTCTCTCAAAGTACATTCCTTTGAACATCCTTTTGCATAAAAGTTTCTAATCTACATAGATTCTTAATTTCCAACTCCCATTTATGGAAACATTTCCATATTTTCTATATGACAACTCATTCTTAAAAGCATCTTATCTATTCATAATAATGTCAATATAGTCCATCCAATACTATACTTCCAACTACTCACAAGCGACAAATCCTCAGTGAACCTCAGATCGTCCTTTGATAGTTGTTTAATTATTTTAGTCGAAACCGATTGTAGTTCCTTTTTCCCTCTTAATGCCCTAGGGCATTTGGAAAATTTTAGAATGGTCAAATATTATAGCATATACGATCGATCCTATACCCGAAGCGTATTGGACACGATGCATAATGTCTCACATAAAGACGTGATACTTTATCATTCTTCTGCCATAATATTTTATGTGCCATGTTCCCACAATTCGAACTATGAAGAGGGATGCCGTAATCATAATCGAATTTTGAGAATGCACTATGTATCCTTGACTAAATTTATTAACATTTCTCGATCTTACCTCTAGAATTTTGAAACGAAGTATAATATTCTCTCTCTTAATTATAGCAAAACAACTTTTTAACCTTTGCAACTTTGCAAAGTGAATCTTTGTTTTCTATAATTAATATTGCTAACTTGCAATACTTACCATAATAATCATGCTCCCACTAACATGATGATTATTTTCTTACCAGCATAACACTTATGCTCCCACTAGCTTTGACATGTATTCAGAAAACAATTGAACTTCCAGAAAACAATGCTTATTGAATTCCTTATGTTCATATTTCTAATACCTAATACTTTGATAAGCCTTTATCAAAGCTTTTTAAGCTCATACATCTTTGCCTTAGATAGCTCACATGTGTATCTAAACAATTCAGAATTTATGTTACTAAATCCCAAATGTTCAGACTAATTGCCAAATCTCACAATTCGAACTATGAAGAGGGATGTCGTAATCATAATCGAATTTGAGAATACAATTTTCACAATTGCTATCTTCTTAAAATCTCTCTTAGTAAAAGCATTTCCTCACAATCTAAATGAGCACAAATCTAAAAGTTAAATGACCAAACCAAAAGTTAAGTGACTAAATGAGCATAAAGCCAGAAGTTTGATGACCATTTAAAACTTAAAAAGAGTTAAGTGACCAAATGAGCACAAAACCAAAAGTTAAGTGACCAAAAATGACCTAAACCCCATAAACTAAGTAAACTACAATATTAAAATATCATATTTTACTTCTATATATAAAATTATGACTTTAACTTTTTAACATATTATAGTTAACTTATTAGTTTAAATATGTTGTCTTATGTGAGCAACTGTCATTTGAAAGTCATAAGTTTTGTATAATTTATGATTTTATGCAAAATAGTTAAATTATTAATTTTAATAAAATATTAAAATGGTTAACTTAAATAAAAAATTCAGTTAAAATTGAAAAAAAATAAAAAGACTATTTTATAAATAGTTAAAGTTATTAATTACGGTGTTAAATCTAAACTATAATCCTAAATTAACAAAAAAAATCATGAAACTGTTTTTTATAATCATTAAGAATTTTCAAATAAGTAGCTTGAAAATAACTTACAATAAGAATAGTTAAAAATAATATTATATAACAAAATTATATATCTTTATAAACAAAAACAATGTTTGTTGTTTTAAATAATTAAAATTAAAGAAACTAACAATATTCATAAATAAATTATAAAAAGTTAAATTTCTAGAACCAAATTAAATAATCAATAGTTTCTAAATACGTTATTTTAAATAACTTATAACAACAATAGTTAAAAGTAACATTATATACAAAAAATATATTGTTACCTTTAAAAATAAAAACAATGTTTGATGTCTTAAATAATTATAATGATAGAAATAAAAATCTTAAGCAAATAAACTTTTTAAAATTAATTATCATAATAAAAACTATAAATATCATTAAACCATATAATATATTCAATTTTATTCATAAGTAAGCCGTAGGTAAAGGAAACTGAGACAATTGGTACTGCAGAATTTTAAAAGATTTCTACATTATCATATAATTGAAAACAAACAATGTTTATACCAACTTATTATAAGATTTATTATATAATAGCTAACAACAACGTCATTGATATATTTAAAAACATATATTTGTAAAGATTTCAAATATATTGTTGTATTCTGCGCAACGCGCTGGTATTCGCCTAGTAATTAATAACCCTGGGAGGTATAATGACATAAAGGAGAATGGGAAGAAGAAACAAAGAATTCTCTTACAGGATTTTCATGTTTCCATTGAGATTCCAACGCTTTCTCAAGTTTAATGACAATCTGATCTATGCTTGGGCGTTGTGATCTCTGTTCCTTCAAGCAGTAATATGTTGTTTGTGAAAAGATTTTGAATGATTGTGGGTCCATTTGTTTCCATAGATCCGGATCGATAAGATCATCTAGTTTTCCTAGTTCATAATGGGATTTGACCAATAGAGCTAATAGCCTACTATTCCCCTCCGCCATTACTGCTTTCTTTCCACAAAGTACTTCAACTAATACGACTCCTAAAGAATATACGTCCGACTTGTGGCTCACACTTCCACTTAGAATAGATGTTGGGTCACAGTACCCCACTGTACCACAAGCGCTATCAAGGCAAAGACGGTGCCTTCGATAGGCTTTTTGATTTATGGAAACATGAAAACCACACAATTTTGCTTTCCAGTGGCCATCTAGTAGAATCGTGGAGCTCTTGATATCACGATGTATGATGCTAAAATCGCGTCCCTTACAATAATAAATGTAACTCAGTGCGTGGGCGACATCAACACATATCTGCAATCTTCGCATCAATGTGAGGGTTGGCTCTCTTAGAAATTTGTCCAGACTTCCGTTGACCTCAAGCTTTGTTATGATGTTCTTCTCAGCTCCATCATCACAGAAGCCGATAAGAGAGACCATATTTTCATGCTTGAGACAACAAAGCGTTGAAATCTGCTTCCAGAAGTCAGTGTCTCCTTGCCAGTTCGCACGATATAACCTGTGTGCGAAAATATCAATCACTTGTTCAGACCACAAGAGTTGTCCTTTGTAAGCGTTTCCAAATTCAGTTCTTTCAATGAAATTTGCTTCAGAAAAATTGCTGGTGGCGGATGCTATCTCTTCGAGAGGGATTTGTAAGTGAGCAAACTTTTTGTAGGAACATGAAGACATGATATTTGTGTTTATCAAGTAAAGACAAGAACGAAAAAAATGAGGGCGAATAAATGAATCGGAAAGGATACACACAAATATATGAGTTATGCTTGTATCTATATAATAATGTATATATTGAGTGCAACGTCAGCTTTAGAACGCTAGCAATAATTACTTTAGGTTACCTTTAATAATAGTACCTTCTGTTTGACCTTTTTAGCCCATGAATGTATTTCATTGATGATAAGTGGGCCATCAAGGATGTTTCGGTTCTCAACATATGCTGATTGGCGATGTACAATCAGCATATGTTGAGAACCGAAACATCCTTGATGGCCCACTTATCATCAATGAAATACATTCATGGGCTAAAAAGGTCAAACAGAAGTGTACTATTATTCAAGGTATATTTTGATAAGGCATGTGATTCGATTAATTGGGAATATTTGGACTCCGTTCTCTCACAAATGGGCTTCAAAGAGAAGTGGAGAACATGGATTCGTGGTTGTCTTTCATCCTCCCGAGCTTCGGTCATCGTAAATGGGTCCCCAACCAAAGAATTCAGCTTATCTACAGGTGTGCGTCAGAGAGACCCGCTCTCTCCATTTCTATTCATCATAGCCATGGAGGGGCTAAATGTAGCATTAAAATCAGTATGTAATCAAGGAATCTTTAATGGGATCAAAATCCCAAACGGCGGTCCTCTGATTTCACACTTATTCTATGCCGATGATGCGCTTTTCATCGGCGAATGGTCCAAGTCGAATATCACCAACCTAGGTAGAATCCTAAAGTGCTTTCACGCTTCCTCCGGGCTCAAAGTCAATTTCAATAAATTAAGGGTGTTTGGTATTGGCGCCTCCTCTAGGGAAACAAACAGGTGGGCGAATATTCTAGGGTGCGAGGTGGGGGTATTCCCTTTCAACTATTTGGGAGTACCAGTCGGAGCGAACATGAATCTGAAGAAGAACTGGAAACCCATAATCGATCGGTTCAATTCCAAACTTTCAATTTGGAAAGCAAAGACGCTCTCTTTTGGTGGTCGATTAACATTATTAAAAGCAGTTCTTGGTAGCCTTCCGACACATACTATCTCTCTCTTTTCAAAGCCCCGATGGGGGTGTTGGATGCTCTTGAAAAGATTAGACGCCGATTTCTATGGGGTGGAAGTGACACTAAATCCAAAATCCATTGGGCCTCATGGGACAAAGTTACAAATCCTATTGATAAGGGCGGATTGGGTGTAGGATCATTGCGTACATTAAACACTGCACTTATTGTCAAATGGTGGTGGAGACTGAGAGAAGATCAATCTGCTCTTTGGAATCAGGTCATTAACGGGTTACACAAACTTACCAGACGTGCTGCAGATCAATTGTCAAAGAAAGGAATTAGTGGTGTGTGGAACAACATCGCTGGGGTCACAACGAAATTCAAGAGAGCTGACTTGGACTACAACTGTATTATAAAAAAATTAGTCGGTTCGGGTAATTGCACCTTATTTTGGCACGACATTTGGTGGGGAGATGACAAGTTAAAATCAAGATTCCCGGAACTGTTCGTCTTGAAAAGTAATAAATATTGTTTGGTTCAGGATCGTGTAACACCAAGTGGGTATACTTGGGACTGGTATGCTAACCCCTGGTCGGAAAACCTAAATCAGAATCTTGGGCATTTGTTGACTGCATTGGAGCCATTTAATCCAACTTCTGAGCCAGATACATGGCGATGCACCCTTGGGTCTGATGGCATATACACGGTACATGCCTTGCAGAAAAAGCTTGACGAAACTACCCCTGCTATACTATGTATAAAAATAGATTGGATGAAGGAGGTTCCACTGAAGGTGTTATGTTTTATATGGCGGGCGAAATGGGGACGAGTCCCATCGGCTCAAGCATTGATCTCTAGAGGATTCAGTAATATCTCTCCAAATTGTGGATATTGCAATCATACCGATGAAATTTCAGATCACATCTTCATCCATTGTGACTTTGCCTCAGCCGTGCGTGAATGGATCATGAGATGGTGCGGTGTAACTCTTGCACCCATTAATACCGTAGAGGATCTATTGGAATTTGCATCTAATTGGAGTCAATGTCCCAAGAAACACAAGGTTTTTATGATGATCTGTTACGGATTAATTTGGTGTTTATGGAAAGCTCGCAATGACATAATTTTTAAACAGGTGAAGGCAAGCCCTACCAAAATCGTGGACGATATACAAGCACTAGTGTTCTTCTGGTTAAAACACAGGGGCTCATTGGGGGCTATTAGATGGTGTGATTGGTGCATATCCCCATTTGCTTGCTTGTAACTTTCTCTAAGTCTTCTTTACTTTTAAATTGTACTGTACTTTCTGTTGTTGGCTTCCTCTAGTTTCTTGCTAGTGGTTGCCCTCTTATATACAATTGTTTAGCCGTTTCCAAAAAAAAAAGACATTTTGTTTTAATAAATTTGGAGAGAGAAATAATTTTTTAATAGGATTTGTTGTTTAATAGATGACGAAACGTTAGTGGTGACGAAATTGAAGAAAATAAACATTAATTTTTCTTTAATTTCTTATTCAATTATTATTACAACCAATTGTTTTTAGTGAAATTTATATTGCTCCCTCCCTTATTACTCCTGCGAGACTTTTCTATAATTACAACTTATTAAATAATCTAAATATAATTACATTAACAATAAATAATCTAAGAGAAATTAAATATCCTCCTATTTTTTGTTTCTACAAATCCTCCTACCCAATTAAATACTGACATGTATAACATTTAATGCTCATTTAATGATATTCTAATATATTAATATGACACATGTCATCATTTAATTGAGTAGGAAGATTTGTAGGAACAAAAGTAGGGGGATATTTAATTTCTCGTAATCTAAGGGCAGTAAAACGGGAGGGCCGTTGTGAAGTGCTACCGTCCGATCTCAAAGACATTGGAGAGTTGGAAAGGAGCAATCGCGTATACCTTTTTGTTAGTGGTACCACCAAAATACCATGCGTTTTTTTGAACTTTTTTTAAGTTTATAGCAATGAACTTTCAGTTTTTTTTAATCTTATAGCAACATATTTACAACTTTAAGCCATTCGTGGTCAAATACCATGCTAAGGTTAAAATTAAAGCGAAATTGTATGGGGGAATTGGTATTAGAGTAAAATGTTGGTCATTGAAATGGACAATATATTCCTCCTTCCTCTCGAACAACATGAAGTAACGAACAATATTACGAGATTTGTATTTACTAAAATATGGTTAATGATTTTCGGCTAAAAAATTAATTCTTGTCATGTCAATCTCAAAATTAACATCTAAGTTAAGTGATAAATAGATAACAGAGAAAGAGAAAGGACCTGTATGACTCGTTCTTTATAAATTAGGTTTTACAAGCCTTAGGAGTTTCTCAAAATCGTCCATCAAAGTACTATAAGAGTATAGTAAAGGAGAACTCCATGTAACAGTAAATTTTGCCTTCTTGTTCATCGGATTTGTATCTCGGATGTAAAACCAAACGACTCAAGAAGCCCTCTTCAGGTAACTTCTCAAGCACGAAACAATTCACTTTTTCACAAGATTGAGAGATTCCAGTTGGTTCAACATACAAATGTTGTCCGGAAGATTCCATGCTTCCAAATAGCAATAAAGTTCATTCATTCTATCAAACACTTGATATGCACAGATTTGGTAAAAAATCTAAGTAGTTACTAGTATTGTAAATCGGATGGCAAAGATCTATGTAATCACTTTGACATACAATTACCCTAAAATTAATATAGATAATCTGTAAATACTTTTTATTTTTAATTTCACTAACCCCAAGGAGATTGTAGTACCCTTACTCATGAACCCCACTTATGAATATGGTTGAATCCACTAGTTTTGCCCTTGAGAAGGAGGGTAGCGGATGCGATTACATTGGTGGAGGGAAGCTGCTATCCAAGTCAATGTCATCTTGTCGTCTCCTGTTGCATTGCTGCATTAGCATGAGGTATGAAAAACGAGCAAGAAAGAAAGGCTACGTGCTTTACATATAATTAAATAAAAATAGGATTCTTTAGTTGAGATCCATTGTTTTTAAGTTTTAGAGTTTCAAATATTGACACTTGGAAGTCTGAGTTTTTAGCTAATTAGAAGAAAAGAGCTAGTGTTACTATAAATTCAGTTTGTATGAGTTGCTTCAGCTTTGAATTTGAAATATTAAATATGAATCTATTCCATTTTTAGTATCACACAAACTTTATATGATCATTGTATGCATTGATTAACTAACCATACAAAATCCATTGAACACTTAATACAATGGAAAGAAATTTTATATTGACTTTTAGGTTGGCCTCTAATTTTAGAATCAGTAGAAACTGGAAAGGGAAATCATTATCTATGCTTGGTTTCAGTTAGATAATTTTAGAATCCTACTTTCATTTAATTCTCTTACAACATTTTACTTTAATGTTTTTATTATGAAGAGATTGTACATAGAAAAATCTACTAAGTTATAGCCTTTTATTTTCAAAGTACAACCCCTTCTACCCAACATTGCAGTGAAAGTTTGTCACAACTAGCCTTTTAGCTAGGTATTTTCAAAGTCCTAATGAACCATGTATTATTATAATGCAAAGTATTTATGTATCTCTCAATCTCTCCCAAATCTCTCCATGTATATCAAATCTCTCCCAATCTCTCCATGAATATCAAATCTCTCCCAAATCTCTCCATGTATATCAAATATGTCCCAAATCTCTCCATGAATATCAAATCTCTCCCAAATCTCTCCATGTATATCAAATCTCTCCCAAATCCCTCTATGTGTCTTCCTTAGTCAAAAACAACTCAAAACGAGAGGAGAAAACTCAAAAAAACAAGCCCATTCCGGAAAATACTATTCATTTTCAGAACCTCTCTTCTTGGCCCGGAACCCTCTTAGTCCGGAATACCTTCTAAGGAACCGGGAAGATTCGCATCTCGGAATCCCTCCCTGCTTCGGACCTCCTGATGGACTCCGGAATACCCCGGCACCGGACAATCTCGCTCTGGAATAACCTCTCATCCGGACAACCTCATTCGGAGCCTTCGTGTTTACTTCGGAAGGGTCTCGCCTCGTAGCTTCGGAAGGAATTGGTTCCGGATCAAAGCTTCCGAAACAATGGAAATTGACTTCGGAACTCGCCTATCTGACTCCGGAACTCACTTTTGACTCCGGATTTTTGACCATTTCGGAACTTCTCTTCATTTTAGGAAATTTTGACGTCGGGAATCCCATCAAACTCATATTTTTCATAACTTAGACCTCCTAAACCACTATTTTATGCTAAATTTGAGTATTTACAAACATGTTTACATAAATAATAATTATTAATCTATAAAAGTATTATATTAAAACATAAAGTGATAAGAGGTTGACCTTATGATGAGATGTAATCTTCCATTTCCCATGCAGTTCACAGTCACTCATGATTTGCCCACCAAATATCAAAGCTTTAACCACCAGATCACCAAGGCAATCAGAAATTCATTTCCCCTTCCAACTTAGACACGTCCACTTTAAAACACCCCACCATCTCTTCATCTTCTACATAGTTTTACACGAGTCATAGTTTTACACAAAGCATAACTTGACATATTCGGACAAAACTTGGGTTTTATATAGTAATTTATAAAGAAAAGGACCATTTTTGTCAACTCCGATAATATAGGGTCATTTTGGATAAATATTTATAGTGGATTATTCTCAATAAACAAAGTGAAACGAAAAGAAATATTTAGTCCATAAAAACAACTATTATTATTTATTTAATAAATAACGAATCTCAACGATTTACACCAAGGAAAATATGTTAGTATTTTAGTCAGACAAATCTTCACAGTATATATATATATATATATATATATATATATATATATATATATATATATATATATATATATATATATATATATATATATATAGTGTACGCTTAAAGTCCTGTAAAAATTATAACCAGAGTCTCCTGGAGGGGGAGCGGGAATTTGTGTATAGATCTATATGGGGTTGACACCCCGCACCTTCGTTGTTCGCTACAGCTAGACCGGCCAGTCTAGGGTGACAAATGTCTTAAACGAAACCGACGCCTGAAGAACGTCAATACAGGCACTCCGTCATATTAGTATGGTTATAATGACTCACTAAGAATATAACAGTATGTTTTAGAAAACTACCCAAGTTACACCTTTCATTTTAGACAACGATTGTTTTGAGTACTATAATGAAGCTTTTATTACACCAGTCTTAGGGTCTTAAGAGCATCACCTTACACATCAGAAAATATAGGATTGTATGGGGAAAACGATTTTATACAAGTTCGAAAAACGATAAACTAAGACACACATGCAACTTTACCTGATTTGGATAGATAATTTACAAACCTTATGATAAGAAAATAAGGGATTTTCTTGTTTTACAAACTACCACATATTTTTATACAAAATGATTATCAACTCACCAACATATTTTATGTTGACGCTTTTCAAACGACTAGTATTCTTAGGAAATCAACAAGCAGGTTAATGGAACGTGGAACCAAGTTTATTTCGATGTAGTTTGATATGTACTCAATATTGTCTCTTTTGTGTAATTCAAGAACATGAACAAGATGTAAAACAATGTAATCTTGTAATCTCAATGTATGATGTTTGGATTTGCTATGTTTTAATTATATTCAATTGTTATGATACTGCACAATGAAGTCACTCGCCTCCGGACGTTTCCGCCGTCTGGTCCGGGGTGTGACAGATTGGTATCAGAGCATTGTTTATAGTGAACTAGTATATCTAGTCATATAAGATATACAACTATAAATAAAGTGGGACTAAAACACTCTGACTAAAAGTATACATACTTGCTAGGACCGTATCATAACAAGAACAAAACAAGATAACTTAAAGGTTGGACACTACAGTCAACCCTAGACAGTTATGTACTCATATATGGGACAAATATAGTCTGATCAACTATATTTATTTGAGATATGACCAACATGTGTTCGGGAGTGATAGTGGTGTTGCAACAAGTGTAAAGCTTCCCAACTGGTTACCCAAAAGTTTTAAGGACCAAACCTAAAATGCTATACGGGAATTTTGACATTCTATCTATTTTCTTGTACTCATATATTCTTGCACAGACGACATGGCATGCTTTCACCTCCCCAAAGACCCTTACTTTCCCAATCAGGGGAATGGGGGTTGGATTGAGGAAGACCCAGAAGAATACCCTGAGGAACTCATGGAGGATCCTGAAGAACCGATGGAGTTTGAAGAAGAGGACGTCGATGAAGAAATCGAGGAAGATGACGATGATGAAGTTGAAGAGGACGAGGAGTCGGACGCAGAGTCTGAAGTTATCAACCCTCCCTACATGGAAAGGGTACCACCACATAGGATGGGTAACAATGGCCCTACACCTCCTTGGGCTGACGATATTGAGAGATGGGGCCGACGCCAGGGTCAGCAACCGGCATTTGGGATGAACCGAGGTTACTACAACCTCCAGCATGGAGGACCAGCGGATCGCGTACTCCCTGTCGTGGTGAGACGTATTAGGGACATCGGTGACCAGTCTCAAATGACCACCGACCGGGTAATGCAGATGCGGGCGGCTATGCAGGTTACAGATGCTCGTACGCGAGACCTAGAGCGAGACTTCTACCCAATGGAACGGCTCATAGAAGATCTTGCCACTGCACGAGCGGAGGTTAGAGAATACCAGGAGAGACACACCGCACCGGAGGAGCGTGTACGGATCACCGAGCGTAGATTAGCCGAACTTCAAGGCGCGTCTACCTCATCGTCAGCACCATCAGACCCTACTCGTCACGGCTAGTACCTGTTTACTCGCCACCATTTCAATTTTCCCTTGATGCACTGATCTATGTACTATCGACTTCATGATTAAGTGATTACACTACTCATGGAGTCGTTACTCTGTTAGATTTTATTGCAGTTCATGTAATTGTATGCCTTATGAAGGAAAATTTTCATGTAATCAAGATATTAACATCAATGAAAAACGGATATATATATATATATATATATATATATATATATATATATATACATATATATATATATATATATGTGTGTGTGTGTTTTCTTATGATGTGTTATCTGTGATGTGCTCTATTACTATTACTACATGTTAATTTTATGTCCACACTTGCTTGTATGCAACCGAATCACTGATACTATTCTATAACTAAGAAATCATGAAACAAAATGTATTGGATACTCATTGTCCTTCTGATCCATGACAAAAAGATGCCGAGGAGACCGATCTAAAAGAACAACAGCACAGCATCACCACCGCCGCCCCCGCCGGAAATGAACTCTGCGGCCTTCCAAGCGGCAGTTTTAGCCGCAGTGACAGCGGCTCTAGCCCACATCCAAACCGGAAATAATGGTGGTAGACAAGGCCAAGGGACAGGAAGCTCCCACCACGGGATGAATCAAGGGCCTGTAAACGCCTGTACCTACAAGGACTTTTCCAATGCAAGACCCCGCACTTTCAACAGGACTGGAGGAGTCGTAGCTTTGAAACGATGGATCGAGAAGGTAGAGTTGGTGTTCGAGATATGCGAATGTCCGGAAGGGAGTAAAGTCAAATTTGCGGCCTGCACATTTATCGACCAGGCATTGTCATGGTGGAACGGTCACATTGAGGCCATGACACTTCCCGTTGCAAACGCCATGTCCTGGGAAGAACTTAAGGAAATGTTAATCGCCGAGTACTGTCCCTGAGGGGAGGTACAAAAACTCGAGCAAGAATTGTGGAACCTTACAGTGCAGAACTCGGACATTGACGTGTACATCTCGAGGTTTAATGAACTCGCGCTTTTGTATCCTGGTATGATTACGTCCGAGGGAAATAAAGTCGAACAATTCATCTGGGGATTGACATCTCCCATTCAAGGTAACGTTATTGCCTCAAAACCCGAGACCTATGACAGTGCCAAGCGCCTAGCCAAGAAGCTTTATGATCACAGTGACAAGAAAAGTACCAAAGCAGCCGAGGGAGAAAGCAAACAAGAAGGAGGGAACAAGAAGAACTGGGAGAACAAGCGTAAAGGACGACAGAATTCAGGGCCATCCAAGAAACCACATACAGTAGCAGTCCATTCTGCTACCGCACCAACCCCAACTGCCCCAACCTCAACCACAACTGCGCCAACAAAGCCATACACGGGATCAAATCCCAAGTGTGACAAGTGTATATATCACCACTACGGGGCATGCAAGGATTTCCAATGCACCAACTGCAATCGAAAAGGACACATCGTCCGGTATTGCAAGATGCCCCCACAACAAAACAAGCAGCCCAATGACAACAACGTCGGAGCCAGCCGTGCATGTTACGAATGTGGGGAAACCGGCCATTTTAAACACAACTGCCCCAAGAACAACAATCAGAACGCAGGAAGGGTCTTAACCATGGAGCAAGGAGAGGCGGTGCAAGATCCAACAGTGGTGACTGGTACGTTTCCCCTCAACAACTCTTATGCGTGCATGTTATTTGATAGTGGTGCTGAGCGAAGCTTCGTAAGTCACGGATTCAAACACCTACTCAATCAAAATCCTCACAAATTGAACGAAACATATACGGTCGAAATGGCCAACGGTAAAACAGAATCAACCAACGATATCTACGTTGGGTGCACACTAACGTTAAATAATCACTCCTTCCCAATCAGTTTGATGCATGTTAATATTAGGAGCTTTGATGTGATTGTTGGCATGGATTGGTTAAGCCCCCACCATGCTGAAATTATGTGTCACAAGAAGGCCGTTCGCCTTCACCTACCCAACGACGAAACCCTAATAGTTTATGGCGATAAACCAGGCTCAAACCTCCGACTCATTTCTTGAATCCAAGCACAAAAGTGCTTGCATAAAAAGAATCACGCCTTTCTTGCTCATGTCATGGATAAAACAAAGGAGGAGGAAAACATTAACGATATTCCTGAAGTACGTGAATTTCCTGATGTATTTCCGGAGGAATTGCCAGAAATCCCTCCCGAGCGCCAGGTGGAGTTCCGAATCGATCCTGTACCAGGACCCACTCCAATCGCCAAATCACCCTACAGGTTAGCTCATGTCGAGATGCAAGAGTTATCTATCCAACTAAGCGAGCTTCTCGACAAAGGATTCATCAGGCCGAGCTTTTCACCTTGAGGAGCTCCAGTTCTGTGACAACCCTAAAATTCTTTCCTTGTAAAGTCCAACCATTCAACTCAACTGAGTGTCAGACTCATTTCTAATGAGTTCTAGCCTTGTTAAGGGTCATTCTAAGGAGTTTTAAGCCTAGTACACTTAAGAATGAGTGTTAGAATGTACCTGCTAGAGTCTCTGTGCAACATTCAAGCCTAAACACCACCAAAAAGGAGTTCACGACCATGGCACATGAGTTTACGGCCATAAAGTCAAGGCTGGCCGTAAACTCCCCTATAAGTCTCCTTCCCTTCACTTTTCCTTCATTCTTACACTTTCACCTCAAGAACACTTGAGTTCTCTCTCAAGTATCATCGAGATTTTCGTTCCCGAACTTCAAAAAGTAAGTGATTCTTCCCTCTAGTTGTTGATTATCCTTCTTACTCATGAATCACCCTTTGATTTCATCCATGTTAATCAACTTTTTGCTAGATCTTCATCTTTCAACAAGAACACCAAGAACACACACTTGTTCATGGTGGCCGTAAACTCATCTAAGGCCCTCAAAAGTGTTGGTATTCCATCTACCATCTAGTTAGGCATGTTATTCACTAGATCATAGTCTTGAAACAACAATCTAGGCTTATTTACCAAGAGTTTACGGCCATGGAATCTCCCTTGGCCGTAAATCCTAATTATGGCCAAGTATTGAGCCCTAAACACTTCTAGACACTAGCTATCCTTTGGGACACATGAACCTTTGAGAACCCTTCCCTTTAAGACCCAAAAAGACACCATTTGGAGAGTTTACGGCCATACACTTTTGGTGTGGCCGTAAACACCTCAACACATTCCAATAAGTTAGTTTTGATCATCCTCTTGTAGATCAATGGTCCCACAAGTTTCCCTAGCATTCAAACACCCTCTTATGCACCTTTTACCATGAGTTTACGGCACTAAACTCCATGGCCGTAAACACCATTTCTTGGCCATAAACATCCCTTTGATGAATCACATGTGATTCCATCACTTAGTCCAAGTCCAAAAGGGTGTTTCCTTTCATATAGTTGCTTATAAACACTATATTCATGCCAATACATGCCATATATGTCATTTAGGACTCGTTTGTGTCTTGGGATTTCATTCGTGGAACTTCTCATCCTTACGCGCATATTCGTTTGAATCACCCACATAAGGTGAGTTCATACCCCTATAATGAATCTTTTAACTGTTTTAAATGCTTTTAAAGGGGGGGGGGAATACAAGTTGAACACAATGATAATTGTGTAATTTTTTGTTATAAACATCTTTCAAAAGATTGCTTATGTCGTTTATAAGTGGTTAAAAGATTTCAAAAACTCTTTTAAAGTTATGTTACTTTATAGTTTAACAAAACTCCGTTTTTAAAGTACCAGCATAACTTAGTAGAAAAATGAGTCTTTTCAATAACAGTTCAAGTAAAATGCTAGTAAACTATAAGGGGTATAGTTTAGAGGTTCAGTTCATACTAGATGCTAGAACATACTATAAAGAGAAACAGGGAGGTAGATACAATACACGATAACATAAAGGGAAACAGGGAGGTAGATACAATACACGATAACATAAAGAGAAACAGGGAGGTAGATACAACACACGATAACATAAAGAGAAACAGGGAGGTAGATACAATACTTTAGAACGAACATACTAAGATACTATAACAGAACGAACATACTAAGATGCTATAGCATAGAACAACTACAGGATCTAATTATACCAATGAATCACTAAGTCATTGTTCTAAACAAAAGGTGATAGTTAAATTGGGTATACATGATCGTATAAATTTAATGTGAATTTACATGGCCTAGCAACTGGTTTGCTGAAGTCGCGTTTGGTCCCCAAAATCTCTTGACAGGGAGAGCGTATAGTATGTGTACTATCCTTCACATTATGACCTTAATAAAACAAACATGTTTTAAGGCAATCAGTACGTCAGGATGCCAATTCAAAAGACAACTGTGTACTTATAATTTCCCATAACTTTCATTTTGTGACAGTTCCACTTTAAAGTTAATGCAAACTATTTTCGAGTCAAGATAGTTATAAACTAGGGAAAACTTACATTTTACAAACGACACACAGAACAGTCGAGTCTAGTACATTCAGCAGAAAGGGGCCTATAATGCTAACTTTATGATTCCTTAGGGTATGCATTCAGGGATATATATTAATCAGATCCGACAGGTAGTAGGATGTGTGCTTTCCGCTTCATTTCATGTTCCTTGTTTGGTTGTGGGCTTAGAGCAGATACACCCAACCTACTATCTATCCGATCTTAGATACATATATGTTTCCGTATACCCTTATTAATCATAAGTGGTACCAGGTATGGGCCAGGTCATAGGACACTAATTTAATGGACAGTTTTCTAATACAAAACATACTTTTCAAATAGAACTTTTGGTATACAAAACTAGAAACTTACCAGTAAAGGGTTTAATCCATTTTATTAAACAAATATAAACTTAAAGGACCTTAGGTGGTTAATTCTATAATACCTTAGTTTATACATCAGGGTTATATATAATTAATAGCCGATATGTAGTTGGATGTGTGCCTTCCGCCTCATTTCCTGTTCCTTGTTTGGTTGTGGGCTTAGGGCAGATACACACAATTAACTATCTGTTCGATATTAGATTATATATAGCTAGTATAAACTAAGTGATTATAAAAGGAACCACTGTGGTTACCATTTTTATTACAAGAAATAAGGGTTTTCTTAAAGAATCTTTTCATTAAATATAAAGGAACTATTACAGTTAACTCCATGAGTACCAAGTGAATACCCCAGGGTTATATACAACAATGAACTAACAAACAATGGGATGCGTGCCTTCCGCCTCATTTCCTGTTCCTTGTTTGGTTGTGGGCTTAGGGCAGATACACACAACCGATTGTTTGTTTACTCTGGGTTTTATATAACTTGTATCCATTTAGTACTCATAGAAAGGATTGTAGAGTCATTTTTACTTAGCTTTCATCAAAGCAGGAAATATAGGATTTTCTGGAGGAACAGGCGAACTTTTCTAAACAGAACTTACAAACTTACTACAACTTTCTACCACTTACATTACATCACTAAAAACTTATGAACTCACCAGCTTAAATGTTGATCTATGCTTTCAAAATAACTTGTATTCTAGGAGACTAGTAGACAGGTACGCGCACTGGGATTCAGAAGATGGAGCAGTATAGCTTCAAGTCTTTTTGTTAATTTCTATGTATTCTATACTATGTGAACCACATACTTTCTAAACACTTTCTTTCTAATGAAATGGTTGTTTATTACTTTGATTACTATGATGCATGTCTTGTGATACTAAACATGACGTCCTCCAACCCAGAATGTTTCCGCCGTTCCGGTTTTGGGGTGTGACAGATTGGTATCAGAGCATTGTTTATAGTGAACTAAGTATATCAACCGATAAAAGATATACAACTATAAATACAATGGGGCCGAAGTGCTTTGGATAAGAATATATTTTAAATATATAATGATACCTTATAAAAGTATACATACTTGCTTATACGTATATACATACTAGAACAAGTATCACAATAAGAACAGAACAGAAGTATTTAAAGGTTGAACACTGTGGTAAAACCTGGACAGTTATGTAATCATATCTAGGATCAATATAGCCTGATCAACTATATTCATTCGAGATGTCACCGACATGTGTTTGGGAGTGATGTGGTGTTGCAACGGTCTTAAAACTTACCTAACACCAGTCAAGAGAATTCTAGAACAAGTACATAAAGTTAGAATACCATAGGTGTAGTCTATGATACTATAACGCGATAACAAGTTTAAAAACATACCAAGTACATTACATTAAAATACTGTAGGAGTATTTTAGGCACTATACAAATAACTTATGTGATAACTTAGAAGACTCTTACGGATAGGTCTATAAGCTTGCAATGTATACTCCCAAGGTTATATATAATTGAGATTTTATAGACTTAGAATTTGTGATCTACGCTTCACTTCCTGTTCCTTGTTTGGTTGTGGTTTTGGAGTAGGATCACTTATTCGAAGGTCTATTTAATCTTAAATTATATACAACTTGTATACATTGTGCAATTATAGAAGGACTCTGTAAGGATCACCCCATAAGGTTTCACTTAATCTCATAGATTCTCTAGACACTTCCATTCTCGTACGACAAACCCAGTTAGATGTAAACCACTTCCTCATAGTAGACAACAGATGAGTCAAGGAGGAACAAGAGCAAGTTCATGAGAAGCTTTCAAAGAAGGATCAGCCGAAGTAGCCAAAACGTCTTATGCGTCACACTAATAAATAATAATCTTGTTTAACTCAATGGGCTAGTGGAAACACTGCTCACAGTATGTGTTAGGATTATTTTCTTACATGCAGCTGGTAACAGTTACTCAGGTCACAGATATTCATTCGAGGATAGCCATTCCATATTCATAAAGTTTATTTGGTATAGACTCTTTTATGAATTGTTTCCAGAACCCTGTGGAAGTCAGGACCCGATACACTCAGAACTAGGATAACCTTGTCTTTCAGCTTTCGGCTTGTATCCACTACTGTAGACTTATTCCATCTATTCTTTGTATTCTTTTAGCAAAGATGCCTCCTCGCAGATCAATCAGACGCACTACTCCGATAACTCCAATTCCACCGCCACAATTCGATCTTGCTGCTCTCCAAGCAGCAATATCCTCCGCAGTGGCAACTACTCTAGCTCATTTCGGTGAAGGTGGTACCCTCGGATCTGGTAGCGGTACCCACTTAACCAACCCCAGAGTTACTCACGGACACCCAAGGGAGTGTTCGTATAAGGACTTCATGAACTGCAAACCCAATTCCTTTAATGGAAATGGTGGAGTCATCGCTCTGATGCGATGGTTTGAGAAAACAGATTCGGTCTTTGAAATCTGTTCGTGCCCAGAAGGGAGCAAAGTGAAGTTTGCTGCCTGCACCTTCTCCGACAGAGCCCTAACATGGTGGAATAGCCATGTTAAGTCACTGACCCTATCAGTGGCTAACTCATTAGGTTGGGAAAACCTAAAAGAGTTAATGCTGGGAGAATACTGCCCGATGGGCGAAGTTCAAAAGCTTGAACAAGAACTTTGGGAGCTCACGATGGTCGGCTCAGACATAGTGGCCTACACTGACCGGTTCAGCGATCTAGCGGCACTATGCCTCGGGATGGTTACCCCGGAGAGCAAGAAGATAGAAAGATACATATGGGGTCTATCTGCCCCGATCCAAGGAGATGTGTTGTCTTCTATCCCAGCCACATTCGATAGTGCTAAACGCCTGGCTCAGCGGCTCATCGACCACGGAG
This sequence comes from Lactuca virosa, assembly GCF_052849685.1. NCBI lineage: Eukaryota > Viridiplantae > Streptophyta > Magnoliopsida > Asterales > Asteraceae > Lactuca > Lactuca virosa. The sequence continues at coordinate 167,354,954 of NC_136426.1, read as the reverse complement.
TCCGCCATGGTGTGGAAGTCCCCGTTCCCGAGCCATTTAGGGAAGAGGACAATAGCCAGAAGTCGAGGAACAAGAGGAAGAAGAAGCGAACAACACAGGACACCCCGCAGGAGGAACAAACAAGTACTATGTATGCCGCCACAACACCTGCTACTCCAACACCTGCCAGTCGATATGTTGGAACCCTTCTGAAGTGTGGAAAGTGCAACTATCACCACACCGGAGTATGTCGGGAAATACAGTGTCTGAACTGCCACAGAAAGGGCCACACAGTCCGTTTCTGCAGGGAACTGGCTCAACCGATCTCCCAAGTCCCCGGAGCTGAAGAAAACCAAGCCTACTATGGCTGTGGTGAGACATGACACTACCAGAGGGACTGCCCGATAACAAAGAACTCAGAAGCGGACGGGAGAATCAACCCCGGAGTCGTCAACGAGCAGCGATACGTTTTCGATCTATGAATTACTTTAAAAAAAAAAAATAATAATTTATATTTATATAAGATTAAAACTTGGGAAAAAAACTTAAAAGTAATTATAATAACGCACTTATCGGAACAAGTCACGGTATGCAAGTGAACTAAAGGATCCGTTCAGAGAAGCTATGATGGCTTAGTATGTACATTAGGGTTGTGCATGGCTAAGATTTTGCGGACTTAGAGTGAGTGATTCCGCCTTAATTCCTGTTCCTTGTTTGGTTGTGGATTGGAGGCAGAGTTACTCAGTCGACTGTCTAATTCATCTTAATTATTCATAACTTGTATATTCCAGGCGATCATAGTGGTACCAAGGAGGATCGTAGTATAAAGTATCGACACTAGTTATCAAAGCACTTTCAATGTATGTACTCGCTCATCGCGGTACGATACGTAGAAGTGTTAACATCAAGGGGAAAACAGAAAGCACTAGAACGTTTACAATAAGTACATTGTCGAGCACACTAGGAGTACATCATCGTATAACAGACGTTTCTTTCAAATCGGCCAAACTTTGTTCAATAAAGAGTCCGTTGCTATCATTCGTCATGAGTTGGCGTGGTCCTCACCATACTGAGTTCATATGTTTCTATCGCCTCGACCGTCAAATTCACGAAACCTCCGTCATTTGTACCGACAGTCCGACCTAAACCTCAGTTTTGTCCTTCGTATTCTAAACCCCGAAGTACTCGTGCGAAGAGTACTTTGTCCTCCGAAGCCTTGTCGTCGTATGTTCAACAGACCTTTCCGAAATACCACTCGGCCAGCAGATAAGGACGAATACAGCCCACCTATCACTATTCGGTGTATATGCGAGGGTGGTATATAATTATGATTACGCAGATCTAGTATGTGTGTTTCCGCCCTATCTCATGTTCCTTGTTTGGTTGTGGACCTGGGGCAGAATCGCACATCCGATCGTCTTACTAATCCTAACTATATACGACTTGTATACACGAGGTAATGATAGATGGACCAAGTATGAATTCTATCATGAACAGTAAGGCAAAGTGCCAGGTCTATGAGTGGGTATTCTGCAAATCAGAGGAGCGCAACCCCAGTAGTACTGCTAAGAAAGCTAATTTCGGGACGAAATTCCATCTAACGGGGGATGATGTGACAACCCAAAAATTCTTGCCTTGTAAAGTCCAACCATTCAACTCAACTGAGTGTCAGTCCCATTTCTAATGAGTTCTAGCCTTGTTAAGAGATTCTAAGGAGTTTTAAGCCTAGTACACTTAAGAATGAGTGTTAGAATGTACCTACTAGAGTCTCTGTGCAACATTCAAGCCTAAACACCACCAAAAAGGAGTTCACGACCATGGCACATGAGTTTATGGCCATAAAGTCAAGGCTAGCTGTAAACTCCCCTATAAGTCTCCTTCCCTTCACTTTTCCTTCATTCTTACACTTTCACCTCAAGAACACTTGAGTTCTCTCTCAAGTATCATCGAGATTTTCATTCCCGAACTTCAAAAAGTAAGTGATTCTTCCCTCTAGTTGTTGATTATCCTTCTTACTCATGAATCACCCTTTGATTTCATCCATGTTAATCAACTTTTTGCTAGATCTTCATCTTTCACCAAGAACACCAAGAACACACACTTGTTCATGGTGGCCGTAAACTCATCTAAGGTCCTCAAAAGTGTTAGTATTCCATCTATCATCTAGTTAGGCATGTTATTCACTAGATCATAGTCTTGAAACAACAATCTAGGCTTATTTACCTAGAGTTTACGGCCATGGAATCTCCCTTGGCCGTAAATCCTAATTATGGCCAAGTATTGAGCCCTAAACACTTCTGGACACTAGCTATCCTTTGGGACACATGAACCTTTGAGAACCCTTCCCTTTAAGACCCAAAAAAACACCATTTGGAGAGTTTACGGCCATACACTTTTGGTGTGGCCGTAAACACCTCAACACCTTCCAATAAGTTAGTTTTGATCATCCTCTTGTAGATCAATGGTCCCACAAGTTTCCCTAGCATTCAAACACCCTCTTATGCACCTTTTACCATGAGTTTACGGCCCTAAACTTCATGGCCGTAAACACCATTTCTTGGCCATAAACATCCCTTTGATGAATCACATGTGATTCCATCACTTAGTCCAAGTCCAAAAGGGTGTTTCCTTTCATATAGTTGCTTATAAACACTATATTCATGCCAATACATGCCATATATGTCATTTAGGACTCGTTTGTGTCTTGGGATTTCATTCGTGGAACTTCTCATCCTTACGCGCATATTCGTTTGAATCACCCACATAAGGTGAGTTCATACCCCTATAATGAATCTTTTAACTGTTTTAAATGCTTTTAAGGGGGGGGGGGGGGGAATACAAGTTGAACACAATGATAATTGTGTAATTTTTTGTTATAAACATCTTTCAAAAGATTGCTTATGTCGTTTATAAGTGGTCAAAACATTTCAAAAACTCTTTTAAAGTTATGTTTCTTTATAGTTTAACAAAACTCCGTTTTTAAAGTACGAACATAACTTAGTAGAAAAATGAATCTTTTCAATAACAGTTCAAGTAAAATACTAGTAAACTATAAGGGGTATAGTTTAGAGGTTCAGTTCATACTAGATGCTAGAACATACTATAAAGAGAAACAGGGAGGTAGATACAATACACGATAACATAAAGAGAAACAGGGAGGTAGATACAATACACGATAAAATAAAGAGAAACAGGGAGGTAGATACAATACACGATAACATAAAGAGAAACAGGGAGGTAGATACAATACTTAGAACGAACATACTAAGATACTATAACAGAACGAACATACTAAGATTCTATAGCATAGAGGAACTACAGGATCTAATTATACCAATGAATCACTAACTCATTGTTCTAAACAAAAGGTGATAGTTAAATTGGGTATAAATGTTTGTATAACTTTAATGTGAATTTACACGGCCTAGCAACTGGTTTGTTGAAGTCGCGTTTGGTCCCCAGAATCTCTTGACAGGGAGAGCGTATAGTATGGGTACTATCCTTCACATTATGACCTTAATAAAACAAGCATGTTTTAAGGCAATCAGTACGTCAGGATGTCAATTCAAAAGACAATTGTGTACTTATAATTTCCCATTACTTTCATTTTGTGACAGTTCCACTTGAAAGTTAATGCAAACTATTTTCGAGTCAAGATAGTTATAAACTAGGGAAAACTTACATTTTACAAATGACACACAGAACAGTCGAGTCTAGTACATTCAATAGAAGGGGGCCTATAATGCTAACTTTATGATTCCTTAGAGTATGCATTCAGGGATATATATTGTGACAACCGTCAAAATTGAGTCAAGTCAAAGTCAAACAAAGTCAAGAAGTCAAACCGGTCAACTCCAATAACCCTTGTATGTTAGGGTTTACGTTATGTAATCACTATACAATTCGCTATTTTAATGAGAAATCATCATTTGGAAAGTTCGTGTGTTGAATTTCCTAAGTCTCAAATGCAGTAAACACTGAACCAAAACGATAAAACATTATTGCACACTCATCGGGAGTGTGTACGACACTAAAACACGGTTTAACGGGGTTTACGAACCTTGCGTTGTGAAGCCGGACACTCAAATTAATCACAAACGAAACCTCTCTAAATCGTTTTCACTCTATCTATTTCTATTTGAAATCTCTCCCAAATCTCTCTCAAAAGTTACTTTAACTTTTTGTAATCATTTGGGTCATATCGACCCTTAATCGGGTCAAAAATCGCTTGAAACGGGGTAAAAACGGGTAAAATAGCCTTAAGGACCTGGAACTGAAGCTTCAGGACCGAAGCCTCTCATCCGAGGCCTCGGATCCGAAGCCTCTCATCAGGACCGAAGCTGAAGCCTCTCAGGAGACCGAATCTGAAGCCATCAGACAGCAGCCTCGCATGCGAGGGTCCGAATCCGGCCTCCATGCGAGAGGTCTCGCAGACGGCCCCTTTTTACCGGTTTTTCGACCACGATTTCGTTTTAATTCCGTTTTTCATTATTTTAACGTGGGATTTTCACCCAAAACTTTATTTTATAAACTAAGGCCCCAAAATATATAAATCTCCAGGGTTTTTATAAAAATATATTAAAAGAATTAGTGGTTGAACTAATTATTGAGGGAATATTTGCTTTTCCTTAATTTATGGCAAAAGCAAACCACCACCACCTCACTCTATGATTAGCCACTCTTTCCCACTACCCCTTGTCACCTTAGTGGACCTTTACACCCAATCTCCAGCTCTTCCCACGTTCTAAGAGATGGAGAATTGGTCATCTCTCCTCATTCTCATTAACTTCTTTCATTCTACACTTAGCAACCAAAGAACACTCTCCAAAATTCTCTCATCTTTTCTCTCAACTTCAAGAACTTCAAGGCTTTCTCCAGGGATTTATTTCTTCAATTAGTAAGTATCTTCATCATTCATATAATTATTACACTCCATTCTACTCAAATCATTGATATCTTACACAAATTCCATCTTATTCGGTGTTAGATTCTCGAATCATCAAGACATCTTCTTAGTGTTCTTGGGTTGAACACTTCCTCTCTCTTACTTTCATCTACTGAAACCACATAGAGTGAGTTCATACCCCTACATTTACATGTTTTCTTAAGTTTTAAGGGGGGAATACAAGTAAAATCATCAAGAACACAATTAAACTTTTTCTAACAGATTACATCAGAAAAGATGGACTTTAATCACAGACTGTTTTGGTCAACTTAAATATTTTAGTTTTCAAAACTGTTCCAGGTGCAAGTAGTTCAAACTCTTAGCTTTAAAATGGCTACTTTCACATCTCCATGTGATGTTTCTACAATTTATGGTGATTTTTACAAAACTGCCTATCATTTCAGAGGCAAACCCGGACCAGCCTGTGATTATGGACATTTTGACCTCTGTTAGAGATCACTAAAAATCATGATAAAATTTACGAACAAACTAGACTCATATTCCAAACTCTCAGAATTTGCGAATTTGGATTTGGAGCTTGTATGAGTTTTCTATAAATTTTCTAAGAACAGTAACAGAAACTGTATTCAACAAAAAGCTGCTGTCAATTTCATTTCACCTTGTAACATGTTGAGCAAGGTGTATATCTTTTTGTGATTATATGTTATTGCAATATATGACATTTTATCTTAATATTTAGACACACATTAGTTTACAAATGGATTTGGACATATAAAATATAAAGAATAACAAGTGATTATAATCAAAGTACAACCGATACATTCAAACATTTAATAAACTATTTTGAATATAGTTTGCATACATTACTACGTACTACCCTTGGTTGATAAACTATAATAGGTATAGTTTATGATACATTACATAATACATACATTTAAAAAGGGTACATTTATACAAAGGATATTTTCATTAAGCAAGGTACGGCCATACGGTACCAAGTTTTCACGTAATTCCGTTAATAACTTTATGAAACATTACATAACACATACATTTAAAAAGGGTACATTTATACAAAGGATATTTTCATTAAGCAAGGTACGGCCATACGGTACCAAGTTTTCATTACACTACACGTAAATTCGTTAATGACTTTGTGAGACATTTACTTCAAATTACCATTAAGTCCTGTATTGTAACCAAAGTCTCCTTGAGGGAGAGCGTGATAGTTGTGTATAGATCTATATTGGGTTTGACAAACCCACACCTAAACTGCATGCAACAGTTAGACCGATAGGTCTGGGGTGACAAATGTCATAACATTTCCAACGCCTGAAGAACGTCGTTTCAGGCCAACTAGGTCATAGCATGGTTATAATAACTCACATGTGGTATTAACAAACATAGAATTTACGGGGATTTCACAAAAATCAAACGAGTTTATGTCGATTTAAACTTGCATTGTTTTACTATAAGGAACGAACACTACTTGTACATTTCGGTTTTTGGGTTTTAAGACTACATTTACACATTATGGAAAATATTGGATTTTCGGAACGAACACTACTTTTACAAGAAAAGGCTTTAATAAACTCACATAAAGTATTAATGAATATTGGAATTTACGGGAACTTCATTAAAATTAAATGAGTTTACGTCGATTTAAACTTACATTATTTATTATAAGTAAGAAAAGTTACTTGTACATTTCGGTCTGTGGATTTAAGACTACATATACATTTTAAGGAAAATATTGGATTTTTCTAAAACAAATACCACTTTTACAAATGAAAGGCTTTTAATAATACCAAACAAAAGCTTATGAACTCACCAACCTTTGTGTTGACACTTTTTCAAACAACTTGTATTCTCAGGAAATCATTAAACAGGTAATCAAGTGCTTTTGAGGATGGGACGCTAAGGCGTCTACTATTTCATATTTTGTCAACATATTGTAATTGATTCGTAAACATGTAATTCATACAATGATGTAACTTTTTCAATTATATATATGTTGGTTGTGTTTGCTTGAATTACTATTACAATTGTTGTTATGATACTATACATGAAGTCCTCCACCCCCGGACATTTCCGCCATCCTTGGTTTGGGGGTGTGACAGATTGGTATCAGAGCACAGTTTATAGTGAATTAAGTATATCAAACCACATAAGATATACAAACTATAAACACAATTGGGACTAATAGTCTCTGATTTGTGCATTTTTCAAATAAATATACTTTTAGAAAATGAATGGTTTCTTATTAAAAGTATAAATACATGCATACATGCTCACATAGTGTCATAACTAGAAGAACATAAAGTAAAAGAAGAGGAGTTGTACATTATGGGTATGCCTTGGTATATGTAAATCAACTCTGGGAAGGATATAGCCTGATCAACTATATCTGTCCGAGGAGTGACTTGCATATACTGTGGGATAGTCATAATGGGCAACAAATCTAACAACCTAACTACACCCTACAGGGAATACTTTAAGAATCGAATCTAAACACCTAAAAATACTATAGGAGTATTTGGTGATACTATAACCAACTTATGTGAAAACTAAAGACCTCTATTAGTAGGCTTATGATAACTGAGTGCATACGCCAAGGTTATACATAATTAAAGATATTATAGACTCAGAATCTATGACTATTGCTCTACTTCTTGTTCCTTGTTTGGTTGTGGACTTAGAGTAGAGTCATTTATTCGAAAGTCTATTCTATCTCAAATTATGTATAACTGATATGCACTACGTGATTATAGACGTAATTAATAAGGATCACCCCTATAAGTAATTATGGGATTAGGCATCTATTAATTATCTCTTCTATCCCTATTCTCGCACGAGCAACATGATGTGTAAAATTTTAACGCCCGTACAAAACCTACTTCTACCCACTACCATAACTCCGTCTCCAAGACGTTAACAGAAACACGAAGAATAGTTCACTAAAGTGCGAAATTATACATGTGTATATAAATGGTAAGGATATTTACTAAAAGGTTTATTAATGAAATAGGCATGTATTTTATTTCATTGAATCTCACTACTTGGTATTACAAACAATTTACAACTGGTAACTCTAAGATTCTTTAGGTGTACCTCGAAGTTATGTGTAATTAAGAAATGATTGACCTAGAAATGGTGAGTCCGCCTTAGGACATGTTCCTTGTTTGGTTGTGGACTTAGGGTAGACTCATTAGGATCAACAGTCTAATAAAATTTTAATTACACATAACTGGGGGCATGTCAAGTGAATCTTAGGAGTGGATCAGACATGGAACAAATCACAAGATTATAATCAAGTTATTCCTACTAAATTCATAAGTCTATTTATATAGACCTCTGGTATAGAGTCGTCGGCGTAGTCGTGTCGGCAATCTAGAATATGGCTAAATACATAATACAAACTATAATACCCAAATTATACAAAATTTTCTGCATTAAAAATCAATAGACAAATACATAAAATGAAACTAAAAAGGGTATCAAACTATCAAGAGAAAAACACATACAATGTAGATTAAAATCCACTAATTATAACAAAATGGCTAAGGATTGTTAAGTCCTCTCTTCTTATAAATAGCTTTGAAGCAAGCTTGCCTAAGCTTCTTTGTTCTTTCTGTCAATTCCATACCTGGCAATTTCTCCATCATCTTCTTGTGCCCTTCTAACGTCTCTATCTCCTCCTTTAATCCCAACTCCTAATTTTTTTTTAAGGTAGATGCAATATATTTTTCATGTGAGTTCACAAAATTTACAATGAGTTAAGTTTATATAAATATAAATCAGGAGATCTTAGTAAATCAATTGATTTGATGTGGCATATGCCTAGGACCTATGTTTAGTTATAAAGAAACTAACAATTAAAATTTTAGAAAATACCAAAAGCACTTTGGTTACCAAGTGCATGGGTAATGTATAGAAGGTTATTATCATAATTTACCTTGGCATTTTCAATGAGGGATTGAAGGCTCTTAAGTTTTCTATGAGGCCATCTGTTTATGTTTAGCTCCCTGCATCTTTTCTTCAACACTGTTAAACTTATCCCTAGTTCCTTTGCTGCCATGATTATCGGCATCTCAAAGTACTTCTCTATCTCTTCAAACTGCAGTGGTCTCAATCTCTTTGCCACCTTCTGGCCACCGTGATCAGTGGTAGCAGCACTAGAACTACATGTAGCCTCACCACCGGATTTACAGTCTTCATTGAAACTAACCAATGGTAAATTACCATCCTCCCAACAATCCCATAAGCTTATATCTTCAAGGGGATCAAGATCGTGAAACTCATTTCTAGAAATGATGTTTTGATCTTTGTTAAGTACTGTGGAAACGTTCTGATCGAGCACTTCATGCAATTTTTCCGACAACTCGTAATCATGATGGTTGAGCATGTCACCACTGCAAAAATCCAAAAACTCAAGATAATCAAATCCAACACGATGAAAGACTCTTTTTGATCACTACAAATCCAAACCATGTTTTGATCAATGTCGACAAAATCACTTTTCTGTGCGTAAGATGGTGTAATGAGTGACGTTTATATATACCTGAAAAGATCTTGATGATCAAAGTACTGAAACCAATCGAGGTCATCTATGGGGTTTTGATGATCTGCAGGTGGATCCATTTGTGAGGGAGAAGTAATTAATAGCAAATTGTTGGGAATGCAACAAAACAAGTTAAGCACTTCTGAAAAATTGATAAATGATTTCGGTAACACTCGCGGAATATAAACTAGTGAAAATTACAAATGAAATTGAATATATATAGTCTATGATGTTATGGTTATTGTGTATCTAACAAATAAAGAGAAAATGAATATATATATATTCTTTGAGCCGTAACCTTCTTCTTCAATTCACACACATATACGTATATGTTGCTGCAAATTATGACTTGTGTGCCTCATGCATTTAATGCATCACATGCCTACTGCATATTCTTGACTTTGAAGCTACATACCAGTTTCCAATTTCCCCAGTAGCACAGTTTTCATTAGAAAGTACTCCAAGTCTTCACACATGAACCAGTTAGAAAGTACTCCAAGTCTTCACACATGAACCAGTTAGAAAGTACTCCAAGTCTTCACACATGCAAATTATGACTTGTGTGTTGTTATAGGTATGTCGTTGGCTCTTGTTAAAAACCTATAGCGACAACAAGTCATCGTAATAGATTAAACCTGTGGTGACGACAAGTCGTCGCTATAGGTAACTAATAAAACTTTATTTTTTTTTTACCCCGAGAATATGATTGACAAAATCTATCCGACGAGACCCTCGTGATACCTCTTGACGAAATTGAAATCAACGAGAGTCTCCACTTCGTGGAAGAACCGGTAGAAATCATGGATCGAGAGATTAAAAGAACAAAGCAAAGTCGTATTCCCATTGTGAAGGTCCGCTGGAACGCTAAACGAGGACCCGAATTCACCTGGGAACGCGAGGATCAGATGAAACAAAAATACCCACATCTTTTCCCAAACTCTTGATGTCCCAGTCAAATGCAAATTTCGGGACGAAATTCCTTCTAACGGGGGGATGATGTGACAACCGTCAAAATTGAGTCAAGTCAAAGTCAAACAAAGTCAAGAAGTCAAACCGGTCAACTCCAATAACTCTTGTATGTTAGGGTTTACGTTATGTAATCACTATACAATTCGCTATTTTAATGAGAAATCATCATTTGGAAAGTTCGTGTGTTGAATTTCCTAAGTCTCAAATGCAGTAAACACTGAACCAAAACGATAAAACATTATTGCACACTCATCGGGAGTGTGTACGACACTAAAACACGGTTTAACGGGGTTTACGAACCTTGCGTTGTGAAGCCGGACACTCAAATTAATCACAAACGAAACCTCTCTAAATCGTTTTCACTCTATCTCTTTCTATTTGAAATCTCTCCCAAATCTCTCTCAAAAGTTACTTTAACTTTTTGTAATCATTTGGGTCATATCGACCCTTAATCTGGTCAAAAATCGCTTGAAACGGGGTAAAAACGGGTAAAATAGCCTTAAGGACCTGGAACTGAAGCTTCAGGACCGAAGCCTCTCATCCGAGGCCTCGGATCCGAAGCCTCTCATCAGGACCGAAGCTGAAGCCTCTCAGGAGACCGAATCCGAAGCCATCAGACAGCAGCCTCGCATGCGAGGGTCCGAATCCGGCCTCCATGCGAGAGGTCTCGCAGACGGCCCCTTTTTACCGGTTTTTCGACCACGATTTCGTTTTAATTCCGTTTTTCATTATTTTAACGTGGGATTTTCACCCAAAACTTTATTTTATAAACTAAGGCCCCAAAATATATAAATCTCCAGGGTTTTTATAAAAATATATTAAAAGAATTAGTGGTTGAACTAATTATTGAGGGAATATTTGTTTTTCCTTAATTTATGGCAAAAGCAAACCACCACCACCTCACTCTATGATTAGCCACTCTTTCCCACTACCCCTTGTCACCTTAGTGGACCTTTACACCCAATCTCCAGCTCTTCCCACGTTCTAAGAGCTGGAGAATTGGTCATATCTCCTCATTCTCATTAACTTCTTTCATTCTACACTTAGCAACCAAAGAACACTCTCCAAAATTCTCTCATCTTTTCTCTCAACTTCAAGAACTTCAAGGCTTTCTCCAGGGATTTCTTTCTTCAATTAGTAAGTATCTTCATCATTCATATAATTATTACACTCCATTCTACTCAAATCATTGATATCTTACACAAATTCCATCTTATTCGGTGTTAGATTCTCGAATCATCAAGACATCTTCTTAGTGTTCTTGGGTTGAACACTTCCTCTCTCTTACTTTCATCTACTGAAACCACATAGAGTGAGTTCATACCCCTACATTTACATGTTTTCTTAAGTTTTAAGGGGGGAATACAAGTAAAATCATCAAGAACACAATTAAACTTTTTCTAACAGATTACAGCAGAAAAGATGGACTTTAATCACAGACTGTTTTGGTCAACTTAAATATTTTAGTTTTCAAAACTGTTCCAGGTGCAAGTAGTTCAAACTCTTAGCTTTAAAATGGCTACTTGCACATCTCCATGTGATGTTTCTACAATTTATGGTGATTTTTACAAAACTGCCTATCATTTCAGAGGCAAACCCGGACCAGCCTGTGACTATGGACATTTTGACCTCTGTTAGAAATCACTAAAAATCATGATAAAATTTACGAACAAACTAGACTCATATTCCAAACTCTCAGAATTTGCGGATTTGGATTTGGAGCTTGTATGATTTTTTTTATAAATTTTCTAAGAACAGTAACAGAAACTGTATTCAACAAAAAGCTGCTGTCAATTTCATTTCACCTTGTAACATGTTGAGCAAGGTGTATATCTTTTTGTGATTATATGTTATTGCAATATATGACATTTTATCTTAATATTTAGACACACATCAGTTTACAAATGGATTTGGACATATAAAATATAAAGAATAACAAGTGATTATAATCAAAGTACAACCGATACATTCAAACATTTAATAAACTATTTTGAATATAGTTTTCATACATTACTACGTACTACCCTTGGTTGATAAACTATAATAGGTATAGTTTATGATACATTACATAATACATACATTTAAAAAGGGTACATTTATACAAAGGATATTTTCATTAAGCAAGGTACGGCCATACGGTACCAAGTTTTCACGTAATTCCGTTAATAACTTTATGAAACATTACATAACACATACATTTAAAAAGGGTACATTTATACAAAGGATATTTTCATTAAGCAAGGTACGGCCATACGGTACCAAGTTTTCATTACACTACACGTAAATTCGTTAATGACTTTGTGAGACATTTACTTCAAATTACCATTAAGTCCTGTATTGTAACCAAAGTCTCCTTGAGGGAGAGCGTGATAGTTGTGTATAGATCTATATTGGGTTTGACAAACCCACACCTAAACTGCATGCAACAGTTAGACCGATAGGTCTGCGGTGACAAATGTCATAACATTTCCGACGCCTGAAGAACGTCGTTTCAGGCCAACTAGGTCATAGCATGGTTATAATAACTCACATGTGGTATTAACAAACATAGAATTTACGGGGATTTCACAAAAATCAAACGAGTTTATGTCGATTTAAACTTGCATTGTTTTACTATAAGGAACGAACACTACTTGTACATTTCGGTCTTTGGGTTTTAAGACTACATTTACACATTAAGGAAAATATTGGATTTTCTGGAACGAACACTACTTTTACAAGAAAAGGCTTTAATAAACTCACATAAAGTATTAATGAATATTGGAATTTACGGGAACTTCATTAAAATTAAATGAGTTTACGTCGATTTAAACTTACATTATTTATTATAAGTAAGAAAAGTTACTTGTACATTTCGGTCTGTGGATTTAAGACTACATATACATTTTAAGGAAAATATTGGATTTTTCTAAAACAAATACCACTTTTACAAACGAAAGGCTTTTAATAATACCAAACAAAAGCTTATGAACTCACCAACCTTTGTGTTGACACTTTTTCAAACAACTTGTATTCTCAGGAAATCATTAAACAGGTAATCAAGTGCTTTTGAGGATGGGACGCTAAGGCGTCTACTATTTCATATTTTGTCAACATATTGTAATTGATTCGTAAACATGTAATTCATACAATGATGTAACTTTTTCAATTATATATATGTTGGTTGTGTTTGCTTGAATTACTATTACAATTGTTGTTATGATACTATACATGAAGTCCTCCACCCCCGGACATTTCCGCCATCCTTGGTTTGGGGGTGTGACATATATTAATCGGATCCGACAGGTAGTAGGACGTGTGCTTTCCGCTTCATTTCCTGTTCCTTGTTTGGTTGTGGGCTTAGAGCAGATACACCCAGCCTACTATCTATCCGATCTTAGATACATATATGTTTCCGTATACCCTAAGTAATCATATGGGGTACCAGGTATGGGCCAGGTCATAGGACACTAATTTAATGCATAGTTTTCTAATACAAAACATACTTTTCAAATAGAACTTTTGGTATACAAAACTAGAAACTTACCAGTAAAGGGTTTAATCCATTTTATTAAACCAGTATAAACTTAAAGGACCTTAGGTGGTTAATTCTATAATACCTTAGTTTATATATCAGGGTTATATATAATTAATACCCGATAGGTAGTTGGATGTGTGCCTTCCGCCTCATTTCATGTTCCTTGTTTGGTTGTGGGCTTAAGGCAGATACACACAATTAACTATCTGTTCGATATTAGATTATATATAGCTAGTATAAACTAAGTGATTATAGAAGGAACCACTGTGGTTACCATTTTTATTACAAGAAATAAGGGTTTTCTTAAAGAATCTTTTCATCAAATATAAAGGAACTATTACAGTTAACTCCATGAGTACCAAGTGAATACGCCAGGGTTATATACAACAATGAACTAACAAACAGTGGGATGTGTGCCTTCCGCCTCATTTCCTGTTCCTTGTTTGTTTGTGGGCTTAGGACAGATACACACAACCGATTGTTTGTTTACTCTTGGTTTTATATAACTTGTATCCATTTAGTACTCATAGAAAGGATTGTAGAGTCATTTTTACTTAGCTTTCATCAAAGCAGGAAATATAGGATTTTCTGGAGGAACAGGCGAACTTTGCTAAACAGAACTTACAAACTTACTATAACTTTCTGCCACTTACATTACATCACTAAAACATATGAACTCACCAGCTTAAATGTTGATCTACGCTTTCAAAATAACTTGTATTCTCAGGAGACCAGTAGAAAGGTATGCGCACTGGGATTCAGAAGATGGAGCAGTATAGCTTCAAGTTTTTTGTTAATTGCTATGTATTCTATATTATGTGAACCACATACTTTGTAAACACTTTCTTTCTAATGAAATGGTTGTTTATTACTTTGATTACTATGATGCATGTCTTGTGATACTAAACATGACGTGCTCCACCCCAGAACGTTTTCGCCATTCCGGTTTTGGGGTGTGACAAGTTCTGTTTGTCAAAAAGAAAGACGGATCTTTCAGAATGTGCATAGATTATCGAGAACTAAACAAGCCCACCGTCAAGAATCGATACCCACTTCCCCGAATCGATGATCTATTCGATCAGCTCCAAGGAGCCAGTTACTTTTCCAAGATAGATCTGAGGTCTGGATACCGTCAACTAAGAGTCCGAGAGGAGGATGTCCCAAAGACTGCTTTCCGAACCCGTTATGGGTACTTTGAATTTGTAGTCATGCCTTTTGGTCTCACAAACGCACCCACAACCTTTATGGACCTGATGAACCGAGTCTGTCAGCCGTTTCTCGACAACTTCGTGATTGTCTTCATCGATGATGTACTCGTTTACTCTAAGAGTAAGGAGGAGCACAGCCGACACTTACGACAGGTTTTGGAAACACTAAAAACATAGAAGCTCTACACAAAGTTCTCCAAATGCGAATTCTAGATTCGTAGAGTGGAATTTTTGGGTCATGTAGTCAGTGAAGAGGGAATACATGTGGACCCTACCAAGATCAAGGCTATTGAGGGATGGACAACCCCAAGAACCCCAACCGAAATCAGACAATTCTTAGGCCTCGCTGGTTATTACCAAAATCGCCAAGCCCCTCACCACTCTCACCCAGAAGGGTGTACCTTTCCATTGGAATTAAAAACAAGAAGTTGCCTTCCCAACCCTGAAACGAGCCCTCTGCAGTGCTCCAGTGTTGTCCTTGCCAGAAGGAACGGATGACTTCGTAGTATACTGCGATGCTTCCAATCAAGGGTTAGGTTGTGTGCTTATGCAGCGCGGAAAGGTGATAGCTTACGTATCTAGACAACTAAAGACCCGCGAAGTAAACTACACCACCCACGATCTCAAGCTGGGAGCTTTGGTGTTCGCATTAAATATTTGGAGGCACTACCTATATGGTACAAAGTGCACCATTTTCACAGACCACAAGAGCCTCCAGCACATCCTAAATCAAAAGGAATTGAACATGAGACAACGAAGATGGGTCGAACTACTAAACGACTATGAGTGTGAAATCAAGTACCATCCAAGCAAAGAAAATGTGGTAGCCTACGCCTTAAGTCGAAAAGAATACTCAGGTCACCGAGTAAAGACGTTAGCAATAACCGTCCATTCCCATCTATCCTCACAAATCAAGGAGGCTCAGCAGGAAGCCTTGAAACCAGAGAACATCGCCAATAAGGCATTGCGCGGGATGGAAAAGAATCTGACGATCAAAGAAGACGGGGCCTATTATCTTACAGACTGAATCTGGACACCGAAGTTCGGCGGATTCCGAGACGTGATAATGAATGAGGCTCACAAAGCAAAGTACTCTATCCATCCGGGTTCTGACAAGATGTACCTGGATATCAAAAAACATTATTGGTGGCCAAATATGAAAGCGGAGATTGCCACTTACGTAGGCAAATGTCTCACTTGCGCTAAGGTTAAAGTGGAATATCAGAAGCCCTCAGGTCTACTTCAACAACCCGAAATACCCGAGTGGAAATGGGAAAGGATTACAATGGATTTTATAACCAAATTACCCAAGACGGCAGACGGTCTGGATGCTATCTAGGTGATCGTTGACCGATTAACAAAATCCGCCCATTTCTTGCCAATAAAGGAGACATACAAAATGGAAAGGCTAACGCGGATATACCTGAAAGAGGTGGTGAGACTCCATGGAATCCCCATATCTATCATCTCGGATCGGGATAGCAGATTCACCTCTCGTTTTTTGCAGTCGCTCCAGAAAGCATTAGGAACCCAACTGGATATGAGCACTGCCTACCACCCTCAGACTGATAGCCAAAGCGAGCAAACTATTCAGACCCTAGAAGACATGCTCCGAGCATGTGTAATAGATTTTGGCAAAGCCTGGGATACCACCTGCCCCTAGTTGAATTTTCATATAACAACAGCTATCACACGAGCATAGGAGTCGCTCCCTTCGAGGCCTTGTATGGCTGAAAATACAGATCGCCCCTCTGTTGGGCTGAAGTGGGTGACACACAACTGGTCAAAGGGCAATCACCAAAAAGCACCCTTACGCGACCAGAAATCATCCGAGAGACTACAGAGAAGATAATCCAAATCAAAGCCCGACTCCAAGCATCGCGTGACCGACAAAAGAGTTACGCTGACAAACAACGAAAACCTCTGAAGTTCTAGGTCGGAGATTGAGTGCTACTAAATGTCTCTCCCTGGAAAGGGATGATCCGCTTTGAGAAACAAGGAAAGTTAAACCCACGATACATCGGACCATTCGAGATTCTTGCCCGGATTAGCCCGGTGGCCTATAAGCTGCAGCTACCTTCGGACGTACACCCCGTATTCCACATATCAAATTTGAAAAAGTGTTTATCATATGAAACCCTTGTCATTCCTTTAGAAAATAATGAGATAAACGAGAACCTCCTGTTCGTCGAAGAACTGGTGGAGATAATGGATAGGGAGGTGAAATGCACGAAACAGAGTCGCATTCCTATTGTGAAGGTTCGATGGAACGCAAAACGCGGACCGGAATTCACTTGGGAACGCAAAGACCAGATGAAGCAGAAGTACCCCCACTTATTCTCTCGCGTATAACCCTATCTTTTCAAAAGAATTTTGGGACGAAATTCCCTCTAACAGGGGGATGTTGTCACAACTAGCCTTTTAGCTAGGAAATTCTGCTCTCATGTAAGCACCAATTATTGTAAGGCTTGTATCAATGCATTAAGGGTTATATTATGGGTCCTAATGAACCATGTATTACTATAATGCAAAGTATTTTTGTATATCTCAATCTCTCCCAAATCTCTCCATGTATATCAAATCTCTCCCAAATCTCTCCATGAATATCAAATCTCTCCCAAATCTCTCCATGTATATCAAATCTCTCCCAAATCTCTCCATGAATATCAAATCTCTCCCAAATCTCTCCATGTATATCAAATCTCTCTCAAATCCCTCTATGTATCTTCCTTAGTCAAAAACAACTCAAAACGAGAGGAGAAAACTCAAAAAAACAAGCCCATTCCGGAATATACTATTCATTTTCAGAACCTCTCTTCTTGGCCCGGAACCCTCTTAGTCTGGAATACCTTCTAAGGAACCGGGAAGATTCGCATCTCGGATCCCCTCCCTGCTTCGGACCTCCTGATGGACTCCGGAATACCCCGACACCGGACAATCTCGCTCCGGAATTACCTCTCATCCGGACAACCTCGTTTGGAGCCTTCGTGTTTACTTCGGAAGGGTCTCGCCTCGCAGCTTCGAAAGGAATTGGTTCCGGATCAGAGCTGACTTCGGAACCTGAGAGGAGCTTCGGAAACAATGGAAATTGACTTCGGAACTCGCCCATCTGACTTTGGAACTCACTTTTGACTCCGAATTTTTGACCATTTCGGAAATTCTCTTCATTTTAGAAAATTTTGACGTCGGGAATCCCATCAAACTCATATATTTCATAATTTAGACCTCCTAAACCACTATTTTATGCTAAATTTGAGTATTTGAAAACATATTTACATAAATAATAATTAATAATCTATAAAAGTATTATATTAAAACATAAAGTGATAAGGCGTTGACCTTATGATGGGATGTAATCTTCCATTTCCCATGCAGTTCACAGTCACTCATGATTTACCCACCAAATATCAAAGCTTTAACCACCAAATCACCAAGGCAAGCAGCAATTCATTTCCCCTTCCAACTTAGATACGTCCACTTTAAAACACCCCACTATCTCTTCATCTTCTACATATAACTTATCCTTACCTCTCAAAAAAAAACTCTCTCTCTCCCAACTTTCAAAGAAGGCTAAGCTTAAGTTCCTCCTCAGAAATTTTGGTAAGCATCTCCTCTTCTTTGACCAAGTGATTTTCCACATTATTCCTAAAACTCCATTATATTTATATATTCCTAGGATATTCTAAAGTTCAAAGAGTTGTCAAACCTTTCAAGTGTTGGGACTTGGAAACTCCTTAACACCTCTTCAAATGACACAACAAGCTAAACCAAGGTGAGCTTCATACCCCTACTTTTTCGAGTTTTAGTGTTTTTGGGGGAGAATACAAGTCAAATCTTGTCTAAATCCATGAATAATTGCATGTATTTGTAAGTTTAGGTGTGTGTGAGTGTTGAAACGTTGTTTCAAGAAAATGGTTCATAAACTTGAAATTTTTACAAACCTCCTGATGTTAGGACAATATTTTAGCCTCAATATAAGAAATATTCTGTCTGCATACTATTGGTGAGTATTTATAAATATTTAATATAAATAATGTTATCAAGAAAATGTACAAAATAGAGCTGTTATAACAAAAATAATTGCAAGTCATAAAACTGTCATCATAAAACTTTCATAACACAAGTAATAAGTTGCTATAAAGCTGAAAAACGCATGTCATAAACTGCAGTCATAATTTCACACAAGTCATAGTTTTACACGAGTCATAGTTTTACACAACGCATAACTTGACATATTCGGACAAAAATTGGGTCTTATATAGTAATTTATAAAGAAAATGACCATTTTTTCAACTCCGATAATATCGGGTCATTTTGGATAAATATTTATAGTGGATTATTCTCAATAAACAAAGTGAAACGAAAAGAAATATTTAGTCCATAAAAACAACTGTTATTATTTATTTAATAAATGACGAATCTCAACGATTTACACCAAGGAAAAATATGTTAGTATTTTAGTTAGACAAATCTTCACAGTACCTATATATATATATATATATATATATATATATATATATATATATATATATATATATATATATATAATAGTGTACGCTTAAAGTCCTGTAAAAATTATAAGCAGAGTCTCCTGGAGGGGGAGCGGGAATTTATGTATAGATCTATACGGGGTTGACACTCCGCACCTTCGTTGTTCGCTACAGCTAGATCGGCCATTCTAGGGTGACAAATGTCTTAAACGAAATCGACGCCTGAAGAACGTCAGAACAGGCACTCCGTCATATTAGTATGGTTATAATGACTCACTAAGAATATAATAGTATGTTTTAGAAAACTAACCAAGTTACACCTTTCGATTTTAGACAACGATTGTTTTGAGTACTATAACGAAGCTTTTATCAGACCAGTCTTAGGGTCTTAAGACCATCACCTTACACATCAGAAAATATAGGATTTTCTGGGGAAAACGATTTTATATAAGTTCGAAAAACAATAAACTAAAATGCACATGCAACTATACCTGATTTGGATCGCTAATTTACAAACCTTATGATAAGAAAATATGGGATTTTCTGGTTTTACCAACTACCACAGATTTTTATACAAAATGTTTATGAACTCACCAACATATTTTATGTTGACGCTTTTCAAACGACTTGTATTCTCAGGAAATCAACAAACAGGTTAATGGAACGTGGAACCAAGTTTATTTCGATGTAGTTTGATATGTACTCAATATTGTCTCTTTTGTGTAATTCAAGAACATGAACAAGATGTAAAACAATGTAAGCTTGTAATCTCAATGTATGATGTTTGGATTTGCTATGTTTCAATTATATTCAATTGTTATGATACTGCACAATGAAGTCACCCGCCTCCGGACGTTTCCTCCGTCTGGTCCGGGGGTGTGACAAAGTTGCGTTCAATTTGAATGATATTTCTATAATCGGGTAGATATCTCAAAGTACTAATAACAAGAAATGAAACTTAGATTCTATAGTAAAAAAATAACTTTAAGTAAACATTTTTCAAATTAAGCATTACACTTTCATTTATTTGTGTGTTATAGAGTATTTTCATTTCTTTAATTAAAACATTTGTATTGGGAATTTTCTTTATTATTAAGTAATTTTTCAAACTAAGCTTCTTGCTTGTTGAATGTCGCAAAACAACTACAAACAAGAATAATGAAATTGGGTCCAGATCCAGGTCCACCTACTGATGGGGCACATGCCCCCAATGAATTTTATAGGAGTAGAATTTTTATATCGAAGTTAAGCCCAAACTTTGAAAATGATATATGCAGCCCCCTTAGTTTGCCTAAAAATTAAGAAAAATAAGATGCTTTCGGTTAATTTTGATAGAAAATTAATAGAATATTGACACTTTAGTACCATATAGTTTACAATAAATAATGAATTTCTAGTATAATAAATAGTAAACTTATATACCCTAAATTACTTGGTCTAGTTTTTTATTTTTATAAATTGATCTCTATATTAGTGTATTACATGTGTTTTTAATATTATAAATTCAAAGTTAAATAAATTGAACAACTAACTCCACATGTCAATAAACAACTAATTTGATGACTAATGGTTAATCAACAAAACTAATTTTCTAAAACAAATTGAATTATTATACATATTAGATGACTAAAAGCCTAAAAGATCAATCAACATAACATAAATGACTAAAAGTTTAAAGTGTCTAAATCTACTTGCTTATCAACCACAACCTAATCATTTTTACCATTTTAACTAAAAATAATCAAGTTGATAGTGCCCCAACGAAGAAAATTTCTGGATCCATAACCATTCAGATCTCTCTATTATCTTGTACAACAAGTCTGAGGGTGTTATGGTTGAAAAAGGTTTCTTAAATAGATCTTTCCACACTTCATACCATTCCTCATTCCCACACTTCTAGAAAACTAATATGTTGAAACCCAATAGGAAATCCTAACATAAAATGCACATCTTCCCTTGTACCAGGCATATATCCATTAATTGTTTTTATCACCATTTCTTCATGATCAAAAGAAAATACCACAAAATATCCTAATTTAGTTGGAATACTTTGGGTCATCTCAAAAAACGAAACAAACCCAATTCTTCTAACACACTTTTTTGACTTTCATTCATAATGTTCACAACCACAAAATTGAATAAGGAGACACACGAGTATACAAATATTTCACCTTATTTTTCATTATAATAGATTTTTAGTTTAATTTTTTACAACAATTTTATCAACCTTCATCGCCCTGTTTAACTTCCCATCATCAAAATTAGAGTCACTATCTTCAAAAGAAATCACCTACTCTTTCATTGCATTTTGAATCTTGTTTCCCATACAAATTCTTTCTTTTATTCTTCTTGATTTTTTCAATGAATCTTAAACAAACACCCTTTATGACTTGTGCATAATTTTTGTCTAGCTTTCTTCCTGTTCAATGAATTACTAGATGATATCTCAATGGACATATATTCTGCACTACAATATATATATATATATATATATATACACACACACTTTAACAACAAAACTAAAAGAAAAACACATTGGTGATTTTAGTGTTGTCAACATGTTTTACTGTAGTTGTTATTAATATTGAGATGGGTTGAGTTATATTTCACTCATTGAGGTTGGAGATGCAGTGTGTACACTTAGAATGATAAATATGAGCTTGAGAAACAGGGGTCCGGAGGCAGTGCCCCTGGGTACGGGGTTCCAAGGGGCAGCACCCCGAGTGGGGTCCAAGGATCAAGGGGCAACTACCTTGTCGGCTTAGGGCAATGCCACGAAACCTAAACAAATTTCTATATCAGGTAAGACTCCAACAATGCATTTACCCGCTAAAACCCACTCATGACATGGTGATGATGTAGGCGTCGGTTATGTCCAATAACTACCATATTTTTGTGCTAATTTTGGTTTAACCGATTAGAACCACTTTTACTTCTTGTATAAATAAGATGTGAATGTTCCAGGAAAAGGGCTAAACTCTCATACACTCGAAATATATTCATTAGATTTTATATATCTCTCAAGAACACATCAAGAAAATGTATTATGTGTTTCACAATTTGAAATTGGCCTGTAATTCGGATTGGATTTATTTTTGGATTATTTCACTTCTGAATTCGTGTACCCCAGACAATAGGGTTGAATTAAAAATTTCTAAAAGTGTTGAAAACGCTGAATCTATCTGAGTAATATATATTGTTATTTTGATTCCCTACTTTCTAACAAAAAAAAAATTATTTTTCAACGTTTCCATTAAAATAATACAAAAAAAACATCACTAACCATAACCCCAATTCATATTCGGTAGAGTTCATAGAGTCGATCTGATTACTATAATTAAGCTCTTCGTTATCGCTTATTTAAATTGGATACTCAACCAACTTTAACTTTGGATTAACTTTTTCTTTGTAAAACATTTGTGTGACTATCTTTCTTCTTCTCTCCAAATTAATATGCTTCTTCAATACAGTACCCACTAACAATTGTTTAAAGCAAACGTCTACTTATCTATAAAAAACCACCGATCTCAATAACCTTCATGAACATAGAGTTTACAACCAATAAACACTAGTAAATTTCTTAATAAAAGACGATGATGACAGGTTCCGAATGAAAATAAATGGTTCTCTCATTTTCACAAAATATTTGTGTTTTCGCTAAATTACCACAATAACCTTTTGTATAAATTACCACAATAACCTTTCGTATAAATTTATGAACATTGATAATTTAACTAAAATTTTAATCTCTTATTTACATATGTCTATTCCTCATTGGTTGTCTCATTTTCACAAAATATTTGTGTTTTCGCTAAATTATATACTCTCGGTTCTCTAATTACGCATTTATCATATAAGACAAATAGATTTAAGTGTAAATTATTCATAAATGAACTTAATCTATTTGATTTATATCAATTACATAGTTATTTTTTACATCAATTATAGTTAATACATTAAAATAATAGAACTAAAAAATAAGAACTAAAACACAAACACTAAAACTCAAAACATTACCTTTTAAGATTTTGTTTGATATTTTGTTCGTTTTCAAATTATTAATAAGCTGGTCTGAAAGGTTATAGGCTAATTCGAAACGAGTATATATATATATATATATATATATATATATATATATATATATATATATATATATATATATATATATATATATATATATATATATATATAGGTTATTTGGAAAACAAAAAAACCCTAAAAATCATAAAAATGCATAAAAAAATACTTAGAGATCACAAAACTTTTTTTTGAAAAAATCGGAGCTTTTTATACAAATTCGCTATAAAAAAATTTGAAAAAGAATTTTTTTTTATAAAAAAAAAAAAATTGATTTTTTATTTTTTTTTCAGCGACTTTTAAGAAAAAGCTGCTATTTTTTATAAAAAAAAATAAAAAAAAAGTTTTGTGATCTCTAAGTATTTTTTTTATGCATTTTAATGATTTTTAGGGTTTTTGTTTTCCATAGAACCTAACCCTATATATATATATATATATATATATATATATATATATATATATATATATATATATATATATATATATACACACACTAGGTGTGCATCCGCCTAAAGTGGCGACGACGATTATTACTTTTTTGACGAATGTTTTTTTTTCAGATAATGTTATTTGACTGTTTCAATGGCCACAAAATATCTAGCTAATATGTTCGAAAAATTACATGTCCAACCTTTGGATAAACATCATGTCTACATTAAAAAAGAAACAAATTTTAATTGATATTTGTTCCTTAAATATTTTTGTTGATTATTCTTTACCATAATTAGTTTTTGTTCATGAAAAGATAAGTGGTTTGTGTATAACAGATTTATACATTAAGTTATCAAGCATGTACCTCTTAAATTTCAAGAAAAGTTCAATATGCTTTATAATATAGTTAAGATATACACACACACTAATTAAAATTTGTGAACCATTATACTATAAAAATTAAATTGATCTAAAATTTGATAGCTTAAAATTGAGTTTTATATTTACTTATGTATAAGGAGAGAGAAACATCATGGAATCGCACATACCATAATGTTGTCTATTTTGGGCCATCTGTCACAAAAATCTTCTTAGGGCGGTTAACCATCATGATATTTCTGTTGCTCAAGAAAGCATAATTGTAGAGTTTTTATGAGATCTATTACCCTTGTGAATTTAAAAACCATTGTGATAAGGAAGTTATCTAAAACTCTTATAAGGAATGATTAGCTCTCTTTACTAGCTGATGCATGATTAGGTGCAAGTATAAACACACTTTTTGTAAAATTTCCCCAATGACATATATCATAATATTGTCGACTTTGTCCACTCGACACGAAAACTTACCAAGTGGTATCCACTTTCACCCCCTTTTACAAAAAAAAGTTTGATGTTCCCGTAGAACATATTAACTCGTGCCCTAGCTTTGATATCATTTAGTGGTTGAATTATATCATGACCATGCTTTAATTACACGTATCTAAACAAAGATTCTGATTGGCAGGGCTGAAGTTCAAGATGGACTGTATCTTTTAGAAGAACAAGCATCATCATTTCATGTTAATGCAATTACTACTCAAAAATGGAATGAAAGATTAGGGAATCCATCTTTTGATAAAATCAACTCTATTTATAGTGTTTTAGAATTGAATAAGCTTCATAATACATATACTTGTTGTATGTCCAATAGCCAAACAAAAGAGATTGCCATTTGTTTGTGAAAACAATGTATCTGAGAAATCATTCCAGTTGATTCATTATGATATTTAGGGTCCATATCACATTTCTCCTCATCAAGGTTTTATATATTTTATCAGAATTGTGGATGATTGCACTAGATTTACATGGGTATATTTGATAAAGCTCAAATCAAAAGCACAAGTTGTTATCATCCATAATTTTTCCAAATGATTTTGAAACAATTTAATACACATATCAAAGTTTTCGGATCTAATAATGCAAAGGAATTTCAATTTTTTAAATTCTTAAAGAAAATTAGAGTTTAATATAATTTACTTGTGTGGAAAGACCATCAAATAATTTTGTTGTTGAAAGGAAATATCAACATCTTTTGAATTTTGGTATGACACTGTTTTATCAAGCACACATACCTTTAGTTTATTGGTGTAAGTGTATTTCAAAAGTTGCATTTCTATTTGTCCTTACTTGAAGCTTTACAAACAACAACCAGTGTATCATCAGTTAAGAACATTTGGTTGTCTAGCTTTTGCATATATTCTTCCATCTCACAGACAAAAATTTGACCCAAGGGCAAAATCATGTGTCTTCATTGGTTATCAACAAGGTATGAAAGTTTATAAATTGGTTAATTTAGAAACAAATCATATTTTTGTTTCAAGGGTGTTGCATTTCATCAGAGTATTTTTCAATTCAATTAGTATATGTCATTTCAATCTTCAACTCACACACATAACAATCTATTTTCTTCTCATGTATTACCTCAATTAATGCCTACATTTTCCAATTTTGCCACTAGTACTCAAAATTATTTTCATAGTGGTGCAATATTTGGAAACTCACAAAATGAAAACTCAACAGACGATTCTCCTCATAATCAACATCTAATTTAACATAATGTCCCAATCAAACCTTCTAGATAAATGGCTCATCCTCTTATCTCAAAGATTTCCATTTCAATTTAATCAACTGTATAAAAGAAGAAAACTCTACCAAATACACTTTATCTGATGTTTTATCTTATTCACAACTTACCCCTTCTAATCAAGCTAAGCATATTCTATTTCTACTCAATCTAATCCATCTTTATTTAAAAAGGCTATTTTACATCCTAAATGGAACCAGATAGTGAATGAAGAACTTCATGCTTTGGATTTAAATAACACTTAGACCATAGTACCCTTGCCTTTTAATAGAAAACCTTTGGGGGGCAAATAGGTTTTCAAAATCAAAAGAAAAAATGATGGATCTATAGAAAGGCATAAAGCTTATTTGGTTGCAAAAGGCTA
Source organism: Lactuca virosa (assembly GCF_052849685.1). NCBI lineage: Eukaryota > Viridiplantae > Streptophyta > Magnoliopsida > Asterales > Asteraceae > Lactuca > Lactuca virosa. The sequence continues at coordinate 167,328,332 of NC_136426.1, read as the reverse complement.
CAACCAAGAAGAATGGCATATTTTTTGGATGCTTATTCTCTGGTTGCTAATCCTATTACAGTCAAACATTTTTTTTACTATCGTTGCACAAAAGTCATGGCCTCTTTTCAAATGGATGTTAATAACGTATTTCTTAAAGCAGATCTCAAAGAAGAAGTTTATACACAGCTGCCACAAGGGTACACTCCTTTTGTTCTTGTTTCAAAATTAAAATTGTTTTGCAAATTGGAAAAATCTCTTTTTGGTTTACATAAAGGTTCAAGACAATGGTATGAAAAGTTTTCATTTTTCTTAATCTTTGAAGGTTTTAAACAATCTCAATCGGATTTCTCACTTTTTACAAAGAGTAAACATGTCAATTTTGTGGCTCTCTTAGTGTCTGTGGATGATATTGTAATTACTGGTTCTTCTTTAAATGCCATTAATTACGTTAAACAAAGATTAAGTAATACATTTCGTCATAAAGCTTTGGGAAAACTCAAGTATTTTTTGGGATTAGAAATTACACGGTCACCAGATGTGATTGTCATCTCCTAAAGACAGTATATGTTAGATCTTTTACAAGATGCAAAATGCTTGCTTCAAAACCATTTTCATATCCCATGGATCCTTGTCGTAAAACATCCATTTTTGATGGTGAACCAGTTGAGGACCCTTCTTAATACTGTCGTTTAGTTGGTCGTCTCTTATATCTTACAATCTTTCAACCCCATATAGCTTATGTTGTTCACTGATTGAGTCAATATATTTCAAACCCTAAAGTAACCCATCTCCAAGCACCTCATCATCTGTTAAAGTTTCTGAAGGGTAATCCTATACAACATTTATTCATTTCATCAAAACATTCGTTAGAGCTTAAAGCATTCAACGATTCAGACTAGGCTAGAGGCATTGACCCAAGACATTCAATTACAGGTGTTTGTGTATTTCTTGGAGATTGCTTAATCTCATGGAAACCGAAAAAGAAAACAATTGTCTAAAGAAGTTCTACTGAAGAAGAGTATAAGGCTCCTGGTTCTCTAAACAATGAGATCATATTTTTAAGGAAATTATCTTTTTAAAGCAGCTAACACTTATTTTCTGTGACAACAATTCTGCTATGCAATTGGTAATCAATCCTATATTTCAAGAAAGAACAAAACAAAACATGTAAGGTTGATTTCCGTTTTATAAGGGACAAGATTGTTGAACAGAGGGTCGAAGTCATGAATATTCATACTTCTAACCAGTTCGATGAAATTTTTACAAAACCCCTACCTTATTTAAAAATCGCTCCAATTTTATGCAAAATGGCACTTAAATATATTTTGAAGCGTCCATCTTGAGGGGGTATATTAGAGGTTATGTCCGTTATGATATTTAGCCGAAGAAGAATGATGATGCTTGTATCAATCTATGTCATTTTCAATATGTAAATAGTTTCTTAAGTTAGGTACACTTTAGCTGAATTGGTGTAAGATAGAAGTAGTATATATATATATATAGAGATGGGCACAAAAACCGGATTGGGCTCTAGGATCCGATCCGATCCGAAAACCGGATTTGGTCAAAACCGGTTTTGACCGAACCGGATCGGATTAACCCGGCCACCGGATCGAAACCGGATTGCGTATTCGGACAGCATTTCGGATTGACCCTCGGATTGAGAACCGGATTCGGTTCAAACCGGATCCGATCCGGTTTTTTTTTTGACCGTTGAAATTTCGGAAATTTGAATTTTTTTTTTTTTTATAGCCGTTGGAAAGGGGAAAAAACGGCTAGTTTGACTTTTCTTGACTTTTTTGCCCTTCCAAACACATATAAATACAACCTATTTGCTCCATTTACATTTTACACACATTTCTACTACTTTCTACTTCTACTTTATACTTTTATTTTCATAATCTTCCAAGAAATGAGCTCCCGAAATTCTACCGCGGCTCAAGAGTCGGATGCAACGGTGGTTAAAATCTTACCAACCACTCGGAGTAAAGATGTTTGGGAACATTACGATTTGTGTTTGTTGTCGAACGGGAAAGAAAAAGCAAGGTGCAAGCAATGCGGGATGTTTTTGGGAAAAGATGGCAATAGTACGTTGAGGAGTAATACAACAAAAACGTGTCCGGTTGTAAAAGGTCAAGGCGATCCGGATCAACCAAATATTACTCCCGACGGTTCGATCTTTATTTACAACAATGATGACATTCGTGAAAGCTTTTGCAAGTTCGTCATTCAAGAGGGCTTGCCTTTCAGCCACTTCGACAACCCACGATTAACAAGGATTTTGCGGGAAAAAATGCAACCACAATACCGGCAAGTAAGTCGCACTTCTCTTAGACGTGATGCTTTAAAGTATTGGGATATAGCCAAAAAAGATATGCAATTGGGATTTTTAAATATAAAAACCGGTGTTTCTTTAACGTGTGATGTTTGGTCCTCCACCGGTAGTTGTCCCAAAAGATATATTGCCGTCACGGCACATTGGATAGATCCCACTACTTGGGTAATGAACAAACGAGTTATTGCTTTTGAACTTTTTGCGCATCCTCACACGGGGGCACGATTATTTGCAATTTTAGTAAGCGTTATAGAGACTTATAATTTACGCGACAAAATCTTCTCTATTTCGTTTGACAATGCAAGTAATAATACCGTCGCGGCAAAAAGATTAATTGCAAAATATAAACCTATTTTGGATGGCTCGTTTTTTCATACTAGATGTGTTTGTCACATTATTAATCTTGCGGTACAAGATGGTTTAAAAATGATTTAAAAATGATACAAAAGAGCACGCACATTAACCCCTAGTAGCGAACTTGGAATTTATATGGGGTCAAATTTTTTAAAATTCATGAGTGCACCACAATTTAAAAATTTGGATCTTTTGGCTTGGTGGAGAGAAAAGGAAGCACAATTTCCTATTCTCTCCGTCATGGCCCGCGATTTACTAACCGTCCAAGCTTCCACGGTAGCTTCGGAATCCGCTTTTTCTTTTAGTGGTAGAGTTTTATCAAAGTTGAGGACGAATCTTACCCCGGTTGCGGTAGAGGTTTGCGTTTGCTTGAAGGATTACTTGGATTCGGTGGAACGTATACAACACTTGGCATCACTAGAAGGCCCACTACCACAAAATGTTGAACCGGAGATCATGGATGAAGAATATGCACAAGGCTTATCAACACCTCCGGAAGACGAAGACGATGACGATGAAGACGAAGACGAAGATGAAGAATATGGTATTGATGACACCCCTACTTATTTGCGTGGCGGTTAAAGAATATTTTAGTGAAGGCGACACGAAGTGGAAGACCACAAAAACTATTTCTATTTGGCTAAACGTTATAACGCCACTTTATTATTATTATTATTAGTTAACTAGTTTAAAAACTCTTTCTAATTCGACGTTTGATGTATGTTTTAACTATTTTAATGAACCTATGTTGCATTTTGTGTTATATATGAGGTCCAAAAAATGTTTTTTTTTTAAAAAAAAAAAAAAAAACCAAATTCGGATCGGATTTCGGATCGGATTGTAACCGGATCGGATTAAACCGATTCGGATTGGGGCCTCGGAAAACCGGTCAAATCCGGTTTGAAACCGGTTCGGATTATTGGCTTATTCGGATCGGCTATGACCTCGGAAAACCGGATCGGATCCGGATCCGGATTGGATCGGATCGGGTCTTTGTGCATCTCTCTCTCTCTCTCTCTCTCTCTCTCTCTCTCTCTATATATATATATATATATATATATATATATATATATATATATGTGTATACTTGTAATCAGTAGTTCAATTAATGAGAATAAGCTTCTTCTTAATCTATTCTTTCTTAATTCTCTATTTGTAAAAGTTCCGTTAAACGATTAGAGGCATAAATCCTTTATCTCTTGTTCCATTCTTGCATATCTTCTATTTGTCTTTTACTTTCACTTATTTTTCTTTTCAAATTGTAAATGTAACCCTCCAATATGCTACATGCATAAATTATTGGTGAACTCCTCGTCTTCAAGTTTGTAATTTCGAGCATCTAGAAACATTTTTTAATGTCTACCTTTGAAAGTCTTTTTTTGTCATGTCTAATTATGATATTAGTTGTAAGGTCAATGATTTCTTCCTCCCAAAGTAGTTTAAAATTGATTATCATTAACATCAAACACCGTTATTACCTATGGCATACCCTTTGGCACAAACGAGACTACATTTATGAATTCTCCCAACAAATTGTTGTCTATATTCCAAATTCTATTATGATGATAGACATTGAAATGAATAGCATTTTGGTTTTCCTCAACTCTACAATAATTTGCTTCATTAGTCACTGGTTTGTGGGCATTACTAAATATATGAAAGTATAATGTCCTAATGAATAATGACTATTTTTTCTTTTAGTCTATTACTTATATTATATGTATTTAATGCAACATTTTTAAGGAGTATGTCATGTAGCCTACTAGGTAAACCTTTGAGCTACAAATTGTAAGGAAGCCTTAGCATGGATTGGATCCCCCTTAACCTCCATTTGTTTTTATTAACTCACTAGTTTATTGTGACAACCCGAAAATTTTTGTCTTGTAAGTCCAGCCAATCAACCAAAAGTCAGACTTATTTCTATTACCTTCTAGCCTTGTTAAGGGTCATTCTAAGGAGTTTTAAGCCTAGTACACTTAAGGATTAAGTGTATGGATGTGTCAGCTTAAGTTTTTCATGTTGCAATCGAGCCGGAAACTCCATCACTTGGAGTTTACGGCCGTAAACTAGAGATTACGGCCGTAAACTCTAGGTTGGCCGTAAACTCCTCCCTTATACATGATATTCCTTCATTTTTCCACCACTTCTCAGTTTCCAAGTCTAGAAAATCGATTCTCTCTCAACTATCATCGAGTTCTTCATCCTAGATCATCAAAAACGTAAGTATTTCTTCCATCTTTGAGTCGATATCCTTCTTAATCTAGTACACCCCTATGATTTCATCCATAAAATCATCTCTTTTGGTTAGATCTTCAAGATCATCAACTTTCACCAAGAACACACACTTGTTCTTGGTGGCCGTGAACTCCATAAAGCCTCCCAAAAGGTGAGTATTCCTTCCATACACTTGCTATCTAGTAGAAGCTCCTGATTTACATCCTTAAAACCAACCAAATTCCAAGATCAATGAGAGTTTACGGCCAGGAGCATCTCCCTTGGCCGTAAACCCTTGTTAAGACTACTAGTTGGCCATAAACTCTTCTTAAGGCTAGAAATGGGTCTAGAACACTTCCTTGATGCTTGAAAGACCTTAAAAACACCCTTTGGCACAAGACCTCATGAGTTTACGATCGTAAACACATAGGGCCGTAAACCCTATGGCCGTAAACGCATAAGGCCGTACACCCTATGGTCGTAAACACATAGGGCCGTGAACACCTTGGCCGTGAACTTATCCATTTGGCCGCAAACTCCCGTAGATGAATCACATGTGATTCTAACACTTGGTCCAAGTTTTTCCTAGTCCCTAAAGGTGCTTCCTTGCATGTGGTTGCTTCTAAACACTATATTCATTCCAATATATGTCATTTAGGACTCGTTTGTGTCTCAGGACTTCATTCGTGGAACTTCTCATCCTTACGCGCATATTCGTTTGAATCACCCACATAAGGTGAGTTCATACCCCTATAATCAATCTTTTAAATGTTTTAAATGCTTTTAAGGGGGGAATACAAGCTGAACATAATGATAATTGTGTAAATGTTTTGTGATAAACATCATTTTAAGGATTGCTTATGTGTTATTAAGTGATCAATTCATTGCAAGAACTCTTTTAAAAGTTATGTTACTTTATGGTTTATAAAACTCCGTTTTTAAAGTGAAATCACAACTTAGTAGATAAACGAGTCTTTATTTCAAGGTGGTAACAATTCAAACAAATATACTAGTAAACTATAATAGATATAGTTTAGGGATTCAGTTCATACTATAACTAGTACAGAGAGTTCATACTATAACTAGTATAAGAAGGAACATACTATAACAATAATAGAAGGGAACATACTATAACTATAACAAAAGAACAAATCATGAAATTACACAGGAATACCGTATTTGCATAAACCAAAGTATGAATACCACGTACATGGATTAGCAAACACGAGGTACAACGTCATATCGATTTTCAATAACAAAGGTACAAATACAACGTACCAGGGTTAGCAAACTTGAAGAATGACACTTACATCATACCGCGTTTCAATAACAAAGGTACGAATACCACGTACCAAGGTTAGCAAACACGAAGTATGATACAAGAAACACATAAACATACGTAAAACTCAGGTTAACAAACACGAAGTAATAACACATCATTCTGGGTTTGCATTAACAATGGTACGAATACCACGTACATGGGTTAGAAAACACGAGGTTCAACGTCATATCGAGTTTCAATAACAAAGGTACAAATACAACGTACCAGGGTTAGCAAACACGATGTATGATACATGAAAAACATTAAACATAAGTAATATGTGTAACATAAGCATTCAGTTAGAAGGTGAATTATAATGCTAAGTTTATGATTTCTCGGTAGAATTGAGTCCAGCAGATAGTAGAATGTGTGCTTTCCGCTTCATTCCATGTTCCTTGTTTGGTTGTGGGTTTAGAGCAGATGCACCCAGTCTACTATCTATTTGATCTTGACTATATATATATTTCGTATATACCAAGTAATCATAAGGAGTACCAGGTATAGGTCAGGTCATAGTATATAAATTCAATACATCGTTTTCTAGTACAAAAACATACTCTTAGATAGAACATTGAGTAAACTAAACTATAAACTTAGAAGGTTTAATCCATTTTATTAAATCAATATAACTTAAAGGACCTTAATTTGTTAATTATATAATACCTTACTTTACACATCTGGGTTATATATATGTAATATCCGACAAATAGTTAGATGTGTGCTTTCCGCCTTATTCCCTGTTCCTTGTTTGGTTGTGGGCTTAGGGCAGATTCACACAGTTAACTATCTGTTCGATATTAGATCATATATAACTAGTGTAAACTAAGTGATTATAGAAGGAACTATTGTGGTTACTATTTTTACTAAATGATCTATTACAGTTAACTCCGTGAGTACCAAATGAATGCACCAGAGTTATATACAATAAACATCTAACAAACAATGGGATGTGTGACTTCCGCCTCATTCCCTGTTCCTTGTTTGGTTGTGGGCTTAGGGAAGATTCACACAATTGATTGTTTGTTTGATCTGTATTCTATATAATTTATATTCATTTAGTACTCATAGAGAGGATTGTAGAGTCATTTATACTTATCTTTCATCACATCAGAAGGTATAGGATCTTCTGAGGAACAGACGGACTTTTCTAAAAGAGCTTTCAACTTACTAATACATCACTTCAATACTTATGAACTCACCAGCTTAAATGCTGATCTACTCTTTCAAAATAACTTGTATTCTCAGGTAACTAGTAGACAGGTACACGTGCTGGGATTCAGAAGATGGAGCATAGTAGCTTCATGTCTTGTTTTGTCATTTACTTGTGTAATCTATCTTATGTGAAACACATACTTTGTAAACATTTTATTTCTAATGAAATGGTTGTTTATTACTTAATTTGATTACTATGATTCATGTCTTGTGATACTAAACATGACGTCCTCCGCCCCCGAACGTTTCTGCCGTTCCGGTTTGGGGGTGTGACATTTATAACCCGTGGGAACCACAGTTATAAAATTAATTAAGCTTTTATAATAAAAATTTATAATTATTAATCAATTATTTTAAATAAGTCATTTTAAATAAATTATTAATTAAGAGATATATCAACTTTTTAAAGTTATTATAACTTCAAATTTAACAAATATATCAACATGACACATGGCATAATATTAATGACGAGTTGTATTACAGTGACACTTGGCAAAAGTAAATTAAAACTATTTATTTATTAAAATAAGGATTTTAATTTTGTATAGTTTTGGCCCAAATTTTCCTCAACATCAAATCACCCCATCCAACTTTATTTTCTTGTAATTTTGGTCCACTTTTTTCAACTTTTGACCCTTTAAGAAGTGTTTTTTACAACATAAAAAATTGCTGTGAAAATAGTTTTCTTTTGAAAATTTTTGTGTGCATATTAACTTTTTCTTTTATTTTGGCAACTTTGAAACCACAATATTTTTTTTTAATTATTCTTACAACTTGATTTAATAATATTTTCACAACTTCAGTTGTCTATTTTTTTTAACAAGTGTGATAATTTATAAATTCTCTAAACATTGTCTACAAATTTTCCCATATTTTTTTTACAACTTAGGTTTTTAGATTCTTTAATTTTTTTTAATTAGATAACTTCTTATACATCTTTTTTTATAATTTTCGTATGAATTTAATACCTTTTTGCATGTGTTTTTTAAAACTGTTTCCATTTTACAAACTTTCTTCATAAACTGACACCCTATTTCAACCCGAAAATTTTGAAAGTAAAAATTTTTGCAGCAACGCACGAAGGATAGAGATTGAAAGTATACAATATTGTGTAATAAAATGTTTTATTGAAACTATGTTTAGGGTCTAATATGTCAACAGGGCTATAATGTAGGGGTTATTGTTGTAAATATATAGGAAATGAGCTTTTACCCATTTAGATAGATGAGGTGGAACTCCTCTTTCATCACCTTGGCTCCCAAAGTGAAAGACCCAACCCTTCTAAGTTAATACAGACCAATAAGCCTTATTGGTTGCATGAGCAAAATAATATCTAAAATCCTTACAAACAGACTTAAGTCAGTCGTGGGAAAGTAGTAGGTGAAGTCCAATCTGCTTACGTAGAGGGGTGTAATATACTGGATGGACCTCTTATTGTCAATGAACTATGTGCATGGGCGAAGAGTACCAAAAAGAAAATTTTGTAATTTAAAGTTGATTTTAATAAGGCGTTCGACTCCATCAACTGGGAGTACATGGACTCGGTAATGTCTCAAATGGGATTCGGGAATAAATGGCGATCGTGGATAAGGGGTTGTTTATTATCGGCTCGTGCTTGGGTATTGGTTAACGGATCACCCACTGCAGAATTTTCTATATCGAAAGGGGTTAGGCAAGGAGATCCCCTCTCACCATTGCTATTTATCATAGCTATGGAAGGATTAAATGCAGCTCTTAAAACGACGATTGAAAAAGGAATTTTTCAGGGTATCCAAATCCCAAGGAATGGTACAGTATTGTCCCACTTATTCTACGCAGATGATGCTTTATTTTTGGGCGAGTGGTCGAAAGTCAACCTTAAGAATCTTGCACGAATCCTCAAGTGCTTCCATGTGTCATCGGGGCTAAAGGTAAATTTCAATAAATCAAAAGTATTTGGCATTGGTTCATCGGAGACTGAAACATCACAATGGGCAAATATCTTGGGTTGTGAGGCGGGATCAATGCCTTTTAACTATCTTGGAGTTCTAATTGGAGCAAACATGAATCAAGCTAAACATTGGAAGCCGATTTTAGAAAAATTCCAGTCAAAACTTTCTGGGTGGAAGTCCAAAACCTTATCATTTGGAGGTCGCCTTACATTTATTAAAGCTGTCCTTGGGAATTTACCAACCTATTTTTTGTCGATATTTAGGGCCCCTAAGGGAGTTACAAATCCCTAGAAAAGATACGGCAAAGATTCTTGTGGGGAGGAGCGGAAGATAGCAGGAAAATCAATTGGGTGGCATGGGATAAGATCACCTCACCAAAGGCGCAAGGGGGACTGGGGTCAGTTCTATCAGATCTCTAAATATAGCTATGTTGATTAAGTGGTGGTGGCGCCTGAAAAAAGAACCAGAATCACTGTGGGTTAAGGTTATTAGTGGGATTCATAATCTCAAAAACAAACCAATGGTATATTTACACAAAAAGAAAATCATTGGGGTATGGGGTAACATTGCAAATATAAAAAATGATATTGAAGTAATGGAGATTAAGTTTAGCGATATTTTCAAAAAAACTGTCAAGTCTGGAACGGAAACGCAATTTTGGAGAGACTGTTGGGTGGAGAGCATTACTCTCAAAGAAAAATACCCGAGCCTATATGATATGGAGAGGAAAAAGTCATGTATAGTGGCTGAGTGCATCGGGGATAACGGTTTTACAGGTAGGTGGTATGCCCGTCCTAGTATGGTTGGATTGGAAATGGAGTATAATCTTTTAATGGAGGATATCGCTAACACATCTATTAGCAATAGAGAGGACCAGTTTTGGTGTATTCTTGCACCTGATGGGGAATATGCAGTGAGACTAATGAGAAGCAACATTGAAAACAAAACAAACAGAATTGCAAGTGAGCCGAGAATTAGTTGGGAAAAAATTGTCCCGATTAAGGTGTCTACTTTTATTTGGAGAGCCAACATGGGGAGGATTCTTGCGGCATTAGAACTCAGTCGTAGGGGTTTGGAGATAAGTTCTACTTACTGTAGCTCGTGTATTAGTGAAGCTGAAAGTTGTGACCACCTTCTGATTAAGTGTCCTTATGCAACTGTGGTGAGAAAATCAGTTTTCCAATGGTGCAACATTACTAACCCACATCTGGAAACGGTAGGTGATCTGCTCCAATTTGTGGAGAATTGGGGGAGGGACGGAAGAAGAAAAGAGAGGGTCAAGGCGATATGCTATGGTCTCATATGGTGCCTGTGGAGAGCTAGGAACGAACGAATTTTTAAAGGAATGTTTACTGCGCCTTCTCGAGTAGTGGAGAACATTAAGTCCCTAGTATTCTTATGGGTGAAATGTAAGGGTAGTGACAATTATGGTATGTGGGAAGAATGGGTTATTTCCCCATATCTCTCTTTAAATTGTATTCTGTTTTGTACTGTTTTTTTGTTCTCCTGCCCCCATTTAGCTTCTCGTTACTTGGGGTGCTTAATAAAAATTTTCGGCTATTTCAAAAAAAAAAAAGATAGATGAGGTGGAGTTCCCAAATATGCAGGCCAAGTGTTCGACAAAGTTTTGGAAGTGGTATAGTGGTGTTCTTGTGGTTCAAGAACATAGGTTTGACTACCGATCAAATAAGGGGTTAAAGGGTGTCATTTGGCTATCGATCTATTTGATTTTCATGAGGGTTTCGATCAAGGAAGTTGTATTTTGGTTCGTTTATTGGGAAAAAGTTTTCTTGGATAATCAAAGTGTGAATTAAAGGCAATTGGGTTTTTCTCAATCGAAGTTTTTCACAAGGTGTGATTGATCAAGAAAGAGGTGTTGAAGAACAAAACCAATAGGTCAAAGCTGAAAACAAATTTTATGGAAAACAATTATAATGGTCTTGGTTATTTGAAAACATAAGTGATGTTTCTTTGAGAGGTTAATTGATATGTTTCATAGAGAATAATGGTCTATGGTGGGTCAAGTTTTAGTTCAAGGTGCGGGTGTTGCTAAAGGAACAAAGAATGTAGTTTTCACTTGTTGGCAAGAGGCTTGCAAGTAAGGATGAGATGATCTATATACAAAAAAGAGGAAAGTCAAGGAACGACTATGGTGGTGCTGTCACGGGATAACTGTTATGGTCCTTGTCCAAGAGCCATATCATATTGACTCGGGATACATGAGTTGATAAGAAGTCGATGGTCCACCGAGATGGTTCTATGGGTATCATGGAGGAAGTGGAGGGGATCTCCAAACGGGTGGAAGATGCCAACTTTGAGGTGGTACGAATTCCAGAAAGTATGTTCCTCAAATTGATACGATGTTGGACTTGGAAGTGTATAGATGTGTTTTTTTTCAATATAGCCTTGGGTCTATAGTGATGGACTTGTATTAGGATGTTCCTCAAGGTAGATCCGAGGTGGGTTGTCCTTCCTTTGTTCAAGAATTTTTTAAATTATGGGTTAGACCGCCCGTTAGATATTGGTTCGAGGATATGGGAGCCTACACAGTTCAAAAGGTTGGTGCTACTTTTTGCAAGGCAGTTATCTCGATATAGTTGGGAAAGGTTGGTGCTACTTTTTGCAAGGCAGTTATCTCGATATAGTTGGGTGTATAGGTTAAGGCGATGGTCGGAAAGTTATATGGGTCGTTGATTCGATTCATTGCTTATGTGTTTAGTCTAATGGTTAAGGTTGACTACGAAGGAAAACTTTCACCCGTAGAGAGACATGGGAGTTTCTTCATGGTGATCTTGCTGAATTAAAGTCAAGGGCTCAAAAAGTGGGTTTTTGGTTTATAAGATGGTGGATCATTTGGGATGTCATTATGTTTCCAAATACGGTTTGGAGCATTCGCCAAAGCGTGAGTACATTGGGTTGTATAGGGTCTGATATATACGTTTGGGTGGCAATAGTTTTGGTAGAGATCGTGGCGAAGTTGGGACAATTTCAAGGTGTTTGTTTTAGTGACTCGAGAAGTTTGGTTGGATACGCATCAACTATCCAAATTTGTTTTGATTTTTGTATAAAAGTTTGACTTTTCAATTTTGAATTGTTGGAATTTGTTTGAATGTCAAGGTGGAGATTGTAGTATAATGTGGCATTGAAATTATGATTAGGGTCTAATGTGTCAATGAGGCTATAACATATGGATTATTGTTGTAAATATAGGGGAGATAACTCAATGAGTTTTAACTCATTTAGATACATGTGAAGAAGAATTCGGTTTAATTCTTGTTCTCTATTCTATGCATACACAAACACAAGAACAATTTATTTCTTTGATCATTGTTTGTTAATTCTTATACACTTGTTTTTAATTACTTTTTAAATGTGGGGTGGTTTTTTTTCGATCGAACGGTGCTATTAAATTGAAGTTCTTGGCTACATTTTAAAAGTATAATTGATCAAGTGGTGACAACATTTGTCGAGTGATGGTCCAGAGAATGCTTTCAAGTGGAATTCTTTGATCTAGAAAAAAAGAAGGAAGAGTTGTTTAATTTCAAAGTGGGTGAGTTTTTTTTTGGAAGAGTTCTATGCAAACTTTTACTAATCTAGTAACATAATAGTTGAATTTCGTTTCCATTTTGGTTAAATTGTCGTTGTTTTGGTGTTTTGAAGTGAAAATAGGGTCTCTCCACAACTGAAATTTGTGTTGGATTGGAGTTTCCAAATACGCATGCCAAGGTTTTGATAAAAGTTCTCAAAGAGGTCCAATGTGTTCTTTCGGTTCAAGAACATGGTTTTGTCAACGATTTCAAAGGGGTTGAATAAGGGGGTTAAAGGGTTTCAATTCGGTATTGACCCATTTGATTTTCACGGAGGTTTTCCATCAAGGAAATAGTGTTTTGATTCATTTAATGGGGAATGGTTTTCTTGGATTAATCAAAGTGTCAATTACAGATGATTTGGTGTTGCTCAATTGAAGTTTTTCTCAAGGTTTGATTGATCAAGAAAGGGGCGTTGAAGATCAAAACCATTAAGTAAAAGTTGTAAAGAAATTTTTTGCACAAAAAGTTGCAATGGTCTTGGTTATTTGACAACATAAATGGTGTTTCTTCGAGTGGTAAATTGAGATGTTTCCAAGAGAAGAATGGTATATGGTGGGTCAAGTATTAGTTGAAGGTACGTATGTTGCTAAAGGAACATAGAATGTAGTTCCAATTCTGGAAACAGGACAACTATTTGACTCAGACTAAATTTAGGAAAACTAAATTATCAATCTATAGATATCTTTCACGACTTGGAATCAATCACAACAAGAATTACTGTAGGATGCAGATCAAGGGGAGGATTAGAGTCACTAAACAGGTACTTGAAGAACATCTCGAGATTGAAACTCGAGTGATGGAAAATATCACCATAATTGCTTGCGCATCCTCCATGGTAGTTTTCTCTTGTTTGTGAACCGGAACAAGGAACCACTACGGAACCACCGAAAGTGATCCACCTTCATGATGTCGTTTTCTGATTACTCAAACTACCACTTGATTGATGGTGGATCTTCCATGGTATTAGCTCTGAGTATTGCAAACAAAAATTTGCTCAAAGTTAGGGCTTTTTTTTACTAAAAAAATGGAGAAAAAAACTCAAATCGGCTCCAAGGATGATGGTCATAAGTTGAACCGGCCTCTCCTTTTCCCTTTGGTCAAGTCCCATGTGCGTAAAAGTTAATAGAAAATAGTACTTTTTAGTGAAGGCTGCCCTTTATCTTTTGTAATTTTACCAAATTGCCACCAATATTTGAAAAGAAAAAAAAATTTGTAATATCACCAACCAATTACCGACCGAATGTGAAATTGTTTATTTTCTGTCGGTAAACCATCGATGTATTGTAACGGAATACCAACGAAAAGTATTACATCGTTAAGCCGTCGGAAATCAGTCACTAGAATCCTCATAATCAAGTTTTTTTTTAATTCGTTTGTGTGTCGTTGCTATTAGCGCCGAATTTTCTGTTGCTAAAATTCTGTCGCTAATACCTTTTTTCCTAGTAGTGGGATGTGCCAAATATAAATAAGCATTCCAAAAGGACAGACAAAATGAGAAAAATTTTATTGATTTCAGATAAAGGAAAATTACAAAAACGAAATGAAAATTGACTTGTCTTTAATCATAGGATTATTGACACACACACAACTTCAATATTAAGTATTGAAGGTCGAACAATGTCCAACTATTATTGAAAAAATAAAACCAAAAGTGCATAATTTTTTTATTGAAATTCTCCACCATGAGAAAATGTTATTCAAGCATATCGGGCAAGGATTGGGACACATATACTTTCCAACTGATTCGATTTCTTCGTATACTCATCAACCTCAGCAAGCTTCGTTCCATGAAGAATTTGGCGGCGTACATCCTCTATCGCTTTTTCCATTTTTTCAATGTCTTCGCTTTTGATTTTGCTTCTTATGCTTTTGATTTTGTTTTTCAATTTGTAAATGTAATCCTCCAAATCGCTACGTGCAGAAATCTTTTCCTTGAACTCCTCGTCCTCAATTTTGTACCTTTGAGCATCTACAACCATTTTTTTGATGTCAGCCTTTGAAAGCCTCTGCTTGTCATGGCCAATTCTTACCTTCTTTGTAAGGCCAGTGGTTACTTCCTCCCCCGAGCAGTTTAAAATACCATTTTCATCGATATCAAATACCACTTTTACCTGTGATGTACCCTTCGGAGCAACAGGGACTGCAACTGTGAATTCTCCTAACCAGTTATTGTCTATAGCCCTAGTTCTCTCCCCCTGATAGACATTGAAAAGTATAGCACTTTGGTTATCCTCAGCTGTAGTGTACTTGGCTTCCCTAGTCAATGGTTTTTTGGCATTTCTTTTGACTATAACAGATAAAGAAGTGTCATAAAGAGCTACACCAAGTGACAATGGAACAATATCCATCAACTCGAAGTTGCTAACTTGTGGACTACTTTCTCCACTTAACTTAGCAGCAAGAACTGCTGCACCATATGCAACAGCCTCATCTGGGTTAATCTTGTTTGAAAGCTCTTTCCCATTGAAGAAGTCTTTTAACAATTGTTGAACCTTGGGTATCCTGGTTGACCCACCAACAAGTACTACCTCATCTATATCTATCTTATTAAAACCTGCATCACATAAACAACTATCCACCATCTGTATGCAATTAGTAAAGAAATCTTCATTCAGATATTCAAATTTTGCACGAGTAATTCTCATAGAAAAGTCAACACCCTGATGCAAAGAGTCAATTTCAACCGTAGTTTCAGTTGTTGAAGAGAGAATCCGTTTTGCTTTTTCACAAGCCACCTTCAACCGACTCAGTGCTTTTACATTCCCACTCATATCTGTCTTGTGCTTTTCATTGAATTGCTTCACAAAATGGTCCACCATAATGTTGTCAAAGTCCTGACCACCTAAGTTAGTGTCACCAGCAACAGCATTCACTCGAAACGTACCATTTACATCAATGGTGACAAGAGATACATCGAAAGTACCACCCCCCAAGTCAAAGATGAGCACATTGGTTCCACGAGTTATATTTGTACTCATGTGTAACCCATAAGCGATTGCAGCTGAGGTAGGTTCATTGATTATTTGTAGAACATTAAGTCCAGCAACAAATCCTGCATCCTTTGTTGCTTGACGTTGTGAATCATCAAAATAAGCTGGCACAGTGATGACTGCATCTATCACAGTATCACCTAGGTATGCTTCTGCAACATCTTTCAGTTTCATAAGAACCATGGATGAAATCTCCTCTGGAAAAAATTCCCTCTTTTCACCATTGTAGTTGACTACAATCTTTGGAATGTCGGTAGTCCCTTTGATAATTTCAAAAGGCCATAACTTCATGTCTTCTTGAAGTTTGGCATCATTGAATCTCCTTCCGATCAACCTTTTCGAATCTGAAAATCCACCATGTATCTTATAATTAACCAAGTATAAATAATCACTCTTTTATAAAATGGAAGTGTGCAAGAAGTCAGAAAGGATTAAAGGTGGTATATAATACAAACCATAGATTGTGTGGGCAGGGTTTATAGTGAGCTGGTTCTTAGCACCTTCACCAATGAAACGTCCTGTATCGCTGAAAGATACACAAGATGGCATGGTCCTATTACCTTGATCGTTGGGTATGATTTCCACTTGGCCATTTCGCCAAACACCCACACAAGAATAAGTTGTTCCTAGGTCAATCCCAATTGCGGGTGCAATACCATCTCCAACCATTATGCTTTCAAGTCAAATCTGCATTATAAGAAATATAGGAACCATTATTAGTTTGATGTTTGTATTCGTGTATCTTCGAATGTATTTAAATTAATTTGCGCACAAATCAACACCTTTCCCCAAGAAAAAGTAAACAAACTTTTGCATCAAATGAATTACCATTATTGGTTTGTTACAGATTTAGTATTTCTATTTCAGTTGTATAAGTTTTATAAAAGCAATCCACTAGTGATACCAATACGCTGTTCATTTTATACAAAAGTTAAGGTCGGATCAGGATCGTAAGATCTTACCGTAATGAACTAATTCAAATTTACTTGTGTAATCAACTTTATCTTCTTAAGAATCACCTATAATTTTTGTTGATACAAACCGTAGACATTAAGAATAAAATATCTTAATTAAAAATAAGATCATTTTAATCATGTATAACTAAGGCATAAGATCACAAATGGTTTATTATGGGTATGTTATGCTTAACTCCAGATGAATTGATAAAATGGTGATGCTCGAGAAGACTTCGTACAACTTGTGACACTCGATTTCAAATATGAATAAATGGATTTTTGATACTTGGCTATATAATAAACTAAAGAAGTGGAATCGGGATCGTAGTGTTATCGAGATCGATTTTCACTTATAATATCTTAAAATCGTAAGATCATAAGATGAAAATCGAGATTTTAACAATCTTGGTTTTATCCCAACATCAATTTTTTAATAACTATATACAAAATTTATCAAGTTTTTTTTAAAAATGTCAAATAACCGGTTTTGAAATTCAGGTACCGCCGGTTTTGAAATTCAGGTACCGCATGCCACGTAACATGCCACATGTCTATCGGTTTGCACCTATCTAACTTAGGAAACAATGCTTCAATAATAAAAAATAAGAAAACATCCGTGCACATTATCAAGCTCGAGACCTACAGGTGGCAATTTTTTGTTTAACTTTATTTGCATGTTTTTTATTTTACTTCTTTGTAATCTCATTAATTTTTAACATATAATTATATATGTTTTAAAAAAAATACTTAATTCTATGTATTCTTTTATATATATATATATATATATATATATATATATATATATATATATATATATATATATATATATATATATATATATAATAAACCACAAAACTATATATTTTTAACTTGATAAATATACTTGGTTCGGCTATCACTTGGTAAATATACCATCCACCATAGCATTTCTTCCCTCAATTATTACTTAATTCACGCACCAATCACATCGTGTTTTAATAAGGATGTGATTTGTTAGGAAATCACAGTATTTTTTTTTTCCAAAAAAATTGTTAGCTAATAAAACGACATAGTTTCATAAAGTTTAGTATGTAAGTTTAAGTGAGGCTGTAATGTATATTCAATTTTCCTTTTATATATATATATATATATATATATATATATATATATATATATATATATATATATATATATATAGGGGCGTACTTACTAAGGGCAAAGGTAGGTCCTATGACCTACCTAAAATTTCAATTTCATTTAATATATATAGTAGAAAAATCAGGTGCTGCCTTAGAAAACATAGATGACCTATCTTGAGTTTGTTTTTTTATAAAAATGTCTTAAAAAACCATTTTAAAAGGAGAAAAATATGTTATTATGGAAAATTTGTTATCTTAAATTATGAGATTGATAACAAAAAGTTAATAACTCTTAATCGGTACTTCCAAAATATCAATAAATAAATAAATTGTTCTAATAAAAAGAAGCCAGCATGCCAAAGACTCTCACTCTTCGTTCTTCTCTTTATCAATAAATTAATAATCAATTAGTTTTTCATTAAACAATACGATTTTTTTCAGTTATATTTCAATCGGTTTTTTAAAATTTTTAATCGATGGCGCTTAATCGGTTTTAACCAGCAACTGGTTGGTTCACTTTTTTTAAGGTACACGAACCAACCAACCCCCACAAGTGTTGCGTATATTTTTTTTATTGACTTCACTTAATTTGCGAACGATGTGATTTTTAGTTCTAGATTCGACAATATATATATATATATATATATATATATATATATATATATATATATATATATATATATATATATATATATATATTGTCTAGCGTAAAAATTTATACAATATTTGCAAGTGTTGAAGGCTTACAACTTTTTTTTTTGTGTAAAGAACACTTGTCCGTCGATCTTCTATTCTCCTGCACATACATTGATAAGAAATAGCACCAAGCGTTAGGTTCATTTCATATGATAGCATAACTTATGAACATAACTGATTTTTAACATTTCGTCAAATAAACCCATGGGAGGAGCTTCAACATTTTATTTTGGGGGGGGGGGGGGGGGGGGGGCGGGGGGGATCATGAATACATAACATATATGTAAGACTGGATTGAAAAATAAAGTCTATAACATCTAAAAAGAGTATGAGAAAAAGATTTTAAAGAATAATACATGGTATCATAATCTTACCTTTTATCAAGGAATGCATGAACCAACACCTCAACACCCTTCTCTATATATACAAACGAATTACCCAAATGTTATTCGATCAATCCAATATTAAAAGACTTGGAGTCATTTTATATTATTTGAGAGATTTAAAACACTTGGTTACCACTTACCACACATGCTATCTTTTACGTAATGGAGTTAAAATAATTTATGTTGATTTATTTGTGGAACATGGCATATTTTTAGTGTATTGCCTTATTTAACACCCTACGATCCAAACCCAACAGTAATCCTGTCACTATTGTCATACAAAGGATTTTCCCCCAATCAAACTCCGTTAGCTGACTTGTGGGTTATTCTTAGCCGCAATTTTACTATTGATAGTCGGTCTTTACTGTCTTTACTGATGACTTAAAGGTGATATCTTTTAGTGATAGATTACTGACAAACCGGTTTAGTTGTGATGGATATATTTAATTATGTACTCTAAGACACATATAATAGATATTAATTGAAGTATTAGTTATAAGAAATATTATCATAATTAAAAATGATAAACAATTATTATGTGTAATATTACCATAACTAAATGTAAAATACATTAATTTTAAAACATATTATTTATAATTAATATTTATCATATTTAATTATGGTAATATTCTTTATAATTAATACTTCAATTAATGCTTCTTATATATGTCTTTAGGCACATATTAGAAAATCTCATAAAACCATCGGAAATCTTTATCAATGGATTCTTGACGTGCATACTTAACAACATATTACGAACGGATTTTACAATCTTTCTAGTTAGGATGTATCTTGCTAATCCGTGGCTATATAGTAGATGTATTTTTATTTACATAAAAATCCATATTTTTTAGTATCAAACACATACAGCTTTAATAAAAAAACATCAAATTCAAGTTTTTTAAATGGTAATCCGTCGCTCTTCTATGTAATTTATTTACATAAAAATTCATATTTTTATATACATTTTTGTGGATAATATCGAGATACCTTATTTTCTATCCATAATACAAACACACTCAAAAAATAAATTTACACGTTGCATCAATGTTGTTTTGTTCATCTATTTTGTCACTTTGTTTTTTTATGGTGTGTGTGGTACATGTGCGGTGTCTTATTGTACCTTCTATTTTGTAGAAGTTATTGCAAATGATGCATTGCAAAACTTTAATCCGTTATATGTTCTTATTTTCATGGCTTTTTTCGATGTCAATTTTCGACCACAATCTTCCACTCCTTGTACTTCTAAACACTTCATATTTTATCTTCATAAAATACAACCACACCCTCCTTGAATAATTATCAACTAATGTCAGAAACTATTAGCATCAACCAAGAAAATTCATTAAAAAGGAAACCCATAAAACTTAGTGAACATGATCGAGGATTTGTTTACTTGTGTGTTGACCAAAATTGAACTTCACCAATACTTTCCTTCGACACAAGCTTCATAGAATTTGACTTCTCCAACTAGTTATGCACCAACCAACCCTTGTTTACTAGAGATTGACATGCCTTTCTCTCTCATGTCCCCCGATCTTTGATGCCATAACTCTTTGTTTTCATCATGTTGTTCCAAAGATTGAAACACATCTACCATTCCTCTAAATATGCAATCTTCTAGAAAAAAATATTACATGTTGCATCTCTCCTTCATAACTACTGGACCATATTTACAAATTTTTAACATGTCATCTTCACAAGAATACCTTAACCCATGCTTAGCCAAAGATCCAAGACAAATCAGGTTCTTCCGGCGATTAGGAACACACCGACAAACGATTTTTCTGATCATACCATCATACATTTTGATCTGCACCTTAACATTGCCCTTGATACTCTACATCCCTTCATCAACTATATATACAACATGATTCCATTATTTAAAAGGTTCAAAATAATCATGAGTATATGTTATATGGAGATATGCACATAAGTCTAAGATCTAAGCATCTCCAGAACTAAACGCACGTATAGCCAAAACGTTGACTATGTCTCATTTTTTGAACTTTCTTTAATAGCAACGCCACTGTTATTAGTTCTTTGTTTATCCTTGAAATTCCCTTTCTTTTGTTGTGGGCAATCCCTTATGGTGTAACACTCGATTCAAAGTACTTTTCAGTTTAGACCCCTTGGTGTGTTAATGTTTTGCAGAATTGGTCCCTAGGGGCGGATTTGCCAATTTCAGGAAAGTTAGAGTACGTTGGGCGTACTAGCCCGATGTTGGTCGCGGAGCTCATCTACGTACGTGGAGTACGTATGGCGTACATGAGCAATTATGAAACCCTAATTTTAGGCCTTGCACTATATATAAACCATATAATAGCCTCATTTGGCCATGTTTAACCAGCCTCCATATCTTCAAAACCCTAAATTTGTCCCTTAGCCTTTGTGTGGTGCTTTTGAGCTCGTGTGAATCATTTGGTGTGTTTTGTGCATCTTGAAGAGGAAGGAGAAGATTGAAGACTCATCCTTTGGAGAGGAGCTTAGAGATCCAGCTTTAGAATCTCCACTTCGTGGCTTTTGAGGTATAAAATGCATAGCTTGTCAACTCATTTCATAGATCTACTCCTTAGCTTGTTTTTGGCTATTTTGGTCCATTTTGGTTGGTTCTTGTGAACTAAGGTCGTTTATGGAGTTTAGCCTTTTATATCTGGACATTTTAAGGGTTCCTTAAGCATAAAGATGCAAACTTTATGGTGTTTATGGACTCATGCATGTGTTAAGTCATTTGTTAAGCTCTTTTGAGCTCTAGAGCCCCATTAAGCCATGTATGCACGTAAATTTGGCAACTTTACGTGATAAGTCATATTTTGGGTAAAGATCTGAGAGTATGGACTAGAGGTTGAATGGATTAAGCACTTTTTGATGAGGGTTGGCCAACTGTGGAGTACGTCGGGCGTACAAGCTGGTACGCTGCACGTACAAGCCCTAAAGCGAGTACGCTAAGCGTATCAGCTGAGTACACCCCGCGTACTCAGCAGTGGGATTTAGAATTTTTGGGCTTTTCGATATTGGGCCCATGTTAGACCTTAGGAGTATAGGGCTCTGTTGTGCCATTAGAATTCTATTTTTGGGTTGATACTGTTTTATTGGACTCTGTTGGTTGAAGGTCCGTGAAGGGATTCGGGCCCAATTTGGAAAATTTGGTCATATTTGGGCTTTGGGTGATTATTTTGGAATTTGGGCATTTTGGACAGCTGCTTTGGGCCTTGGCCTTGGGCCAAGCTAGTTAAAGGGTAAAAAGGTCTTTTACCGTAGGTTAGACTCTTAGTGTGAGTCAGGATCCAATTATTTATTTGGATGTTATTTTATGATTGATAGCGCGAGGATTTTAGCGGGCCAGCTGCCAGAGATTTATCAGTGTGATTCAGCAATTCGAGGTGAGTTTCCTCACTAGGTTAATTGGGTCGAAGGCACCAATGTCGGCCCATGGTTGTTATGATTAGGGTGCAAGATGTCGGCGTGACTCTTGCATAAGTATTGTGGGTTATATGTTTAATGGGTGGGAGCCCGATGTCGGGCGGGGCCTAATGCTGGGTGGGGACCCGATGACTATTTTGGATGATATCTATCGTTGAGATTATTTCATGTGTTACGTATATGACTACCGAGCAAGACACGATGTCGGGCGGGGACCGATGACTATCTTGCATGTTATTACCTTAGTGATTATTGTCGACATTATGTGTTGTTATGTTTATATTCTTGTGTGAGTATCGGGCGGGGCCCGATGACTGACAGATCTGTATACCGAGCGGGGCCCGATGAGGGGCGGGGGACCGTTGTTTGTTTGATGTGTGTGGTATGGGGTATTCTGGGGATCTCATTAAGCTTTGTGCTTACGATTTTCTTTTTATGTTTCAGGTACTACTCTTATATTTTATGATGTATCGATATACTTTGTTACACTTGAGATTTTATGATGATGTTTGGGATATTGTTTTTATAAATTTACAAATGAAATTTTTGGGTCATATTTTGGGACATTACATATGTAGTGTCGGTTTTCCTTGCAGTTATAACTTTTAATCTTAGAGGAGGTTGTGGACTTAACACATGACTTCCCCTTGTTTCCCTCATCTACTTCTTGTGTGCTACATGTGCCAGCAAACATACATGAACAAAACCTTTTTCATTACTAGAAACCATATGCTTTAGTCCCCTGGACAATTAGGAATATTTCACATCATTAACAATAATCATTATTCTAGTGCATAACAGGGTATCAAAAAAATTCCCATAAGAATTTAAGAATTTGGTAGAGAGCGTACCAAAATAAGAGCTTTATTCAAGCTTAAATTTTAGCATCAATATCATGTAGATCAAGTATAATATGATTAAAACTATCCGGATGATCCTTTACCAAGGTACTTTTTATCACCCAGAGGGTATATAAACGTTGCTTCTGATACAACTGATTCATGAGAGAGCTATTTTAATACTTTTCACAGAGTTTATCCTAATGCCCACCATAACTCGTTTGATCGACAACCTCTTATAACACCTCATCGGGCAAGCTTAGAAGAATAACATTATCCACCTTTACCATAATATCCTTCATCGGCGTGCCAGTCTTGTCTTTATAAAGTTTTGCTTCTCCTTCCAAACTCGCCACACAAACCTATTAAACCAAAAGAGCAATCATCTTCACTTTCCACGAATTGAATTCATTTGGTCCATTGAAATTCTCCAACTTAAATTTGTGGGACAACATCTCCTCAACTGATATTACAAAATGTAGCTCTAATACCACTTGGTATGAAGAAAACGAGAATAATCACACACACACACACAAAGACACGGTATTTATGTGATTCGTCCAATATGACCAACATCAATTGTGAAGAGGGATTATTCTTATAGAAGCTCGGTAATTTTTCGGTACTAACAAGTGAAACATGCCTAACAAAGTACAAATCAAATGCAACACATGCTCAAATGTGTTTTACCGTGAAGTGGGAGATCGAAAATTAAACAAAGTCAATGAGGAACAAAGCATGAGTATGTATGTATTTTTTTTAAGTATCCTAGCCACAAACCCCAACCAAACCATCACAAGTCTCGGCCACTCTTCCCTCTCATTTCCTTTTTGCACCCCATTTCTTCCCTTCTCAATTTTCGGCTTTGGTTGTCAATAAGAAGAAGCAAAATTCATCTAATAATTATGTTTGTTTAGATATTTTCATGGCTACCGGATGTGCATACCCAACCCCATGGGGAGAGGAAGTGTCGGGTGAGATGTATGTAGTATGCATTATCGTTGGGCAGAAATCGTGCAAGGCAGCAGAGGAAGCAGCAGAGGAAGCAACTCATGAAACTACTACGACTAGTTGTAGTAATATTATGGTCATAATTACTATTGCTAAAGATTTGCTGATTGATAGTGAACAATATTTTTTTACTAAGGGATATTCAGGCATCGTAACTCAAATATAATTAACAATGGTTGTGCAAATATGATAAAAGTTGCCTCATGAGCGTCAATTATAATAAATTCTACTTATGTAAAATATATGTGTAATTTGTCTATGGAATTAGATCAATAGTTGATCAAATAAATACCGCAGATCTTCGGGAAGATGAAAATCATTCAAAATACTTTTACTTAAAGTCGTTATTAGAACGTTCATTCCGGAATACAAACCTTAAAATTAAAAAATGTAAACCGGTTTAAATTTCGTCTTATGTCAGAAGTGTACTAGGTTGTAATGTGGCCTCATGTGCCATAAAAGAGGGATCTGGTACTTTAACACTTAAAGTATAAGAAAATTAATATTTTTTTTTTCTTACCGAAGTCATTGTATATTATTAGAGAGTATAAAAAGACTTTGAGACTTCATCAAATTTAAACAAAACGTTAACTCGCTAATAGAAAATTGGGAGTTAGCTACCGTACAATCCGTAGGTATTCCGTTGGAATAGGGCGTTACCAACGGAAAAAGGGTTGTAACATAAACGCTTGTACGTGGGTAAAGTATACCGACGGATTTGCTACGGAATACCGACGACCTAATTATGTCGGTAATTACGGACAGGGTACCGACGAAACCTTTTAACGACGGATTTCATGCCACATAGCGACGAAACCGACCAACTTACCGACGGAAGATTTTTCGGTATTCGTCACCAAATTAGTAAAAAAATAATAAAAAAAAAATCAGTTTTTTTTTCTGCCTAAAATACAGAAAAAAAAAGCCAAATACACTAAACCTATAATAAAAATCTTATTTAGCCATTATAATTCATAAAAATACAATGCATTTAAAAAAGTTACTTAAATACAAGCCAATATAATTCATACAAATTCAATGCATTTCACTTGTCTTATCCTACTTTCTACAACATATTCCCTATACTTACTTTACATCAAAAATCATGAAAATGAATGTCCGTTTACATGAGCAAATCTATAAGCGAGTATAAGTTTTATAGAACCCTTGGATGATGACTATGTAATACAAACCCAAATTTAGTACATTAGTCATTTATAAAATAAAAAAATGAAAAAAAAAACAGAAAATGTAGAGAATAGCAACATAGTTCACTCTCGGTGCCAATTTGGGCAATGTACTTATGTATTTGACCATTAATTGCAATGTTTCAGTAATTTTTAATACAATCATGTATACATTTCTTTTGATGATAGAAGTTCTAAGTCATGATGTAGTAACTTAACTAAAAACATGTCTAACAAGTAAAAACATAAAAATGTTATGCATGTGTAGATATTATTAGTCAACATAGAAAGACGACAAGTATAAATGTTAACATCGTTTAATAATGGTGTAACGTCCCAAAAATAATAGTAAAATTTTTCATTTTTAAAACATCAAATCCGTACAATCATTTGTTTAAAACCAATCAGAGAAAAATGTATTTTTCAAACATCAGAGTAATACAATAACAATTGGTGCGGTAAAGCCATCCGGGGATGTTGTACAGTCAAGTCGGGTCCTTCCCTTTGGAACTAGAAGTGCCTAAAAAATGTTTAAACCACAAAGCATAAACACAAAACTTAGTGGGTTCCCCAAATACCACATACCGTACATACATTAACATGGGCTACCCCATGGTCTTCCCCTGAAATGTCATGGGCTGCCCCCATGGTCTTACTCCCAAGTGTCATGGGCTGCCCCCATGGTCTTACTCCCAAGTGTCATGGGCTGCCCCTATGGTCTAATATCCAAGTGTCACGATCTAACCCCATGGTCTTTCATGCAAATGCCTGGGGCTACCCCCATGCTCTTTCATACGAATGTCAAAGGCTGCCCCCATGGTCTTCCATGCAAGTATCACATATACTACTAGCAACATAATCAGTATAGTGAGAAAACTCACCTATCTCACGAAATCAACTAACAACACAGCTCACTGCCATGCAACAGATGCTACAACACTCCTATTAAGACATATAAGGTTTAACCTTAGTCTACATACTAAATCCAATAATATTGACCAAAAGTCAGCCCAAGTCAAGAAGTCAACGATTAAGGTCAAAATCAATGGTCAACTCCTTCATCAGTTGAACCTTACGTCGTGATCATCTCATGGTCATGTCGTGAGAAACATGCTCAACCCGATCCCAACTCAGTTATGATTCAACTCAATCTCAACTCAGTGTAATCTGGATCCAACCCGCCGTCACATCGGGATGTATTGGTCATCTTTTTTTGACGAAGAATAGTCCAACATAATCAGGGAAGACCTCAGTCCTCACGTCGTGACAGTAAGGGTGTCACGTCGTGAAAACTGAACATTCTATCTTAATCGATTAAGCCCTTTTCCATCGATTCCACATTCTGCATTTCTCATATCTGGTTTTCCCCAAGGTCTTAATTGATAAAGTTTCAAATTTTATCCACTGAGACATCACTATAAGTCCAGATCTCAAGTCCAAGGTCCTCAATGACAACTTTAATGCATAGAATAATCCATTAAGCACTTAATTCATGAAGTCTTCAATCCAAAACTTCCAGAAAGGATTTAGGGACCCTAATGACCCTTAAAAATGCAAACTTTATGGACAAGCAACCCCCATGCATGCCCTTTCCAAAATCTTGGTCAAAAGATGCAAAATGACCTAAGATCCAATAAAAGTCCTCAAACCACCACCAAAACCTAGATCTATAAGATATGATGCTCAAGGGACTTAGAGAAACCATAAAGTTGCAAACTTTATCTCTTCAAACCACACTAACAACATCATAGGGACCAAATCATGACATAAAACCCAGATCTAAAAAGTAACGCATACAAGGATGGAAACTTGAGGACTTACAAGGAGACCAAAAGATGCACATAAATGAGGGTTAAGATTGCTTGTGGAAAAAAGGCACCACAACTTATTCTCCTTCCTTTAAAACCACCAAAACTTACAAGAATGAGCTCAAAAGCTTCAACATAGATTAGGGTTAGAGTTTTCATAGGTTTGAGGGTGATGGAGGCTATTAATGAACCCTAAAATCGAGTTAATGGGGCTTAAAAACAAAGGAAACCCTTAAAGATATCGGGCTTGGGCTACAGCCTTCCTCACGTCGTGACCATATACATGTCACGTCGTGACCACAGTCTAGATACGCATTCCTCACTTTGGCTTGTCATGTCGTGACCTCCCTACGGTCACGTCATGACACCTGGTTTTCCCCAGAAACCGTGCTTTTCGCTCCTTGATGCCCTAAACCGATCCATTATGGAAATGGGTGTCACAAATCTCCCCCACTTAAATTAGATTTTGTCATGGAAATAATTCCTTACTACTTTCTCTTCCAAACCGTTCAACCCTCTCAAATCTTCCTGAATTCGGATTAGGACTAAGAAGTCATCTCATACAGACGACCGCCTTCCATTCTGCTATTAATAACTAATCCTTGTAGAAATCACATACCCTGACGAAGAAATGCACCTGAACACTCTGTCCTCAGCCAACAAAAGGAAACCTAACTACTTTACCCAAAAACTGAAAACCCTAAACCATATATGACTTCCAGACAGACAGAACCATCCCATACCACATCCATATTGACTCCATTTCGAAACCCAAACCGAACGAATTCCTCCGACCCTGAATTATCACGCTGACCATTCATCAATGTCGATAACCTTGAACCTTAAAACAAAGGCGACTCCTAGCACCAGATTCAAACACTGGTGCCAAACCAGTACATAACTCACATCCTAATAACCAAAAATTCATATATTTGATCTATCCGAGATCTCTTGACTCCATGCTGAACTTCAAATAAATTGGGGTGCGGAATCCTTAATCGTTTGCGGAGACTGACAATCTCACGCATGGTCTCACAATGAGACTCTGCCCAAGAGTGTAACTGATAAAGGCTACGCTAGCCTATCTTCCACATAGATCCAACACGCTGATCACTAGGCTTCACTACTACAAACTAGGACGACTTAACCAACCAACATATGTACCATCTACAAGTCTGCTGCACTCTGGGTGAAACCTATTGCTAAGTCATGGTCTTAGTGATGGGTTTTGAGCATCCTAACAACCTTAAGGTGCACATACAACCTTAGATGCTTTGGAACTAGGTTTTCTCTATTATACATGCAAAATTGATTTCCAAAGCATTGTCCTATCTAGCATGCAATTGTAGGTTCTTATACAATAAAAACTAGATAGAAATACATACCTTTTCTTGTAGTTGATTGCTTGGAGCTTTAAGAGCCTAGCACCAATAATGTGGATGCCTCAAGTGGAATCACAAATCACCACAACAACTTGGAAGTTCTTGAGAGAGTATACTAAGCTCACAAAATCGGCTATGCTTCAAGTCTCACACACTAATGCCGATTTCTAGAGCCTTGGACTTCTTTATATACTATGGAGGATTAGGGTTACATCCATGCAAACCCTAATACCCATAACCTTTCATTTCCATAGGATCCATGGGTTAAAAGCTCCATGGACTATCCATGGACTTCCATGCAAGCTTATCCCATCCTAAATGAACATTGGCCCATACTATTAGAATCCATATTTAACTAGCCTCTTTTGATCACTAAATTAATTCCAAATTAATTCTTGATCAATACTAATTAAATAATATGATTTCATATTAATATATTATAACTTATAATATATTAATAAATCATAAATATACTATTCTCAAAAGACTATCCATACAAATTGTTCCGGTGAAGTGCAACCCAAATGGACCATGCCGGGTCGGGTCAAGTACATACCAAATATAGTTATGGACTTAGACACCTTATCCAACAGTCTCCCACTTGGATAAGTCTGATAACTATAGTTGCAAGTATGACTTCAAGAATCGACCAACAATCGTAGCTCTTAAAACCTTGTCGAACTATAAAGTGCCATTTTAGATAAGTGATCACATAATCCTCTGTTCAAGATATTAGCCGGACAAATACATGGAACAACGTCGTACTTATTGTCCAGCAGTTTGTTTCCCGATTTCCGATTTGTTTGACATAGAACTCAATTGAACACATCAATTCAGTTCTGACCGGGCCCGATACATAGGTCAAAACAAAATCATCGAAGGGACCAAGATATCGATTTTAATCCTCCAATGACTAAAAGGAACAGATAAACTTCGACTCATATGCTCGTACTAACTACTTGTTGAATCATACACAAGAGCACGTTTTATAACATCAAGTTACTGATGCGTTTTCATACAATCAATGTACAACCAACTCATAGTCAACGACTCATATCTCTAGGTTTGAAGATTTATATGATATTACCGTCTCACGATCACTCGAGATAAATTCCATGAAGTGATACAAGTGAGTGTGGGTTTAATCCAATACTCAGAACTTATGAGCACTCATGAATGTTGTAGCAACTTTTGTTATGTCTAAACACCTTAGACATCTACAAGCCCAATTCATGACAATCTTGATTCATACCTACTTCCAAAGTATGATTGACTGTGGAGAGTTTAAATAAAGTAATTATTCTGGAAGTCAAAACATGCAAAATTGAAACAATAGTAAACGATTGACACAAGATAGTAACACTTTACTCATAAACAAATAACAACTTTTATTTAGTCACCAAATGTCAATTACATTTTACAAGTTTCAGAAATAGCTATCTGATTATTAAAACTAATATCGTCCTTCAGCCCGATGCTCCTTGCATGCTGCAAATGCTTAACCCTAGTCAGTCCCTTTGTGAGGGGATCTGTTGGGTTATCTTCTGACGATACCCTCTTTGCCACGAGGAGTCCTTCTTCTATCTTGTGTCTTATGAAGTGATATTTTCTGTCATTGTGTCTGGATCTGCCATGATCTCTTGGTTCCTTGGCTAAGGCAACCGCACTATTGCTGTCACAGAAAATCTCCATACGCTCCTTTATAGCTGGTACAACTCCAAGGTCTCCAATGAAGCTCTTCAGCCATATCGCCTCCTTTTCCGCTTCACTTGCTGTTATGTACTCTGATTCACATGTCGAATCAGCTAATGTCTCCTGCTTGGAACTTTTCCAAGTAATTGCTCCTCCATTTAGGGTAAAGATCCACCCCGAATGAGAGCGGAAATTATCCCTATCAGTCTGGAAACTGGCGTCACTGTACCCTATCACTCTCAAGTCATCACTCCCACTGAAGTTAAGGACCCAGTCCTTAGTCCTTCGCAAGTAATTGATAATATTCTTTACTGCAGTCCAGTGGGCTTTGCCAGGGTTCCCCTGATATCTGTTGACCATGCTCAAAGCAAAGGCCACATTAGGGCGAGTACAAGTCATAGCATACATGATCGATCCAACAGCGAACGCATATGGTAATCGACTCATCTCAGCTATCTCAGCCTCTGTACTCGGAATCTGAGTCTTACTCAGTCTGGCATTGTGCTGGATTGGTAAGTCACCTTTCTTGGAATTATGCATGTTGAACCTCTTCAACACCTTGTCCAAGTAAGTATTCTCACTAAGTCCAATTAGTCTTTTACTCCTGTCTCTCAATATCCTTATCCGTAGGATATAGGCAGCTTCTCCAAGCTCCTTCATAGCGAAACACTTCCCAAGCCAAAACTTAATCTCCTGCAAAGTTGGGATGTCATTTCCTATGAGTAGTATGTCATCCACATACAGTACCAAAAAGATAACTATGCTCCCACTAGCTCTGACATATACACAGGACTCATCCTCGCTTCTCGAAAAACCAAACTCTTAGACTTTCTCATCAAAACAAAGATTCCAGCTGCGAGATGCTTTTTTCAATCCATAAATGGATTTCTCAAGCTTACACACTCTATTAGGATACTTTGCACTGACAAAACCCTCTGGCTGACTCATGTAAACATCCTCAACCAACTTTCCATTAAGGAAAGCGGATTTGACATCCATTTGCCATATTTCATAATCATGAAATGTAGCAATGGCTAGCATAACTCTAATAGACTTAATCTTCGCTACTGGCGAGAAGGTTTCATCATAATCAACTCCCGGAGTTTGAGTGAAGCCCTTCACGACCAGTCGCGCCTTGTAAGTGTGTACCTTCCCATCCATGTCGGTCTTCTTCTTGAAGATCCATGTGCACCCGACTCTCTTACGACCCGGTACATTGTCAACCAAGTTCCAAACTTGATTATCATACATGGATTGGATCTCGCTGTCCATAGCCTCTTTCCATTTAGCAGACTCGGGGCCTGCCATGGCTTCCCTATGGTTGTTAGGTTCATCCAGATTTACCAGTGTACTATCACTGATAAATGTATCACCTTCCGTAGTAATATGGAAACCATAATAATGCTCAGGTGGATTCCTAACTCTAGTGGAACGTCTCAGAGGTATGGGCTCGTCAGTTGATTCAACAGGAGTTTCCTCCTCAGGTTGATTGCTAGGGTTTGAGGTTCCTTCACCGCTTGACTCTTGAAGCTCTTCAAGGTCAATTTTCCTCCCACTGTTTCCTTGGCTTATGAATTCTCTCTCACGAAAGACTCCTCTCGTTGACACAAAGACCACATTCTCACTAGGTCTGTAGAAGAGGTAACCAAAGGACTTCTGTGGGTAGCCGATGAAAATACACCGCTCACTTCGAGGTTCGAGCTTATCGTGAGTCTCGCACCTCATGAAAGCCTCGCAACCCCAAATCTTGATGTGATCTAAAGTGGGAACTTTCTCAGTCCACATCTCGTGAGGTGTTTTGGCAACCTTCTTGGTAGGGACTAGATTAAGGATATGGGCGGCAGTCTCTAAGGCATACCCCCAAAATGAGATTGGTAAAGAAGCTCGATTGATGATGGAACGAACCATGTCCAACAAGGTTCGATTGTGCCTTTCAGCCACGCCATTTAGATGTGGTGTACTGGGAGGTGTCAATTGTGAAACAATTCCACATTCCTTAAGATAGTCAAGGAACTCAATACTAAGATACTCACCACCTCTATTGGATCGGAGCATCTTTATCCTCCTGCCCAACTGATTCTCCACTTCTTGTTTAAACTCTTTGAATTTGTCAAAGGTTTCTGACTTATGTTTAATTAAGTAGACATAGCCATATCTACTATAATTATCAGTAAAAGTCACATAGAAGCGGTTAGCATCCCTTGTGGCGGTTCTGAAGGGTCGACACACATCTGTGTGTATGAGATCCAACGAACCCTTACCGCTAGCACAAGTACCAGTGTAGGGTGACTTTGTCATTTTACCAAGTAAAAAAGACTCGCAACTATCATCTGACTTTAAGTCAAATGACTCCAAGACTCCAGCCTTCTGGAGTTGGCCTATGCGCTTCTTGATGACATGTCCAAGACGACAATGCCACAAGGATGCCTTATCCAAACTAGTGGAAGAATCTATATGCAATACATTATTTCCTAAGTTGTCTACAATCGACACAACTTCATATACACCATTACAAGGTAATGCTTTAAAATAAAGAACACCATTATAAAAAGCATTAATACCACCACATTCATTATTAAATGAAAAAGTAAATCCTTGTTTGTACAAACTATGAAGAGAAATAATATTTCTCGCCATTTCAGACGAGTAACAGCATTTATTCAAATCTAATACTAATCCACTACTAAGCAATAAAGAATAAACTCCAATCTTGGTGACAGGTGAAACTCTCTTATTCCCCATGATCAAGTTTATCTTCCCGTGCTCCACATCCTCACTTCTTTTTAGGCCCTGCAAATCAGAACAAATGTGAATTCCACACCCTGTATCAAGGACCCAAGAATTAGTATGTGGTGAGTTATTAGACAATATAGTGTAAATACATGCATGGGTGGGTTTCACTTTCCCATCCTTAAGATCCTGCAAGTACTTGGGGCAGCTTCGCTTCCAGTGCCCTTTTTCCTAACAGTAGAAGCATTGTGCATCCTTCGGGTTTGAAGAGGGAGTGGTAGAACCACCTTTGGTTCCACTCGAAGAGGAGCCTTCAAGAGACTTTCCCTTGGTACCCTTCGTAGGGGTCTTCCTCTTTTTCCATTTAACTTGCCCGATTGCCAAAACCGGGGCAATGGTAGGAGTAGAAACAACATTTTTCCCTTTGAGGTTGCTTTCAGCAGTCCTCAAAAGTCCCTGAAGCTTGTTCAAGGTGACCTCCTCCTTGTTCATATGATAGGTCATGCGAAACTGATCATAACATGGAGGTAAGGAGTGTAGAATGATATCTATAGCCAACTCCTCATCAAACTTCACATTCAGTTTGAGCAGACGGTCCACAAATCTTTGCATTTTCTGTAGGTGGCCCGTGATAGACTCTCCATCCTTCATTTTAGTTGTTATCATGGAGGCGATAATTTCATACCTCTATTGACGAGCACTCTGATGGTACCTTTCCATCAGATCCAGGTGCATATCAAAAGGGTAGAAGTCCTCATAGGAATTTTGGAGTTCAGGTGCCATAGTGCCAAGCATGATACAAGCTACCTTGGTGGCATCTTTCTCATGTGCCCTAAAGTCAGCAATTTCCTGAGGAGTAGCAGACGACTCATCAATTTCCTTAAGCTCCTTGTCAAGGACATATTCCTTGTCCTCATAGCGTGTGACCATTCTGATGTTCCTAATCCAGTCATTGAAATTAGTTCCATCAAAAATAACCCTCCCACAAAGGTTCATGAGAGAGAAGGAGCCAGTAGGGTTTGAGCCTGAAGCATTATTGGAAGACATCTGAAAAGAAGAAAGACAAAGTTTAAATTAGATAAGGAATCCTTAATAAGACACCCAAATGTAATATTAAGGCTAGGACCCAACACAATATTTTATAACTTGGAAGAGGGATGCCGAATCCAAGCTACAAAATATTTGAAGGTAGGTGAATGACGATTCACCAATTTCCACCATGAAAACCGAAATAAAATTTTAAGTTTTAATGAATTGAAATTCCTAGATTCTTTTGAGATACATTGAAATTTTCAATGGCATGATTAAATCTTGATTGTGCCCTTCAAGTTTGTGACTGGGATGCCGAGGATCACAAAACAAGGTGTGAATAACCATGCAAATTAACTTGGTACACTTAATTTTATCACTTAATCGATGTGCCGATTAACCACATGCGCTCCACCAATCTATGATAAACATTAAGCTACCCTTTTACACTCTTACTAGTCCATGTTAGTCTGCCGGTTAGCCACACACGCTCCACTAACGACTTGGTAAGGTGCAAAGTGTAATTTCATGGGTTAGCACCAAATTCACATTTTCCTAAAGTAACAAAGATTGGGAATTTATAAAAGGTTTAGTTACTTTATATTTATCATTATACTTTTAATGAGAATTATAGTCCTTGTCCTACCCGTTCGGCTAACGACCCTCCACCAGTCAAGGAAGCGGTGGGTGAGAGTGGACACCCATTAAGCTGCCATTTTATAGGCAACAACCTTATACCCCCCTTATAGAATGGCTTCGTGAATGAGGCCTACTAACAGTAAGACTGGCTTGATCTTATACATATATATATATATATATATATATATATATATATATATATATATATTATTAACTTATAATATTATAAAGTATAAGGGTTGAATTTTAAACTTTTAAAACTCTAAGGATTGGAATTAAAGTATTAGTGTGTGTAACTTTACAAATTCCAAAACTTGAGGGCAAGTTTTGAAACTCTTCAAAACATTTCAACTACATAACTTATGAGTTTAATGGCCTATTAAAATGAAGACTCTTCATTTCTATAACCTATGAGTTCTTAATTACTCTTTTAAAGAAAAAACTTTTGGTAATCCATAACTTTAGGACAAGTTATGGAGTCCATTAAAACATATTCATCATGGATTCAATTAATCAAATAACTATGCATGATCATATTCAAACTCATAGAAACAAGATAATTCATATCATCAATATTCAAGACATTAGCATAAACATATTAATACAATTCTTGAAATTATGACAATCACCTTGTAATTAGATTAGGATAATCATTACCATATCATAAAAATAGTTTAAATCATTCAAAACAGTTAAAGGTAATGATCCTAACCCAATTCTGGCCAAAAAACTCGAACAACATGTTGTCAGCTCATCAGACTCGCCAAGTGTAAGTCCAGACTCGCCGAGTCCAAGGCTAAAAGCATCAACTCATCGAGTATGTTCATGGACTCACCGAGTAGAGCAGTCAGACAACAAAACAGCTTTGCAAAATCATAAATAAGCAACAATATAATAGAAAACAAGCCTAGTCTCTGATACCACTGATGGGTTTTGAGCATCCTAACAACCTTAAGGTGCACATACAACCCTAGATGCTTTGGAACTATGTTTTCTCTATTATACATGCAAAATTGATTTCCAAAGCATTGTCCTATCTAGCATGCAATTGTAGGTTCTTATACAATAAAAACTAGATAGAAATGCATACCTTTTCTTGTAGTTGATTGTTTGTAGATTTAAGAGCCTACCACCAATAATGTGGATGCCTCAAGTGGAATCACAAATCACCACAACAACTTGGAAGTTCTTGAGAGAGTATACTAAGCTCACAAAATCGGCTATGCTTCAAGTCTCACACACTAGTGCCGATTTCTAAAGCCTTGGACTTCTTTATATAGTATGGAGGATTAGGGTTACATCCATGCAAACCCTAATACCCATGACCTTTCATTTCCATAGGATCCATGGGTTAAAATCTCCATGAACTATCCATGGACTTCCATGCAAGCTTAGCCCATCCTAAATGAACATTGGCCCATACTATTAGAATCCATATTTAACTAGCCTCTTTTGATCACTAAATTAATTCCAAATTAATTCTTGATCAATACTAATTAAATAATATGATTGCATATTAATATATTATAACTTATAATATATTAATAAATCATAAAAGTATTCTATTCTCAAAAGACTATCCATACAAATTGTTCCGGTGAAGTGCAACTCAAATAGACCATGTCGGGTCGGGTCAAGTACATACCAAATATAGTTATGGACTTAGACACCTTATCCAACACTTACTTCACATTCTGCCCCATATCGACCTATGATCTATCCTAATACTATGAATGATGTGGTCCACCTACAGTCTCACAAGCATTCCAGTGATGGTCTAACTTATCCTAGGGAATGTTACGAGCCAAGTCGTAGACTTACAACTCTTCTACAACCGCTTTCCAACCTAGAGAATGTTACGGCTATCCCATAGTCTTTCATCACTTTCACAACTACATATCAACCTAGTGAATTCTAAGGCTACCCTGCACTCTTAAAACACTGCTACAACTGCGTACCAACCTAGTGAATGGTACGGTAGTTAGACTCAACCCTATAATCTTTCGAATATGGGTCCAACCCTACAGTAGTTAGACTCAAACGAGAGCACAAAGCAAGCAACATTCGGGCACTAACATATAATCTTTCGAATAAAAGACCCAACCCTACAGTAGTTAGACTCAAACGAGAGCAATACAATAGGGCCAAATCATTCATTCTAGAATTATTTAATCTTAGAAACATATAACCTAACAAGCTCACATCAATATGGGTCCCACAAAGCACAAAGCAAGCAACATTCGGGCACTAACATTCTAAAATATAAAAGGAATCCTCGAACTCACTTGCTTCTACGATGCTAGGAACTTCTACCGACATTGTCGGTTGCTTATGGATGCAAATTATACACAATACGGAATCAAATAGAGTGTCGAGTAAATGATTCAAACCTAAGCCCACAACCAAACAAGGCTAAATCAGTCATTCTAGGGCTATATGATCCTAACCGTATATAATTCTTAAACATAAACTTAGCAATAAAGTTCACCCACATGGATTGCAAATAAGACATAGCATCCATTTCCTCCTAGGCTACAAGGTATCACGAATCAGGTTATTCTATCAAGCAATTCTTGAAGGTATCCTTAGCCCTATCCTAGCATGCAAACATTCCATAACATATAGCATATCAACATGTATGGGTATTCTGGGAATCACTTACTTGAGCTCAACTGATTGCACACATCACACCCAATTCTTTGTAAAAGTCTTTTTAGAAAAAAAAATATTTCTTTAAAAAATACTACCAATTCCTCAGTTTGAGTTCAGACACACCCAAGAGTGTGCCTCTATACCTTAAATCAAGGCTCTAATACCAACTTGTAAAGTCCCAAAAATAATAGTAAAATTTTTCACTTTTAAAACATCAAATCCATACAATCATTTGCTTAAAACCAATCAGAGAAAAATTTATTTTTCAAACATCAGAGTAATACAATAACAATTTGTATGGAAAAGCCATCAGGGGATACTGTGAATTTAAGTTGGGCCCTTCCCTTTGGAACTGGAAGTACATACAAAATGCTTCAACCATAAACCGTAAGCACAAAGCTTAGGGAGTTCCCCAATTACCACATACCATACATGCATTGCCATGGGCTACCCCCATGGTCTTCCCGCGAAATGTCACGAGCTTTACCGATGGTCTTACTACAAAGTGTCACGGGCTACCCCATGGTCTTTCCCCGAAATGCCATGGGCTTCCCCCATGGTCTAACATCCAAGTGTCATGGGCTACCCCCATAGTCTTTCATGTAAATTCCATGGGCTACCCCCATGGTCTTTCATACGAATGTCATGGGCTGCCCCTAGGTTCTTCCATGTAATTATCATATAGACTACTAGAAACATACATAGTATAGTGAGAAAACTCACCTCTCTCACAAAATCAGCTAAGAACACAACTCGCTGCCCCAAAACAGATGCTACAACACTCCTATAAAGACATACAAGGTCCAACCTTAGTATATACACTAAATCCAATAATCTTGACCAAAAGTCAAACCATATCAACATGTCAACGGTCAAGGTCAAGGTCAACGGTCAACTCATCCATCAGTTAGACCTCATTTTGAGTCTAACTCATGGTCATGTCGTGAGAAACGGGCTCAACCTGGTCCCGACTCAGTCACGATTCAACTAAATCTCGACCTAGCTTAATCTTGATCCAACCGGTCATCGCTGTTAGATGCATTTTATATGCATCTTTTAGCACAATTTCCTATGTATTTCATTATAAAAAGCTAACTAACTTTCAATTATTCTTATGTATTTCGTGTTTCATGATTAGTTTGAAGAATGCCCGTACTGCTCACTTTTGTTATGACTTTTCAGGGTAATTGGAGCACATGGATGATTGCGTGAGTTCGGGTTGCGTTAGTGGATGCTTTGGAGCTTAACTGGAGTCTAGACCAAGGAAGGATGTCGGGAAATGATCAAGAACTGCTTGGAAGGAGGAACGAAGATCAAAAGAGTCGAAAATTAGCCCATGCGATCGCACCTTGTCTCCCTGCGATCGCAGGTATGCCTTTGCGATCGCAGGTTTGGTCGCAGCTTGCCTTCGTGTTTTTTTCGTGCCAAAAAATTCATCAGCCAAGGAAAAGTGATACATGCGATCGCAGGTTGCGCTTTTGCGATCGCAGGTTGGTCAAATTGAGTCGAAATGGCAACGTACTTCATTAAAAAGTCCCATGACACGTTTTGGGTGATACATGCGATCGCAGGTACGGCGATTTGACAGCTAGATGTATAAATACAGCCCCATACTCATCCAGTAACCCTAATTGGCGATTCCTGGCGATTCTAAGGCAATTTTCAAAGGGTTTCAAGTGAAGAACGCAGATCTAAAGGAGACGATTCAATTTATATTCATAGTTTAGTAAGATTTATCGTTTACACTTTATTTCAAACTGTTTGTAATCCGTTTTTAGCCATGTCAGGCTAAAAACTCAGATTTCAGTTTCGCAAGACGTAACCTTTTCGTATGATTAATCATTAGGCACTATGTTTGACTATCATTACTGTTTATTTTGATCAATTCTGTGTTATATTGAGTGTTTGATTTTGATTTCAATTTCTGTTGGCCACTTAAATTGTTTGTGAATCATTCTAGTCTTCTAATTGTTTAGATCCGTAATTGTCTAGATTAATTGGTAAAAAGTGACATATATTAGATTAATTCTGCATTTAGCGTTAACTCTAATATGAAATGATCAGACAAGTTTTTACGCCTCCGAGCTTATGAGAGGTATTGAACTTTACTGGGAAATTACACTGTGCCTAATGCAACTTTTCTTAGTTAATCAAGAGCTTGTTTGATTAATTTAGTAAAAAGTTAGGTTTAATTCAAAGAACTTATTTTGATTAAATGATTTTTGTAATGGAGGTCATTAGAGCTTGTTAATGAACTTTAGTACCAGTTTAAACAAGTGCATAGTCAAATATTGTGTTAAAGGTTAATTATATGATTATGGGAGTCACCGCGAAACTGGAATTACTTTCTCTTATTTGAATTTCCACTACTTTAAATTTAGTCATTCTCTTGTCATTTTCAAGTTCTATTAGTTTGATTTTCAGAAATAACCCCCCCCCCCCCCCCTTTATGTTTATTGCACTCATCAAGAATTATTTCACGCCTTACGCAAAGAGGTGTTAACTTTTGGACGTGTCCCTGAGGATCCGACCCTGCTTACCTGTACTACCTATTAGTGCAATAGAGCAGTTTAATTTATATTTTTATTTGTTAAAATTATGCACGACAGCGGTCTTAACAAATTGGTGTTGTTGCCGGGGACACGGTAAAACAGTAATAGTTTTATGCCAAGATCTTCACGTACAGGTGATCTGCTTTTTGATCCAGAGATTGAGAAGACTGGAAGGAAGCTAAAGAAGGAAGCAAAACTTCGAAAGCAACAAGCAGAAACCTCAACCTCACCCGCACCACAAGGCACTCCCTTGTGGAACGAACCTGAAGCCTCATTTCAACCTTTTCTAAAAGCACCACCTACCTCACCAGTTAACAGCCCGTTTAAAACCTACTCCTAATCATCTTCAGACAAACTCGAACTCACAGACTCTTCTGAAACTGAAACTGAAACATAATTCATCATGAGTGAAAACAGAGACGATGCTGAAAAGACGCTTCGAGAATGGGAAACACAAGAGGTTACCCAGCAACCTTTGTGTATCACCTTTCTAGAGGCTCAAAACTTTGAGCTCAAATCCCATTTAATACATTTTCTGCCCCCGTTCCGAGGCCTTGAGAATGAAGATCCTCACAAATTTCTCAAGGAATTCCATGTCGTCTGTTCTGGAATGAAGCCCTATACGGTTACTGAAGACCAGATCACATTAAGGGCATTCCCCTTCTCATTTCAAGATGCAGCAAAAGAATGGTTATATGACCTCCCGTATGGTTCAATAACAAGCTGGAATGAGCTCGCCAAGCTTTTTCAAGAAAAATATTTTCCTAAGGCGAAAGTGTCAAATCTGCGCAGAGAGATTCTATGTATAAAGCAAGGCAAAAGAGAGGATCTCCATACTTATTGGGAGTGATTCAAGAACCTGTTAGTCCGATGCCCACAACATGGCATTAGTGATTATCAGTTATATCAGTGTTTCTGTGAAGGATTGATACCTATGGAGAGGCGACTTATAAATGCATCAAGTGGAGGGTCACTTTCAGACATGACACCAACATAGATCATGGCATTAATAGAGAAGCTGGCCAATGAATCAAAACATTCAGCAACTGAGGAAGAGTGGTACCCAGACCATCCAAGAGGAGTCAAGGAGATGAGCAACGCCCACCTGGAATCCCAGATTTCAGAATTGACTAAAGCTGTCCGTTTGTTGACAAAAGAAAAAGGTATTGAGCCAAAGGTCAAACCTTGTGGGATCTGCTGCAAAAACCGGGCACCCAACTGATATGTGCCCACTACTTCAAGAAGATAATGAATCTGTGCAAGCTATGGGAGGATTTTAGCAAAGGCCATTTGATCAACATCGCAACAACCAAGCTTGGGGAGGGCCTCAAAATAACAATTTCCAGCCAAGACCTCAACAGAACTTTCAGCAAAGAAACCAATACCAGGCTCCACCTGGGTTTCAGCAACCTTTTCAACAAAATCAGCACCAAAGCAACTTTCAGCAACCACTTGTTCAGCCACAAGCTAGTAGTTCCAGCATGTCTTTGGAAGACATAGTTAAAAGTCTTGCTACCAGTACCCAAGCTTTCCAGAATGAAACAAAGTCCAGCATCAAAAATCTAGAGTAGCAGGTATCACAACTCGCGAACTCCATGAGCAAACTAGAAGCACAAACCCAAGGAAAATTCCCATCTCAGACTGAGAAGAACCTGAAGCACAATTCTTGTGTTGTCACCCTCAGAAGTGGTAAAAAGTACAAAGGACCAGATCAACAAGAAGGTGAGGAAGAAGAGATCGTGGTTGAGCAAGAATCGGAGGCAACTAAAGAGGTGCAGAAAAAAGATGGATCTGCTGAAGCTGAAGTGAAAATTACCCCTCCTCCTTTTCCCTCAAGACTGAAAAACACGAAAAAAGAAAAGGAAGATAAGGATATTATGGATTTCTTCAGAAAGGTTGAGGTAAATATTCCCCTTCTTGATGCAATTAAACAACTACCCCAATATGCTAAATTTTTGAAAAAATTGTGTACTTCAAAAAGAAAGTTAAAAGGAAACGAAACAGTTAAAGTAAGTGAGAATGTTTCAGCTGTCTTACAAAAAAGGCTACCCCCAAAGTGTAAGGATCCAGGAGTATTTACTGTTCCTTGCAAGTTGGGGAACCTTTCAGTGCCACAAGCTATGTTGGACTTAGGAGCTTCTATAAATGTTTTTCCATATTCACTTTTTAAAACTATCGGGGTAGGGCCTTTAAAAAGAACAGGAGTCATCATTCAGTTAGCTGATCGTTCTCTGTTGCACCCAAAAGGTATGCTGGAAGACGTTTTGGTTCAAGTGAATGAACTTATATTCCTAGCTGATTTCTATGTTTTAGATATGGGAGATGACGACTCACCAAATTCAGGTTCCATTCTTTTGGGGAGACCATTTTTAAAAACTGCCAGAACCAAAATAGATGTTTATGATGGTACCCTTTCAATGGAATTTGATGGTGAAGTTATCAACTTCAATATTTATGATGCCATGCGTTACCCTGATGATGTTTCAGCCCTAAATTTCATTGATGTAATTGAAC
Source organism: Lactuca virosa (assembly GCF_052849685.1). Lineage (NCBI taxonomy): Eukaryota > Viridiplantae > Streptophyta > Magnoliopsida > Asterales > Asteraceae > Lactuca > Lactuca virosa. Next base: position 167,285,789 of record NC_136426.1, on the reverse strand, counting down.
CATTATCTACAGAATATTTTGAGATTGCTAACCGTGAGTCACTAGCATTAGTGCTCCACAGAAATTTGTCTATTAATGCAGCTCAGGTTCTATCAGAAAAGTATGTGGTTTATAAAGAAGTTCAAGAGATGGCAGCTCATATGGACCAACAGAGAAAGTTGAGGTATGGTACCCAAACTCTTAAGTTACCAGTTTCTAACTCCAAGCTTTTTCCTTCTGTAGTGCAAGCTCCCATCTTGGAGCTAAAGACACTTCCAGAACACCTAAAATATGCATATCTTGGAGAAAAAGAAACATTACCAGTTATCATATCCAACAAGTTGTCAGAAAAAGAAGAGTTACAGTTGATCAGAATTTTGAAGGAGTATAAAAGTGCAATTGGGTGGACTATTGCAGACATCAAAGGACTCAGCCCATCTTTATGCATGCATAAAATTTTGATGGAAGAAGATTATAAGCCATCGCGGGAAGCTCAACGCCACCAATGATGGAAGTGGTTAAAAAAGAAGTTATGAAGTTATTGGATGCTGGGATGATATACCCAATTTCTGACAACAAATGGGTCAGCCCAGTTCAAGTTGTACCCAAGAAGGCTGGAGTGACAGTGGTAGAGAACTAAGAAGGAGAGTTGGTTCCAACTCGGGTTCCGAACGGATGGCGCGTGTGTATTGACTAAAGAAAATTAAACGCAGCCACCCGAAAAGATCATTTTCCTCTCCCATTTATAGATCAGATGCTAGAGAGGCTTGCTAGAAAATCCCACTACTGCTGCTTGGATGGATTTTCAGGTTTCCATCAGATTCCAGTTACTCCAGAAGACCAGGAGAAAACGAACTTCACCTGCCCATTCGGGACATTCGCGTATAGGCGTATGCCCTTTGGACTCTGCAACGCACCCGCTACCTTTCAAAGGTATATGGTTAGTATCTTTTCTGAGTATGTCGAAAATACCATAGAAGTATTCATGGATGATTTTACCATCTATGGAGACTCCTTTGATATTTGTTTGAAAAACCTCACAAAAATTTTACAAAGATGTATAGAAACAGACCTGGTCTTAAATTTTGAAAAATGTCACTTTTTGGTCGACCAATGTCTGATTCTTGGACATATTGTTTCAAAAAGAGGTTTGGAAGTCGATAAAGCAAAAATAGATGTCATAAAAAGCTTACCCTACCCGAAGAATGTTCGGGAAGTGCGTTCCTTTCTTGGTCATGCAGGGTTTTCCAGGAGGTTTATAAAAGATTTTTCAAAGATATCAGTTCCCATGTGCCACTTACTGCAAAAAGATGTTGAATTTGACTTCAATGAAGATTGCAAGAAGGCTTTTGATGTGCTGAAAAATCTTCTTACATCTGCCCCCATCATTCAGCCCCCAGATTGGAGTTTACCATTCGAGATAATGTGTTATGCCAGTAACACTGTTGTTGGAGCTGTTCTAGGACAGAGAAAAGACCGGGTTCCCCACGTTATATATTATGCATCAAAAACTTTGGACAGCGCCCAAGAAAATTACTCCACCAGAGAAAAAGAGTTGCTGCCAATCGTCTTTGCTTTGTAAAAATTCAGATAATATTTGTTGGGCACGAAAGTTATAATCTTTTCTGATCATGCAGCTATTCGGTACCTTCTTGCCAAAAAAGACTCAAAGCCAAGGTTGATTAGATGGATTTTGCTGCTACAGGAATTTGATATAGAGATCAGGGACAAAAGCGGGAGAGAAAATTTGGTAGCTGATCATTTAAGCCGACTCACTCCACCTGAAGACCCGACACCGATCCACGAAACATTTCCTGATGAGCATATATTCGCTATCCAAAACCCTCCTTGGTTTGCTTATATAGTAAACTACTTGGTCTCCAGAGAACTCCCTTCAGATCTCACCCGAGCCCAGAAAGATAAAATAAAGGAGGCGAAAAGATATGTCTGGGACGAGCCGTATTTATGGAAACACTGTGCTGATTAGGTGATCAGAAGATGTGTGCCCCAAGATGAAGTCAATTCTGAATTTCTGCCATTCAGCAGCTTGTGAAGGGCATTATGGTCCACAACGAACCGCACACAAGGTCTTGGACAGCGGTCTTTATTGGCCTCATATTTTTTGTGACTCTTTTCTATTTTGCAAAACTTGTGAAAGGTGCCAAATGACTGGGTCCTTGACATCTCATAATCAAATGCCACTTACTCCAATCTTAGTATGTGAAATCTTTGACGTTTGGGGTATAGATTTCATGGGTCCGTTTCCGCCATCTTTTGGGTTTGTGTACATCTTACTTGCTGTGGATTACATGTCCAAATGGGTCGAGGCAAAAGCTACACGAACAGACGATGCCAAGGTTGTAGTTGATTTTGTCAAGACAAATATATTTGCTAGGTTTGGGACACCAAAGGCCATTATTAGTGATCGGGGCATGCATTTCTGCAACCGCACCCTCGAAGCAGTCCTCAAGAAATATGGTGTCACACATCGGGTGTCCACAGCATATCACCCGCAAACTAACGGGCAGGTTGAAGCTTTAAACAGACAGATCAAGGGCATTATAGAGATAAGCATCAATCCAGTCAAGAAAGATTGGAGTATTCGATTGGATGATGCGTTATGGGCTCACCAGACAACATACAAAACTTTTATCGGTATGTCACCATGTAGAATTGTTTTTGGCAAACCTTGTCGATTACCGTTTGAATTGGAGTAACGAGCATATTGGGCTGTCAAAAAAGTTGAACATGAGTATGGATGAAGCTGGTAAGAAAACAAGATTGGATATTCAAGAGTTAGAAGAAATCTGGAATGATGCTTACGAGAACGAAGCAATCTATAAGGAGAAGACGAAAGCGTTTCACGACAAGATGATCTCGCGAAAGGTATTCACTACCGGTCAAAAGGTACTCTTATATCACTCTCGTTTCAAACTTATTTCCGGTAAATTGAGGTCTCGTTGGGTGGGACCTTTTGTTGTTACTAACATGTTTGATCATAGTGTTATAGAAATCAAGAGTGAACAAACAAGAAAGATTTTTAAGGTAAATGGTCATCGTATCAAACCATTTTATGAAGGGTTTCAAGTTACAAATGAAGAAGTGGAGGTAGTCGAGGTCCCGACTTACCGCAATTGAGGAAACCAAGTAACAATGTCGAGCCAACGACAGTAAAAACGGGCAACTTGCCCGGAGGCAACCCGAGCGTTTGTTTTGGTTTGGGTTTATTTGGAAACTTCTTTTTAATTTTTGTGTGTTTTTAGCTACTTAGGTCGTCCCATTTTAACTGAATCGTGTTTTTAAAATAAAAAGGAACAGAGAGAATTTGAAAAAAGTTGAAAAAACGCAGTTTTGGTGGAACCTGCGATCGCAAGTCCTGTCTTTGCGATCGCAGGGTATGATTTTTTTAGTCGTAGGAAGTCATCGAGGTTTTTTTGGAACATTTTTCACAAAAAAAAGCAAACCTGCAATCGCAGGTCCAGTACATGCGATCGCATGTATCAGTTTTTAGTACCTGGAACACTTTTGAACAATTAAACGATCGATTGAAGCATATTTAATAAAACATGTGATCGCAGGTTCTACACCTGCGATCGCATGTATCAAGTTTTTTCATTTTACCATTACCTGCCTCGAGAAAAAAGCCAACGGTCATTTTTTTAAAACCTGTGATCGCAGGTTCTCCCTTTGCGGTCGCAGGTTACGTTTTTACTATAAAAATCGATCGCAAACCTCATTTGTAACGACCACACTTCAAAAATTCTCTCTGGATTTCACTACATTTCGAGTTCTCTCACCAAAAATCAATCAAATCGCTCATTTTGCATCCAAAAAAAGCAAATAAGGTATCAATCTCTTTTGTTTTACTCATACAACATCTTTACGGTAACGAAATCATGTTTTCACGGTTGAAATTCTCCAAAAATCTCATTTTGTTCATTTGAAATTTGAATTTTTGTGAGTTTCTTTTTCAGATCTACGCTCCGTTGGTAATCCGCAGGCCACAAAAAGTAGAAACGTTTGCTCATGACGCAATTCAGAAGAGATTCATCCGGACGAAATTTCAAAAATCAAAAATTTTTCCGGCACGAAAAATATACAGCTGGTCAGCGCAGTCAGGTATTTTCGTTCTGAATCTGAATTTTTGTTTTTGTTATATATTTGTGCGGGCTTGCGTATCTGTGTGGGAGTAGTTAAAAATAATTATTCTTGCTTGATTATTATTATTATTTTTACCTGGAAATTGTGCCTACCTTGTCCCACTTTTGACTTGAAAAATGTCCACTAGACCCTCCCGTTCACACAGACAGGTTGACGCTCCAGAGCCGTCATACACTGTCCAGGTAGACAATGTCACTGTGGATTTAGGTTCACAGGTTGCACTCGACTGTTACCAGCGACTTCTCGGCCATGAGATTTTGCCACAAGTCTGGGCCCCTAGCCACACACTAATGCGGGAACTCCATATTTATGATGGTGTTCACGTTCTTTTTGCCAATATTGGCTGGGAGCGCCTATTATCTGCAGATTTTACCACTTATCCCTTACTGACCCGAGAGTTTTTAGCTACGCTTAGTTAGGTAAATCATGAGGGAAACTTAGCTTTTCGCATTTTTAGCACCCCTCACACTATTCACGTGGACCAGTTATGTACTTTCTTCCATACCCATATCACCAGTTTATCCCAGCCCGCCCCTGCTTTTTACGTACGCGAGTTTTGGTACTCCATTACCGGTTTGGAGTTTTACGATTCATCCCAATCCGTCCAGACCAGTATTGTGCACCCTGTTCTCAAAATTGCATTGAAAATTATATGCAATATTATTTATGCACAGCTTGAGACTACAAAAATCGGCAAAGTCGAGCTTTTTCTTTTGTGGTGCATGATCACCGGGTCGCACCGCCCGCATTTTGGTGATACTATCATCAAACGTTTCCACAGAGAGATAGCCCTTCGCACCGGCGGTGCAATTCGTTGTGGTGGTTTGATTTCTGTCATTGCCCGCTCCCTCGCGGCATAACAAGTCCCGGGGTACACCTTCTTTACGGGTGACACCTTTCTTTTGACCCTGCAGAACCTTTGGGCAATGCACATGCTACGTACAGCCCCAGGTGGGTATGTTTGGATGCAGGGTCAATCCACTTATTTCAAGGTCACTGGTCCTGATGTCATCGCCCTCGCTGATCCCATTAGCGAGACTGTGTGGGTACTTCCGTCAAACCTTCCACCACCTCTTCGCCCACGTAGGTCACAACAGGCCCCGCGTCCATATTCTGATCGACCATCTTCATCTACTATGCACCCAGATTACGCAGACGCCACACCTATCTCCTTTAGCCAGCCTGATCCCATGCAAAGTGACTTTCATGATCAACCCCCACCCACCCAGCCATCTCACCCTGACCCCAACTCCCCCTTCACTTAGCAGAATTATCTTGACCTCCGTCAGGATATTGCTTCTCTTCAGCAGACTATGACTGGTATCCGCCTAGATTATCAGCTTTATAGCTCTCAGGTTACCGACTATCGTGGCGAGCTCTTAGGTTTGCGCGACGATTTTACCGATTTCCGCGACGATTTCTTCCGTCGCTATGCACCCCCGTCAGAGTAGTTGTCTTACACTCCTCCCTAAGCATTGAGGACAATGCTTGATTTTAAGCTTGGGGAGGGGATTTCCTATCTTTTTGTAAAAAGTTTTTATTTTGTCATTTTTATTTTAAAAATCCAAAAAAATTAAAAAGTTTAAAAAAATCCAAAAAAAAGATTTTTCATTTATGTTTTTATTTGTCATTTTATTTCTTCCTAGTTTTTTCTAAAATATTTTCATTTTATTGCATTTTGCATTTGCATATATATATATATATATATATATATATATATATATATATATATATATATATATATATATATATATATATATATATATATATATATATACAAGATGATGACACTCTTTACATACGATAGCTCCATGAAGTAGGATATTCAGAATTTAAAATGAAAAAAATCCGAAGCGACCTGATTGTTATTGGAAGTGTAGAATCAGATGTCATAACCAGGGGACCCAAACACCGTGATTCGAGACCCCAACTTCAGATAATAATAAAAAATGAAGTACCGAAACGTTCTTGTGGGCGGTAATAACAGCTTTAAGATGATTTGCTTATGAATGTTTAGAAAGAAACTTGATTGACAACTCTGGACCCACATAACATGACCCTATTTGTTGACACGCGTTACCCTCGTGGTAACAGAGAGATTAAGTATCAGATCCACACGGTTGAAGAAAGAAAGAAGAAAGGGTACAACATCATATCTAGTACCCAAATCAATAATTTTAAACGCTCAATTGAAGAAATTTCAAGAAATTCCAAAAATAAAGATTGAAGAATTCAAGCTCAAAACGAAGTACAAATCAAAGTTCAATAAAATTAGAACCCGTTCAAAGTTATATCTGGCGAATGAAGAACTGTGTGATATGATACTTGTGGCTCTCGAAAAAGTGAAAGCATAGAGCTCGGGCTCCTATGGGGGTTGGCCCTTGCTGCTCCGGCGAAAGCTAATTTGGTCATGCGGGTTCTTAAGGATGCGTCGATCCTGATTCTTACTTATCTAGTCCTAAGACATGAGATTTGTACTGTGTTATTTTCGCTCATAAGGCTAATTAAGGTATGAATTTCAATAAAACTAGGGTTAGATTATTGGGTTACACTGTTTCGTGGTCTTCCTTACTTTGGGAGTCTGTGATGCATGAAAGGTAGCAGGATGGTTGCTTAGGTGTTAGTGATTGGAGCCCATTATCGATGTAAAGTCTGATCGTGTAATAAAAAAATATAAAATATAAAAAGTGAAAAAGAAGCATGTTTCATTTTAGTTGTTCATTTCTCATTTGCATATTATTTTTGTTCATTGTTCATTTTCTTTATCTTTGCATGCATATTTTATGTTTAGCTTTGGTAGTTCTTATTATTTAGGTTTTCGTTTTTTAGTTGACGTGTGTCTAGGTTGTCCCGTTATTTCCCTTAGCCTCAATTCTGTTTTCAAAGTTATCGTTTCCTTACTCGAGGGCAAGTAAGGTCTAAGCTTGGGGAGGTTTGTTAGATGCATTTTATATGCATCTTTTAGCACAATTTCCTACGTATTTAATTATAAAAATCTAACTAACTTCCGATTATTCTTATGTATTTCGTGTTTCATGATTATTTTGAAGAATGCCCGTACTGTTCACTTTTGTTATGACTTTTCAGGGTAATTGGAGCACATGGATGATTGCGCGAGTTCGGGATGCGTTAGTGGATGCTTTGGAGCTTAACTGGAGTCTAGACCAAGGAAGGATGTCGGGAAATGATCAAGAACTTCTTGGAAGGAGGAACGATGATCAAAAGAGCCGAAAATTAGCCCATGTGATCGCACCTTGTCTTCCTACGATCGCAGGTATGCCTTTGCGATCGCAGGTTTGGTCGCAACTTGCCTTCGTGTTTTTTTCGTGCCAAAAAATTCATCAGCCAAGGAAAAGTGATACATGCGATCGCAGGTTGGCCAAATTGCGTCGAAATGGCAACATACTTCATTAAAAATTCCCGTGACACGTTTTGGGTGATACATGGGATCGCAGGTATGCCCTTATGCGATCGCAAGTACGGCGATTTGACAGCTAGACGTATAAATACAGCCCCATACTCATCTAGTAACCCTAATTGGCGATTCATGGTGATTCTAAGGCGATTTTCAGAGGGTTTCAAGTGAAGAACACAGATCTAAAAGAGACGATTCAATTTCTATTTGTAGTTTAGTAAGATTTATCGTTTAGACTCTATTTCCTACTGTTTGTAATCCGTTTTTAGCCATGTCAGGCTAAAAACTCATATTTCAGTTTCGCAAGTCGTAACCTTTTCGTATGATTAATCATTTGACACTACGTTTGACTATGATTACTATTTAGTTTGATCAATTTTGTGTTAAATTGAGTGTTTGATTTTGATTTCAATTTCTGTTGGCCACTTAAATTGTTTGTGAATCATTCTAGTCATCTAATTGTTTAGATCCGTAATTGTCTAGATTAATTGGTAAAAAGTGACATATATTAGATTAATTCTGCATTTAGGGTTAACTCTAATATGAAATGATCAGACAAGTTTTTACGCCTCCTAGCTTATGAGAGCTATTGAACTTTTCTGGGAAAGTACACTGTGTCTAATGCAACTTTTCTTTGTTAATCAAGAGCTTGTTTGATTAATTTAGTAAAAAGTTAGGTTTAATTCAAAGAACTTATTTTGATTAAATGATTTTTGTAATAGAGGTCATTAGAGCTTGTTAATGAACTTTAGTACCAGTTTAAACAAGTGCATAGTCAAATATTGTGTTGAAGGTTAATTATATGATTAGGGGAGTCACCGCAAAACTGGAATTACTTTCTCTTATTTGAATTTCCACTACTTTAAATTTAGTCATTCTCTTGTCATTTTCGAGTTCTATTAGTGCAATAGAGCAGTTTAATTTATATTTTTATTTGTTAAAATCGTGCACGACAACGGTCTTAACAAATTGGCGTCGTTACCGGGGACACGGTAAAAAACTAATAGTTTTATGCCAAGATCTTCACGTACAGGTGATCTGATTTTTTATCCAGAGATTGAGAAGACTGCAAGGAAGCTAAAGAAGGAAGCAAAACTTCGGAAGCAACAAGCAGGAACCTCAACCTCACCCGCACCACAAGGCACTCCCTTGTGGAACGAACCTGAAGCCTCATTTCAACCTTTTCCAAAAGCACCACCTACCTCACCAGTTAACAACCCATTCAAAACCTACTCCTCATCATCTTCAAACAAACCCGAACTCACAGACTCTTCTGAAACTGAAACTGAAACAGAATTCATCATGAGTGAAAACGGAGACGATGCTGAAAAGATGCTTCGATAATGGGCAACACAAGAGGTTACCTAGCAACCTTTATGTATCACCTTTCCGGAGGCTCAAAACTTTGAGCTCAAATCCGGTTTAATACATTTGCTGGCCCCATTCCGAGGCCTTGAGAATGAAGATCCTCACAAATTTCTCAAGGAATTCCATGTTGTATGTTCTGGAATGAAGCCCCATATGGTTACTGAAGACCAGATCAAATTAAGGGCATTCCCCTTCTCAGTTCAAGATTCAGCAAAAGAATGGTTATATGACCTCCCGTTTGTTTCAATAACAAGCTGGAACGAACTCGCCAAAACCTAGATCTATAAGATATGATACTCAAGGGATTTAGAGAATCCATAAAGTTGCAAAATTTATCTCTTCAAGCCTTACTAACCACATCATAGGGGCCAAATCATGACATAAAACCTAGAGGTAAAGAGGAAAGCATAAAAAGATGGAAACTTGAGGACTTACAAGGAGTCCAGAAGATGCACACAAATAAGAACAAAATACGAGTCCAAAGGCAAGGTAAGAATAAGAAAGGGTTTAGCTAATGGAGATATTACCCCTTCCGGGAACCAGTAACAAACCAAGACCGATCAATATCCGAACGGAACGGATTCGAACTTCTCCTAGAATAGTTTCCGGTGCGAAATGAAATTCATAGGATATATATATATATATATATATATATATATATATATATATATATATATATATATATATATATATATATATATACAAGGCACCACAACTTCTTCTCCTTCCTTCAAAACCACCAAAACCTTCAAGAATGAGCTCAGAAACTTCAATGGAGATTAGGGTTAGGGTTTTATAAGGTTTGAGAGTGATGGAAGCTATAAATTAACCCAAAAATCGAGTTATTGGGGTTTAAATACGACGGTATTGAAGGTCATAGCCTTGGGTTGTAGCCTTCCTCACGTCCTGACCGCATACGTGTCACGTCGTGACCACAATATAGATACGCGTTCTTCACTCTGTCTTGTCACATAGTGATATCCTTATAGTTACATCGTGAAACTTGGTATTCCTCAAAAACAATGCTTTTGACTCCTTAATACCCTAAACCTATCCATTCTGGAAAACGGGTGTTACAAATGGCGTTTTTATTTCTGACCTTGTCTTCCCTTCTTACTTTGGCCCGTTTTCTTGAAACTGTTGTCCTGCAAATATTGCAAGTATTATCCACTAGAACAGTGAAATGGAGTGATACGAACCCCTGTGTGGCTCATGTGAGACATTTTGGCCAGACATATCAAAGGCATTTCAGATCAACAACCAAGTAACTAGGGATTATCTGTTTTATTGTTTTAGTTTTATTTTAGGAAAGTTTTGGTTTATATTTGGAAAGTTTCTTGTTATGGGAAATAAGTATTAGAATTGGTTTAGGATTATGTTTAGTAGCAGGAAATTATAAATAATGCTCTATAACTTCTTTATTTTTCATGTTTTTATTAATAAAGTTGGAGACTTGTTTTGAGATAAACTAGTACTAAAAACAGGGAAAGGACGAACTTTTGTTTCGTTCCTAGGGGACTGAATCAAGGTTCATATTATTTGGTATCGAAGCTTTTCAAATTTCTAGGGAAGTGTGGTACTGTTCATCGATACTCTTCATAGGTACTGTCCAAGGCGGATTGTTCATCATAAATCACTGTTTCGAAGTTACTGTTCATTGATTATTTATTTTCATCAAAACTTCGATTCTTGTATTAAGATATCAAAAACAAACACTGAGAATATCACAGGTCTAGAAGCCGGTGTTGTAGGTCTGGACGCTTGTAAGGCAGGGGTGGAATCCAATATCACTATGATTAGAGAAGAAGTAGAACTAACTTAGAAGGAGAACGCTCATTGGTTTAAGGAAATCTTATAAGCAATCGACACACTCGCAAAAACAATCAATGGAAAGAATCCCAATAAAGAACAAAGGGCACGTCAACTGATATGGAGTTGTGATATTTTAATGGGAACCCTAAGTTCGTCAAACAATACGATTTGATTCAAGACGAGGAAGACACGTAAGTGGAATTCGAGTTTGGATCCTTTAAAAGACATCCCCGAAACAACAGACCTAAGGGGATGGGTTATGGTGGGGGCGTGTTTTGAAACCTGAATGCACCAATTTTTAAGGGGGCGACGTGTTTGGTTGGATTTATAGAGCGGAGCGCCTTTTCGAACTTCAAGGGATTGGAGAACGGGACCAATTACGTATAGCTGCCATTTGTTTAGAAAGGGAGAGCTTGTCATGGTATTGATGGAGCCATAATTGGAAGTTGTTCCGTTCACCGGCAGAACTAAAAGAACAACTACTGGAATGCTTCCAGCTATCCGGATAAGGAAACATGTATAAGCAGTTTCTAGAAATCCATCAAGAAGGAACGTCTGGTACTATCTAATCAAGTTTCAATGTATGGGATGCCAACTTGGTGACATACCTGAGAAAGTACTAACAATTAGCATATTACAACTAGCTAACCTAACAATAGCAACGTGTAACATCCCAAAATTTCAACCATAAAATTTTGAAAATTAGAGTAAAGGTTTTACAAGAAGGATTCTTTCATATTCATTAATAAATAGGAAATCATCTTGCATGTCACAATAACATATTCACAGTAAAAATGCAAAAGCAAACTATGCAACCGACTAGAAAAAAAATATATGTTGCAACTTTCCCTTCATAACTACTAGAGAACATTTACAGACTTTTAACATGTCATATTCACTAGAATACCTCAACCCATTCTTAGGAAAAGTTCCAAGAGAAATCATGTCATCTTTCATATTTGTTACTAAAATAGAAAATCATCAAGGAACGTCACAAAGTATTAGCTTTCACCATGGGATTTCACCGAAAAGGAACACCGCAAATCTTAGTGAACGTATTCGAGGATTTTTTGCTTTTGTGCTGACCAGAACTGAACTTCACCATGTGTTGCTTTCCTTTGAGATAAGCTTCTAGAATTCTACTTCTCTAATTATTTCTCCACCAACCAACCCTTATTTATTGAAGATTGGCATGCCCTTCTCTTTAATGTCCCCCAATCTTTGATGATATAACTCTTTGTTATCGTCATGTTGTTCCAAGAATTGAGATACAACCACTTTTTCTCTAACTATAAAGCCTTCTAGAAACAAATTAGGTATTATATCTATACCTTCATAGCTTCTAGAGCATGTTTACAGACTTTTAACATTTCATCTTTACTAGAATACCTCAAACCATTCTTAGCCAAAGTTCCAAGAGAAATAATGTTCTTCTGGAGATGAGGAACACACCAGCAATCGATTGTTCAAACCATACCATCGTGCATTTTGATCTGCATTGTGCCACTGCCCTTGATATACTACATCCCTTCATCACCCATCTTCATAGTGAGATTCCATTACTTAAAAGATTCGATATATTCATGAGTACATGTCACTTAGAGAGATGAAAATGAATCTAACATTCAAGCATCTCCAGAACTAGAAGTACATATAGGCAAAGCGTCGACTATGTCTCCTTCATCTAAACTTTCCTGAACCACAACAGTGTTGTTATTAGTTCTTGTTTTAGCATTGAAAATTCCCTTTTTAACACCCCATTTTTATCGTTCGGTAGAATTCAATATAAACCATTGTTTATAAATTCAAAGTAGATATATATTACTCTTTAGCCCAAATAATCATCATAAACATGTAGGAAACAGTGACTCGATTTCTATAGATATATAGAACGTTTAAATCCGACTTCGTATGAAGACGTTATGCTTCTTCAAAGTTTCACGATTAAACCGACACAACTCAACGTATCTTAAAAAGTGAAATTTTGATAGATTACTTATTAGCTTAAGTGATCGAAACGAAAGTCATAGTAGTCGTAAAACCAAGAGCGTGCATGTAACAAACGTCCAAATCTGACTTTGTGAGATGAAGTTATGATTTTTCAAAGTTTCAACGTAGCAGTGCGGGCCCAGAAATCGAAATTCAAATCAGTTGATTGTTAACTGAAACAATCTAAACGAGAGATGAAGATCTCATAAATATGATCCCATCGATATAAAGATAGACGAGAATGGAGTATGAAGGAGTTATGAATTTCTCACAGACGTTAACAGTCTAAAATAGTCTAAATATGACTTTTGTTAGGTCAAAAATTAGATGTTGAGACCGTAATTAAAGTTGTAGGGCTCGTCGAGAGGAATCTGGGGATATAAATAACATCGAAAACGAAGCTAGTATGCAAAAGTTATGGCCATCCGAAGATCTGCAAGCAACCTTCTAGGCTGATGACGTGGCACGACCAGGTGGCACCACGTGGTCTGGTCGGCCGTCGTCTCCTCCAAGAGTCAAGGTGTCATGGCACCACGAAATTTACACACGTGGCACCATGGATTTGTAACACATGTCGCCTTCTAGAAGAATAAGATGTTGGCTTATCAGATCACGACAGATGGCGAAATAAGGGAGGTGCCAGCAAGGACCGAGTGTGTGACACGCCTCTTGGCCTTGCACGACACACCTCCTCCACCCTATATATATCCCTCAGAAAATCCTTCATTCTCACCCCAAAATTCTATATCTCTCAACAATATCTCTGGTCCTTTAACTCCAAATTTTCCATAGTTTTAGAACATTTTTGCGGCGCTCTAGAATATCTAAGAGGTCGACAAAGAAAAGCTTTTAGTATCAGAGTCTTGTCCGCGACTTTTCTGGTTTTCGCTAGAACTCTCTGTATGTTAATCTACGCTTGCTAGGCTTTTGAGTGTAACTTATATTTATAGTCGTAGTCCTTATTATGAACCTATAAATAAGATCTATCAGTAATTCTAGTTATAATACTGATTGATTTACTTATGGGAGAGGTGATTAGAATGGTCATGTTGGCTTGGTTGTTGGATTTCAGAAAGGCTATACGCCGAAATGGTCTTGCCTCTAAATTGTCTGGTCTCGTTGATCATTATTTAATTGAATTCTCGGTAGTCACTGGGATTAGTGAAAGATCTAGTTTCATTAGCAGATCATCATATAAATTAATAAGTTAAAGTATTGTAGGTTAATACTCGTTAGGCATGTTGACCAACAATGGGTCGCCCAGGAAGCTATTAATCTTCTAAAAAATTGTCCAGGTGAGTTATATCAATATACTATGTAGTATAATATATGTCCATGTATGTTAGGATGGAGAGCTAGTAGAGTAGAAAGTATAAATATGCATGTTTTAGTAGAATCTAATGTGCACTCTCTATATGCATAATTGTTGTGATATTAGATCTAGGTCGAGGACGATGGTGGAATGGTTAAAGTGGCCAGGAACCAATAGACCCATGTAGCTTTAGTTAGGGGATGGCGGTGGAACCCTTAAAGACATCGGGAGCTTATCCCTATATATATATATATATATATATATATATATATATATATATATATATATATATATATATATTGGCAGAATGTGAGCCATTGTTTATATGCATGTATATGTATTGTGGTGTATGGTATTTTGGGTAACTCACTAAGCATAACTCTTACCTAGTTTTTTATAAATGTTTTTCAGGTACTAATATGAAGGGCAAGGTTCGACTATACACACGCGCATTCGCTACATGTTTCCGCACATTTTAATCACACTCTGATATATTTTAATAAATAAAAATGAAAAATTAACCTTGAATTTCGAGACGTTGCAAGTTGGTATCAGAGCCCTAGTTTGAGTGAACTGGATGAACACTCATGTGATTCTATACTCAAACTAATGATCTAAGTAATTAACAAATATTTTTTTTTAAAAAAAAAAAGAGAGAGAATAATACAAAATGGAAAGAATGTGCTGCATGCAGTTAGCCAAAGCTCAGAAAGGAAAGTGATTCCAAAAATATCCATATTTCTTATGTTTGTTGATATATGAAATGTTAGAAATACATGCTCGTATATACCCTAGGGATCTTTTTGTAAATTGCCAGTTAGGGATTTGCTTGTTATTTGTTGCTTAGAACCTATATTGATATTAATTAGTTATTCGACAAGTACGTTAGGTTCCATGCTCCCAAAACTAAATAGTTTTCGATTGCCTGATTTGGTGCTATTGCACAGCTCTCGTTTTAGTCTAACCGTCATAGTATCGGATATTTCAGTCGACAGACTGTTTGATTTTAGAGGCATGTAATCGTATTTGTCCATTAATTAGTTAATATTAGTAAAAGTTCTTCCTCAGATAATAGAAGATAGAAGTGGAAAGGAATCCTAGAAGAATAGTATAGGAAATTTAATATACACTTGATAGAGCATATATGCATAAGATAGAGTGTCGGTAGAGACGCAAGATCCGAGTGAAGTGTAAGAAATAAATAATCGGGTGCTTGAAGCACTATGTGGGAAAAGACCTTCCAAGAGTAGAGTGTAGTGACTTAGAAACCTTGGAGCAATTCTTGGGTCCAGTATGGATAGGTGTGGAAGGTAGTATAGGCCCATAGTACTCGAAACACAAGATCCATACAAGAATTAAGAAAAGTCACGGAGTTGCTAAGGAACTATAGAGGATTCGAATATACCTTTAAGAGTTAGTTCGAATTTGTATCAACCCATTCCCGTTATACCTTCAACATGGTAATGATCACAAGAGCAAGTGGGTCGGGTTTTGGATCTGAAGGGTCAGGACTAAGCGTGGCTGAGATACACAATTGGATAGATGCGGTGGTATCAACAGCTATAAGAGAAATAATTATGGAAATGTTCGGAACTATAAAAACTAAACTAATCACCCTGTTTAATGAACGGTACGTTGTTGTTGCCAGTACCGCTGCCGCTGCTACTGCAGCTTCACCAGGAGAGAAGGAGATGCCTTATTGAGAGTTCAATAACACCAAGCCCCCAGAGTTTGATGGTGTTAGAGATCCAATCATTTCCATGATGTGAATCTCAGATGTGGAAGGATACTTATACACTTGTGCTTGTCCAACGAACCTGAAGTTCAGAAATGCACAAAATCTTCTACGTTTAGGAGCAAAGGACTGGTGGAACTTCGTCACTAAGAACTATTCACCGGTAGAGAAGAGTGCAGTGACTTGGGAGTAGTTTGTGGAGAAGTTCAAGGAAGAGTATGTTCCACCAATAGATACAGTGTGACTCACTCAAGAGTTTCTATCACTCAAAAAAACTACTGAATCAGTGACCGAGATCACCAAGATGTTCACTAAAAGGGACTTACTCTGCCTAGAGTATGCCTCACCAGAACATGTTCAGATGTCTCGATACGTAAGCATGCTCAAAACTGACATCAGGGAATCCATATCGAACAATCAATATAAGACCCTAGTAGAAATGCAAGAGCATGCCAGGAGAAGAGAAATCGAGTTGAAAACTCAATGAAAGGAAAAGAGGCAAACTCCAGCTCCATCCCAACCAACAACCAAGAATTTCAAGCACGATGAATCAAGGTCTGGACAACAGAGATGTCCTCGGTGTAACAAGTGTGGGAAATCCCACAAATGATTTTTTTCGTACTGTAATATGCTACCAGTACGGAAATGAGGGACATTACCGCAAAGAATGTAAGCGGGGAGCACAAGGAGTGTGTATATGTTTCTGCTGCAACCAGATAGGTCACATCAAGGCCAGTTTTCCTCTTCTAAATCCATCAAGCGCAATACAAGCTCCATCTCCTACAACTTTAAGGATAACCAATGGATAACAAGGCAGAGTTGAGCCCTTCAACTCATGGCATAGGAAGCACCAAAGTTCATAGTTGGTTGTTCTTCTGATCGAGGAAAAGCTCTAGCATGAATGCGATCGAATCAGGAGAGATTAATAGTACTTTTATACTTTAGCTAAACCCCATGTAATATATGACAGTGAAGTTATAATAAAGATGGAATATTAACTCTATAGTTAGTACATTGTGATTGTCACGATCTTATCCTGTTTTGATCATGCTATGTAAATATCACTTACATTTGGCACAAGTAGTAGTTCTACGATAAGAATATCAAAGGTCATTGGATATGACAAAATAAATTTCTTCAAAGTCAAGGAGCTACAGATCACATAGGCAGAGCTAGCCTAGACTTTAATCAGGAAGCAACATGAAATGGGTAGAACCCAAGTAGGGGAGAAGTGACCCATAGGACGAAAGTGTGAAGAGAAGTTCAACTTTCGGTCTCTACATTAAGGACAAGAAGGATACAACCCAAGTAGACAAAGGTATTTCATTTAATTTTTGGTTAAAGAAAAAAGGAAGTCTTCTGCTAAAATTATCCATAGGCTATGAGCTTCTTAAGGAAATTTTGGTCTTTCCTCCCACGCATCAAATAGGATTTAGGAATTTACCGAATTCCCGGGTTCGGCTCAGACAGCCAAGAGAACCTGATAGGTTTGTGCCTTCAAGGATGTTGGATTTATTCTCCCAGCTGACGATCGGTAGATAAGAAATTCAGTAGGTCGAAACTATCACCATAAAAGCGTCAAGTACTCAAGACATATACCAGACTTAGAGATTAAATTTAAACCATAGTAAGGATTTAGTTAACCCATGCCAAAGGATTTTAGTAATAGGATCAACGTTGTAACGCCCACAGATTCGGGCTAGTCAATTTAGAGATAATAAGCGTTAAAAAAGACTTTTTGGTAGAAGATTATATAGAATATATAATCTTAACCAAACTATAGTATATGTCACAAGGATTTCGTGCATATAAATAATGCTGAAATCTGACTTATGATGAAGAAGTTATGACCCGTCGAAGTTTTGCGACAAAACCGGCACGACATTGTGTGTCGTAAAAAGTGAGTTTGCGGTAATATACTTTTTATACTTAGCGATCTAAACGAAACTCGTAGTATACATTAAACCAAGAGCATGCATAAAAGAACGTCCAAATATGACTTCATATGAGGAAGTTATGATTTTTCTAAGATTTAGCATAGCAGTGCACAACCTGGAATTCGAATTTTAGATCGACCGAATTTTAGCCGACACAATCTAAACGAGAATCGAAGATCTCGTTAATAAGAGCTTGACAATAAAAAGATAGACGAAAACGAACATCAGATAACAACGTTATGAATTTTTAACGGACTTTACCTGTCCAGGCCTGTTAAAATATAACTTTAAAAATAAAGTCAAAATTATCCGACGGAGTCTAAACTAAAGTTGTAGAGTACGTCGCCACCTATGCGTGGATATAAAGAACGTCGAAAACGGAGCTCGTATGTGAAAGTTCCGGAATTTAGAAGTCGGGAAGGAGCTGTTGCGAAGAGGGTGACGTGGCCGAATCTCGACCCTAGCTTGCTCCCTACGGTCTTTGCTTTGGATCGCAACACGTGCCCCCTCGTACGTGGAGCGTACCGGGTACCTGCAGCGTACCTCCGAGGAACGCCCAGCGTAGCTGCACAGCTCCTCCTATAAATAGGATGCGAGGGAACCCCCAAATCCGCACACCTTAACCCTTCTCTCTCTCTAACTTCTCTCTAACCCCTCCCAACCTATATTACTTACCAAGTGCTAAGAGGAGAGACCCGGAGTTCCAGAATGCTCCGAGAAGAAGAGCTTTTGGCTCGGAAGTTCTGTCCCCGCAGAGTCTGGTTCCTAGCCAAACCCCTTTGTAAGTGAGTTATGCTTACCCTACGCTAAGTATAACCTAGGTTTAAATTTATTATCGTTATTATCAACTTATAAACAATATATGATCTACTATTATAACTTATATAAGTGTCGTTATAATATCTTTTTAACTACTCGTGGTATGGGGAATCAAGTTTGAAGGGCCGCCTGGGTTGTTGGATTTCAGAAGTGCTATAATGCCAAAATGGTCCTGCCCTCCAGTGTTTCATGCCAGGCCCATGTTTGTACATAGTAGTTGAAAATTATTGTTTAACACTTATATAATACTAGAAAACAATATTGCTCGACTAATAATTAGTCGCAATAAATATTAGACTAAAATCTAGTAATAATGATACCAGGTTTCGTCGAAGGAAAATAAAATTGTTAGAAGCGAAGCGTTGCCCGTGTTTGGAGTCATCACTTTAACAAGTGAGTGCCTGAAATATTTGTTATTGCATGAAATACATGCAAAGAGCATATATGATGGTTGTGTGTGAAATATTTGTTATTGCCTGAAATACGTGTAAAGAGCATATATGATAATATATGATGGTTTAGGATACAGAGTAAACCTAAATTAATTGAGATGAATATTGTGTAGTATCTCCTTATTAGTACGAGTGAGATATAAACGGAGGGCATAACTCCAAAATTTGTCTTTGATCCGTGAGCATGGATTAGACATAGTCATTCGTCCCTAGTCCGAGAGTATGGATTGGGTATAGTCATTTTTCATTGATCCGAGAGCATGGATTAGACATACCTGATCCAGGAGTATGAATTAGGTAAAACTGTTAATTTTAGATCCGAGAGTATAGATCGTTTTATTTTGAGGATCGACGGGTGGGGTAAAATTGCTTATATAAGGTGAAATTGTATATTACAAGATCTAATATATATATATATATATATATATATATATATATATATATATATATATGTATGTATGTATGTTAAAGCATTGTGGGATTGAAATCCCTATGTACTCACCAAGTTTCCCAACCTGACCCACTCAGTTTATTTGTATCACAGGTATCAATGCGAAGATACATTACACTGAGAGATTAAAGGATATGTAAATCATTAGTGTAAATGAAAGCAAGGTCAGTTTATGCTTATGTTTCTGTATTGACGATGACATCCCAATGTTTTAAAATGAATAAAATACATTTCTTTGGAAATGCTTTGATAATATATTTATCATGTTTTTGTGGGAACAAATTCCGCGATACTATTCTTCAAAAAGGATACTCTAATTTTAAAATAAACATAGATAAAATTTTTAAAATGACCGTGAATTTGGGGATGTTAGAAACGTCAAAGGAGAGATTGTTTTCATTAGTACGATTAGATACACATACGAGGATCCCGTTCAAAAAAAGACTATGCCCATTAAGAATATGGTAATACTTTCGTGTAACTTTAGGAATCAGGTAGACTACATATTTGGTATAGTTATTCCTTTTAGTAGTAAGTGAAAAACTAGAACTGAATCTTTAGTCAACATGGGATAAAAATTAGACATTAGTATCCGTATAGTATAGGACTTCTAAATCATACGCGGCCACAAAAGTTCAAAAGGAAGAGCTTTATATTGAGTCTGTCACCAGTATTTGAGCATTGGTGCCCGTGTTTTCAAGACCAGTAAACCCATGATAGTAGTTTTGGTTAAAATTCAGGATACTGGAACACCTGAACTAGGTTGGAATACTGTTTGAATCTAGAATCGTGTGTGTTCCCTAAGCCTTTTAGAGGCATGTTCTGGAAAATTGGTCCCGTTAAGATGCCATAGAAAGATTTATATCGTTAATCACTTCATAGCAAGTAGACAGTGTCGACATTTTACGTCTGAAGGCGATGGTCCATCGTAGCACCTAAGATTCTAGAAGTCTAGACCAATGAGTTTCCAGATTTGGAAGACTTCGCGAGAAGTTTAGGAGTACGTCTAAGGTATAAAATTAAACGAAGTTCTATGACTAGATGAATACAAATAGACAAATTAAATACAGCAATGTTGGCTTGATCTAAGGTTGATCACGTGAAACCTCCGGTAAGTTAGTGTGTGTGCATTACCCTAAGGTGCATTAGGAGGAGGATTTCAGGGACGAAATCTTTATAAGTGGGGGAGAGTTGCAACACCCCATTTTTATTGTTCCGTAGGATTCAATATAAACCATTGTTTATAAATTAGAAGTAGAGATATATTACTCTTTAGACCTAGTAATAATCATAAACATGTAGGAAACATCGATATGATTTCCTTGGATATACAGAACGCGTAAATCTGACTTCGTATGAAGAAGTTATGCTTCTTCGAAGTTTTGCGATTAAACTGACACAAATCAGCGTATCTTAAAAAGTGAAATTTTGATAGATTACTTATAAGCCTAAGTGATCTAAACAAAATTTGTATTCGTCATAAAACTGAGAGTGTGCATATAAAGAATGTCCAAATCTGACTTTATGAGAGGAAATTATGATTTTTCGCAGTTTCATCACAGCAGTGCGGGCCTAGAAATCAAAATTCAAATTAGTTGATTGTTAGCCAAAACAATTTAAACAATAACTGAAGATCTTGTAAATATGAACCCATCGATATAAAGACAGTTGAGAACGGAGTTCGTATGAACAGGTTACGAATTTTGCACAGACTTTAACAATCTAAACCAGACTAAATATGAATTTTTGTTAGAGTAAGAATTAAATGTTGAGACCTTAATGAAAGTTGTAGAGCTTGTCCAGATGAATCTGGGGATATAAAGAATGTCGAAAACAGAGCTCGTATTCGAAGGTTATAGCCATAAGAAGATCTACGAGAAAACGCCTGGGCTGATGAAGTGGCACCACCAGTTAGCGCCACATCGCATGGCCGGCCGCCCACTCCTCCAAGAGTGAAGGTTACGTGGCACCACAAATTTGTGACACATATGACCTTCTATAGGAATACGATGTGGGCTTATCGGATCACGATATGTGGCGAAAGAAAGGAGGAGACAGGAAGGACCGAGTGCACGGCGCGCCTCCCTCCACTTTATATATATCCCTCCATAAATCCTTCATTCTCACCCCCAAAATCCCATATCTCTCTCTACAATCTCTCTGGTTCTAGGAGATCCAACTTTTCCTTAGTTTTAAAACATTTTAGCGGAGCTCTGGAAAATCTAACAGTCCAACAAAAAAGAGTATTGAGGTCCTATCCGCGACTTTTCCGGTTGTTGCTAGAACTCTCTGTAAGTTAAGCTATGCTTTCTAGGCTTTTCAGTGTAACTTATATTTCTAGTCATAGTCGTTATTATGAACCTATAAATAAGATTTATCAGTAATTCCAGTTATAATACTAATTAATCTACTTACAGGAGAAATGTCTAGAATGGTCATGTGGCTTGGTTTTTGGATTTCAGAAAGGCTACACGCCGAAATAGATTCGCCTCCCTACTATCCGGCATGACTGATCTTTATTTAATATAACTCTCGGTATTCATTGGGATTAGTGAAAGATCTAGTTTCATTAGCAGATCGTCATAGAAATTAATAGGTTAAAGTATTATAGGTTAATATTCATTAGGCGTGTTGACCAACAATGGGGTCGCCCTACAAGCTACTAGTATTCTGAAAATCCGTCCATATAAGTTATCTCACTATACCATGTAGTATAATATATATCCATGTATGTTATGATAGAGAGCTAGTAGAGTCGAAAGTATAAATGTGCTTGTTTTAATAGAATCTAATGTGCAGTCTCTACATGTGTAATTGTTATGATATTAGACCTAGGTAGCGGACGATGCTGGAATGGTTAAAGAGGTCGGGAACCTATAGACACACATAGCTTTAGTAAGGGGATGATGGTGGAACGGTTAAAGAGGCCAGGAGCCTATCCCACTATATATATTGGCGGAACGTGATCCATTGTTTGTATGTATGTATATGTATTGTGGTATATGGTGTTTTTAGGAACTCACTAAGCCTAGCATTTACCTAGTTGTTTATAAATGTTTTTCAGGTACTCATTTGAAAGGCAACGTTCGACTATACACACGCGCATTCGCTACATGTTTCCGCACAATGTAATCACTCTCTGATATATTTTAATAAATAAAAATGAAAATTTTGCCTTGAATTTGGGGACTTTACACCCTTTTTGTAGTTGTAGGAAATACCTTATGTTGTGCCCTTTTTCCTTACGGTTATAACTTTTTGTATTAGAGGAAGTTTTGGAATTAACACATACGCTTTACTTCCTTGGCCAATAAGAATCTTGTGTGTCATTCACGATAGTCGTTGTTCTACTATATAACATGGTATCAACAAAATTCTCATAAGAATTCAGTAGAGAGCACAAAAAAAAATAAGAGCTTTATCCCATCTTAAATTTTAACATCAACACCATGTACATCAAGTATAATATGATTAAAAATATCCATATGAATATTTACCATGCGACTTTCTATCATCCAGATGGAATATAAGCGTTCCATCTGATATAACCGATTCGTGAGAGAAATGTTCTGATACTTATCATAAAATTTACCCTAAATCCCAATAGCAGTCGTTTGATCGAAAACCTTCTGTAAGACCACATCATAGAAGCTTAGATGAATAACATTATGCACATTTTCCATAGTATCCTTCATCGGTGTGTCAACCATTTCTTTCAAAAAATTTGTTTCTCCTTCCAAAGCCATCAAACAACCCTATTAAACTAGAAGATACCTCATCTTCACTTTCCACAAATAGGATTCATTCGATCCGATGAAATTCTTTAGTTTGAATTTGTGGGACAACATCTCCTCAACTTATATTCCAAAACATAGATCTAATATCACTTGGTAGAAAGAAAATAAGAATAATCACACACACAAAGACACGGTATGTACGTGACTCGTACAATATGACGAACGTCTATTGTGAAGAGGGAGTATTCTTACACAAGCTCGATAATTATTTTTGTTGCAGTACTAACAAATCAAATATGCGAAACATAGTAGAAATCAAAGGCGACACATGCTAACATGTGTTTTACCATGAAGTGAGACATCAAAAATTACACAGAGAGTCAATGAACAACACAACATGATTATGTATGTATTTTGTTTTTTAAGGGTATCATAGCCACAAACCCTAGTCGAACAATCACAAGTTGCAGCCACTCTTCCCTCTCTTTTCATCTTCGCTCTCAATTTCTTCCCTTCTAGATTTAGGGTTTGATTTTGGTCATAAATAAGAAGAAGCAAAAGTCAACTAATAATTATGTTTGTTTTAATAATTTTGTTTGTTATATTTCATGGCTATGGGATGTGCATACCTAGCTTCATGGGGAGAGGACACGTCGGGTGAGATGTAAGTATGCAGTATGCAATATCGTTGGGCAAAAATCGTGCAAGGCAGTGGAGGAAGCCACAGAGGAAGCGACCCATGAAACTACTACGACTGTTGGAGTAATTTTATGCCTCCATATATATATATATATATATATATATATATATATATATATATACATGTAATGGACGTAAAAGAACTGAATGAACACGAATAAAAGCATGTTCATGTTCATTCGTTTAAATTAACCGAATAAATGAACGAACACGAACAGATAAACGAACCAGTTTTCTTGTTCATATTCGTTCGTTTAACAAATTACATTGTTCATGTTCGTTCGTTTATGTTCGTGAACATACTAAACGATCATAAATGAATGAACATAAAGGAACAAATATAAACAAACAAGCTCATCTTAGATGGTGGGCGATAGTGTCACACCTCTAGCCAGCGGCGGAAACACCGGGTGGTGTAACTTCATTCTTGTATCACAGTTATTAAACATACATTGAACAATACAAAAGAATTTTATAAACTGCATACCTTTATTGATGATAGAAAGTTACATTATTTTTGTTTCCTAATAATTATTACATAGTATCCGAATTATCGCACACGTCTTAACAAATATATGTTCCATACGAACAGAAAAGATAATAGTATAACTTCCCCTATTCGAGTAACATTCATGCTTATCAAATTCCTAAAAACACATGCATTTTGAAAATACGTCAACATAAAGTTCGTGACTCCACAGGTTTTGACTCTGAGTAAAAATAGTATTTTTTCCAAGTTCGAAAAGTATAAAACATAATATCATTCTGACTCATACTTGTTTCTAATATATAGCATATATCCGAGGTATAATGGTTTACTTACTAAATAAATAGTATACCTATAAGTTTCATATACTATGAATATAAGTGTTTGTAATCCCACACAAACGAAGGTTTCTACGTCTAAATCTTATTTCAATTCTATACGAGTAAAAACCGCTACGTATAAATCTTATTTCAATTCTATACGAGTATGTGTGCTAGATATAATTGTTTAGTTAATGAATAAGTAGATTACCTACAAGTTCCTTGTACTTAGAGTATAAGTGTTTGGGAAACTTATACTGAACATTAATACTTGTATATCTACAAAGTATAATGCTTCTAAAATTTTGCTACCATGAGTCCATAACTGCTGTTATACGATGCCACTACCTCTGAATGGTGCTATAAGTGTCGTACCCTTGTAATAGATTTATGCACGCTTCATCTACGTCGGAATAGAATAAACTGGGTAAGTTCGTCACCTGAAAACCGTTGGGTTGTAGCTAGTAACCACGGGTGCGGGTGTCAACCCATATAGATCTACATACAACTTCCTCGTTGGAAAAATGGGCAAGTTCGTCACCCGAAAACAGTTGGGTTGTAGTTAGAAACCACAGGTGGGGTGTTAACCCGCATATATCTATACACAACTTCCTCGCTTACACGGGATTAGCGGTTACATGTCAGAGGATTTCCCCTAAGATTTCCAATCTTAGTTGATGAATAAAATACCTCATGTAGACTTTGTCGACCTCCTATAGTTCTAATAGCGAAAGCATGTACGTGTCTAAAACCCTAAGTTAGTAGACTATGCTTTAAACATTACTCCTAATTTCATAATACTTCGGCAGTACAACCGTTATAACTTGAAAAAAAACTAGGTTTTATCTAACATAAAGCCAATACTAGCAACATACTTAACAAATAATATATAGAACTCACAAGTATAACTTCGAGGCTATAACACAACATAGTATATAGAACTCCCGAGTATAACTTCGGGGCTATAACACACATAGTATATAGAACTTCCGAGTATAACTCCGGATCTATATTAGTAAAATCTATGATAACAACATGCTAACAAGTTTAAGATAGTTGTATAATTTCAAAATATCAAATATATTCTAGGTATATATGATACAAAATAACTATATCCCGGTTAATATAACTATTTATGTTGATACAAATATATTATTATATAAACATAATATTAACTTTTATATAATATTTAGCTTGCATTTGTCCCCGAAAACATTAAAAAGTGGGGTCGTGTAACTCACTTTAGTAGCGTGATTTGATAGAATCTAACTAGAAATGGTCAGCGGTTCGTGATTGTCGGGCTCGGGACAAGGAACGCCTTCAGCAAACGAGAGAGGGAAAGAAGGTTTGGTGTACGGAGAGCAAGGGTCTTACTTGCTATTTATAGGTTGTTTTGGGCCCATTCACGTCGTGAGCATGCATGTTCACGTCGTGAAGCGTGGCTGCATCACCTCGTAGATTTGCCATTTGCGTTTCTAGCTTCGGAAGGTGTTCGGATAACAATTCATGTCGTGAAAATGATAGGTTCACATCGTGAGGTTCCATGAGTCATCTCGTAGCCTTAGCACGTGTTTTCTAGCCTCGACTAGTGTCCTGGACCACTTTCATGTAGTGAACCTTAATGTTCACGTCGTGAACCAAGGCAGTTAGGGTTTCTGCCACGTCTCATGCTCTCAGACAGCTACATCTTCGAAATCTCATAACTTTTGCATACAAGCTCCGTTTTTGACGTTTTTTTATATCCACGAATAGGTATTTCCGAGTACTACAACTTTCTTTTAGACTCCAATAGCTAGTTCTAAGTCTATTTTAAATTCCTCTTGTTATAGAGGTTATAGTGTTAGAATTTATCATAACTTTTTCATTCGAAGTCAGATTTAGACGTTCTATATATTTTTGTCATCATATAGACTTGTAGTGTTGAATGAAAATTTCGTTAAAGATTAAAGAAAATTGATTATAATATGTGTTTGTTATATTTATGAGAATTATCTTTGACCTAATTTTGACTGTTGTTACAGATAGGGGTGACCGTCTAGGCCCATCTTTTAAAGGGAACCAAAATTTTTATGGAATTTATTATAGATATGTTAGACAAGATTGATCTTGGAGATATCATTAATAATTATGCATCGCAAAAAGCTAGAAGAATTATTTTTCTTTTAATATGTGGATTTTTGTAATCGAAAATGTTATATTTATAAGCTAGTAAAAGTAATTTTCTATCAATTATTGAGTTATTATAAAATAGTAGATGAAATTTATGTATTTTAAGGGTCTTTTTTTCTCATCCTGGACCGAAAATATGTTCGGAACGGGAGCCAGAAACAAACACAATTGAACATAAATGAACATATAAACCTAATTAAGTATATATCAACATAAAAAGAATTTATATGAACAAACATAAATGAACATAAACGAACAACATAAGCAAATGTTCACGAACATAATTGAACGAACGAGACAATTGTTCATGTTCGTTCGTTTTACTAAACGAACGACAATTTGTGTTCATGTTCGTTCATTTATTAAATAAACGAACAAAAACGAACTTCCCCCGAACGGTTCACGAAAAGTTCGGTACACGTTCCATTCGTTTACGGCCCTAGATACATATACTAGATTTTTCTATATGTATGCTAATTGTTGTCATTGATATTGAATTGGGTTTGCTTTGTGTTTCTTGTTTGATACCTAAAATTTGGATTAATTTTATTTGTTATAATTAGATTTTTCTCCCGAAAAATATAAATTTCATCTTGTTTTGTTTTTTCAAAAAAAATTTAATCAATGAAGAAATAGGATGGTTGTCCATTGCTAACAAGGTCCTTTGCAAATCCATTGCAAATGAAGACCGTCTTGTATCTGCCGCAGACGGATTCCGTCCAATCTGTCGCTAACATTTCGTCACCAATATATGACAAATATGTCATTATTTGGTTGTCTAAACTTAATTACCGTCTTAGACTAGAGACATATAACTATAAGTCCCAAGATCGCTGAGTTGGAAAATTCTGTCTGTCGCTAAATGGTTTGACACACAGATTAGCTACGTAACAGCTCATGTATTAAAGTTTCTCAACTTAATTACAATTTTATTATTGCTAAATATTTGCGGATTTATAGTGAACAATATTTTTTCACTAAGAAATGTTCAGGCATGGTCATGGTTCTAAAAAACGCGTCATGGCGCGCCTCAAGGCGTGTCATGGCGCGATACGTGGTGTAGCTGTTACGAAAACGTCCAAGGCGTGTTTGTTAAGCGTGGCGTCCAAATAACGTGTCAAAGCGCGCCTTATCGCAATATGGCGCGAGTTTTTTTCAAGGCGCGAGTTTTTTTTGTTTTTTTATTTATTTATTTTATCGGACCTAAAATAATTGAGTTTTTGTTAACTTTTTATATTAAATACTAATATAACACTTCTAAAAACTTGATATACTTGATAAAAATCAATAATTATATGATTTATCTCTTTAATATATATAAAATAGTCACGCCTTGAAAACGTCATGGCTCGCCAAGGCTTGTTATGGCTTAACTTTTACCTTGCCGCCAAGCCACGCCTCACGTTATTTAGAACATTGGGCATGGTAAGTCAAATATAATTATCAATCGTTGTGCAAATATGATGAAAGTTGCATCATGAGCGCCAATTATAATAAATTCGACTTATGTAAAATATATGTCTTTGGAATTAACTAGATCAAAAGTTGACCAAATTAATCAATACCACACACTTCGGGAAGAGGAAAATCATTCAAAATACTTTGATTTAAAGTCGTTATTAGAACACTGGTTCTGTAGAATACAAACCTTAAATTTGCAAATGTAACTCCAGTTTAAATTTCGACTTACGTCACTAGTGTCCTTGGTTGTAATGTGCCTTCACGGCCTCACGTGTAGATCCATAAAAGAGGGATCTAGTTTAACATTTAAAGTATAAGAATATTAATAGTTTTTTCTTACTTAAGTCATTGTATATTATTCGAGAGTATTAAAAGACTTTAACACTTCATCAAATTTAAACAAAACGTTAACTTCAGGTTTTTTGCCATTGCTTTAAAGGCAAAATGTACAAAAAAACACCACTATTTATCTACAAACATTCAGAAAAACCCTTATATTTTTTTTATATACAAAAAACCCCTTACATTTTCAACTACCTTAATTTCAGAATTACTTAAATATCTGTTTTTTTAAGAAATTACCAGCTGTTTTCCGTTTTCCACGCAGACATTTATCTTTTTCATTTTTAGGTTGGTATGGAAAAATAAACAAACGATGTCATTTATTTTTGCTTCGGTAAATGGTTGTTGATTAATTGATCTATTTTCTTACATTTTACATTAGACAAAAGGCAATGTCACTTATATTTGTTTCCTTACTAGTTTATAACCCGTGGAAACCACGGTTACAAAATTAATTAAACTTTTATGGTAAAAACTCAAAACTATTAATCAATTATGTTAAATAAATTATTAATTAAGAGATATTTCTTTTTAGTTATATAAAATTATAATCGTTGATTTAAATAAATACGTGACTTTATAATCTGTATTAATTTTTTTAATTTTTATTTTAATGTTATTTAATTTAATGTAATTAAAGTGAGGAATTTAAAATTTAAATTTGAAATGGAGAATCAATAGATTGACATGTGGCATCAGATTAATTAGGAGTTTTAATAAGGTGACACATGGCAAAAGAAGAATCAACATATTCTTTTATTAGAATAGGGATTATGCTAAAAACGAAAAAGTTAAATCTAACTTATTTCTGATTTTCTATTATCATAAATAATGCAGCATCTTTTTTTCAAGCAACTATATTAGATACGACAACTACTCTATCATAACTATTACGACTAATATATAAAGAGATGTAAAACTAATTTATAAACAAAAGTAGCAATGTTCCCGAAAGTTACAATTACACGGGGAGTCTCAAATAAGTAGATAAACACCTTAATTTCGTTGGAAACAACCGAGGGGATAGGCGGCCATCCATTGGAATGAATTGCATTGCTTGTTTTCCATAATAACCCAATTGACGAGAAGATAATAGCATCAAAAAGATTGTTTGGAGGATTAAAAGATATTGTGACCAAGTTCAAAGAATGTTTATCAATCCCACACCAGGAATAATGGCCCGGACTTCCACAGACGTTGAACAGGAGAGATGAAGACGGTCAACACACTTATAGAAAAATAGCTTATAATGACACACGAATAACGACACACATTGGTTTTATGACAGACAAAAACGTATATTACAAAAATAATGTCATCTTGTATGAGATCTGAAGGATTTACAACAAATATAATTGTATGTCGTAAAATTATGTTATCTTTTGATTACAAACCTTAAAATTAGAAATATAACCAAGTTAAAATTTCATCTTACGTCGGTAGTGTCCTTGGTTGTAATGTGCCCTGATGTATGGATCCATAAAAGAGGGATCTAGTTTAACATTTAAAGTATAAGAAAATTTATATTATCATGAAGTCATTATAAACTATAACAACTAGCAAGTGTGAACGTCAACGCCTTGATAATGGTTTATTGTAGATATATGCCACTTTCTAACAGATGTAAGTATTTAGCCTATCGGGTTTTTCCTGCTTATATTAGTAGGGGACTGGAGTTCAACCCCTTGCAACCATTATTTTTTTTGTCCTTAGGTTTATTTTACATCTTTATCCACCCGTCGACCGGCTAAGCACCCTCTCGCCAGCTCCTTTTCCCCTCTTTCCGACACATAATCACATATCTATATTCATTTTTCCTCTTATCCTCTTTATTTCTTCCCCAAAGTTCAGTTCACCCATCAACATTGACGAATTTTAGTTTTTACAATACCCAAACGGTAAATCAAATTTACTAACATATTTATATTTGTGTTTGATTGTTGTTGTTGTGACAGAGATGGTGAATTCGGCCCTTTATTGTCGGAAGAAACATAACACCGCTTCCCTAATGGCCCTAAGGTATTATCTATGACTCTATCACACATATATAGATGGTGAACTCGGCCCTCTATTGTCGGAAGTAACATAACACTGCTCCCCAATGGCCCTAAGGTACTATCTATGAGTCTATCACATATATAATGGACATAGTGGATGAACAACTTCCTTGGCCAGTCAGACTCTATCTTTGGCATCTTGATTTTCCGTCTTCCATGCCCTCCCTCTGCAAACCTCTTCCTTTCGTTGTTTATATTTGTTCCTCTTAGAACTTATGAGAGAGAAAGAGAGATTGAGAGAAAAATGTTGATTCATTTCTCATTGATATTGAAACGGAGTCACCATTACATGTATATACACGAAAAACTAATATAACAGAATAGATATGGAAATTAATAAAATATCCTTTCACAACTAACTATTTTAACTAACTGTAACTAACTCTTTTCAAAACAGTTAACACCCACATCAAGCTGATGCACATTAAGTAAACCAAGCTTGGATTTTGTTGCAAAATGTCGGCTTCCATGAAGTTGTTTTGTCAAAATGTCAGCTAATTAGAAATTTGTATCAACATGAGACAATTGAATTAGACCTTCTTGAAGTTTTCCACAAACAAAATGACAGTCGATTTCCATATGTTTCGTCCTTTCATGAAATACTGGATTCAAAGTAATATAGATTGTTGCCATGTTATCAAACTTGAGAGGGATAGTAGTGATTTCTATGACACCAAGCTCATCGAAAAGACGACTTAACCACGATAATTCTGTTGTTACCCTTCGCATGGACCTATACCTCGCCTCTGCTGATGATAATAAAATGGTGGATTACTTCTTGGACTTCCAGGATATTGGGGAGTTTCCAAACATGATGTCATAACCACTAACAGATTTTCAAGTCAAAGGGCAAGCTGTCGAATCTGAATCGCAAAAAGATTCTAATTTGAGATCAGTTTGATCATTAAAGAATTAAGCTAGTGAAATAGTCCCTTAAATATAACGAAAAACATGCATAGCAACAAAATAATGAGCTTGTGATGGTGTTTGATTAAACTGACTTAAGTATTGTACAAAAAATGCTAAGTTAGTTCTAGTGTGTAACAAATAATTGAGTTTGCCAATGAGTTGTCGGTAAACTGTTGCATCTGCAAGTGGATCATCCATTTTGGGAAGAAGTTTAACTTGTGAAGGAAGTGGAGTAGATACAGAACAATTTCCACTCCGATTGTAATCTTGAATGTTTTCTTTAATGAACATAGTTTGATGAACCACCATGCCATTATCCACTTTCTCAAATTTAATTCCCAAAAAAATGTAAAAGACCTAAGTCTTTAATCTTGAATTGATCATGCAAATAAGCTTTCAAGCTTTGAATTTCATGAATGTCATCACCAGTGACAAGAATATCATCAACATAGACAACAACAATGGTAATGGAAATGTGAGTTTTCTTCAATAAAAGAGAATAATCATTTGGAGAATGAATATACCCTCTAGATCTTAGAGCAGTTGAAAGCTTTGCATACCATTGTGTGGAAGCTTGTCTGAGTCTATATAGAGACTTATAAAGCCGACAAACAAGTGAAGGAGAAGAAGTAGTATGACTAGGTGGTATATGCATTTACACTTCTTCATGTAATTCTCCATGTAAGAACACGTTATTTACATCGAATTGGTGAATATCCCACTTACGTTTAACAGCAATAGCAACAATATTTTGAACAGTTGTGAACTTTACAACTGCAGAGAAATTTTCATGAAAATCAACACCATGTTTCCGAATAAAGCCCTTACCTACCAATCGAGCTTTATAGCGTTCAATTGATCGATCTGATCTTTATTCGATTTTGTACACCCAATGACAAGCAATAGCTCTTTTCCTTTAGGAAGTTTGATAGTATCCCATGTTTCATTGGTGTATGAAGCTTCTAGTTCAGTTTGTACTGCTTGTTCCCATTCAGGTATGCCATTATCTTGATGGTAAAAATTTGGTTCAGTAAGACGTTTCCTAACGGAAAAAGCATAAGAAGTGTGAACCATATTACAAGAAGTCTAATTGTGTGAACTACCAATGCAAAAATCTGTAATAGTATGAGGGCAACAGGAGGTATGATTGAGGGTAGCATTACACACATAATCTTGTAAATGTGATGGTTGATTACGATTTCTAGAAGATCTCCATAATGGCATTTGTGAAACAGTGGTGTTTTGGGCATTTTTTGAATTACAATATTGTGTAGGCTGATTTGAATTGGCATCATGAGGAACACTATCTTCGTTTTGAACAACTAGAATGTAAGAAGAGGTGGGATGAAGTGTAGGCTTGATATTGTCTTGTAGAGCATGTAATGGAAAAATGTGTTCAAAGAATTTAATATCTCTGGAAATATGAATCTTATATGTGATTAGATTCAAAACTTTGTAAGCCTTCTAACCAAAAGGATATCCAAGAATTTAATATCTCTGGAAATTTGAATCTTATATGTGATGAGATTCAAAACTTTGTAATCCATGAATTTATATTTGTTAATGGATGACGAAGAGACAAAACATAAGCATCTAAAAGCTTTAATGTTTTGTAAATCAGGTAGAACACCATTAAGAAGCTCAGAAGGAGTTTTGCTATCAAGAACATGAGATGGATTTCTATTAATCAAATCAACTACAGTTTTAGCACAATCACCCCAATAAGATACCCTAATTCCTAACTAGAAATATAATGCTCTTTCAAATTCTAGGATATGCTATGCTTTCTTTCAACTAGCCCATTCTGCTGGTGAGGAGTGTGAGGTGTAGACTTTTGTTGTATAATGCCTTGTTCTTTGAATTAAGTTATGCCTACATGACTAGAACCAAGTTCTTTAGCATTATTACTCCTTATACATTTGACGGTTTTATGAAATTGGATTTTGACAAGAGCTACAAAAGCTCGAATGGTTAATAAAGTGTAACTTTTGTGAGATAGAAGATGAATCCAAGTGTGTCGTGTGAAATCATCAACAATTCTGATGAAATACTTATAACCATCATGAGAAACGTGCTTATAAGGTCCCCATACATCAGCGTATATTAACTCAAAAGGAGTTGTAGAAACAGAAGTGCTTTGCAGGAAAGATAATTTGGTTTGTTTAGCTTGTGCACATATTATACATGTAGGGACATTATCATTGCTATAATGCATAGGAAGATGCAAAAATTTATTGAGTTTGTGTAAAGGAATATGTCCCAAACGATTATGCCACAACAACATACCTGAATCAGAATACGAATGAGTTACAGATGAAACAAATGAAAAAGGGAAATTCAATACAGAACTTAATATAGAAAAACTATAAGAAAAATGATGTTTGAGGATATGATATTCAAACACACATATAGATTGTTTATGCTTTTTCCAAGAACTCCAAGAGATAAGCTACCCTTCAACAAGGGGTCTTGCATGAGACATGTCTCATCAATAAATAAGACAAAAGTCTTTAATTGAGATGTTAGCTTTGGTATGGAGACAAGATGGTACTTGAAAGATGGAACATACAAGACATTTTTGAGAATGATAGTGTCATGAATCTGAATATCACCATAATGTGTGATAGAAAAAGAATGTACATTAGGAAGCCAATCGAATGTGGTTGTGTGACTGGAGTTAAAAAAAATGAAAAATTGATAATTAGAAAATATATGATCAGTAGCACCTGTATCGATTATGAAGGAAAGGTGTGGAGTGAGGAATGAAGAATATTTGTACACATTTACTACAAAATGAGAATAAGAGAAGGAATTACCATCTGGCTGCATAGATTCTTCAATAATTTTAGAGCATATTGACCTTGAGTGATAACAAAAGAAGACTTAGAGGTAGCCACTTGAACAGTAGACTTTGGATCTTCTCTTTTTGTTTTGGTGAACTTAAAATTAGATGAGAATCCATTGAGTCTGTATCATTGAGACTTTGAATGACCTATTTTCTTGTAGTGAGTGCAGAACAAAGACTTTAAGGTAAATTGGATGAAGATTCATGAGAAGCATTCATTGCAATAGTGTTAGAGTTAATAGAGGGTGAAATATGAATCTCTCTTTGAAGTTCTTCTTGAATGAGCATAAAGTATACTGTAGAAATACTAGGAAATATTTTTATCATGAGGATTTTTCCATGTAGATTTTTGTAAGTATCATTCAAGCCCATGAGTAACTGAATTGGTCTCTGATCATCAAGAAATTTGGAGATACCTACACCAACAACACAATTACAATCAGGGAAATTTTGAACAATGCGAAGTTCATCCCATATCTTGCTCAATTTTGTAAAATATGTGGAAATATCATCATATCCTTGAGATAATGAGTAGAGTTGTTGATGGATCTAATATATGAGAGCACCATCAGGTTACACATAGCGATGGTTAAGTTCCTTCCGAATATCATAAGCAGTAGGAAGAAAAATGAGACTATCGGCAATGTTGGGATGTAATTAATTTATTAACCAACTTATAACCATTGAATTGACTCAAGACCAATTCAAAAAAAGTGGTGAATCATCAGCAGGCTTTGGAATAGTACCATCAACAAAATGGATTTTATTCTTGGCTGAAAGTGCAATGATAATCGATCACTTCCAAGAAGAAAATCCGATTCCAGTAAAAATGGTGGATAAGAGCGATGTGTTGGGAGAATTCGAAGATCCAAGGTAAAATGGATTCAAAATATCAATGATCGAAGATTGAGTAGATGAATTAACAGATGTAGACATGATATGAAGAATCGATTATCAAAAGAAATAAAGAAGATGAAGAATCGATTAAAACGTCAAGAAAAAAAAATAATGAAAGATTGGATCACTTAGTCTGATACCATGTTAGAACTGATGAGAGAGAAAGAGAGATTGAGAGCATAATGTTGATTCATTTCTCATTAATACTAAAATAGAGTCAACATTACAAGTATATAGACGAAAAACTAATCTAATAGAATAAATATGGAAATTACAAATTTACCCTTTCACAACTAACTACTTTAACTAACTATAACTAACTTTTTTCAAAACAGTTAACAGTTCCTCCTTCTTGCGACGCCTATCTTTCTATATTCTTACCGCTTTTGCTTTTTCTCCTTTATCCTTTTATACCACCTATATTCCTACTTTATCTTTGTCTAACTATCTACAGCCCTTCAATCTTTGATACAACAGTAATTTCTCTTCTCCAATTTTAATTGTTAATATTTGGTTTCATCCACCATTTGTTGCCATAACCTCCATTTGCTTCCAACAACATTCAATTTTGCACCATCATCAAATGCCTCAAGTAACATCCTAGGCGTGAACCTGCAGTAGCAGTCCATCAATAACATGATTCTGCTAAAGACTATAGGTGGTGAGTTCACATTTTGAGTGAAGCACAAACCTTTGATTTGGAAACCTAGTTGTTTATTCTCATTTCTTTTTTTAAGTTCATGGTTTCCATTTAATGTTTAATATTGATAGGTCGTTGTCATTATTAATAATCTCTCTCTCTCTCTCTCTCTCTCTCTCTCTCTATATATATATATATATATATATATATATATATATATATATATATATATATATATATATATATATATATTGCCTATGTTAGACATTCAACATGAGGATCTCAACTTGAAAATCTTAATTTTGTATATTTTAGGATTTTTTAGGTGCATCCATGTCAAGAGTCAAGAGTATGACGAAGTGTCTATTGAAAGAATTAGGTATATACTAACTCCATTCACTTTTTTATTAAATTTATTTCACCCAAATTTATTTTGTTGTTGCACTTGCACTTGCACTTCTTTAAAACAAGTACCTCATCCTTTTTACAATCTCTTATTGCTTCTATTATTGCCTATAAATATGAAGGTTAGTTCAAATGGCTTCCCAACACCATAAATATATGGGGGTTTATTTGCAAATGTTTGTTATTTTGGTCAAATATACGCAAAGCAAGAATCAACCAATTTAGTAAGGGTGGTTGTAATGTATTTGGAATTCTATTTAATATTCTGAGGTGCAAGACACAAGATTTACGAGGAAAAGCCTTGATCTCAGATGAGATCGTAGACACAAAACCACGAGATTTAGAAATATTCGGGCTGCCTTGATAATTTTATTGATCTAATCAAATGAGTACAAGTAGTATGTTTTTTGTTATAGAATACAAGTAAATGAGAGTCTTTGTGTGTGATTTTGAGACATTAGCTGCCTATTTATACATCAGACGGATATAAGTCGGATTCTTGAAATCTCGGCACAATCTTTTGCCTTGAAATCCTTGATGATCAGGTCCTCCAAAACCTACTGCTCGACTAGAGTACACGTTCCAGTTCAATCTTGAATCAAAAGGAGTGTTGAATTCCTTAATATTCAAATATTGAAACTTTGTCAAAATTTTCTCTATATAATCAGATTGACTCAATGAAATCTGACTACCTCTCCTTTGTACCTTGATACCAAGAATTGTATCAATTTATCCAAGATCTTTCATCTTAAAGTTTGTGGATAGGTATTTCTTCATCTCAATAATACTTTCTAGGTGAGTACAAATGATCAACATATCATCAAAATGAAGGCAAATAATTCAAGTATATTCGGATGTGCATTTGGTGCATCTAGACTCCAAAGTGGCACACTCTCATCATAGCGGCACATCATGCATTGTGAGTAGCACACTTGCTTCCCATGTGGCACATCTAGACACTAGATGACACACCTTCAACTAAGATGACACATTCATGCCTATGAATGGGGCATCTTGATCATGGATGGTGAATCTATGCACCAAGGTGCTCTATTCCTTTCCCAGGTGCCCCATACCCCCTTTTATAAGAGTCGTTACTTTATCACTTGATTCGTTCCTTTGTTAGATGATCCATTCCCTTCTCGGGTGATCTGTTCCTTCTCACATGCTTAATGAACACCAAGTTTCCATTGGGTTCCAATGCTCCATGAAAATGCTCCAAATTGCGATTTGATGTGTACATGCCTATATTTATATTATTATTATGGTGGCAGGTCGGTTAACTGTAACAGATCATGCAATGTACTGTGTAATGGGGTCCTCTAATTCCTTTTATTTATCAACAATCTACCAAGTTTCAATCTAATTTAATAACAACTTTTTGAATTTTCTTTCAAAAATGTTCATTTTTTCTTAAAATAGAATAAATATCATAAGGGCTTACACATATATGATGCTTTGTATGTGTCATGAAATTTAGAGATATGTATCCCCTGTTCAGCTTTAGTCCCTTCACAACTTCTTGTTCATTATAAATATTTATCTATCCTATCATTATACAATAAATACTGCAAGAGAATAAGTAAAGAAAACATTTGATCATAATCATCCAACATTAACAATAAATTAAATTATAGGTTACTTAATTTTTTATAAGACGTTCTATCCCAAATCCCTACATAGCCTTCGCTATCTGTTTGTAGTATGAAGATACCGAAGGCATTTGATCTTGAATTTGACTTTGTCATTGGATGTTATCTGTTGTCTTTAACTTGAAGGACAATTTTCAATCTGCAGTGAAGAATTAACAACTCATCGGATTCTAATATCTTTAGTTATAAAAGAATTTACATAAGGACATAGCATAGATAAGCTATTAATGCCAAATTACTCACAAGTTAAAGACCAAAACATGAAACTTAGGTATAAACTCATCAATAAATGAATAAAAATGAGTCTTTGTGTTAGTGGTAATTAAAGGGAGATGAAATAAAAACCGGGAAAAGCTTATATGAAATCAAAAAACCAAGGCAGTGGGCTTAAGAAAGATTCAAAGGCATGTATGCATTTTTATTTCCTTTTCATATTATCACCTATGAACAAAAGTCTACAATGATTAATATCTTTAAAACCATTGTATTTTGATATTAATTCCAAAAAAAATCATAGTTTTTGGGAAAATATGAAAAAGATTTGTATAGAATTAGACAAAAACTATCACGTAATGCCTATTTTATGCTTACATTTGACAATTTGTATTCATGTACACTAGCTATCTTGTTGTGTTATTGAATAATGTAAAAAAACATGATGGTTGAAACTTTAAAAAGTTAATTTGCCAAAACGCCAAAAATTTGAGCAAAAAAAGGAGTCTATGAGTATACAATAATATGTCTACAATGATTATTGAAACATCGATTTTACTACTTGTAACTTGATGGCTTGGTTGAGTCTTAGGCTTTACATATCATCTGTTTATCCCTCTTGATCCTAGGAATACCTGAATTCCACTCAAATATTGCATCGCCACTTATACCTGTATCAATATTCAAGATTTTAAAACAAATTAGTAACGAATCAATAAATGACAAATACATTTTTTACCAATTTGACTGAGAGAGAAGAAATCAGAGGATTCGAACCATCCTGGAAACTTGTTTCACCTTATTAACACTATTTACTCTTTCAATCAAGGCCATGCAGCCTGTACGCTTAATGTATAGTTGAGTACGCCTCGCGTACTCATTGGATTTGGGCTTTGCGTTGTTTGGGCTACTTTCATGGACTTTGTGTCTTGGGCCTTAGTGGGCCATCTGGAATCGAACCTTTGGGCAAGGGAAGCATTATTGGGCATTAGGCTAAGGCCCATGTGAAGGGATTGGGCCCATTTAGAAATTAAGCCATATGTTGGGCCTTGTTGGATTGTTTATCTCTTTTGGGCCATTGGATTGTGTTTTAGGGTTCCATTCTTGGACCACGTTATGTTAGGGGTAAAATAGTATTTTTACCCCGAGTAGGGAATCTTGGTTAATGATGTAGATCCCAATGTTAATTAGCTTTTATTTGGTAATTGATAGCTCGGGGAGGTGTAGGACCAGCAGCCAGGGATCATTCATTTCATTCAGCTTTTCAAGGTGAGTTTCCTCACTGGGTTTAGCGGGTCAAAGGGACTAATGTCGGCCCATCCTTATGCTATGTTAGTATGCTAGCTGTCTTCGTGAATCTTGCATGTGTATGCGTTTATATGCTTGTGGGGCTAGGGTCCGATGCCGGGCGGCGCCCGATGACTGTTTGTATGCTATGTATCTATGTGATTATTGCATGTGTATGTGATTATTTGATATATGTTACATGTATGCTGGGCGGGGCCCAATCCATTACCGAGCGGAGCTCGATGTCGGGCGAGGCCCGATGCCGGACGGGGTCCGATGTCGAGCGGGGCCCGATGACAGGGTGGGGCTCATTATATGTTATTGTATGTATGGTATGTAGTAGTTTGGGGAACTCACTAAGCTTTATGCTTACGGTTTTTGGTTTATGTTTCAGGTACTTCCAGTTCCAAGGGGAAGAGCTCGAGTTGACTGCATCGCACACACCATTAGGATTTTACATTTGATATTCACTCTGATTTTGATAACATTTGATACATTGATTTTGTTGAGATGTATGGTTTATATTTGAAAATACTACTTTATCTATTATAAAACCGAAATTTTTGGGATCATATTTTTGGATGTTACAAGTTGGTATCAAACCCTTGGTTTGAGGGATTCGGGCACACTCCCGGGTGTGTTTGAACTCAAACTAACGACTTGGTAGAAATTTTCAAAAGAAAAACATTTTATAAAAAGGATTTCTAAAAGAGAAAAAGGGTGTGGTTCATGAAATCAGCCGAGCTCAAGTAAGTTTTCCCAAAATACCAATAAATGTTTATGATAAGTTTTGAATTGTGAATCTGTGAATCGCATGCTAGATTAGGGCTAAGGATATAGGAGAGATTCCTTTGTATGCCTTCTATATGAGCTTATAGATTTGCATGCTAGTACTGATCAGTCAGTAATAGGATGGTCTGATTAGGTTATGCTTGGTTCTAATTACTTGATGCTCGAATGTTGTTTGCTTTGTACTTTGAGGAGTTCTAGCTAGCTTCAGCTAACTAGTAAACGAATATGCTAAGTTACATATTATGGGAACTAAATAATTTTAGAGGGTTAGGTTTTAACTCTATTGCGCAGCTCTTGTTTGAGTCCAACCGTTATAGTGTGAGACCTCTCATTCGAAGAATTATCTAGTTTTTGTAATCTGTAATTGTATTCGTGAACTAGTTAGAGGAAGTTAGTGGGAGTTCCTTTTGCAGCTGATGGAAGAGAGTGGTTGGGAGTTTTCCCTAGGAAGACCTAGGATGAAATTTAGTGATGGGAGCCTTATATGTGAGGGAATTGTTGGATATAGAGTAACATGGCTGAGTTAAGGCGCTTCTTGAGGAATGTACGGATAGATGTGGAAGGTAGTATAGGCCCGTACTACTGGAAGCAGAGGATTCGTACTCGATTCAAGGAGGGTTGCAATGAAGCCAGGGAGCTTGTTGAGTTGTGATTTCCCCGATGTGTATATTTGATGCGTATTCTGATGGTTTATATGGTCTATTTTCAGTATGGTGGTATTGTGAGGCAGGACAGTGGGCAGTTCCGGTGCTGGGGAGGGTTCAGGCTCAGCATCTGAAACTGGGCAGCTTGATGACCATACGAGGGGGTTCATCTCGTCTGAGATTACGAGCAGTATCCTTGAGCATACTCCTGTGATCTTTAGCACGGTCAAGGAGGGTATTCTGTAGATTCTTGATGAGAGATTGAGCGCCTTTCGCGCTTATATTGTGGCTTTGGTCAGGATGCACTCTCTAACTTTCAAGGAGTTTCGGGCATGTGGAGCGCCAGATTATCATGGGGCGAGGGACCCCATTACGAGCATCAGGTGGTTAGCAGATGTTGCTAACACCTTCCGTACCAGCCGATGTCCCGAGGGGGACAAGGTCAGACTAGCTTCGAGCCTCTTGAAGGATAGGGCATGTGATTGGTGGGAGGATGTGGGGCATGCTATGGGAGATGGTGTTTCCATTGATTCGATGACCTGGAGTAATTTCTCGACCAAGTTCCGAGCGAAGTTTGCACCGATGATTGAGGTGCAGCAGCTGGCGTGAGAATTCCAGGATCTCTGTCAGACTACTTAGATGGTGGTTGAGATCACCGCTATGTTCAGGGAGAGGGAACTTCTGGTTCCGCAATATGTGGCGGATGAGGAGATGAAGAAGGTCGGATACCATGAGATGTTGAGGAGTGATATTCGGCAGTTTGTTAGCCGATCCAGTTGCAAGACGTCGGAAGACATGATAGTGAGGGCTAGGGAGAGGGAGATTGATTTAGAGATGTAGAAGAAGAGGAAGCCAGATTCTGTGACAAGTGTTGAGGGTTCGGGCAAGAGGCCCAAGGTATCTGATTCTAGATCGAGAGGCCAGCATGGCCATAGCCGCTGTGGCAATTGCGGCAAGGTGAACGAGGGGACGTGCAGAGTGGGTGGTTCTGGTTGCTTCAAGTGCGGCTGGACTGGTCATATCAGCAGGGATTGTACTACTGCCACCCCCACCACTCAGGTATCCGATCTGATTTGCTTTTAGTGCAATCAGAAGGGCCACAAGAAGGCCCATTATCTGAGTTTGGCTGCAGCAGGACCGGTGTCAGCACCCGCCCCTGCGACTTTGAGGATTACTGATGGCTGTCAGGGCCGGGTAGATGCGCCAACGGCGAAGAGTAGGGCTTTCCAGCTGACGACGGAAGAGGCGTGTGCAGATCCCGATGTCGTGACAGGTATGTATCTTCTCCTTATCTCTTTATTAATATTGAAATTTTGCTTATGTTTATGTGTTTTATTGTAGGATCGTTCCTTGTGAACGGTATCTCTGCATTGGTATTATTTGATTCGGGGGCTACCCGATCTTTTGTGTCGCTTGCGCTTAGCAAGAGATTTGCTGGAGCTCTGGGGGAATTGGATCGTCCTCTTGATATGGAGATTGCTGATGATAGGACGGTCAGGGTTGAGAGAGTTCACCAGGATTGTACCCTCCAGTTGTTCGGTGAGAGGTATCCGGTTGATCTGGTTCCCATTCATCTGCGTGGGAACAAGGTCATCATGGGCATGGATTGGTTGAGCCCTAATGGGGCAGCGATCGACTATGAGCAGCAGTTAGTTTGGGTTCGGACCCCAAGTGGGGGAGAGTTGGTGATTCAGGGTGAGAGACTGCAGCGTGGGCCGATTATGTGTTCAGCAGCGAGGGCCAGATGCTATCTTCATCAGGGTTGATTGGGTTTTGTCACTTATGTCATGGATACTCGGGATAAGGGTAAGGAGACCGTGGGCGATGTGCCGATTGTGCGAGAGTATCCGGATGTGTTCCCGGAGGATTTGCATGGAATACCTCCGGAGAGGCAGGTGGAGTTCAGAATTGATTTGATTTCGGGTGCTGCTCCGATAGCCAAAGCACCGTATCGGTTGGCTCCTCCCGAGATGCAGGAGTTGTCTACACAGCTGCAGGAGCTGTTAGACAAGGGATTTATAAGGCCGATCAGTTCGCCTTGGGGAGCCCCTATTCTATTTGTGAAAAAGGACGGGTCCCATCGGATGTGTATCGGCTACCGGGAGTTGAATAAGGTAATGGTGAAGAACCGTTATCCCCTCCCGAGGATTGATGATCTTTTCGACCAGCTTCAGGGTACATCTTGGTTCTCCAAGATTGATCTGCGATCGAGTTATCATCAGATGCGGGTCCGGGATGAAGATATGCAGAAGACAGCTTTCCAAACTCGATATGGTCATTATGAGTTCGTGGTGATGCCATTTGGGCTCACCAATGCTCCTGCCACGTTCATGGATCTCATCAACCACGTGTGCAGACCGATGTTGGATCGGTCTGTGATAGTCTTTATTGATGATATATTGGTTTATTTCAAGACCCAGGAGCATTTGAGAGAGGTGCTGGAGATTTTGAGGAGGGAGAGACTCTTCGCAAAATTCTCCAAGTGCGAGTTCTGGTTGTGCGAGGTGCAATTTCTGGGGCACCTTGTCAACCAGAAGGGTATTCTGGTCGATCCGGCCAAGGTTGAGGCCGTGATGCAGTGGGAGGTTCTGAGGTCTCCATCTGAGATCCTGAGTTTTCTTGGTTTGGCTAGTTATTATCGGAGATTCATTCACGATTTCTCCAAGATCGTTGTTCCCTTGACCCGACTAACCAAGAAGTCGGTGACCTTTTGATGGGGGTCTGAGCAGCAGACAGCTTTTGAGACTCTTAGGCAGCGGTTGTGTGAGGTGTCGATTATGACCCTGCCGGATGATGTTGATGACTTTGTGGTTTGTTGTGATGCATCGATCACAGGTATGGGGGCAATGTTGATGCAGCGGGGTCGCGTGATCGCTTACGTTTCGAGGCAACTGAAGCCACATGAGGCGAATTATCTGACGCATGATTTGGAGCTAAGGGCTGTGATTTTTCCCTCAAGATTTGGCGGCATTACCTCTGTGGGTTCCGGTGTACCATTTCCATTGATCACAAGAGCATGAGGTACTCGATGGGTCAGCCGAATCTGAATATGAGGCAGTGTCGATGGTTGGATGTGGTGAAGGATTATGATTGTGAGATCCTGTACCACCCGGGGAAGGCCAATATGGTGTCTGATGCTCTCATCCGCAAGGCGGTCGCGGCTCCGATCAGAGATCTATGCTTCATGATGACCGTGATTACTCCGGTGTTGGAGCGGATTCGTGAGTCACATGTTGAGGCTATGAAAGAAGATCACCGGAA
The DNA here is from genome assembly GCF_052849685.1 of Lactuca virosa. NCBI lineage: Eukaryota > Viridiplantae > Streptophyta > Magnoliopsida > Asterales > Asteraceae > Lactuca > Lactuca virosa. The sequence goes on along the minus strand of NC_136426.1, from coordinate 167,241,542 downwards.
GAGCGAGCGGGTTATGGGTCAGGTGGCTTCCTTCGATTATGATAGCCATAGATTGTTGACTCTGCATCGGAGAGTCTGGGTTCCTTATTGGGGTAGTGTACGCTAGGTTCTGATGGAGGAGGCCCACAAGTTGAGGTTCTCCATCCATCCCGAGGCGACGAAGATGTATAGGGATCTTCGTCCTGATTATTGGTGGTCGTGCATGAAGCGAGATGTAGCTTGGTATGTGGAGTGGTGATTGACCTGCAGGAAGGTCAAGGCCGAACATCAGCGAACTCACAGCAAGATGCAGTCGTTGGAGATTCCCGTATGGAAATGGGAAGACATCACTATGGATTTTATCATGAAGCTTCCCAGGACGGCGCGCGGGGTGGATTATATCTGGGTCATCGTGGATCGATTGACCAAGAGCATGCATTTCATCCCGATCCAGGAGAGTATCTCTGTAGAGAAGTTAGCCGAGATTTATGTTTGGGAGGTGGTGGCACATCATGGGGTGCCAGTATTAGTGGTTCCACACCGGGATGTTCGCTTTACTTCCAGATTTTGGAAGCGGTTTCATGACGAGATGGGCGCTTGTCTCCATTTTAGTACGACATTTCATCCACAGACCGATGGTCAGAGTGAGCAGACTATTCAGACTCTTGAGGACATGCCGCGAGCGTGCGTGTTGGATTTCGGTGGGAGTTGGGATACGTATCTTCCGTTGGCAGAATCTTCGTATAACAACAGTTATCACGCAACATTGATCGACCTCCTTTTGAGATGCTCTACGGGAGGAAGTGCAAGACCCCAATTTGTTGGGGTGAGGTCGGTCAGCGAGTTATGGGGAGTAATGAGGTGGTGATCAAGACCACTGAGCTGATACAGCAGGCTTCAGGCAGCTCAGAGTCGGCAGAAGAGCTACGCCGCCAGGCGCCGGTCAGATTTGGAGTTCCAAGTGGGAGATATGGTTCTCCTAAAGGTGTCGCATTGGAAAGGTGTCATCCAGTTCAGGAAGCGGGGCAAGTTGGGCCCCAGGTATATTGGTCCCTTCAGGGTTTTGGCTCGGGTGGGCTTTGGTTGTTTATCGTCTAGATCTTCCAGCCGAGCTCAGCGAGATTCATAGTACATTTCATGTCTCTCAGCTGCGGAAGTGTTTAGTGGATGATTCTGCAATTGTACCATTAGAGGATATTCAGGTGGATGACCGTCTGAATTACATTGAGAAACCGGTGGAAATTTTAGATCGGAAGAGGAAACCTTGAGGAACAAGGTTGTGGAGCTGGTAAAGGTGTAATGGCTGCACCGCAAGGGGTCTGAGTGGATGTGGGAGCCTGAGGAAGAGATGAGGGAGCATTATCCCGAGTTGTTCGAGACGGCGGATTTCGAGGACGAAGTCTGATCCAAGTGGGGGAAAATTGTAACGCTCGATACCCAAGGTATTTATTTTAAATTGTTGGTTGCTTAAATATTTCGTTTGGGCTTTATATTTCATTTTGGGCTTAGGGGGGTGTCGTACATGGGGCGTACCATCCTACATACGTTGTGCGTACTAATGGAGGTTGGACGCAGGTGCTATGCACGTACGCGCACTGTCACACCCCCAAACCAGATGGCGGAAACGTCCGGGGGTGGAGGACTTCATTTGTAGTATCACAACACATGCATTATAGTAATCAGAGTACATACAACCACTGTATTTAAAAAGTAAAATATTTACATGTGTTTCAACATTGTATACTGAAACTAATTAGTTGTACAAAAAGAAGAAGACAAGACATAAATAGCTCCATCTTCTCAAAAGCTCGGGATGTACCTGTCTACTGGTTCCCTGAGAATACAAGTAATTTGAAAAGAGAGTATCAACATAAAGTTGAGTAAGTGCATAAGTATTTATGTTTTAAAAGAATGTCTTCTGTTTATTGAATATGTAAACTGTTTCCAGAAAATCCTATATTTTCTGTTGTATATGAAAAGTAGTTTTAGTTGCATAAAACTGTTCTATTTGTAAACCAATGTTTTGTATTTGTAATCCTTTTGTAATCTTGTATCTGAGAGTATGTCTAGTTTCACCAACTGTTATTGTAAACTGTAATGTATTACTGTAAACTGTATCTTGTAAACTAGTACTTTAAAAAAATACATAAGTTTAGTTAATTATACACTAACGTATTGTTAATATCTTTTAATGAGTTATTATAACCATACTGACTAGATGGCCTGACCCAACGCTATGAGTGCGCTGAAAACATGTTGATAACAATTTGTCACTCACAGGCGTGTATGCCTGACTGTAGCTAGCAGTGCGAGTGCGGGGTTGTCAATCCCAATATAGATCTATACACACATTGTTTCGATCCCCGGTTGGAGATTCTGATTATAATGTCAGGACTTTAACTATGTTGTTTAAAATGAATTAAACAACCTGAAATATTTGACTCATAAAAGCATATAAACGTTACATGTATATTAGTTATGAAAACCCAATCATTCTGAAATAAATGATTGATAGTATGTTCTTGAATTAGTATTCTTAACATGTATCTGAAAGATGTATATCCTTGATTAGTTTTGAATCAAACATTTGTTCTTGTAAAACAATGTACTCTAGTATACTTGAATTATGAATTAATGTTTCTGTGATTCATAAATTATACTTATTATAATTTATATGTACTTTCAGAATTGATACCGAGTATTCATGAATGCAACCCCTTGCTCAACTTGTTACAAAGGGTAATTGAAACTAAATGAACAAACTTTTATACTTGTATACATATACAAATATATATAAGTAAAATTTAAATGACACTCGGACAAATAACTGATACTTGTAATCCCACATCCAAACAAGGAAAAGGAACCAAAGTGGGTTATCAGTCCTAAATCTTTTAAATCTTATTTATACAAATATATGTATACTAGTATGATTTTTAGGGAAAAATATAAGTTTATAAAATATTTAAAAGAAGTTTGATATTTTGAAATTCATTTTGATGACTTGATGTCATTTTGAAACATCATTGAAAACCATTTGATTTAATGATAATTGAAATCCATTTTGATAAGATATTTGAAATCACTTGTCTGTAACACAAAAACTTTGTGTTAGACTTGTATTCCCCCCCCCCCCTTAAAACAGTAAAAACTATAAAAATGTGGGGGTATGAACTCACCTGTTGTAAGTTATTCAAATGTAAGGTCGGTGTAGGATGCTAAGTGTCAAGTGAAGTCTTGAACACAACGGATCCTATTAAACATATAATGATACATATATGGATATAATTTGTGTATATAACAATTAATTATGATAGGAAACCACTTTAGGGACTAGAAAACACTTGAATTTAAGTGTTACAATCACATGTGATTGCTCTATAGGTGTTTACGGCCACACAAGGTGTTCATGGCCATGGAGTTTACGGCCTAAGATGTTCTTCATAGGAGTTTACGGCCAAGGGAGATGCTCATGGCTGTAAACTCTCATTGTTCTTGGAATCGATTGTTTTCAAGGTTGTAAGTTATGAATTTCTATAGAATAACTAGTATTAGGATGTATACTTACGTTTTGAAGCTTGAATGAGGTGTTCACGGCCTAAAGAACTAGTATGTGTTCTTGGTGTTCTTGAAGATCTAAGCAAAAGAGATGATTTCATGGATGAAATCATAGAGTTTCACTAGATTAAACAAGGTATCAACTAATTAAAATAGGAGAAACACCTACTTATTTGAAGATTAAGGTGTAAATACTGATGATAGTTGAGAGAAAACCGAGTTTCTTGGGTTGAATATGTGAGAAATAGTGAGAAAATGAAGGAAATCTATATATATGTGCGAGGGTTTACGGCCGAGGAGTTTGCGGTCCGAAGTCGGTTAGCAGTTTACGGTCGAAGCCTCGTTTACGGCCTGCGAGGAGTTTACGGTCGTAAGCTCTTTGCGGCTCGAAGTGTAAACGGTCCGAGACAAGAATAAGATGCGGAGTTCTCGATTTTTAGCCTTTTCCTTCTAAATTCAACTATGGATATTATAAAGATTTTAGCAAATAAAGGTTATTATCATAACCTTAAATAAAAATCCAAATAATAAAAAGAACTTTAGTTGACTTTAGTTTGACTTCGGTTGACTTGAGTTGACTTTACAAATAGGATAATAATGGAATGTTACACGCACGTACAAATGAGTACGTGCATCGTACGTTTCCAAACCCAAAACCCTATATTTTAGGGTTTGAGCACTATTTAAAGAACATTATGCCTTAAGGACCTCTTTTATCAGCATCCCTCTTGTCCCTTATCAGCCTTCACGAAACCCTAACCCCATTGTTGTGTGTTCTTGAGCTTGGAAGGTCCCTTGAGTGCATTTTTGGTGTTTTTGTTCCATTTCCAAGGAAGAGAAGGTTGGAGCAAGGTGGTGGATCAAGGAGAAGTTTATAGATTCGAGTTGTTTTCTTCATTTCAAGCTTGTGCAAGGTATAAAGTCCTGAACTTGATACTTCATAGCCACCAAGTTGTCATCTTTGAGGCTTTAGACCATCCATGCAGGAGTATTGGTCATTTTTATGGAAGTTTATTGTCATATTTTGAGTTTGGGTTCATTTGGAGGAATGCAAGCCACCAAGTTGTCGACTTTATGGTTTAAGACACTTCATATGACTCAGATATATGATTGGAAACCTAGGTCTTAAGGATTTAAGTGGTTTATGGGAATATGTACGCTGGGCGTACAAGCTCATACGCGCAACGTACAAGCCATGCAGCCTGTACGCTTAGTGTACAGTTGAGTACGCCCCGCGTACTCATTGGATTTGGGCTTTGCGTCGTTTGGGCTTCGGTTTGGGCCACTTTCATGGACTTTGTGTCTTGGGCCTTAGTGGGCCATCTGGAATCGAACATTTAGGCTAGGGAAGCATTATTGGGCCTTAGGCTAAGGCCCATGTGAAGGGATTGAGCCCAATTGGAAATTGGGTCATATGTTGGGCCCTGTTGGATTGTTTATCTCTTTTGGGCCATTGGATTGTGATTTAGGGTTTCATTCTTGGACCAAGTTATGTTAGGGTAAAATAGTCTTTTTACCCCGAGTAGGGATTTTTGGTTAATGATGTAGATCCCAATGTTAATTAGCTTTTATTTGGTAATTGATAGCTCGGTGAGCTGTAGGAACAACATCCAGGGATCATTCGTTTCATTAAGCTTTTCGAGGTCAGTTTCCTCACTATGTTTAGTGGGTCGAAGGCACCAATGCCGACCCATGCTTATGCTATTTTAGTATGCTAGCTGTCTTCGTGACTTTTGCATGTGTATGCGTTTATATGCTTGTCGGGCGGGGCCCGATAACTATTTGTATGCTATGTATCTATGTGATTATTGCATGTGTATATGATTATTTAATATTTGTTACATGTATGCTGGGCGGGGCCCGATCCATTACCGAGCAAGGCTCGATGTCGGGCGAGGCCCATTATATGTTATTATATGTATGGTATGTGGTAGTTTGGGGAACTCAATAAGCTTTGTGCTTACGGTTTTTGGTTTATGTTTCAGGTACTTTCGATTCCAAGGGGAAGAACTCAAGTTGACTGCATTGCACACACCACTGGGATTCCGCATTTGATATTCACTCTGATTTTGATAACTTTTGATTCATTGATTTTGTTGAGATGTATGGTTGATATTTGAAAATACTACTTTATCTATTATAAAAACGAAATTTTTTGGGACCATATTTCTGGATGTTACAATCAAAATTATTAATTAATTATTTTAAATAATTTGTTAATTAAAAGATATTTTTAGTTATATAAAATTATAATTATCGATTCAAATAAATAAGTGAAATTATATCACTTTATAATTTGTATTAGTTTTATTTTATTTTTTATTCTACTGTTATTAATTTAATGTAATTAGAATGAACAATTTAAAATTTGAAATTTGAAATGGAGAATCAATATGTTGAAAATTGGCATGACATTAATTAGGAGGCCTAATAGGGTGACACATGACAAAAGAACTATTATTTTATTAGTATAGGGAGATTTAGATATGAATTCAGGAGGCCACCCATTAGCTTAGCAAACAACCAAAGCAATAGAGTTGTTGATAATAATGAAATAACGATGGCCACCCTGTCCGGAATTTTGATCCGAAAGTTATGGTCCGGAAAAAAGTTCAATCCCCAAACTTATTTTTTTGGCTTTATAGGGGCACAATGTAAGTTTTTTTGGTCTAAATGGTCACTGTCGCATGGTGAACCAGATATTACAGGTTTACAAGGACTAAAAGATCAGGTTGTATCCTAGTTTAAGGACCCATAAAGCCCAACAAAAGCTTTAGTGACTGAATCGACCAACCCTAGAAACTTTGTAGGCATTTGTGTCATTTTCCCTATTCCATCCCTCTTTAGTAGCTTACATATCTAGACATATACATACAAAATCAACAACTTTTCAAACAAAAAAAAATCCAAAATTTAAAAACAAACAAAGTCGTGTGAAAGAGTATTCTTAGCAGAGCCCACATCGAAATAGAGGAATGGAGAGCTAAGAAGACACATTAACATCATCAACAATATTGATTGTAAATTAAGTAGATGCATATGATTTGTAAATGTGGTTCCTAAATTATAGAAGTAAGCTCATAAATTATGTGAAATGTAAATGGGGTTCTTAAATCAAACAAAATCTATCAAAATTATTCTAAAATCAAAGAGTAATGAAAATGGGGGTTGGAATCGAGACCTGTTGAAGCGTCAATCATCTATGGCCTCCCAAACCTTCTTAATTTGGCATAAAGCCCATCATAGGTTGACTTTTCTGAAATCGTAAAAAGTAATTTACTAAGCAACCAAAACAAAGTGATGAGAAAATACAGATAAAGCGATGAGAAATTAGGGGAATTAAACCTTAATCGAAGTGCTTCTTATGATGGAGGTGGCGACATGTTCCGAACAGTTAACCACCTTTGCCTCCAGCCTCACCACCTTCCCTATCGATTGGATTATGTGATGTCATCATTTTTGTTAAGAATCCAATTTAGAAGAAATAGAGATAAGAGAAATATGGTGGGAAGCATAGGTGGACGAAAAAGAGTGAAATATATGGCAAAACCAGTCGAGATCAGCTCCAACCCATTTAATCAATGTAAACCCGGAAACCACCTAAAAACAGTTGTTATTATTCATAAATTGCACATCTAGTAATATATTTATATAATAGGTATAGAACTATTTCCTAAACTGTTGGTGCAATGTTCTAGAAAGTTACTAATAGAGTGTCAAGTAAGGAGATAAAAATAACAAAGACCAATCTAGACGTGGGTTTTAAGTCGTATTCTTAATCCAAATTAGTGGGATGGTCTACACGTTGTGACGCGTTTATTACTTATCCACACTATTTCTATATGGACCTCTTGTATAAGGCATATTTTTTTGTAATTTATGTGAGACATGGGGACGGATGTGACATCGTATCAAACTGTCAAGTTTTGGATCATAAATCTGGAGAGAGTTTCATTAGCCAGTCTCAGCTTGATTCCGAGATGTCATCGGATAACAAAGTCGTTAGAACCTCCATAGGGATTATGCCAAGGAGTAGTCTCCAACGATCAATTTAGATCGGTATGTGAGATTAGATGGTTTCTCCTTAGTAGAGATAACCATCTTGTTAAGGAGGTTTTGTGTGTATGTAATGGGGGTTGATCTTGGAATTAAAGAGAAAGACAGATATATCTCTCTTATGGAGGAAGAAGTGTTCTATTTATAGGTCTAGGTTAAGGGACAATTAGGGCAGGCCTTAGGCCAGCCTAGTTTAGGCCTATATATCTTACAACAGTATTGGACAGTCATGTTGGCCAGTAATGCTGCCAGGCGATGTCATATGGTCATTATATGTTTCCTAGTAGTGTTACGAGGTAGTGTTACCAGCCAACAAGCTGTCATCATATGTAGGTCATGCCAATTGGCCTAACATCATCAAGTCCTCAGTCCAATGTTATTGGGTTGCCACCAATTATGTTGGATTAGATACATACATATAAATGGTGCATTATCAAGTCCCTCCAGTCTGATGTGATTGGTTTCTTCCAATCGCATCTGACTAGATATAACATACATGTATCAAAGTCTAAAAAGAAGTGATTCTAACCTTGCATATGGAAGTCGTAGTATTATATAACAAATGTCATGGTAGACTTTGGTTTATGTAGGTTGGGGTTGGATTGATAGTTCCTTCGTGTGTTGTAGGGAAACATAATTGTTGCCATGTTTTGTGTAGTAAGGATTTTATGATAATGGTTCAGCAAGACTGGTGTCCAAATAATATGTAGTAATACTATTTTCTGGATAATATGTAGTGGTTTATCTTTCACATTCAGGCTTTAACGGAAAAATACTTTGTCCATAATTTTTATGTTCAAGATCTAAGAATTTTATGCAAAAACTCTTAGCAAGGAAGTTGTTGCTATGCAATGTAAGGGATTCCATTAGGGGGGGGGGGGGTCGTCACTATGCAAGATAAGGATTTTGTAGGGGAGATTGTCGGCTAAGCAAGATAACGGATCTCGTAGGGGAGATCACCATTATGCAAGATAAGGAATTCACATAGGAGATCATCATTATGAACGTCAGGGGATTATGTAGAGGAGATCTTCATTATGAAAGATAGGGGATTCCCTATAGGAGATAGTCGTTATGTGATATAGGGGATTCCCAAGAGACATCTTCGTTGATGTGATATACGATATGTTACTTTTACGCTGAAGCGATTAGAAGTTCTTAGTGCTTGTTCATAGGAAAACATTTGTGTAAGTATATTACAGTAATTTCAATGTTGAGGAATTTTCTCCTTGAGTTTTCTATTTATGTGAAATTTAAGCACTTGTCTGTACTACCTTATGTTGATCAACCTACGTCTTAGATTGTAACTCAACTAAATAACTAATTAGTATTAACTAGTTTAGGCATGTTAAAATAATATCAATAACAGTAAAAAGGTATGACCATGTTTCTAAAGATGGAGAAGAATGTGAACTGAGTGAACCGTAGTCGAATCAATTTCGAGATAATGGGAATTGAGTTGCTTGTTATTGATACGATCATTGGTAGATAGTTGAACAACACGTTCAGAGTTTACCCCCTCCGTTTTATATAGAAATAGGTGGCAGGGGTTATAAGGGGTAGGTGCTTCTTTTGGTGGCAGATATTAGTATGTTTAAGGAAGTCAAGTTTTGTGATATCACCAAACTTGAATTATTTTACCCCTATTGGCTTTTGTTTTCACGTTTATGCATCGTTCGTTTGTACATATCAATGTAAACCATACTAGTAAGTATTTGGTAAGTTGTAGTGATGTATGCGTTATGAGCAAAGACATCCACATATGGAAGGTGTATGCACATTTGATAATTGTTTTCAAGAAAACCTAGTTTCAGACTAAACTTCGACATCCCATTCCGGACACCTCTACAACTGAAAATGTCTTCCAATAGCAGTGAAGAAATGCAGTTTTTATTTGTAAGTTTCAAATTTGTTTTTAATTAAATGCATTTATTTTTTATTATACGTTAAAAATATTTAGTTTACGTAAGTATAGGGTTTTCTGTGAACTTTAATCTTGTTAAGGAAATTATAGGATTACATAGACTTATACATCTATACTATATGATACATCGTAATCAAAAACCTTATTTTTGCTAGTCCGGAATCCGAAAATCAAGTCTGGGATATGAAAATATTGCCCGGAATACAATGAACTGGGTCCAAAATTTTGGTCCGGAAGTTATGGTTCGGAATACCATACCCGATTTTGGATTCCGGAACATACATACAAAAATCCTAATTCCGAAAATCCTAATTCCTGAATACAATAAAAATCCTAATTCTGGAATACAATCAAAAACCCTAATTCCACTCCCAGAACATACATACAAAAATCCCTAACTAATAATTCTTTTGATTGTATGGGTTGTATCACCTCCGCTTTGGCCCTCATGCGTCAATGAGTTAATATCCCTTTTACTGTGTGCCATTTTTGTCCCACTAGTATCGACTCCACTGACCACCTACTTGTGGATTGTCCTTACATTTGCGAGGTTATGACCTGGATCTTCAAATGGTGTGATATGGCCCTCTTAAAGTGTCACAGTTTCATCTCGGTTAAAGCCATCATTGATTTTGCAACTAATTGGGGAAGACGCCCAAAAAGAGAAAATTTTGTATTGCTATTATTTATAGTGCCTTATGGTGCGTGTGGAAGACGAGAAACAACAATGTTTTCAACAAAAGTTTCTCCTCTCCAACTAAAATGGCGGATTGCATCATCACTATGATGTTTAATTGGGCCAATTTTAGAGGTAGTTTTGGTGCTTATAAATGTCTTAATTAATTTTGTTGTCCTTTTAATCGTTATGCAAGTTATTTTGTTGTTCCCTATTTGCCCTGCCTTCCTTCTCTTAGTGAGGGACACATTTTTCAAAGCTCCTACAATCTTGTTAAACTGTTTAAAATTTTGAAATTATCAAACCATTAAGACAAAATAATCATATTTCTACTATTTGTTTTAAAATTATACGAGTATATATTACCTTCGTCTCCATCTCCCATTGTTCGTCAGTCAAATTAAATTTATTTGTTACAGGTGTTAGAAAATATAATGTCTGATCACCACAAATAAAGGCTCAGTTACCAATTACTATGTGACAGATATATATATTTAATGATTTAAGATGCGGAAATATAAGAGATGCGGAATAAATAAATATAAGAAAGCTATAAATAAATAAATACGAGAAAGCTATAAATAAATAAATGACTGTATTTAAATGACGTAAAGCTGTAATAAAATATATAAATATATAAATATATTTCAAGTAGGTTCGTCAATTGACTGAACTTGGTTTAGAACCGGACTCGTGGAGCGACTTGGTCTATCAAGTAGGTTCGTCAATAAATTGACTGAACTGGCTTTGGGTTGGACTGGATCTTAATAGACTGTGTCTCTATTTGTTCATAGTTCAATCCGGTATTTGATAAGTAACACAAAGTTCATTAAAAGCTCGGTTTTATGTAAAACAAGTTGTTTACAAAAGGGTACAAAATACAAAAGTTTATGTATTTGTATTTGAGGTATTTTTGATGAGGTTGAAGTGGGTATTTGGAGGGTGTTTGAAGGTGGAATAAGGTTGTATTTTTGGTGGTGTAAGGTAACAAAGATGGTGAAGTTGAAAGAGCTTTGGGTGGTGATGAATGTAGATTTTCGGAGTAAATCTCTCTGGATAGCCAATTCTCTCTCGCGTCTCTCTGGGGTTTCCGGTGGTCAAAAAAATCGAGGAAAATTCCTGGATGTAGGTAAGGTCCTGAATAATTTGCGGTCAAAATCTCTCCAGGGTTATCTTCTTGAGTTATCCTCGGTGAATTTTTTCTTAACTTCGAAATTCTGATGTCGAAAAAACAGCAAGGTGGAGATTTTGTGGTGGTTTAAAGGATGTTTGGAGGAGGTTTAAGGAGGGTATTTGGAGGATGTTTGGAGGGTATTTGTAGGTTGTTTGGAGGTGTTCTTGGTGTTCTTGGTGTTCTTGATGTTCTTGGTGTTCTTGGTGTTCTTGGTGTTCTTGGTGTTCTTGATGTTCTTGGTGTTCTTGGTGTTCTTGGTTGAGAGGTTTTGGTGTATGGAGAGGTTTTTCAAAGTTTTATAAGAGGTTATGAATGAAAGAGCACACAACTCTCTTATATACTAACTTACATATACATACACTTTACATACATACATACAAGTATACATACATGAAACAAATATCTTCTTCACTTGAGTATTTTTAAAGTAATGGCTAGTGTGTGCAAGTGGTATGCTTCTTTCTTTGACTTTTCAACACAATATATATATATATATATATATATATATATATATATATATATATATATATATATATATATATATATATATATATATCGTTGAAACTGTTTAGTCGCACAACTAATTTTATCGTCTATGCGTTTTTGTCATTCGCGTGTTTTCATATTTTCCGTTTGATGACGAATTTATGCAACCTGAAATAACTGATAATATTTGTTAGATAATATAAAAAAAACAATTCGTCTTATTTCAGTGATGGTCACATACAAAAACATTTTTCAACAATTTCCCCCTATGTGATCATTGCTGGAATAAGGACAGTTATGATTTAATCATATTGACAGTTTTGAACTTTTGAAGATTCGAGATAAAAGATTTGTCAATAGATAAGATATATAAAACATAGTGATTGTTTTGAAAGTTTGTGACTTTGTTTAACATATCTTATGTAAAAGATTTTCAGAAATTTGTTTCCGAATCAAAGTCTCGGGTTCGGTTATCAAAGGGTAGCTATATATGTATCTAAAGAAATTTCCTAAGATTTTATAGCATTATTAACAACGACAAGTGGTCTAACAGGTCGATTCAGATGAACGCTCATAGGTATAGCTCACACTTCACTTGGGTGTTTGGTTGTTCTGGCAGCAGAGCAAGTTAATGATCACTAAAAATGAGTGATATCTCTCTCTGACGACTCACACTCATATTGGAGGTGTTCAGCTATGCTTTTCCTGAAAGGTCACTTAGTCTCATTATTAGATAATCAATCACATAAGACTGGTTTCGGCATTACTCAGCGGGTTTCTTCATTCATGCCATTAAAGTTCACTCTCTCTCCGTCGGGAAATACATGTAGAGGGGTTTAGCAATTTTCATAGTGCAGTTTGCAACTAAGATTCTTCAGTGATGAAGGCTACAGTATCCCGGGAAATCCTTTGTTGCAACTTCTTCTTGGATGGTATCCTTTTTGTTGATCAATATCAATTTATTGTAAAAAGATATTTTCTTTTGGCATCGAGAGTTAGCTACTTTTGAGAAAATTTGTTTTTGAGAGTATTTGTCTTGAGGGATTGAGATATCTTCTTTTGTGAAAAATGGTTAAAACAAATCGCGGGATTTTATGATTTTTGTTTTGAAATAACCATTTGGTTGAAAGTTTGTTTGAAAATACCAAATATAGAATATTTTTTTTTGTTTTGTTTGGTATATCTTTATTGAATCCATTTGTTTTCTTGTTGATTTGTCTTTGAGGATTAGATGTTGATAGATATTTGTTTCTCCTTTGGTTTTCTTGTAAGGATATGTCGTTGTTTGCTTGATGGATCATGGGATCGCAAGTCTTCATTTTTGGTTGGCTTTTATCTAGGTAGGGATAGGTGGCATAAAAGGCAGTTTGTCTAGTATGTAAGAAATGAATGTATCGTCCCTGGTCATTTTGATATCTAAGCAAAAATGAGACCGTGACAAGGTATAATTGGGTATACCTTATAAGCAATAGTGACACACCTAAGCTCACAAGAAATGATTTCCACAATGATTTAGATCGACGAGGCACAAATTCTCACATGGGTTTTTGTTTTCATCTGAACCTCCTAACCTTATGTCCCTTGATTGTTTAAAATCGTCAATAATGAAATAAAATCGAAGGAAATAAAGTTATATACATTATGAAAAGTAGGATATTTGAACCTTCACTCCAATTGAGAATCAATATGACTTAAAATCTTCATCGAGCATAAGCATCTGAAAATTAAGTCAAGAGAAGATTAATCACAAGGTTCTATAAAAGCTTATTATGGCAAGTCTTTTATTAATTTTTTTGAAGATTTGGTTTTCTGAATGTTTTTGGAAATATTGGTTATTTGAATGTTTTTGGTAATTTTTTTTTAAAGGAAAGCAATTTTCAATTCTTTTTTGAATTTTCCTTTTGAATGAAAGTAAACACACTTTTGTACAAACAAAAAGTAAAAGTTTAAGGATAGATGTTATCTGGATTTAACATTCCTAGACGGCCTAGGAAGTATTGAAACTTTGTTTCATCGAGAACCTTAGTGAAGACATCGGCAATTTGATCTTCGGTGTTGATGAAGTGCAATTCGATATGACCCTTTTGAATGTTGTCTTTGATGAAATGATATCGAATATCGATGTGCTTTGTCATGGAATGGTGAACGGGATTGTGAGAAATGGCAATTGCACTGGTTGAGTCACAAAATATGGGAATTTGTGAAATTTTGAAGCCATAGTCTCGCAGTTGAGTTTGCATCCATATGACTTGCGAACAACAGCTGGCGGCAGCGACGTATTCAGCTTCTGCTGTTGATGTGGATACACAAGTCTGTTTCTTTGAAGTCCAACTCACTAGTCTACCTCCTAGGAATTGACAGCTACCAGATGTACTCTTTCTATCTAACTTGCATCCTCCATAGTCTGAGTCGGTGAAAGCGTTCAGCTGAAAATCGGATTTAGCTGGATACCAAAGGCCAAGTTTGGGAGTGCCTTTTAGGTATTTGAAGATGCGTTTCACAGCAACTACATGGGATTCCATAGGATTTGCTTGGTATCTGGCACAGACACATGTAGAAAACATGATGTCAGGTCTGCTGGCAGTGAGGTATAAGAGTGATCCGATCATTCCACGATATCTTTTCTGATCAACAGGTATTCCATTTAAGTCTGCATCGATTTTGTATCCAAAAGCCATTGGGGTTTTTGCGGTATTGGATTTGTCCATTGAAAAGCGAGTGAGTAGGTTTTTGACATAATTCTCTTGGTTGATGAAAATGCCATCAGTTGACTGTTTGATTTGAAGTCCGAGAAAAGTAGTCATCTCCCCAATCATGCTCATTTCAAATTTGCTCTTCATTAGATCTGCAAACTTAATACTCAAAGATTCATCAGTAGAACCGAAAATAATGTCATCAACATATATTTGTACGATTAAAAGATGTTTATTATAGATTTTACGAAAGAGGGTTTGATCGATTGAACCTCTTTTAAAACCTGATTCTTCGAGAAAGGTTGTCAATGTGGCATACCAGGCTCGGGGTGCTTGTTTCAAGCCATAGACAGCTTTCTGCAATTTGAAGCTGTGATCAGGAAATTTGGGATCTTCGAAACCTGGTGGTTGTTGGATGTATACATCGCGATCTAACTCTCCATGTAGGAATGCACATTTAACATCCATTTGGAATACTTTGAAGTTCTTATGTGCAGCATATGCAAGAAAGATGCGAATTGCTTCAATTCTGGCAACTGGAGCATATGTTTCATCGTAGTCGATTCCTTCTTGTTGTGAATATCCTTTGACTACGAGACGTGCCTTGTTTCGACAAACGATTCCTTGATCGTCAGTTTTGTTTCTGAACACCCATCTTGAACCTATAACAGAAACATCGGGTGGGGTAGGGACAAGATTCCATACGTCATTTCTTTCAAATTCTTCTAGCTCTTCTTGCATAGCTTTTACCCAGTCTGGATCTTTGAGAGCAGAATGTATGGTTTTGGGTTCAGTCATGGATAAGAAGGCTCCAAATAAACAATCATTAGAAGTTGTGGCTCTAGTTTGGATGCCTGAGTTTGGATCTCCGATGATTTGGTCAGTTGGGTGGTTTCTGGTCCATTTTATTAAGCGATTCTCTTCCGCTATAATAATTGGAATTTCAGTATCCCATTGTTCTTCTCCGGGAGATTCATCTTGGAATAGGTTTGAAGGTTCCCCCATAAATGATGCATCGGTATTGTTTTGGATATTTGGGGATGGGGTATTTAAAGGAGGATTTGGTGTTTGTTCCAATGAAGAAGTATGTGTAGGTGGTTCCCCCTTGAATTGATCTGCATCATTTTGGTTTGTTTGTGGAGTTCCTTCAGTGGTTGTTCCTGTAGAATCAATAGAAGTAGTTAGAAGTTCAGAATTGTAAGCGGTTTTGGGTTGTTCAAAAAGTAAATCAAGATCGATTTCAATATCTCTGTCAGGAGAAGGTGTTTGTTGAATTGGATTTTGAAAAATATTATCGATCATTTTTGAACCAAAATGTTCACGATCCAATTTCCTGACATAAAATTCATCGAAATGAACATTGGTACTTTCTTCAATTACTCTGGTACGTTTGTTCAGTACTCGATAAGCAGCTGAAGAAAATGAGTAACCAAGGAAAATTCCTTCGTCCGACCTTGATTCAAATTTTGAGAGGTGATCTTTATTGTTCTTTATGAAGCATCGACAACCAAAAATATGGAAAAATTTGATGTTTGGTTTTCGGTTGTTAATGACTTCATATGGTGTTTTATGAAGATGTTTATGGATTAAGGAACGATTTTGAGTGTAGCAAGCTGTGGCTATTGCTTCTGCCCAGAAGTATTGTGGCAGATCAGCGAAGATAAGCATTGATCTTGCAGCTTCACATAGAGTTCTGTTCCTTCTTTCGACAACTCCGTTTTGTTGTGGAGTGTATGGGGCTGAGAAGTTGTGTTCAATTCCCTTGTCTTTGAGAAATGAATCTAGAGTCTTGTTTTTGAACTCTAAACCATTATCACTTCGGATTCTTCGAACAGGTCGTTTGAGCTTCAGTTCGATCTGTTTGATGAAGTTGATCATCTCTTCAGGTGCTTCTGATTTTAGTCTTAAGAAAAAGACCCATGTAAAGCGTGAGAATCCATCAACGACAACGAGAATGTACTTCTTCCCTTGTATGGTTTGGGTTTTGGCAGGGCCACAAAGGTCTATGTGCAACAATTCTAGTGGTTCAGATACACTAGAATTTGGGATGCTTTTGTGAGTTGATTTGGAAAGTTTTCCTCCTTCACAAGCAGCACAAAGAGTTTCGTTGTCAAGTTTTAGAAGTGGTAGCCCTCGAACAAGATCATCGCCTATGAGTTTGTTGATGTACCCAAAGTTTAGATGGGAAAGGCGGCGGTGCCATAACCAACTAATATCTGTTGGGGCTTTGGATAGCAGACAAATATCGGGTTTACCATAAATAAGATCCATGTCAAGTGGATACATATTTCCGGCACGGTCAGAGTCAACAATAACATCTTTGGTTTTGGCGTCCATGATCAAGCTTCGTTGTTTTGTGAACATAACTTCAAGATTGTTGTCACACAACTGAGAAACACTGATGAGGTTGTGTTTCAGGTCATCAACATAAGCAACTTTCTTGATGGTAAAGTTACCATTTGTTATGTTTCCATAACCCATGATTTTTGCTGTCATGTTGTTGCCAAAGGTAACATCTTGATTGGTGTCGGTTGGTTTGAAGTCACGTAAGAAATTCCTCTTTCCTGTCATATGCTTAGAGCAGCCGCTATCGATATACCATGTATCATCCTTGGGCTCTCCAGCATTAAGTACCTGCAATTAGACAGAAGGTTTAGGTACCCAAATCTGAATGGGTCCTGGTTTGTCAGTTGTTAACTTAGGTACTTTGTTTGATGAATTTCTTTTGTTGTAGGGTCTTGGTTTATTATGACGGAATTGTTGTGGTTTGATCTGACTTATCAAGTTTTCCCAAAAAGTGATTTGTTTTTGAAAACCCGTGGGTTGATAAGATCTGTGTTTTGGTGTAGGATATCCTAGATGTGATGTTTTGTTAGAAATTGTTTTCTCATATCTAGGATGTGAAGTATGGTTTTGAAAAGCATTATAATGATGGTTTTGAACTTTCAGATATGATGGTTTTTGAAAGTTCCCAGACAGTTTGAAATTGATATCCTGAAAGTAATTTTCAACAGTCTTTCGCAAAGGTTTTGGTTTAGAGTTGAAAACTTGTTTTTGTGGCACAAACTCAGGTTTCAAAAGTTTCCTTGGTTTTGTGGACTGAGTGTGGACAGCTTGAATGGGTTGCTTATTTTTTTGTTGTTTCTTTGAATACTTTTGTCCCAAACTGTTCTTTCCAACTATGGTAGAATTCAAAGAAGGGAAGACATTTGGAGCAGAAGTATTTCCATGCTCATGAGTAGATTTTTGTCCATTTAGGAAAATCTCAGGTTTGATTGTGCCATCACTCTTTGTTAGTTCATTAGATCTCAATTGATGAGTTATTAAACTAACAGAGTCTGATTCAGAATTCACAACTCTTTTGTATGACTTTTTGGAAATAAAGAAATCAGTATCATCTGGGCTACAGTTGATAACTGTTTCGTCATCTGAATCTTCCTCGTTGGCAGATGTGAAAAGATCTGGTAGAGTGGATTCAGAGTTTTCACAAATTGTCATGTTTTCAATTTGTTCCTTTTCAAATGCTTCTCTACCAATTCCTGGTTTATAACTTGTATTAACTGTGCCAGATCCTAAGGTTTTTGCCTTAGTGAAAATATCATCACTTAATTTTCTAGCAATATTAATAGAATCCAATTTTCCTTGCAGTCTTTTGTTTTCGGATTCAAGAAATATGATTTTGTTTGAAAAATCAGTCAGTTTTTGAGTTAAAACATAATTTTCATCAGTTGAAGATTGAAATTTTTGTTTCAACTTAATGATTTCCATTTCTAAAATATCTTTAATTTCAGAAGAAATAACTGACTGGTTTTTCAATTCCAAATCCCTCTTTTGAATTAGGGCTTGATTTAATTGTTCCAAGACGTGAGCATTATCTTCAGATTTTCGTTCAACGTCTCTTTCCAATTTCAAAATCGTTCTTGTATTTTCTCCGAGTTTGAATTGCATCGTTTGTGATTCAGACTTGACAATGTCCATTTTAACCATGTTGTTATGATATGTATTGAGATCAACTTGCAGGTTATTCTCAATCTTGGTTATATGGGATTCAAAAATTGTTTTAGAATAACCAAGTTCTACAACCATGTTCCATACCTGTTCAATGACGTTTGGAGCCCTTGAAGGTATTTCTTCACCAGCCATGAAGCAGAAATTTGACTGTGCTGGTTCAGAGTCTGCTTCATCATCTGAAGTTGGCCAGTATTCGACGTTGGGTTCGTGGATTGCCATTAAAGCTTTATCTTTCTTTTCTTGTTTCTTCAGTTCTTCAGCTTTTTGAACGTAGTATGCTGAGTCCTTGACTTTGGATTTGCTTTTAGCACGACATTCTCGAGCATAGTGATTTGTTCCTTTACAATTGTGACAAATGATCACATCATCATTATCAATGTCAGCCTTTTGACTTTGAATTGGTGGTCTTTCAGGTGCCTGGGCTTGGTTCTTTTGTTGAGATTGCTGATATCCAAAATTTTGATTGTTGTTAGAACCTTGATTTGAGTTGTTATTAAAAATTGGATTGGGATTGTTTTGAAATCCCCGGTTTTGGAAACCTTGGTTTGGGTAGTTTTGGAAAGATGGTCTTTGAGAACTTTGTCCAAAAGATGGTCTTTGTTGAAAACCTGGATTGTTTTGTCCAAAGTATGGTCTTGGTTGAAAACCTGAATTGTTTGGTCCAAAAGATGGCCTGTTTTGATAATTTGGTCTGAAATTTGATTGACCAGAATTTGGCAAAAATCTTTGTAGGTTTGTGTTTGCTACCAAGGCGCATAGTTGTTGATAATCCGCTTCATCATTTGAATCAAAAGAATTATAACAATTTCCCAAAAATGCTTGGTTTTGATTTTGATCGAAAAAGGGTGTTTGGTGTTGAGAAGATGTGGACAAAAGAGCTAATGGTCCACCAAAAGTTGTAGTGGTTGGTGATTCAATAGAGGATTCATACGATTGAAGTTCTCCATATAAATTGTATAAAGATTCAGTATGAATTGCTGGATTTCCCTGAATAATGAGTTTTACCATTTTCCAGCTTTCAAAAAGATTATTCAAAAATTTGAGATTTATCTCATGTTGTGACTTTTTGATACCCAAATTGTTCATTTTAATAACAATAAAATTGAACCTGTCGTGAGCATCATGAATGGTTTCTGATGAAAACATTTTGAAATTGTCAAATTCATTCAAAATGGATGTTTTCTTGTTTCCGATTATTCTTTCGTTTCCACAAAAACGATTTTTTAAACTTTCCCAAATTTGATTTGCGGTTAACAGTATAATGTCATCCATTTGACTTAGAATACTGTGTGGGATTTCAGAAACTAGTTCCTTTTTAGCTTGGAGTTCAAGCTTTCTGTTGTTTTCGGCTATTGTGATTTGATTTGTAGCAAGAGTGGCCATATCTTCTGTAGAGATTCCAGTATACGTTCCTTCCACGCATTTCCAGACATTTTCACCTAAAGTATTTAGATGAAGGTTCATACGGCCAACCCACGAATTATACTCTTCAGGTATAAGTATGGGTGCCCGTGAACCTGAACCCAAACTGTTAGCAATAGAAACAGAATTCATGTTTGAGTAATTTGTTAAAGACATAAAATAATTTTTTTTTTTTTTTAAATTTTTTGATTAAGGATTTGAACAAGTGATATTAAAATGAAACTTTTAAAGAAAATCTTATGGAAGGTTTATATAAACGCTAACCAAAAGTTTTCGACAAAAATTTCAGAATGAATCACACGAGCTCTGATACCAATTGTTAGAAAATATAATGTCTGATCACCACAAATAAAGGCTCAGTTACCAATTACTATGTGACAGATATATATATTTAATGATTTAAGATGCGGAAATATAAGAGATGCGGAATAAATAAATATAAGAAAGCTATAAATAAATAAATACGAGAAAGCTATAAATAAATAAATACGAGAAAGCTATAAATAAATAAATGACGTAAAGCTGTAATAAAATATATAAATATATAAATATATTTCAAGTAGGTTCGTCAATTGACTGAACTTGGTTTAGAACCGGACTCGTGGAGCGACTTGGTCTATCAAGTAGGTTCGTCAATAAATTGACTGAACTGGCTTTGGGTTGGACTGGATCTTAATAGATTGTGTCTCTATTTGTTCATAGTTCAATCCGGTATTTGATAAGTAACACAAAGTTCATTAAAAGCTCGGTTTTATGTAAAACAAGTTGTTTACAAAAGGGTACAAAATACAAGAGTTTATGTATTTGTATTTGAGGTATTTTTGATGAGGTTGAAGTGGATATTTGGAGGGTGTTTGAAGGTGGAATAAGGTTGTATTTTTGGTGGTGTAAGGTAACAAAGATGGTGAAGTTGAAAGAGCTTTGGGTGGTGATGAATGTAGATTTTCGGAGTAAATCTCTCTGGATAGCCAATTCTCTCTCGCGTCTCTCTGGGGTTTCCGGTGGTCAAAAAAATCGAGGAAAATTCCTGGATGTAGGTAAGGTCCTGAATAATTTGCGGTCAAAATCTCTCCAGGGTTATCTTCTTGAGTTATCCTCGGTGCATTTTTTCTTAACTTCGAAATTCTGATGTCGAAAAAACAGCAAGGTGGAGATTTTGTGGTGGTTTAAAGGATGTTTGGAGGAGGTTTAAGGAGGGTATTTGGAGGATGTTTGGAGGGTATTTGTAGGTTGTTTGGAGGTGTTCTTGGTGTTCTTGGTGTTCTTGGTGTTCTTGGTGTTCTTGATGTTCTTGGTGTTCTTGGTGTTCTTGGTGTTCTTGATGTTCTTGGTGTTCTTGGTGTTCTTGGTTGAGAGGTTTTGGTGTATGGAGAGGTTTTTCAAAGTTTTATAAGAGGTTATGAATGAAAGAGCACACAACTCTCTTATATACTAACTTACATATACATACACTTTACATACATACATACAAGTATACATACATGAAACAAATATCTTCTTCACTTGAGTATTTTTAAAGTAATGGCTAGTGTGTGCAAGTGGTATGCTTCTTTCTTTGACTTTTCAACACAATATATATATATATATATATATATATATATATATATATATATATATATATATATATATCGTTGAAACTGTTTAGTCGCACAACTAATTTTATCGTCTATGCGTTTTTGTCATTCGCGTGTTTTCATATTTTCCGTTTGATGACGAATTTATGCAACCTGAAATAACTGATAATATTTGTTAGATAATATAAAAAAAACAATTCGTCTTATTTCAGTGATGGTCACATACAAAAACATTTTTCAACAACAGGATCATATATATTTCCGGTTTTGCTTTTAAGTTTCACCGAATCTTGATACTTTCCTTTGTAGTAGTCATAGTGGTTTCTCATATTTTTTTGGTCAACGACTAAACCGTGTTCCTTTACCAATTTTTCGGCTACAACCTTCCATGAGTTTGGTTTGAAGGCACTACCCTCACGACCATTAGTGGTTATGTAAGTCCCAAAACACTTAGATCAATATGATATCAATCAATCTTCCCCTTGGTTTATAGCTTTCTTTTCTTTTCAATCTTCTCTTTGTTCTTGACTTTCAACCTTTATCTTTGATTTCTTCACAACTTCGAGATGAACATATGAATTTCTACATTAATGACTTTATCTTGAGCAGTTGGACTTCCTTTTAAAAATTTGACTTTGAACGCACATTCAGTATAGAGGCTTCTTGTAAAGGTTCTTGAAAATCAGCACTTTCAGCTTTGAAATACTTCAGATATAATTACAAAGAGACCGATTCTTTTGGATCATTTCATCAGGTTCATAAATAGCATCAAATTGATTGAGGAGGCTTCAATGCAATTTGTCACATAATTTCAAATACATCTTCACCTTGCTTCTGGGGTTGAAAGATTGAGTGTTGAAAAATAATCTTCACTTAGAGTTCCTTCGAATGAATGTTCTTTAATGATCACATATGTGTCTTGAAAAGTAACCATGACTAAAAAGTCCAAGTGGATCACAGAGTCATAAAGGCCCTTTTCACCACAGTTGTTCAAGGACCCAGCCTTGGCTCAGAAGGAGACTACTCGCAGTATCTGTGTGAACACGGAGGAACGCACTGTGATTTGTTGAGTATCGGAGAACTACTCGCGGCTATTTTTTATGTTAGCCCCCTGCATATCCTAGATCAAAGATCTCAATACAGTTTTTCAAGTTAACAAGTTAACTTGACCCTTGGCGAGACGTTCAATGGTTTTTGAATCTCAGCTGAGTGTACCATTCTAGTGTCAATGAGAGTTAATTAGGAATAACTCACAAAACCATCACTTGACAAAAATATCCAAAGACATATTTCCACAGTTTAGCATGATACTAGGTCAAGGCCCTTTGGTGGGACGTTCAGCGATAATCGTGCCTTGCGAGGTGCATCGCCCTAGTGCTAATACTGTTAATTCCTTACCTGCGATGAATGTATCCAAGAATACATTTGAGTCTCCGCAGTTTTGCTTGACAAAGAGATTGCCAAGACCCTGGGCGGGATGTTCAACAATATCTATTCCCCGGTTTGGTGAATCGCCCTGGTGCCATGACAGTTCTTAGGTAAAGATAACTAACAAGACCAATTTTAACAATCTGTACAGTTTCAGACTTTCAATTCCTTAAATACGACAGTTCTTAGAAAGATACTGCCTAACTGACAGTTTGTACATTTTCATGCCTTAAATTCCTTGAATACGACAGTTCTTAGAAAGATACTGCCTAACTGACAGTTTGTACAGTTTCAATCCTTCAATTCCTTGTGAAAATAGTGTGAAGTGTAATGACCGTCAATTCATTTCCAAGTTCCTTTTCATTGCTCAGAAAATTCCGATACAGTCTCCTTGAGTCTCTTCTTCTTTTGAATTCCCATTTTAAGACATTAAATTTTTGAGATAAAAATAAAAATAAAATAAACTTAGCACACAATAAAAATAACTAAGAATAAAAATAAAATTAAAATACACTTAAAAATAGTAAAAATATTTTTTGGATTTTTGATTTTTCTGAAAAAGAAATAAAAACAGAAATAAACATATTTTTGGATTTTTGGATGTTATGATTTTTGTTGATTTTATTTTTCCCCCTAAATTTGTGCATAGAGGAAAAATATGAACAAATTTAACAAAAACAAAAATAAAATACAAAATGTACAAAAGAAAAAAAAAACTTTTAGTCTTCAAAACGAATCATTTTAAGAAAACTTAGGAGTATCAAGAAAATTTAAACTGTAATTCAGCAATTGAAGTTGCATCCAGATAAACTGAGAACAGCACGCAGAGACAACTATGTATTCAGCCTCAGCTGTGTTTCAATTCTGGAACGAAGTTAACATATTCAAAATTCATCACGCCAATAAATACGATCCCTATGTGTGATCTTTTCTTTCTTCCTTCCTGCAAAGAACACATACCCTCAATTAAAGTTCTGAATGTCGTGCAGTTGAGAGATGTCTCATGTCATGTGCTTGGAACAGCCACTATCAACATACCGAAGTCTGATGATATTCCTCCATAGCTGCTCCGACACAGAGTGCGGGATTAGTTAGTTTTTGGAACCCAGTTGTAACACTCTAAATTTTCAAATAAATTTTTCATTTTTAAATTCATACAAAACACAGTTAACACTTCTCAAAACCTAACTTTGTAAATTGTTCCAAACACAAAACAATAATTTGTTTAACATTATCCCAGAATCCTCAAAACAAAAATCAACTAGCTGGTGTGTACAATCATGTCGATGCCTTCCCGTGATCCTGAGATGTACCTGAAACACATTTCACACAACACTGTAAGCACAAAGCTTAGTGAGTTCCCCAAAATACCACACACAAATAATTAGCCTCTCATGGCTATATCTCAATATGGACCCTCCGGTCATGTGTCCCAGTGAGGTCCCTCCGGTCTCACAGCTCTGGTTGGACCCTCCAATCATGTATCTCAGTGAGAACCCTCCGGTCTCACAACTCGGTTTGGACCCTGTGGTCCTAACACAATAAGGCACAGAATAATGATGGGTTTTAGGTAAAACAAATAAACTAGAAAACAATTCCTAAGTTCACATGCAACCTACTTTGGATCTATGTTTTTACTATTGAACATACAACTTTGAATTGCAAAACAAGAACCCTAGAGGAGAGAGGCTAATTTCGAAATTAACAAACTAGGGTTTAAGAGTTACATACCTTTCAATTGTTATAGCAAACAATTGATAATCCTCTTGATCTTGATCTTGATCTTCTTGGAAGCTTAGCACCACAAATGTAATGCCTCTAATGGAATCACACCCAAGAACTAGCAAGAAGGAAACTAGAAGGAGATAGAGGGAGGGAGTATGTAATTTTCGGCCTAGGGTTTCTTCAAAGAAGGAGTGGCCGAAAATGTGAGCCAGGAGGCTCCTTATATAGCTGAGGGATCTAGGGTTTAGAGAAAACCCTAATGCTCTTTTGCTTAGGGTCTAAGCAAACCCAAGGGCCTTATCTAAAACCCCTTGGACGAAATCCTTAGGGTTTCCCCTAAAGATTTCGTCCACCTCCTTCCAAGGAGGTTCTGGATCCTTCCACTCAACTATTAGATAATTGCAAACTAGTCCCTGCACTTTATAATTAGTTAATTTCTGGCTAACTATTAATTAAACATAATGATTTCTAATTAATATATTAATCTTTTAACATATTAATAAATCATTTATATTAATTTATTAATCTTATAAATTAATATCTATCCTTTCATAATTTCCTTGTCCAGTTGCTAGGTTTGAGGGCAACCCAAAAGGATTGTGCTGCTTTCAATTCAAGTACATACCAATTATAGTTATGGGCTTAGACACCTAATCCAAAAGTCTCCCACTTGGATAAGTCTGTAACTATAATTGCTAGTATGCCTTCTGAATTTGACCAACAAATTGTAGCTTCCAAAAGCTGCTGCTGAACTCTGACCCAGTCAGTTACAGGTCCTAAGATAAGTGATCATATAACCCTTCGTTCTGTAAGATATCCCCAGACATAAGACATGGAATGTAATCAATCTCTTTGTCCAGAATCTATGTTTCCCGATTTCTGATTTGTGATGATGTAGGACTTCTAATTGAACACATCAATTTAATCCTGGCTGGGCCCAGCACATAATTCACTACCAAATCATCGAGGAGCCCACAGATATCGCTTTTCCGGTTAGGGCAAAAGGAACGAATAAACGTTGACTCATATGCTTGTATCTTTTACTCATCAAATTATACATGACAATACGTTTTATAACACCAATTTACTGATGCGTTTTCGTATCACCAATGCATGACCGACTTGTAAATTACAGGTCATATTTCTCCACTTCAAGATTATAAGATATTATCGTCTCAGTATTACTCGTGATGAATTCCATGAAGTGATACTCTAAGCGAGGGTTTATCCAATACTCAAATCTCAATTTCTGAGTACTCATGAACATTGCAGCAATTCTATTGCCATGTCTATCCCTAGACAATCTACAATCCAGTTCATGACAGTCTTAATTCACTACTTACTTCCAAAAGTACGAGCGACTGTGGAGTTTGAATAATTAAATTATTCGGGAAGTAAAACATGCAAAATATGAAACACAATAACAAACAATCGACAAAAGGCAGTAATCCAAACTTATAAATAATACTTTATTATTTAATCACCAAAAGTCAATTACAATTACTTTGTTACAAGTTTCAGAACAAAACTAATCTAACTACTAAAACTAATATCATCTTTCAGTCCTATGCTCCGAGCATGCTGAATATGCTTAGCCCTACTCAGACCCTTTGTGAGGGGGTCTGCTGGGTTATCTTCAGATGACACCCTCTTTACTACAAGATGGCCTTCTTCTACTCTATGTCTGATAAAATGGTACTTTCTGTCGATATGTCTGGTTTTACCATGATCTCTCGGTTCCTTTGTTAAGGCAACCGCTCCCTCATTGTCGCAGAACAGTTCCATAGGCTCCTGGATGGTTGGAACAACTCCGAGATCTCCGATGAAGTTCCTTAACCAAGCTGCTTCTTTCGACGCTTCACTCGCTGCTATGTACTCTGATTCACAAGTAGAATCAGCCACCGTATCTTGCTTGGAACTTTTCCAAGTAACTGCTCCTCTATTTAGTAAAAATACCCAGCCTGATTGAGAACGGAAGTTATCTCTATCAGTTTGAAAGCTGGCATCACTGTAACCATCTACTCTCAAAGTATCATTGCCACCAAGTACAAGGACCCAGTCCTTTGTCCTCCGCAAATACTTGAGTATATTCTTTACTGCTATCCAATGAGCTCTACCCGGGTTTCCCTGATAGCGACTGACCATGCTCAAAGCAAATGCCACATCAGGGCGAGTACATGTCATAGCGTACATGATCGATCCGACAGCGGAAGCATAAGGTACACGACTCATGTCTGCTATTTCCTCATATGTACTCGGGCATTGAGTCTTACTCAATTTGGTATTGCTTTGGATAGGTAGCTCTCCCTGCTTGGAATTTTCCATACTAAACCTCTTTAGTACCTTTTCCAAGTATGTGCTCTGACTAAGTCCAATTAGTCTCTTCTTTCTATCTCTCAATATTCTAATCCCAAGAATATAGGCAGCTTCTCCAAGGTCTTTCATGGCAAAACACTTTCCAAGCCAAGACTTAACATCTTTCAAAGTTGGAACGTCGTTACCAATGAGTAATATGTCATCGATATATAACACCAGAAAAGTTACTATACTCCCACTAGCCTTGATATACACACAAAACTCATCTTCACTTCTAGAGAAACCAAACTCTTTGACTTTCTCATGGAAGCAAAGATTCCAGCTGCGAGATGCTTGTTTCAATCCATAAATGGATTTCTCAAGCTTGCACACTCTATTAGGAAACTTTGCATCAACAAAACCCTCTGGCTGATTCATGTAAACATCCTCAGCCAACTTCCCGTTAAGGAAAGCAGTCTTGACATCCATCTGCCAGATTTCATAGTCATGAAAGGCAGCTATGGCGAGCAATATCCTAATAGATTTAATCTTAGCTACTGGCGAAAATGTCTCATCATAGTCAACCCCTGGGATTTGAGTGAAACCTTTCGCAACCAGTCTAGCCTTGAATGTGTGTACATTCCCATCCATGTCTGTCTTCTTCTTGAAGATCCATTTGCACCCAACTGTCTTACGACCCGGTGCATTATCAACCAAATTCCAAACTTGGTTGTCATACATGGACTTGATCTCACTGTCCATTGCCTCTTTCCACTTGGAAGCCTCTGGGCCTGCCATTGCTTCCTTATAAGTAACTGGTTCATCTAAATTTACCAGTGTCCTATCACTAATGAATGTGTCACCATCTGAAGTAATATGAAAACCATACATCTCAGGTGGCACACTCACCCTAGTGGATCTTCGAAGAGGTAATGAGTTATCAACTGGTTCAACAGGAACTGTTTCCTCTGGTTGAGTGCTAGTGTCATCTAAGGTTCCTTCATTGGCTGACTCTTGAATTTCTTCGAGGTCAATGGTACTCCCACTGTCCTCTTTGAATATGAGCTCTCTTTCTAGAAAGACTCCTCTTCGTGCTACAAAGACCACGTTTTCACTAGGTCTGTAGAACAAATATCCAAAAGACTGCTTTGGGTAACCAATGAAAATACATTTCTCACTTCTAGCTGCTAGCTTGTCGTGAGTCTCTCGTCTTACGAAAGCTTCACAACCCCAGACTTTAATATGTGCCAACGAGGGAACTTTCCCCATCCACATTTCATGAGGTGTTTTGGCAACCTTCTTTGTAGGGACAAGATTGAGGATGTGGGCGGCTGTCTCTAAGGCATACCCCCAGAAGTGAATAGGAAGCGTAGCACGACTCATCATAGAACGAACCATGTCTAACAAGGTTCGATTACGCCTCTCAGCTACACCATTTAACTGTTGTGTCCTAGGAGGAGTCAATTGTGAGACTATCCCACATTCTTTTAGATAGTCGTTGAACTCGATACTAAGATACTCCCCGCCTCTATCGGATCTAAGTATCTTTATCTTCCTGCCCAATTGATTTTCGACCTCATGCTTAAACTCTTTGAACTTTTCAAAGGTTTCTGACTTATGTTTGATTAAGTAGATATAGCCATATCTGCTATAATCATCAGTGAAAGTCACATAGAATCGATTAGCATCCCTTGTAGTTGACCTGAAGGGCCCACACACATCTGTGTGTATGAGATCCAACAGACCTTCACCTCTTTCACAAGACCCTGTGAATGGTGATTTTGTCATCTTTCCCAAAAGACAAGATTCACACATATCATCTGATTTTAGGTCAAATGATTCCAACACTCCATCCTTTTGGAGTTGGGCTATGCGTTTCTTGTTAATGTGTCCAAGACGACAATGCCACAAGCATGCCTTGTCTACACTATTAGACAAGTCAATATTAAATACATTATTTCCTAAGCTATCAACACAAGTCACTGTTTCATACACACCATCACAAGGCAAAGCTTCAAACACAAAAACACCATTCTTATAAACAGAAATTGAACCATTCAAATCATTAAAAGAATATTTAAAACCTTGTCTGAACAATGCATGAAATGAAATAATGTTTCTCGTCATCTCAGACGAATAGCAACAATTTATCAAATCTAATCTAACATCATTACTAAGCAAAAGTTGATAAACTCCGATCTTGGTCACTGGTGAAGACTTTCTGTTTCCCATGATCAAGTTTATCCTTCCTCACTCTATCTCCTCACTTTCCTTTAGCCCCTACAAATCAGAACAGATATGAAAACCACATCCTGTATCAAGGACCCATGAACGAGAAGATAATGAGTTATTAGAAGAAATAGTGTAAATACCTGCCGAAGATGGCTTCACTTTGCCATCTTTGATGTCTTGCAGATATTGTGGGCAGGATCTCTTCCAATGCTCCTTTTGATTGCAATAAAAGCAAACGGCCTCCTTTGGATCAGAAACATGGGGAGTGGTAGCATTGGGCTTAGCCTTTGGGCCATTACTAGATGACCCATCTTGAGCCTTGTTCTTCCAGTTTTGCTTAGGAGGACCTTTCCTCTTTTTCCTCTTTCCCTGTCCAATAGCCAAGACAGGGGCACTTGCAGGAGTGGAGGCTATACTTTTACCCTTCATCCCTGCTTCAGCTGTCTGCAACAAGTTGTGCAATTGGGCCAAAGTCTGCTCAGTGTTGTTCAAATGGTAAGTTAGAATAAACTGACCATAACAATCAGGTAGTGAGTTCAAGACCATGTCAATGGCCAATTCCTCATCAAAGTGAATGTTGAGCTTGACCAAACGCTCTATGTAGCGTTGCATTCTTTGCACATGAGACACAACCGACTCCCCTTCTTTCATCTTGCAAGCCATGAGTGACTTGACTACTTCAAACTTTTCTTGACGAGCTCGCTTATGGTACTTTTCCATAAGGTCCTTGTTCATCTCAAAAGGCCAGTAGTCCTCATAGTACCTCTGCAGTTCTGGGGACATGGTTGCCACCATGATGCATGCTACTTTGGTAGCATCATCGTAATGTTTCTTGTAGGCAGCATATTCTTCAGGAGTAGCTTTAGACTCATCAAGCTCTTTGAGCTCCTTTTCAAGGACATATTCTTTGTCCTCAAATCGAAGCGTCATCTTGATGTTACGCATCCAATCGTTATAGTTAGAGCCACCCATAACGACTTTGGAGCAAATGTTGAGCAAAGAGAAGTTGTGGTTTGAGGAGGATGAAGCAGAAGTGTTTCCAGGAGTAGACATCTGAAAAGAAAGAAAGTTTTAGTTAGATTTCAAGATACCTTAATATAATAACCCAAAGATATAATATCAAGGTTAGGATCCAACTATGAAGATTCACAACTTAGAAATGGGATGTCGAGATCCAAGTGTAAATTTCATAAAGGTAGGTGAATGACGATTCACCAATTCCACCATTAGACGAAATAAACGAAGTGAAATTCCTAATTCTTTTGAGATACATTGAAACTATTCAATGGCATGTTTTAATCTCAGATTATGCTCTTCTATTTGTGACTGGGATGCCGAGGATCACAAACAAGATGTGAATAACCATGCAAATGTGCTTGGTAACCTCATTGTCTTTATCATTAACTATTGATGTGCTGGTAAACCACACACGCTCCATCAACATGACAATTATGAGATACCCATTACTACTCTTTATTAGTGCCTTTTAGTGTGCTGGTTAAGCACACACGCTCCACTAACGACCAATAAAGCATAATGTGCAATTTCATGGATTAGCATACTTTTCACATTTTTCCTAAAGTAACTAGAGTTGGGATTTTGTAAAATAATGTTCTAATACTTTCTTTAATAACATTATACTTTTAATGAGATGTAGTTGTCCTATCAAACCCGTTCTGCTAACGACCCTCCACTAATCAAGGAAGCGGTGGGTGAGAGTAGACACCCATTCAACTACCATTTTATAGGCAGTTTCCTTATACCCCCCTTATAGACTAGCTTCGTGAATGAGGCATACTAGCGATTTGACTGACCATATTCTTATACATATATAATATTTAACTTTTAATTATAATACATATATAAGGTGTGTTCTAAACTTTTTAAAACCTTAAGGTTTATATAAATTTCGAAAATTAAACTATTAATTTCAATTTAAAATAAACCAAATTACTAGATTTAATGTTTTATCTATTAATTAACTATTAATCAATTTATTAAATCTTGTGAGGATTATCTAATTAAATTAAACAATTAATTTAATCCTAATCCATATCCCTTCTAGATTTCGAAAATATGGGGATAGGATAATTTCCTTATTTTTATCAATTATCCAATAAGGCAACTATTATCCAAAACAAAGAAACCCTAAAAGGGGTAGCATATTTCGAAATTTCAAGGGGAGGAGGCTAGGGTTTTCAAAACCCTAACCCTAATTTCGATTAGGGTTCATGGAGGCTAGGGTTTTCGAAAACCCTTTGAACCAAAACCCTAAAATCGAAAATTTTGGCCTTTAGGGTTTAATGGCTATAAACCCTAATTTGCAATTCAACCATTATAGCAATTCAATTTAAAACAAACAATGGCTCTGATACCACTGATGGGTTTTAGGTAAAACAAATAAACTAGAAACCAATTCCTAAGTTCACATGCAACCTACTTTGGATCTATGTTTTTACTATTGAACATACAACTTTGAATTGCAAAACAAGAACCCTAGAGGAGAGAGGCTAATTTCGAAATTAACAAACTAGGGTTTAAGAGTTACATACCTTTCAATTGTTATAGCAAA
Source organism: Lactuca virosa (assembly GCF_052849685.1). Classification (NCBI taxonomy): domain Eukaryota; kingdom Viridiplantae; phylum Streptophyta; class Magnoliopsida; order Asterales; family Asteraceae; genus Lactuca; species Lactuca virosa. The sequence goes on along the minus strand of NC_136426.1, from coordinate 167,209,737 downwards.
CAATTGATAATCCTCTTGATCTTGATCTTGATCTTCTTGGAAGCTTAGCACCACAAATGTAATGCCTCTAATGGAATCACACCCAAGAACTAGCAAGAAGGAAACTAGAAGGAGATAGAGGGAGGGAGTATGCAATTTTCGGCCTAGGGTTTCTTCAAAGAAGGAGTGGCCGAAAATGTGAGCCAGGAGGCTCCTTATATAGCTGAGGGATCTAGGGTTTAGGGAAAACCCTAATGCTCCTTTGCTTAGGGCCTAAGCAAACCCAAGGGCCTTATCTAAAACCCCTTGGACGAAATCCTTAGGGTTTCCCCTAAAGATTTCGTCCACCTCCTTCCAAGGAGGTTCTGGATCCTTCCACTCAACTATTAGATAATTGCAAACTAGTCCCTGCACTTTATAATTAATACTTTTAACCCCAAAATTAATTCTGATTAATTTCTGGCTAACTATTAATTAAACATAATGATTTCTAATTAATATATTAATCTTTTAACATATTAATAAATCATTTATATTAATTTATTAATCTTATAAATTAATATCTCTCCTTTCATAATTTCCTTGTCCAGTTGCTAGGTTTGAGGGCAACCCAAAAGGACCGTGCTGCTTTCAATTCAAGTACATACCAATTATAGTTATGGGCTTAGACACCTAATCCAACAAATAATGTACAACATAAATCACAAAGACATGATGCATAATATATCACATAACTCAGTATAAGCACATAAGACCCTCCGGTCAATAACTCAGGCAAGACCCTCCGGTCGCACAGTAATTACCACTCAGGTAAGTATAGTGAGAAGACTCACCTCGTCGGTAAAGCAAGTATGTCACGTACTCAACGGTCAGTCTAGACTCTGCCTACATATATCATAATCATCTCTAATTTACAATTTATAACAACAAGTCTAAAGATGTTAAGCTAACCCCCTTTACTAATTCTCGAAAAGGGTAAAAGACCATTTTACCCCTCCATGGTCTCCAAAGTCCACAACTTGACCAAACCCTAAAAGTCAACGGAAGTCAACGCTAAAGTCAACAGTCCATGTTGACCCAACTCATCGAGTGCATCTATGCGACTCATCGAGTTTCTCCTGTTCTCAGAAAAATCGGGAAAAATCCAACTCAACTTGCCGAGTTGTCTCACCAACTCGTCGAGTTTGCACCGCGTCTAGGATAATGGGGGAAACCCTAACCAACTCGTCGAGTTGGCTAACCAACTCGTCGAGTGCCTTCAGCCCAATCACTCATTCAGACGCTTTTTAGCGAGACTAAAGCCCCGAACTCTAGATCTAGCCTTCTAAGGCTGAAATACCACGTAAAGCTGCAAGCTTTACGTCCATGCATAGCATCTAGGGCTAAGTTTGCCAAAACAAGCTCGACAAAGGGTTTAAGGCATGGAAGTTGGCCAAAGCTTGATAAAGCTTGAGTCTTTAGGCCTAAATGGCCTAATAATGTCCAGATCTGAAGCCTTAGCTTCGTGGTAAGCTCATAACCATTAATGACTCAAGAAATGCTAAAAATGTCCATAAACTCCCTAATGGAGAGATCTAGAAACCAAGTGATCAAGGTAATGGCTTTTTACCTCCAAATGGTCGTAAACACTGAATGGATGCCATATCCAAAGACTCCTTCTCGTTGCAAGCCTTTTACTCCTCAAGTTCCTTCAATGAATGCACCAAAACAGACTCTCTTAGCCTCACTCTCTCTCACAGTGGAAGATAGCTCGATTAGGGTTTCTCTCAGGGTGATAAGGTGATAAAGGAGGCGGGGTAAAGGACTTAAGGTCCTTTAAATAGGGTGCAAACCCTGAAAATTAGGGTTTTCACGCTCAGCTCCTACTCGTCGAGTCAGGTCCTCCAACTCGTCGAGTTGACTCTAAAATCCACGCGGCTATCTCAATCTCTACTCGATGAGTTGGGGCCTCCAACTCGTCGAGTTTCCCTGTCAAAATGAATATAAAATAATTCAAATTTATACTTGGGATTCGGGATGTTACAATTCTCCACCACTAGAATCAGACTTCGCCCTCGAAGTCATTCTCTGGAAACGGCTCTGGGTACTGCTCATGCATCTCAGACTCCGGCTCCCAAGTCCACTTGGATCCCTTCCGATGTTGCCACTGAAACTTAACCAAGGCCACCCTTTATTCCTCAAGACCTTCAACTTCTTATCCAAAATCGCCACCGGCTTCTCAATATAGTTTAGGCGATCATCAACTTGAATGTCCTCTAAAGGGACCACTGTCGTCTTGTCGGCTACACACTTCCTCAGCTGGGATACATGGAAGGCGTTATGGATCTAACTCAACTCTGCAGGCAGCTCTAACCGATAAGCTACCTTACCTAATCGGAAAATCACTCTGAATGGACCAATGTATCTAGGGCCCAGCTTACCCCGCTTCCTGAATCGGATCACCCCCTTCCATGGGGATACCTTCAGGAGGACAAAATCACCGACCTGAAACTCTAGCTCGGAACGTCTCCGGTTTGCGTAACTCTTCTGACGACTCTAGGCCGTCAGTAACCTCTGTCTGACCTGTTGGATTTGCTCTGTCGTCTTGAGCACTATCTCAGTGCTCCCTATCACTCTCTGCCCGACCTCCCCCTAACAGATGGGAGTCCGACACCTCCTCCCGTATAAAAGCTCAAAGGGAGGCATACCGATACTGTAGTGATGGTTGTTGTTGTATGAAAACTCGTCCAAGGGCAAGTAAGTGTCCCAACTCCCACCAAAATCCATAACACATGCGCGTAGCATGTCCTCGAGCGTCTGAATCGTCTGCTTTCTCTGCCCATCTGTCTGTGGGTGGTATGCGGTGCTAAAATGCAGCCGGGTGCCCAACTCCTCATGAAATTTCTTCCATAACCTGGAAGTAAAATGTACATCACGATCTAACACTATCGATGTTGGCATCCCATGCTGTTCCACCACCTCTCGAACGTAGACCTCGACCAATTTCTCCGTAGAAGAGCTCTCACTTATAGCCAGGAAGTGAGCACTCTTCATCAACCGATCTACAATCACCCATATCGCATCGACACCCCGCTCAGTCCTCGATAACTTGCTAATAAAATCCATGGAGATCTGTTCCCACTTCCACAGGGGAATCTCCAAAGGCTGCAACTAGTCATGGGGACGCTGGTGCTCTACCTTGACCTGACGACAGGTCAAGCATCTCTCGACTACCCATGCCACATCTCTCTTCATACAGGGCCACCAATAATTCTTTTTCAAGTCTAAATACATCTTGGTGGCCCCAGGATGGATCGAGAATCTCGACCTATGGGTCTCCTCCATCAAAATCCGTCGAGCTCCACCCGAATATGGCACCCATACCCGCCCATGGAAGGTCATAAGCCCCCGACTATCAGTCTCAAACTCAGAAATATGCCCAATCACCTGCTCTCTCTTACGGTTCTCTGGTTTCATGGCCACCTCTTGTGCCTCTCGGATGGTATCTAAGAATGGAGTCATCACCATCATCCTCATACACACATCTCGGATCGGAGCACTCGCTGCCCTACAACTCAGGGCATCGGCTACCACATTAGCATTGCCAGGGTGATACAAAATCTCACAGTCATAGTCTTTCACTACATCCAACCACCTCCTCTGTCTCATATTCAGGTTGGGATGATCCATAAGGTACTTCAGGCTCTTATGGTCCGTGTATATGGTACATCGTACACCATAGAGATAGTGACGCCAAATCTTAAGGGCGAATACCACCGCCCCCAACTCCAAGTCATAGGTGGGATACCTCGTCTCGTGAGGCTTCAGCTGCCTCGACACATATGCGATCACATGCCCCCTTCTGTATCAACACGACACCCATCCCCAATATGGATGCATCATAGTAGACTAAAAAGTCCTCCACTCCCTCCGGAAGAGCTAACACTGTAGCTTCACACAATCTCTGGTGAAGAGTCTCGAATGATGCCTGCTGCTCAGGCCCCCAAGTAAAGATAACACCCTTCCTGGTCAATTTGGTGAGAGGAACGACAATCTTGGAGAAATCTCTGATAAACCTCCGATAGTAGCCTGCCATGCCTATAAAACTCCTGATCTCGGATGGGATCCCGGCACCTCCCATCGCATAACTGCCTCAATTTTGGCCGGGTCGACCAAAATCCCATTCTGGTAAACGAGGTGTCCCAAAAAGTGGACCTCTCGTAACCAGAAATCACACTTGGAGAATTTGGCATAAAGCCTCTCCATCCTCAAGACCCCAAGAATCTCCCGCAGATGCTCCTCATGTTGTTCCCTAGACCTCGAGTACACCAAAATGTCATCGATGAACACGATCACCGACCGATCCAACATAGCCTACACACCCGGTTCAGGAGGTCCATGAATGCTGCCGGTGCATTGGTGAGCCCGAAAGGCATCACCACGAACTCGTAATGCCCATAACGAGTCTGAAAGGCCGTTTTCTGGATATCCTCCTCGTATACTCTCATCTGATGATACCCCGATCTCAAATCAATCTTGGAAAACCAAGACACCCCCTACAACTGATCAAACAAATCGTCGATCCTCGGTAGTGGATAACGATTCTTGACCGTCAGCTTGTTCAACTCCCGGTAGTCGATGCAAATCCTGTGTGAACCATCCTTTTTCTTGACAAAAAGGATCGGCGCTCCCCACGGTGAGTTACTCGGTCTAATGAAACCCTTCCCCAGCAGCTCCTGGAGCTGCGAGGATAACTCAGCGCAAGACGATAAGGTGCCTTGGCACTAGGCGCCGCCCCCAGAATCAGATCGATCCGGAACTCCACCTATCTCTCAGGAGGCACACTCGACAATTCCTCGGGGAAAACATCCTGGAATTCACATACTACGGGAACATCGAAAACAGAACTCGGCCTCTCAGTGGCAACCCGTGTATCCATCACATATGCTAAAAAGCCCATGCATCCCTGCTGTAGACTCTATCTTGTCCTGGAGGCAGAGCAGAAAGCTGATCCCGATCGAGTTCCCTCGCCATAAACGGTAAGTACTCCCCCACTAGGATCTCGTATGGTCACCATATGACGCTCACCGTCAATCATGGCTCTAAATCGGCTCAAGCAATCAATGCCCACTATGACACAGACATCACCCATCGCTATGAGCACCAGATCTATCGGAAACTCAACACCGAAAATCTCTAAAACACATCCCCAGAAGACATCAGTGGCAAAAACCACATGCTCATCGGCTATAGAAACCCTCAGTGGTCGACTAAACGCCTCGCGTCTAACACTAATGTGACGACTAAAGGATAAAGACACGAAAGATCGACTCGCACCCGAGTCAAATAACACCAAGGCAGGCACAGAATTCACAAGAAAAGTACCTATATGAAACACAGTATAAGCATAAACAAATCTCAAAATAACATGAATAAGGAGATACATACCAACAACAACGTCAGGTGCTGCGCGGACCTCCTCCGCAGTCAGCTGGAAAGCTCTCTCATGAGCTCTCGGAGCCTCGGCCTTCCCCGGCCGGCCATCAGTAATGCGCAAAGCAGCAGGAGCATAAGCTTGGGCTGATTCCTGAGTGAGCTAAGGACACTCGGCCTTCCGGTGGCCAGTCGGGTTGCAATGAAAGCAGACCGAAAATCCCTTGGGGCAATCCTTCGCTATATGCCCCTCCTTGCCATATTTGTAGCAAATCCCTGCTCGACAAGATCCCTCATGACTCTTGCCGCACTTGCCACAAATGCGGCCCTTCTGGTCTCTTGCTCTCGTATCAGCGGGCTTAGCCCGCTTTATCGTCGGCTGCGACTACACTGGTCTTCTATCTCTCCCCTGAGACTCTGCCTCCTCTCTGGTCTGAATCTCCAGCTCAATCTCTCTCCTCCTGGCATTGGTCTGTAACTCAGCCAATGTCCGATATGATGAGTTCGCCACAAAATCCCGAATATCTCTCCTCAAAATGCTCAAATACCGGCTCACATGTGCCTGCTTCGTATACATGTGCTCAGGGCAGAACAATGCCCTCTCATGAAACATCCTCGTAATCTCTGTCACTGTTTCTGTCTTCTGCTTGAGAAGCAGAAACACCTGGGCCAATTGTTCCCTCTCCACCTGGGGAACATACTTGTCTCTGAATAACTGGGTAAACCTCTCCCAAGTCACTGCAGCATGATCTGCAGGAGTAAAATCAGTCGTCACGAACTTCCACCAGTCCTTCGCTCCCAAGCGAAGCTGGTTTAGTGCAAACTGAACTCTCAAGTGCTTCGGGCATGAACATGTATAGAAACATCCCTCGATGTCTGAGATCCATCTCATAGCAGAAATCGGGTCCCGGGTCCCGTCAAACTCTGGTGGCTTCGTGTTACTGAACTCTCGAAACAACAACGAGTCACCCCCTTGTGGCCTTGCAACTGCTAGGGCTGCGGTGGCTGCGGCAACAACAACCTCTGTGATAGCAGCATATCGCTCATCAAAAGTCTCAATCATCATGGTCTTAATAGACCCGAACATCTCTGTAATGACCTCCCTGATAGCTGCGGCCACCTCCTCGGCAATGATCCTGCGGATCTCCTCATCACTAGTACCACCACCCTCGGGGTTGTTGCGGGTAATCACCATAGTCTCTCTGAAACACAAACACAAAAATCATCAAGGACTGGCTAAAGCGCACACTCAATTACCCACCCCTACATGCTCATTAGCATCCTAAGGTTCTTACTTGGGTCGCATACAGATCCGATGCTTTCAGTAGTACGAGCCTAATACTACCTTCCACACCAACCCATAGTCGCCTCAAGTCCTCCTCCTAGGATCCTAATTCACAAGTACTCTATCCCTCACAGATATCACACTACTCTCTCGGTAGATTCCTCAAATGCACATCTAGGTATCTCTCCTAGATTACTCATTGACTCAAAACTCTCTCTAACAGATTCCTGCCATGGACCCCTACTCAGCACACACACAGAGCAAATAACAGATAATGTCAACCAATAGCATCCCCCAAGGCTAATGCATCATTAATCAGGTAACTCTAGCTCTAAATTCCTGAAATACCTAGCCTATCATCTAGCATGCAGCTCTAATATCTCATAAGTATCTCATCTTATAATATAAACAAGTAAGTGTATTTTGGGAAATCACCGTTTGGGCTCTGGCTGATTGTACACACTCTTCATCTCGTTTCCTCTTAAAATCTTTTGCTCGTTTAGAAAGTCATTTCTTTTTAGAAAAATTTCTCAATTCCTCAGTTTGAGTCCAGACATACCCGAGGGTATATCCGAATCCCTCAAACCAAGGCTCTGATACCAACTTGTAACACTCTAAATTTTCAAATAAATTTTTATTTTTAAATTCACACAAAACACAGTTAACACTTCTCAATACCCAACTTTGTAAATTGTTCCAAACACAAAACAAAATTTGTTTAACATTATCCCAGAATCCTCAAAACACAAATCAACTAGCTGGTGTGTACAATCATGCCGGCGCCTTCCCACGATCTTGAGATGTACCTGAAACACATTTCACACAACACTGTAAGCACAAAGCTTAGTGAGTTCCCCAAAATACAACACACAAATAATTAGCCTCTCATGGCTATATCTCAATAAGGACCCTCCGGTCATGTGTCTCAGTGAGGTCCCTCCGGTCTCACAGCTCGGGTTGGACCCTCCAGTATGTTCTTTCTGAACATTGTCTTTTACCGGTTGAAGATGAACGGTGGTGGTTGATGGTGTTCGGTGGCGATGGTGGCTCGGTGGTGGCTGATGATGTTGGTCGGCGAAGGGGCAAGCTTCAGCCCTGTTGTCTTCTTCAATCCTCGGCAGCTAGGGTTAATAAATAAGAATGATGTGTGAATTAAAATTAATTTTCCATTTAAAGGGGTTATTAATTTATTTTACAATTACCATAAATAAGTATAGCTAACATTACCAAATTACCCTTTTGGAATGATTGGCTCACAATCATTCCTACATCCATACAATACTTAGTTAGAATACTTGAACCTACATCTCTCTCTCTCTCTCTCTCTCTCTCTCTATATATATATATATATATATATATATATATATATATATATATATATATATAATTCTGCATGTATGTATAAAAAACAACATATATAACCAAAAAAACAGCATGTATATACAAAAAAACAACATATATAACCAAAATTCAGCATGTATATTAAAAAAAAACATATATAACCAAAATTCAACATATGTGTATAATAAACAACATATATATAACAAAAATTCTGCATTTATATACAAAAAAACAACATATATAACCAAAATTTTGCATGTATATACAGAAAAAACAACATATATGTTCATAAATTCAACATGTGTGTTCAAAAAACAACATATATGTTCATAATTTCAGCATGTATGTCGAAAAATCAGCATATTTGAACAAAAATCAACATCTTTGAACAACCTAAAACATGTATGTATGCTTCAATAACCACAAAACAAGTTATGATATTGATTTTAACCACAAAAACAAGTTCACAAATTTTGAAAAAAAAAGATGATGGATGAATTAAGAAATCAGGAAAAAAGAACTTGTTCACAAAAACAAGTTCTGATTTTGATTTCTCTCATAATTTCGAAAACCAGGAAAAAGGAAAGATGAAACACATAGCTGATGATGGATCGAAAAAAGCATGCTGCTGGATAAAAAAAAAGAGAAGATGAAAAGGTTGCTGATGGATCGAAAAAAAAGAAGAAGATGAAACCTGTGGGGCGGAGTTGTGGGGCGCGTTGGGCTGCTCGACGGGAGGAGGCTGGCCGGCGACGACAAGAAGATCGAAGATGGAGAGGGCCGATAATGGTTGATCGAAGATGGAAGCGTTTTTTTTCAGCGTACGTTTTTTTTTTTTGGTTAGGGCACAAATGTCCAACACTTCTTTTTTCTTTTTTTTTTTCCATCCAGACTTGTTTTGTGGCTTTGTGGGAGAGACCAATCTTACCCGAAAAGATGAGTTTTTTTTTGTGCAAATCAAACGTCTTTTCTGCCCATTTAGCCGGAAAGATTTTTTTGGATTGGAAAGAGTTTTATAGAAGACACAAGCTTTAGGGAAAATGACTCTTGAGGGTAATTAACTTTTGCGTTTGTACTCATTTGGTCCCTTTCCTTTTTTTTGTATTCAATATACCATCGAACTTGTTGTTTGCGTTCACCATAACCCTTTTGACCGACTTTTGACCTGTGATAGCCGGTCAAAGGGTTATGGTGAACACAAACAACAAGTTCGATGGTATATTGAGTACAAAAAAAGGAAAGGGACCAAATGAGAACGAACTCAACAGTTGGTTACCCTCCTGAATCATTTTCCCCGAAAAGTTAAATGAAATTAAAGTTGCAAAATTATCAAAGACTGCAACCTTCTTTGACTATAACGTATATGAAGAGCGTTTCAAAGGGGTAACCTCGTTAAAACATGGTCTATGCTATGCTTACTGTGGTTAGCTGTCAACACCTCTCTGCAAAAGGATATGACTGTGTATGAGAGGTATATTTATCAGCATAAACGTTTACCTCAAGGTATATTATGGTGATGTGTCTACAAAAGCAACATGATATTGTACATATTGATGTTGTATCTTATCCAATGAATTCGATCTTAAAGCTAAGTAAACTCAAAAATCACAACATTTGTGATTCCACTTGTTTGTAGACTTGTCTGGAATCCATGATACGATAAATCATTTGATTGGAAATGTAAATGTAGTCATGAAAGGCGCCTGCTTAGTCAAGATTCCCCTAATAAATATTCAAGTGCATTACAAAGTTGTACATGTATGTATAATGTTCTTTCATGGGTTATGTTTTGAAGAGAAGCAAGAATGAATCTCATAAAGTCATTAATATCAGTAGGAGATGATGTGAGATTTGCTGTAAATGAGTAAAGGCAAAATGAATCAGGAGGGTAACCACTGTTGCATTTGTTCTCATTTGGTCCTTTTTTTTTGTACTCAATATACCATCGAACTTGTTGTTTGTGTTCACTATAACCCTTTGACCGGCTATCACATGTCAAAAGCCGGTCAAAAGGGTTATGATGAACACAAACAACAAGTTCGATGGTATATTGAATACAAAAAAAAGGAAAGGGACCAAATGAATACAAACGCAAAAGTTAATTCCATCGAGAGTCATTTTCCCCAGGCTTTACAACCTAATGAAGATTTTTATTAAATGTTTATTAGTTAAAATAGCAATCCCGAACGGCCGAACACCCCTAAAACCCCCAATTACCAAATCTCGATTTAGATATCTTAGGACAAAGCATCATCAAGTTGCGCTTGTTCCGTTGTCCGAATGTATAAACTGATGCGATCATCAAAACAAATCCACTTCTCATAAAAGAATCGGCGTCCTATTTATGTAAAACAGGAATACAGGATCAATATACATGTGATGCAAAGTTGTCGGGGGTGAGTAGGAGTAATTTGAAGAAAGAAATGTCACAGGATGCTGCTGCTACTGCGAATCTTCAACTGAGTGAAGTGTATTGGTCTCTCGTAGCTAAAGCCGACAAGAAGTTCTCCAAAATTAGAGACTTGCCCTATTACGAGCATCACAGGTCGGCTCTTTTTCTGTTTACTGTACTTGAGTTTGTGTTTGAGCTAGCAAAGGATCAAGAGCCTGACTTTTTTGAGTTATTATTTTCTAGAATCCTAATTTTCAGTATTTCTGATACAATTTCATTTGAGCTTCTGTTGAATGTTTATATGCTTCTGTAGAAATTGGCGTTATTCGATCACCCATGCTTTAAAATAGTAGAAATCGGCCATGATAGCTTCCTGAATTGCGATGTTCTTTATTTGAGATCCATCGTTTTTAAGTTTTAGGGTTTCAAAATATGGACACTGTGAAGTCTGAGTTTTTAGCTAATTAGAAGAAAAGAGCTAGTGTTTTACACTGTTGCTATAAATTTGAAAGATCAAATATGAATGTATTCCACTTTTAGTATCACACAAATTTAATATAATCATTGTATGCATTGATAAACTAACCAAAATCAAAATCATTCAACACTATAACACCTGAAAGAAACTGAATTGACTTTTAGGTTGGACTCTAATTTCAGAATAATGGAAACTGGAAAGTGAAATCATTATCTATGCTTGGCTTCAGTAAAATAATAACAGGAAATATATCAAACTAAACATGATTACATAAGTGATTAAAGCTTTATGATGCTGTCAAGTGCTAACATACCTTCATTTATGTGTATTTTAGCATTCTACTTTCATTTATTTCTCTTACATTACAACATTCTACTTCTGTTTCTATTATGAAGACATTGTACTTTGAAAAATCTACTCATTATAGCTTTCTATTTGGATAAAATTTCTATATTAGGTAGATTTCTCAAAACTACAATGTTGTAATATAAAGAAATGAAAGTAAGATGCTACAATAAACAAAAAATTAGAGTCTGAAATCCATGAACAAAGTGTTGTTGCATCAGGTATGATACACACTTCCACAAAGTATTCAAAGTTTATACAAAATTATGGAAATTCCAACAAGAAAATCGACAAAAGCTGGTGGAATCTGGTCTTAAAAGATGGGAAATTGGTGATATTGCATCAAGAATTGGTCAACTTTATTTTGGGCAATATATGAGAACAAGTCAAGCCAGTTATTTATCAGAGGCTTATATTTTTTATGAAGCAGTTTTAACAAGGGAGTATTTTAAAGATGGATTATTCCAAGATCTTAATCTTGCAAATAAACAACTGAGATTTCTTGCTAGATTTTTGACAGTTTGTCTTGTGTTGAATCGAAGAGAAATGGTGTATCAGTTGGTAAATCAGCTCAAAATGTTGGTTTCTGAGATCAAAAGGGCGTTTCAGGTATTTAATCTTTTTGTTATTTGTTACAAGGGGTATAAAAGTTTTAAACTTTTATTATAACATGTAGTTTATTTGTAAATTCTTAAAGACAAACGTTTTTTAAAGTCAAGTTGTAAAATTATTTTGTAAAAGTAACTAGAAAGGTATTTTTATGCTATAATATTATTTCTGTTTTAATGACCTTTGATTTTGTTTAATTTTTGAGTCTTTTAGATAATAATTTTTATAATCATAACTAAATAATATTTAGAATAGTGTTAAAGGTTAAAAGTTAAAAACTATATCATGTATTTTAATGTAATGTAAAAAATCATATGAAAGTTCATTCCTAAACACTATATACAATTTTTAATGACACATTTTAAGAAAAAGTCATTATTTTAATTAAGTTATAATTTTATGTTCTAAAAGTAACTAGAAAATTTATATTTTTATTATAAGGTTTTTATGCAGAAAAGTCCCATTATTTTGGGAAATTTTTTGATAAAGTCCTAAATCTTTTTTTTTTAACAGAAAAGTCCCAATTATTTAACATTTCGTCCAAATTAAGGAAAAACTTTTTTTTTTTGGGGGGAAATTGTCAGAAAAGTCCAAATATTGGGACTTTTCTAACAATTTCCTTATTTATTTATTTATTTTTATTTTAACAGGAAATGCCAGATTATGTGATTTTCCCAAAATAATGAGACTTTTCCGCATCAAACCCTTATAATGCTACTTGAAATTGAATGAAACTTTTTTTATTATGTTTAATTTTTTATTTTTATAAATAATTAGTTCTATATATATATATATATATATATATATATATATATATATATATATATATATATATATATATATATATATATAACAATGTTGAAACTATACACTTTTTTGGGATAAAGTAGACACTACCCTGGTAAATGCTCATTGTATTTATATATAATACAAAAAAAATTAAAATCATACAAAACACAAAACTTATTCCATTCCTACAATCTAACCAAATATGATCTTGGAATGTAATAACTCATTCCATTCCATTTCTCATTCCATTCCATCCAACCAAAGCACCAATTTCTCAATAATATATCAAAGTTCAATTTCAGGACACTGACTTCAAGGAATGGAAAAGGGTAATTCGGGACATAACCAAATTTCTTAAAGTTGACACTGCTTTCATGAGCATGAGGCCTTTAAGATACAGTATTGTGTTGGATCATGATCCAGATAGTTTGCCACGTGTTTCCTTTATCAAAAGAAAGCTAAAATTGAGAGATGCCTTACTTTGCAGCTATCATCCAAATGAGGTTACCCCTAAATTCAAGAAATAGCAACCTACTTTCATTTATTTGTTTTTTACAATTTACAACAATCTACTTTCAATATTTTTTTTATTAAGACATTGTACTTTGAAAAATCTATATAGTTATATCATAGCATTGTACTTTTAGTTTTTTTTATTAGGATATTATAATTTGGAAATTCCTCTACCATATATAGCAGTTAAAATTGCTTTTTATTTGGATTTCATTGCTATATTTGGGTACTAGGTGTGAGACCTGTGTACTGCACAGGTTGATTTAGAAGAAATGTTAAATTGTAAATAATAAATATTTTTTTAAAGTAAAATCTACTATAATAAATCAAGATCAATTTTGCCACATGTCAATCTTTCATGAGTTTTGATACTTGTCATTTTATGGTATCACATTCATTACATTTAATAGTTTACATATATAAGTATAACTATTATATGGCTTAAGAATTTTAAAAATTGAAAAAAGAAACCCAGAAATTTACATGTGGATATTATTTATTTCAAAGATACCTTAAAATGACAAGTGTCAAAACTCATGAAAGATTGACATGTGGCAAAATTGATCTTGATTTATTATAGTTGATATTTCCCAAAATTTTATGCTATAATTAGAATAAATGAAAGTAGGATGCTATAATAAACTAATAATTTAAGAAAGACTAGTACATTGCTATTTTTGCAGTTAACCCTAGCAGTTATGGCTAAATGCAAGAAATAACAATGTACTTTCATATATTTGTTTAGAATAAATTAAAGTTTTGGTCCTTGTGGTTTGATCAAATTCGCAGGTTTGGTCCCTAAGTTAAAAAATTGATAGGTTATATCCCTGTGGTTTGGAGAAATTAGACCATTGGTCCATCCGTGATATTAAAAGACTACTTTACCCTTTCTATTTTCTTTTTTCTTCCTTTTACTCTTTTTTTTCATACTTAAATAACTATAAAACCATACCCATTTTTCAAGAATTGGACTAAAAGTGCAAATCTGACCAAACCATAGGGACCAAAACTGTAATTTACTCATTTGTTTATTATGGAATCCTGTAACCATTTTCTTTCTCGTTTCTATTAAAACGTAATACTTTCACAATTTTCTAATAATGGTATCGTTCCTTGAAAAATCTACATAGGGGTAGCATTGTCATTTTAGGTTTTTTTCTTATTTGGACATTGTACTTTGAAAAATTCCCCAATCATAGCAGTGAAAATAAAATTGCTTTGTATTTGGATGACATTGCTATAATTAGGTGAAATTTCCACATTTTAACCTCATGTTTACTTTTTGCCTGAAAAAAACCTTGTATTTTCATTTTTTCCGAAAAAGCCCTCAACTTTGTATTTATTTTTTTTCCGAAAAAAACCTTCAACCTTCTAACTACTTCCAACTAAACCCTCAAGTTTTTAAGTTTTTCTCGAAGAAACCCTCACATTTTACATTTTTTTTGGAAAAAAATGACTAAAAGGGCCAGATCGGAAAAATGGAGAAAAATACAAGGTCTTTTTCAGGAAAAAACAAATTTGAGGCTTAATCCAAAAAAAACACAAAATATAAGGTCTTTTATGAGATTAACCCAAAAAAATTGTAAAATGTAAGGGTTTTTTTGAGAAAAACTAAAAAAGTTGACGGTTTTTTTGGAAAAAAATGAAAAAATACAAGTTCTTTTTCAGGCAAAATTAGTTTTTGAGGTTTAATCCGGAAAAAAACACAAAATATAAGGTCTTTTATGAGATTAACTCGAGAAAAATTGTAAAATGTGAGGGTTTTTTCGAGAAAAACTAAAAAAGCTGAGGGTTTATTTGGAAGCATTTAGAAGGTTGAGGGTTTTTTTCAGAAAAAAAAAAACAAAGTTGAGGGCTTTTTCGGAAAAAATGAAATAAAAAAAACACTAGGTCTTTTTCAGGCAAAAAATAAACTTGAGGTTTAATCCAAAAAAAAACACAAACTACAAGGTCTTTTTTTAGATTAACCCTTATTTATATATCTTGTTTTCTTTTTTTCATTTGTTATTCAGGTTAAGTTCTCAGAGCTGACTATTGACAATTTCAGAATGCTTCAATGTTTGGAGTGGGAACCAAGTGGCTCTTTTTACCAATCAAATGGAAATGGAATCTCAATCCCTTGGTCAAACATTGGTCAAAGTGGGCCCCACCAAGGATCCATTCGTGTGAATTATTATTCTCAAGAGATTTCTGATCCTACTTTGCCTCCAAATCCACGTAAAGCAGTTTTGTATTCTCCATCAACCACTCACTTCATAGCTGTGAGTGTCCAATCTACAAATAGCTAAATACAAGAAATAGCACTCTACTAAAAAGACCTTATAGTTTGTGTTTTTGCGGGATTAAACCTCGAGTTTATTTTTTGTCTGAAAAAGACCTTGTATTTTTTCATTTTTTTTCTGAAAAAGCTCTCAACTTTGTATTTTTTTTTTTTTTCTGAAAAAACCTTCGAACTTCCAAATGCTTACAAATAAACCCTCAACTTTTTTAGTTTTTTCGCGAAAAAAAACCCTCACATTTTACAAAATGACTAAAAGGGCCAACTCGGGTAAAATGAAAAAATACAATGTGTTTTTCAGGTAAAAAATAAATTTGAGGTTTAATTTGAAAAAAAAAAACACAAAATATAAGGACTTTTATGAGATTAACCCAAAAAAACTGTAAAATGTGAGGGTTTTTTCTAAAATAGTAGAAGTTTTTTTTTTTTTTTTGTTTATTTATTTATTTATTTTTTTTTTTGGGAAAAAAAAGACAAAGGTTAGGGTTTTTTTGGAAAGAATGAAAAAATACAAGGTTTTTTCAGGAAAAAAGTAAAAATGTAAATATAAAATATAAGGTCTTTTATGAAATTAACCCATCCTATTATAGCATCATACATTCATTTCTTTCCATTAGAACATTGTACTTTAAAAATCTACCCTAATTATGTAATCCAAATACAACACAGATTTCACTGCTATAAATTTGTAGATTTCTCAAAATAAGATTTTATATATATATTTTTGAAATTACAATGCTATAATTAGGTAGATTTCTCAAAATACAAAGCCTTAATAAGAAAAAAAAAAGTCAAAAGTAGAATTTTATTATATAAAGAGATGAAAGTAAGATGCTATAACTATAAAAAATAAATAAATGAAAGTATGTTGCTATATCTTGCATATATTATTTATAACACGATATTATTATCATTAAAAAATGACAGGTTCTTGCTACTATGTGTGAGGAGCTCCCTGCTGATGGTGTTCTGTTGATATATTTATCTGCTTCAGGTGAAATAAGTCAAAAACTTTTCCCATTTTTTTAAAAATTTTCATTTTATTATTTCAAATTGTTCATTTATTCATGTTTTAGGTGCATCAAATTATGGTGCTGATAACATTCAGACTAATATGACTCAATCAGATGCTGTGTGTGATGATAGTCTTGGAGGCTTAAATATTGGCTCTCATGGAAATGGAGGTACATCTTTTATTTAATCATTTTGTAAATAGTATAAAAATAATTTTTTAAAAAACTCTTAACAAAATATTATTAACGTTTTATATAACATACATTTACAAGGGTTTTAAGCGCACATCTTGCGGCTAGAGGGACCATTTCTGTATTTTTTTTACACAGGGACCATTTCTGTAACCTTCTTGTATTTAATCATTTTGTAAATAGTATAAAAGTAAGCTTTCAAAAAACTCTTAAAACAAAATATTATTAATGTTTTATATAACATACAATTACAAGGGTTTTAAGTGCACATGTTGCAGTGAGAGGGACCATTTCTGTAATTTTTTCATATACAGGGACCATTTATGTAACCTTCTTTTACACAAAGACCATTTCTGTAACCTTCTTTTATTTAATCGTTTTGTAAATAGTATAAAAGTAAGCTTTAAAAAAACTCTTAAACAAAATATTTTTAATGTTTTATATAACGTACATTTACAAGGGTTTTAAGTGCGCATCTTGCGGCTAGAGGGACCATATCTGTAATTTTTTCTTACACAGGGACCATTTCTGTAACCTTTTTACACAGTGACCATTTCTGTAACCTTTTATTTAACTTTGTAAATAGTATAAAAGTAAGCTTTCAAAAAACTCTTAAACAAAATATTATTAATGTTTTATATAACATACAATTACAAGGGTTTTAAGCGCACATGTTGCAGTGAGAGGGACCATTTCTGTAATTTTTTCTTACATAGGGACCATTTCTGTAACCTTCTTTTACACAAAGACCATTTCTGTAAATTTTTTCATAAAGGGGAATTGTTTCTGTAATTTTATTACGCAGGGACCATTTTGGTAAACTTTTTCTCACAAAGCGATCACTTCTGTAATTTTATATATCTGAAAACTACAGGGACCAAAAGTACAATTCACTAAAACAACAAAACTGTAGCAAGTATGTGACCTTATGAACAATTAAAAAAACATTTGGTTAATGTTAAATAGTATAACGTGTAAGGTTTTCACTTGATAGTAATTGTTAGTTGATAGAATAATACAATTTTTTTTTCTACAATAAAGATTATGTCTAATAATTTTATTTTTTTATTTTTTTAATTTCAGTGTTTAATCTGATTTATCCTTGCGACTTGCTTCCATTTACAAGAAAACCACTTTTCCTTATTATTGATAGTGACAACAGTAAAGCTTTTCAGGCAAGTTTTTATATATTTTCACATAAAAGATTTGACATATAATTTAAAAGGAAAATAATAAATACAAATTTATTATTTTTATTTTAGGGAATAAACAAGGGAGAAAAAGGAGAACCAATTGCAATTCTCCTATCTCCAACTTCTTCATACCCGACACCACACAATAATACCATAGACCCTCGCATACCCAATGGAAGCCAATTCACAAGTTTTCTCACATCCCCTTTGCAATCTCTTATCATCCTACTTGGCATTTCAGGCTCCGACATCCAAATGGTACTTCACTTATGTCAAATTACTATTTTGCCCTTGTAAGTTGAATAAAATCGAAATCATTTTTAATTTTTTTTAAGGAGAATCTTAACAAGGCACAGAATATTCTTTCTTCGTGTTTGGATAAGTGGGGAGAAATGTTGGCGTCTTTAGACTCAATTCATCCCGTTTGGGCTCAAGTTTTGGAAGATCCGTTCATTAGGAGACTCCTTTTAAGGTAAAATTCAAAATCATTTTTTTATTTTTTTTTATTGATAAATTATGAAATAGTTTGGGGGTTTAGGTTGAAATTTGCACTTCAACTATCCACCATTTACCTATTTAGTCCCTAAACGTTTTTTTAATTAATTTTAGACATCCAAATTCATTTAACTTATTAAATTTCTATCCATTACAATTTACACCCATCTTTAGCCAAAAAAATTTTAACAACTTTGCCCCAAGTTTTAGCTTTTTATTACGAATTTGATCTTCTTTTACAAAGTTACCCCAACTTTGTAAAATTTGTAATGTTTATTTTTTATTACAAATTTGGTTTAATTTTCCGAATAAATTTTTTTTGTGTGTTTTAAAAGTTTTGCCGCATCCTCTTACAATTTTTAAAACAAACTTGCCCCTACTTTTTTATGAAGTTGTAAAAATATTAAATCAAAGCAAAAAACAAAATTTTATTCGGAAAGCCAAGACAAAGTTGTACCAAAATAAATATTAAAAAAACAAATTTTGTTAAAAAGTTGGGGCGAATTTTTTTAAAAAAAAGTTGGGACAAAGTTCGTAACAGAAATAAAAACTTTGGGCAAATTTATTAAAAAAAAAATTGGTTAAAGAGGGTTAGGGTTAACCTGTGAAACCTCTTATAGTAGGTCACAAGTTAATAAAAGGGTTATTTCCATAAAAGACCCTACATTTTGATTTTTTTTCTTTTTAGACCTAAAAGTTTTTTCTTTTCCGAAAAAGACCAAACTTTTACCTTTTACTTGTTACTTTAGACCCTAATAGGTAAATTAAGTATTTTTATTTCATAAAAGACCCAACATTTTGTACTTTTTTCCAGTTTAGACCTAAAATGTTTTTTATTTCAAGACTAGTTGTATAAAAAACGTGATTATATCCTTTTAGTTTAAAAATATACATCGATTTAAACAATATAATTATTATGCCTACATTTATTTATGATTGTAAAATTCTTTGTTCATGTATATTTATAAAAAAAGACCCTATATTTTGTAGTTTTTTCCGTTTTAGACCTAAAATGTTTTTTTTTTCAAAATAAACTCAACTTTAAATTGGTTATAATCTTCAAGACCAAATATATAAGGAACTTTTTTATTACGCCGAAAAAGAAAGTACACATGTATACACTAAAAAATATTATCTGATCTATTATCTTTTGAACGAATATAACCTAGAAGAATTGCAAAATTTTATTTTTGTCTAAAAGATATATCTTGGATATATATTATATCATTAAACTTGATATATTATTTATAAAAAATGTTATTATTACTGCTAATAAAAAGTTCGATGTTAATTTGATATTTTTTTGTAACATGGATAATACATGGCTAGGAAGAATCTTTTAGCATAATAACATTTTTTTTTATTTGTAGGAAATAAACATACCAGGTAATTTAACAAAACTGTATACAAAATATATTTTTTTAGTTTGTCTATTATACTTATTTCGTGAGTTTGGACATATTTCCCTCTCTCACCTTTCTATATTATTTTTTTGGTTGAATTTTTTAATCAATTTTTTTGGAACAGTTAACAAACGAACTAACTATCATACTCCTAAACCAAAGCCATAGAATATTTTGTAGCATTAGCCCGTTATTGAATAATATGGTATAACTATATCAAATACATACATAAAAATATTAATCCTAAACATTCATAATAGTTTTGTTTAGATATATCAAATTCAAGTTTTGTTTAAAATTGCAAAATCTTATTTTGTATACAGTTTATTAAATTACATGGTATGTTGTTTTTTTCTACAAATAAAAAAGTTGTTATTATGCTAAAAGATTCATCTTAGCCATGTATTGTCTATGTTACCAAAAAACATCAAATTAACATCGAACTTTTTATTAGCGGTAATAATAACATTTTTTATAAACAATATATCAAGTTTAATGATATATATATATATATATATATATATATATATATATATATATATATATATATCCAAGATAAAGTTTAATTATATCTTTCAGAAAAAAATAAAATTTTGTAATTCTTCTAGGTTATATTCGCTCAAAAGATAATAGATCAGATAACATTTTTTTGTGTATACATGTATACTTTCTTTTTCAGTATAGTCAAGAAGTACCTTATATATTTGGTCTTGAAGATTATAACCAATTTTAAAGTTGAGTTTATTTTGAAAAAAAAAAACATTTTAGGTCTAAAATGGAAAAAAGTAACAAAATATAGGGTCTTTTTTTTATAAATATACGTGGAAAAAGAATTTTCCAATCATAAATAAATGTAGGCATAATAATTACATTGTTTAAATCGATGTTTATTTTTAAACTAAAAGGATATAATCATGTTTTTATACAATTAGTCTTGAAATAAAAAGCATCTTAGGTCTAGATTGGAAAAAAGTATAAAATATAGGGTCTTTTATGAAATAAAAATACTTAATTTACTTGTTAGGGTCTAAAATAACAAGTCAAAGCTAAAAGTTAGGTCTTTTTCGAAAAAGAAAAAAGTTTTAGGTCTAAAAAGAAAAAAAATCAAAATATAGGGTCTTTTATGAAAATAACCCTTAATAAAATATTACTTTGAAAAAATAAAATATTTACCTATTCTTTTTTATCGATTTTTTATTGAACAATTACAATAATAAGAAAGAAAAATGTTTTTTTTTTTTTTTTTTTTTTTTTTTTTTTTTTTAAATGGTCAACAAAAGCATAATGGCTTACATCATTAAATGCAATACTTTCGGTTTTTCTCTTTCTTTATATAAATTTTTTTGGATCCAAAATTTAAACGTGAAATAAATTTTTAAAAATTCTTCCAGGTTTATATTTTGTCGGGCAATTCTTTCACTATATGCACCGATTTCCGGTAAAAAAGAATATGTTCCGGAATGTTCACCTCCCCTTCCAAATGCTTTCTTGCCTACAACGCCTCTATCTATTGGAACCATTTCACAAATAGCCGATATTTTTGGTGCAACAACTATGTTCAACATCTAGCACTATGCTAGATCATGAGGGTATTTATGTCTTTTCTACACACGAGACATCGAGAGTGAGGTTGAGTAAGAGAAAGAAAAAAAAATCCTTTTTGCAATCCTGTTTGTCAAACACAGTACAAATGCATAACAAATGGGCCCAGTGTTGGTTGGGCCACACTTTGTTGGGCCACACTTTGGGACTTATTTTTTTGAGTAATAGTTGTGAAAAGATAAGAAATACATAGTTGTCATTACTCATTACTTTTAAAGAGGTGGTGTGTAGTAACTGTAAAGGTGTAGATCTTATAGTACATTTTACACGACTCGATTACGCGTGTGGTTTGAGTGATATTATGTTATTATTGTTTCGGTTTGATTTAATGTAGGAAGAATGACGTTAATATTCATTAACTATTATTTATATGGACATATTTAGAGGGAAAAGTACACACGGTGTGGACTTGTATTACGACATCATATGACATGACAATATTTTATATAATACGAACATAACCGGATATGTTTTTTTACTAATACAAAAACAATCTAGTTAAAACATGGAAAACACAACAAATATAGCATAAAGTTACCATTAGTTTACTTAGTTTATGTTTAACCATACAAAACACGATAGACACATGTAATGTCGTGTCAATTTCATGTCAAACTTTAAACAAGACACAACCCAACATTGTGTTTTTTTAATCGTAGACACTAATACAAATTCGAATTTTGATTTCTTATCATGTATTCTTGTCGTGTCATGTAATAGATTGACATCACTAGTAGGACCTAGTGGTAACAATCTCAACCCAAACCCAACTCGACTCGGTAATTAGTAGGTTGGGTTGATATTTTCAACCTTTAACTAAACGGGTCAACCCGTCATTAAATGAGTTGAGTTAAGGTTGAAATTCCAAATATGTCTACAACTCGTCAACTTGTTTAAATTTTTATAAATTTATATTTATTTAGTATTATTATTTAATAAAAAAACTTCATAAATGGTCTTTGTGGTTTCTCAAAATCTGGGATATATTCCCTAACTTAAAAAAACCCCATAGAAAGTCTATGTGGCTTCAAAACTTTTGACATATAGTCCTCTTTGCTTCCTCCATCACTTTTGGGTTGTTAACTTCCATTTGATTAAAATAATAAGAGGTCATATACATCATTTACTTGTGACCTGTAATTAATTGAGGGAAGTGATTATGCCTAACGTATTTGATCACCTTCACGTCAACTCTCAAAACCCATCCCTCTCCCACGAAAACACAAATCTTCTTCTTTATCCATCCTTTCGATTATGGGAAGCAAATTTGGGTTTTAGGGTTTATTGATAAGGAGTTGACAATGGTCCTCACAATATGGACTTTGCATGATAAATATTCCAACTTGAAGGACTTGCAAACTAGATATTGCATGGCTCTTAAAAAAATTGAGCTTTTTTTTTTCTTAGTAGCAGGGGCGGAACACGGGCTCTAGAATTGGAGGGGCCGTAACCAGAAATTTAAAACAAAACCAAGTATACGAATTCAGTATGCTACGAAGTTATTGGTATCGGTTTTCGGTAATAGAAACATTGAACGTATGGGCATTCGCATCTAAAACAATCGTTGGTTTCTCTTTGGAAGTTACTTGATTTATTATATTTTGATATACACTACTTAACACAATTAACTAAATTTAACGAATAAAAAAAATAAATTAACAATTTATAATTGTATTTTGATAAATAACTAATTGTTTATATTTTCCTAAAATTATTTTAAAAAGGTTATAACAAATTATATTTTAATGATAATTAACAAATAAGAAAATTAACTAACATAAAGAAATTAGAATATATATATATATATATATATATATATATATATATATATATATATATATATATATATATATATATATAACAAAAAAAGAGTTAAATTTTTAACAGCAAATAAAGTTATTTAAATATGATTTGGGTTAGATTTTTATAGCTATAACTCTATATTATAATATTTAATAATAAAATACTCTTATTTTTGCAAGCTTTTTGTTGTTGCGGTAAAACTTTTAAAAGCTATCCTACTTCACACCATCATATATTCATATAGATGTGTTCGTCACATTCTAGCGAGAGAAAAATAGACTTACAAGTTATAAGTTTGAAATCCAGCAAGACGAGTAAAAATCTCCAAGTCAGAGAGGGGAGCCAAAGGAAACGGTGTGTCAAAGACACGTCCTATGGATGTTAACCGGTCAGAATAGCAGTCGGTGAACTGATAAAGTGAGAGTTGAGCACTCCGGCGACACACATATTTTCCGGTGTCATTTTTTTTCAGGCAACACTGATGATCCTTAGTTTACGGTTTCTCAAAGATTGTGTTGATAAATTGCATAGTAGAATAGTTTTTCTTTTGAAGTTTTATGAAATTTTATTTTCAGTTAGGATTTGTTTTGATTTTTTCCTTAATATTCTGGATTTCTGTTTGGTTACTTATCTAGTTTCCTAAGTTATTATTAGATGGAAGGATCAACCTTTTGATTTTTTTTATTAACTATTCATATACATATTTTTTTTCCTTGGATTATATAGAAATAAAGAGGGAGGCCAGAAAGATAGTAAAAAAATAAAACCAAACATGCATATATAGTAACGATATTAGCAGCTGAAAAACCAGGGGGGCCATGGCCCCCTTTGGCCCCTAAGAGGATCCGCCACTGCTTAGTAGGTATTCATCGAAGAATATCATTTTGTTTACCCTATCAATTTTTGTGTTTAAAGAAGGATATGAACACTATTTCATATTGAAGATACACTATAGTGGTGTCTTCACTAAGCCACTTGGAAGAAAAATATATTGATGGTATTGTATCATACATAAATGATATTGACACTAATCTATTTTCAGTACATGAAATTGATGACATGGTTTGGGAATTAGGGTACCCAGATGAGTAGACCTTGTACCACCATTTATGCATCCATGATTATTCCTTAGACTATTTCTTATTGCCTTTAGGGAATGACCAAGATGTACTTTAAATGGTTTTATATGTCCATAAACATAGACTTATAAGAGTGTACATTGAAAATGGACAAACCAAGGTACCTACTTATTTTAAGTCTCCCTTCAAAGTTGTTATTGACGAGTTGGAATCTGACATTATGTCATCAGAACTGAATAAAAGGAAACCTGGTAAAAGAGAAGGAAACTTAGTAAAAGAGAAGTAGGATCATGTAGTAGAAAGCTTGATTTAAATGAACCTATCAAACATATAGTTGAGCGGTCATAAATAGTAAATATGGATGAAGGTCATGATTATTTCACGACTATCGTACCATATATAATCTCATAGATTAGCCAACAAAGTCATGTAGATGATTCTCAAAAAGGATTGACCAATGGTAAAATAAATAATAATAAAGGATTGGTTGATGAAGATGAAACTGACACTCAAGAAGAAGCGTGCAAGGGTAATTTAGTTAATCATGAAGTTGAATCTCAAGAACCATTGGAAAGTTACCATGTTGATTGTAACTTCCAAAATGTAGACGAACCAAGTCACCAACTTGATGGTGGAGTACATAGTAGGATATTTGATGAATTTGAACCATTTTTTGAAGACTAGTCAATGATAGGTGAATTTGATGTTGACTTCAATGTTGAAGATGTATCTGAAGCTCAAGTAGGAGTGGATAATGTTGAGAACTAATTGATGGCGATAGTAGAAATGGTTATAATAATGACATTGGAGATAGTTCTAATGACAGTGACTACAATGTAGAGGAGTCAAATATACTATATGATATGGATGTGGATATGAGTGAGTTTCATAGTGTTGTGGATGTAGATGAACATGGAATTTTGCAAAATCTTACCACAGATGCATGTGATGTCAACGTTGATGAAGAGTTGGAAGTTATTGTTACTGATGATTATCAGTTTGTAGGTTTTCATGAAGATGAAGGGGTAGATAATTCTTAAAGAGTTGAGTAGGTCAACTACATGCTCACATGGGAAGGTTAAAAAAAATTAGGGTGGGTTAGATATTCAAGTCGAAGTTGGATGTTAAAAACTTCATGATATTACATGTTGTACAAACTAGGAGAGCCCTTTACGTTGCAAAAAATGACAAAATCAAGACGAGGGTGAAATGTGAAGATGTTGCAGGTCAATCTGATGAATCAGGTGAATGTGGTGGGCCATCAACTAGGAGTAAAGTAAAGTACAAAGGTACAACTATAATTAACAAAAAAGGAATATATCCTTGGGCAGTGGAAATCTCGAGGGCCACTAAAAATGAAGATTGGATGGTGAAAACGGTACAAGATGAACATAAATGTTTGCAAAGCAGGGCACTTAAATCTTGCACTGCCAAATTCTTTAGCTACCACTATTGTACAACAAATTCAAGGAAACCCTAAAATTCCAATCACATCTTTAAACAAGGAGTTGTAAAAGAAACATGAGCTTGGAATGTCAAAGAAGAAAGTTGCTAGGGTAAAGACAATGGATGAATGTATCATTAGTGGGAAATACCAAGTACAGTATGGGCTTCTTATAGATTATGTTTTCAAACTACCAAACACTAATCCTGGTACTACAATAAGGATAAATGTGTATCCATAAACTAATTTGTCTAGTACCACAAGGAATTTTAGAAGAATATATATATATATATATATATATATATATATATTTGTTTGGGTGGATTAAAGTTGGAATTAAAATATGGATTAAGGGATTTCCTTGGATGGTACCTTCATGAAGGGCCCATATCCTGTAGCATATGCAGTGGTAGAAGCAGAAAAAACTAGCTATTGGACCTAGTTTTTGGAGTTATTAGGAGAAGACTTGGATCTAGGAGCTAATTCAAAATTTACCTTCATTTCTAAAAGACAAAATTTATGTTTCACCTTATTTATTGTCATCTTAATGTAGTTTAATAGTATATTATTAATTCAAGTTGTAATTTGGATTTGTTTAGGGGATAATACTTGCAATTACAAAGTTATTCCCTAATATAGAGCATATGTATTGTTTAAGACACATTCAGGAAAATATGAGGATTCAATGGAAAGGAAAAGAGTTGAAGGACCAGGTATGGGAATGTGGTAGAGCAACAACACTCAATCACTTCAATAGCGCAATGGAGGATTTGAAGAAAATGAATGACAAATCTTTGAAAGATCATTATGCCCAAGGGTCATTATAGAATGATATTTGCTAATGACATATGATCCTATAGGGCCACACCTTGTAGCAATTTACTACTTATTGAATTTCCAAGAGTCATTATAGAATTATATAGCGTGGTTACATTAGGGTTACACCATGTAAACCCTAATGTGCATGAATTTCCACATTCCTCATGACCCATGGGTTTTAACCTCCATGGAGTATCCATGGGTCACCACATGGGTTTAGCCCAACATAAGGAATCATGGATCATTAGCCCACTTTATAAGAATGAATGATTTACACAATCAATCCCTATATATTTAATTAGTCTCTTTTGATCACAAAATTAATTCCAAATTAATTCTTGATCAATACTAATTAAATAATATGATTTCATATTAAAATATTAGAACTTATAATATATTAATAAATCATAATTATCCTCTTCTCAAAATCCAATTTGTTCCGGTGAAGTGCAACCCAAATGGACCATGCTAAATCGGGTCAAGTATATACCAAATATAGTTATGGACTTAGACACCTTATCCAACAGTCTCCCACTTGGATAAGTCTAGTAACTATAGTTGCAAGTATGACTTCAGGATCCGACCAGCAATCGTGGCTCTTAAATGCCTTTGTCGAGCTTAGACGTACCATTTCAGACAAGTGATCATAGAATCCTCTGTTCTCAAGATATCAGTCGGACAAACATATGGAGCACAGTCAACCTTATTGTCCAGCAGTTTGTTTCCTGATTTATGATTTGTTTGACATAGAACTTAATCGAACACATCAATTTAGTTCTGACCGGGCCCGAAACATAGGTCAAAACAAAATCATCGAGGGGCCCAAGATATCGCTTTTAATCCTCCAAGGACTAAAAGAAACAGATAAAATTTGACAGTATATGCTTGTACTAACTATTCACCGAACCATACACAACATCACGTTTTATAACATCGAGTTACCGATGCGTTTTCGTACTATCAATGTACGACCAATTCATAGTCAACAACTCATATATCTAGGTTTGAAGATTATATGATGTTATCGTCTCACGATCACTCGAGATAAAATTCATGAAGTGATGCAAGTGAGCGTGGGTTGAATCCAATACTTAGACCTTATGAGCACTCATGAATGTCATAGCAATGTCTAACCATTTCTGACAATCTACAAGCCATGTAAACCCTAATGTGCATGACTTTCCACATTCCTCATGATCCATGGGTTTTAACCTCTATGGAGTATCCATGGGTCACCACATGGGTTTAGCCCAACATAAAGAATCATGGATTATTAGCCCACTTTATAAGAATGAATGATTTACACAATCAATCCCTATATATTTAATTAGTCTCTTTTGATCACAAAATTAATTCCAAATTAATTCTTGATCAATACTAATTAAATAATATGATTTCATATTAATATATTAGAACTTATAATATATTAATAAATCATAATTATCATCTTCTCAAAATCCAATTTGTTCCGGTGAAGTGCAACCCAAATGGACCATGCTAAATCGGGTCAAGTACATACCAAATATAGAGATGGAAAACTCACGGCCCACAACCATCGGGTTGGAATTCCCAGGTCTGTTGGCTCTCGCACAAAGCAGATGAGCCTCAACCACCAATCAAACATGTACACATATATCAAATAACCACATAGAAGTCTATAGACAAACAAACCGATCTAACAGATCAAACTAGCATAACATCATCCTACATATCAAGATACTGATCTAACAGATCATAGCAACATAATACCATCCTATCTACCAGGATGCTAATCTAACAGCTCATACTAGCATAACATATCAGGAATGCAATCCAAAAGGTTCGACCTTGGTGCCTTAGACCCTTGAGTATAGAGAGGAAAAATCACCTCACAACTGTCGAACTGAAGTGATAAGCTCAAACTCTCGAACCACAGCCACGAACTCCACCACCTATATTTACCATAAGACCATTTCCATAAATTTCCAAGTTACCAAAATACCCCCAGAAGTCAACTAGTCAACCCTTGGTCAAAGTCAAGGTACACAGTCCATATTGACACAACTCGTCGAGTGCAGCTAGCAACTCGTCAAGTTCCTTAATGGTTCAGAAGGTCATAAAACCCTCACTGACTCGCCGAGCTTACTACCAACTCGTCGAGTCTATGCGTGTCCAGATGTCGGGGAAAACCCTAACTAACTCGTCGAGTCCTCTGCTGACTCGCCGAGTCCATGCAGAAACCAAACAACGGGAAAAACCTTCCTAACTCGTCGAGTTCCTTATCCGACTCGTTAAGTTCATACAATGCATTTCTTGTCCAGATGGTTTTGAGCCATTCCAAAGCTCCAAATGGCAGATCGAGCTTCCTAAGACATGATTATCATGTAAAGTTGCAAACTTTACGTGCATGCAAGGCTCTAAAGGCTTAGAATACCAAATCCAAGCTTAAAATGGGGTTTAACTTAAAGGGAATAGCTCATACTTGCTAAAGCTGGAAACTTTATAGTTGTAGAATCCAAGATAAGTTCAGATCTGAAGTTGCAACTTCAAATCCTATTCCATACCCGAAAATGGTTCACATACATGCTAGAAAGGCCCTAATCTTAAACATGAAGAGATCTAGAAGGAGGATAGTCAAGGTAACGACTTGTTACCTTCAAAATGTTGCCAATAAGCAGAAGAGTCAGATCCACCAGCTCCTCTATACTTCAATCCTCTTATACTTCAAGCCTTCTTCTTCCAAATCACCTTCCAAGCTTGAAAGTCACATAAATTGGAGAGAAAACGCGATTTAGGGTTTCTGGGCTCAAAGGGGGCTGTAAGGGAGGCCAAGGGAGGCTAATGACCCTTTAAATAGGGTGCAAAACCCTGAAAATTAGGGTTTCATCCTCCAGCTCCAACTCGTCGAGTCGTGTCCTCCGACTCGTCGAGTTGGTCACTTAAAACACGCGGCTAATTCCGTCCCTACTCGACGAGTCAGGGCATCCGACTCGTCGAGTAGACCCTTTAAAGTGGAAATAAAGCTGTAAAATTTATACCTGAGAGTTGGGGTGTTACAATTCTCCCCCACTTGAACTAGACTTCATCCTCGAAGTCTGCTGCGGTGAACAACTCCGGGTAATGCTCCCGCATCTCAGACTTCGGCTCCCAAGTCCACTCAGATCCCCTCCGGTGCTCCCATTGTACCTTTACCAAAGGTACTACCTTGTTCCGCAGAACCTTCACTTTCCTCTCCAGAACGGCTACCGGCCTCTCTACATAATTTAGGCGCTCATCGACCTGAATATCATCTAATGACACTACCGCTTCCTCGTCTAGAACACACTTCCGTAACTGTGAAACGTGGAAAGTACTGTGGATCTGACTAAGCTCCTCTGGTAGCTCGAGTCTATATGCCACCTTACCAACCCTGGAAATGACCCGGAACGGTCCAATGTATCGGGGACCCAATTTCCCCCTCTTCCTGAAGCGGATCACACCCTTCCAGGGTGAGACCTTCAGGAGTACCATGCCACCGACCTGAAACTCCAACTCAGATCGGTGCCGATCGGCGTAGCTCTTCTGCCGACTCTGTGCGGTCTGCAGCCGCTGTCTAATCTACTGAATCATATCGGTAGTCTGCAGGACTACCTCGGTCCGACCCGTCACCTTGTGACCCACCTCACCTGTCACACCTCCAAACCAGACGGCGGAAACGTCCGGGGGTGGAGGACTTCAATTGTAGTATCACAACACATGCATCATAGTAATCAAAGTACAAACAACCATTGTATTTAAAAAGTATAAGTATTTACATGTGTTCAATCATTGTATATTGAACCAAAATAGTTATACAAAAGAAGATATGACTCAACATAGCTCCATCTTCTCAAAAAGCTCGGGGAGTACCTGTGTATTATTTTCCCTGAGAATACAAGTAATTTGAAAAGAGAGTATCAACATAAAGTTGAGTGAGTGCATAAGTGTTTATTTTTAAAAGAGTATCTCTGTATCTTGTATATGTAAACTGTTCCAGAAAATCCTATATTTTCTGTTGTATATGAAAAGTAGTTTTATTCCCATGAAACCGTTCTCTTTGTATCAATGTTTTGTATTTGTATTCCTTTATGTAAAACTTGTAACTGAGAGTGTGCCTGGCTCCACCAGCTGTTATTGAAAACTGTATTGAACCATTGTAGTTTGTATTATGTAAACTGGTACTTTGAAGGTGTACTTTCGTTTAGTTGTTTATACATGAACGTATTGTTAATATCTTTTTAATGAGTTATTATAACCATACTATGACGGATGGCCTGAAACAAACGCTTTGTGGGCGTTTAAACTGTTGATAACAATTGCCACTCATTGGCGTGTATGCCTGACTGTAGCTAGCAGTCTGAGTGCGGGATTGTCAGTCCCGATATAGATCTACACACAACTTGTTTCGATCCCCGGGCTGGAGATTCTGGTTATTATGTCATGGCTTTACCTTGGTTGTCTAAAATGAATTAAACAACCTGAATTGAATGTCTCGTAAAAAGCATATAAATGTTACATGTATATTAGTTATGAAAACCCAATCATTCTGAAATAAATGATTGACAGTATGTTCTTGAATTAGTATTCCGAACATGTACGTTCTTGAATCAAAACCCAATCATTCTGAAATAAATGATTGACAGTATGTTCTTGAATTAGTATTCCGAACATGTATTTGATAAGTGTAAACCCTTGATTTGTTCTGAATCAAAACCCTTGTTTCATGTAAAACAATGTATTCTAGTATACTTGAATCATGAATTATTGTTCTATGTATAAATTATACCTATTATAATTTATATGTACTTTCTGAATCTGTATTTAACTATGTTTGCATGTAATCCCTTGCTCAGCATGTTACAAAGGTAGTTAAACTGATGAAATAACTTTTATATTTATATACATATACAATTTTATATATAAGTAAAATTTAAACGACACTCGAACAAATAACCGGTACTATAAGCCCACATCCAAACAAGGAAAAGGACCCAGAATGAGTTATCAGTCATAAGCCTTTTAAATCTTATATATATATATATATATATATATATATATATATATATATATATATATATATATATATATATATATATATATATATATACAAATATGAATTTTGGGGAAAAATATAAGATTATAAAAGAGTTTAATGTTTTGAGTATTTTTGATGATTTAATTTCGTTTTATCATGATTTGAAATCATGATTTTATAACACAAAGTTATTGTGTTATGCTTGTATTCCCCCCCCCCCCCCCTTAAAACAGTAGAAATTATGAAAATACGTGGGTATGAACTCACTTGTTAGATGGGAATTTGGGCAGCGTTTCGTTTCCCGGAAAAGAGTTTATTTGACGAGAAACCGGCTCAAATCGGGCAGAGTTTCGACTGGAGAGAGGTGAACTTCTCGGGAATCTCGGGACTTCGAGGCTTACTTAGGGTTTGAAATAAGATACCGGGCTTTAGGGGTTGTATATAAGTTTGTGGAAGTGAAAAATATGAAGGAGTGTGAAATTTGGGGTGAAAAATGTAAATATTTCGGAAGCCTTCGCATGCCTTATATTGGCCGAAGCCTTGGATCCGAGGCTATGCGAGGCTGTGCGAAGCTGCCACGTGTTCGGACAGGTGGCGAAGGAAGTACACGCGTCGGTCTTGCGAAGGGTACACGGGGCGAGGCTTCAGATGTGGCTCGTAGGTGCTAGCTTCGGACTGGACCCAACTTCGGTCCAATGGGAAGGCTCCACGAAGGTCCGAGGGGTGTCCGGGGGGTGTCCGATGCGAAGGTGTTGGCTTCTTAGTGGACCTCGGCTGCGGTCCAATTAGATGGTGACACGCGAGACTTCGGTCCAATCCAATGGTGCCACGTAGAGGCCTGTATGCGAGGGTGACGTGTCTGAGGGTCACCCATGCGAAAATGCCCGGTTTTCATTATTTCTTGGTTTTTGTGCCAAAAACTTACGAAAATCATAACTTTCGCATACGAGCTCCGTTTTCGACGTTCTTTATATGCATGCATAGGTTAAATAATACTCTACGACTTTCGTTTAGCCTTCGTCGGCTGATTTTGACTTTATTTTTAATATTATTATTTTTAACAGACCGGGACAGGAAATCCGTTAAAAATTCATAACTTCTTCATCCGACGTCCGTTTTTGTCTGTCTTTTTACCGTTGTACTACTATTGACGAGACCTTCAATTCTCGTTTATGTTGTGTCGGCTAAAAATCACTCGATCTTTATTTCGAGTTTTTAGCTGTACACTGCTATACTGAAACTTAGAAAAATCGTAACCTCCTCATACGAAGTCAGATTTGGCCGTTCTTTTTATGAAAGTTCTCGGTTTAACATAAACTACAACTTTCATTTAGATTGTTAAGGCTAAAAAGCCTTTTATTGAAAATTCAGTTTTTATACTGAATAGTGTTTTGCCGGTTTTGTCGCGGATCTTCGATTGGTCATAACTTCTTCTTTATAACTCGGATTTTAGTGTTCTTTATGTTTTTGGAAACCTTGTTACAATCTCTATCACTTGGTTCATCCCAATCGAGATTGTTTAATAATTTATTTTTGAGGATCAATTATGTAAATATACACAGCATGCTAAAATTTCTCTTTATTATTAAAAAGAAATACAAATTGACCTACATTATTACATAGGTTTGAAATAACGTTATGTTACATCACCCCAACAGACTGGGGTGCAGTATGTTCGCCCATACAACAACTCATATGGTGGAGCACCAATGCTGGAGTGGAAGCTGTTGTTGTAGGAGAAATCTACAAGGGGTAGGTAGGGGTCCCAACTCCCACCGAAGTCAATAACACATGCTCTCAACATATCCTCAAGAGTCTGTATGGTCCGCTCACTCTGGCCGTCCGTCTGCGGATGATAGGCTGTACTGAAGTGAAGCCGTGTGCCCAATTCCTCGTGGAACTTCTACCAAAATCGGGAGGTGAACCGTACATCACGGTCTGAGATGATAGAGACCAGAACCCCATGACAAGCGACAATCTCGCGTATATATACATCGACCAGCTTTTTGGCCGATGAGCTCTCCCGAATGGGCAGAAAATGAGCACTCTTGGTTAATCGATCCACGATGACCCAAATAGCGTCGAACCCCTTCACCGTTCTCGGCAGCTTGGTGATGAAGTCCATCGTGATCTGCTCCCATTTCCACATGGGAATCTCTAGAGGCTGCAGCTTGCCATGCGGCCTCTGGTGCTCGGCCTTGACCATCCTGCAGTCAAGCACCTCTCAACATACCAAACGATTTCTAGCTTCATACACGACCACCAGTAACTCAATCGCAAGTCCCAGTACATCTTGGTGGCCCCCAGGTGAATGGAGAAGCGAGACTTATGAGCTTCCTCCAATATAGTCTGTCTGACCCCACTAGACATCAGAACCCAGACCCGACCGCAACGGGTCAATAATCCTCGGCTATCGTGAACAAACCGGGTGTTCTCACCCCTAATCCTCTCCAGCTTCCAATTCTCCTGACGCATACCCTCTGCATGGGCTTCCCTGATCAAACCCACAAGTGGAGCATCCACTGAAATCCTCATACATGTCACTGGAGTGGATGATCCAGACGACTTGCGGCTCAGAGCATCCGCCACCACGTTCGATTTACCTGGGTGGTAAAGGATCTCACAGTCGTAGTCCTTGACTACGTCCGGCCACCCGTGCTGTCTCATGTTCAGGTTCGGCTGATCCATGATGTGTCTCAGGCTCTTGTGGTCTGTGTAGATGGTACAGCGGACCCCATAGAGGTAATGTCTCCAAATCTTGAGAGCGAATGCCACCTCTCCCAACTCCATATCATGTGTAGGGTATCTCGTCTCATGCGGCTTCAACTGCCGCGATGCGTAGGCTATCACCCGTCCTCTCTGTATGAGGACCGCTCCTAGTCCCGTGATGGATGCGTCATAGAATACTACAAAATCCTCCACTCCCTCCAGGAGATTCAAGACTGGAGCCTTGCATCGTCGTTGTCGGAGGGTATCAAATGCCCTCTGCTGCTCGGGGCCCCACCGGAAATCCACCCCCTTCCTCGTTAGACGAGTGAGGGGTACTACAATCTTGGAGAAATCTTGTATGAATCTCCGGTAGTACCCTGCCAATCCCAAAAATCTGTTGATGTCTGAGGGAGATTTCGGAACCTCCCACTGCATAACCGCCTCGATTTTGGCCGGGTCGACCAAAATCCCCTCTTGGTTAACGAGGTGTCCAAGAAACTGAACCTCTCATAACCAAAACTCGCACTTCGAGAACTTGGCATAAAGCCGTTCTCGCCTCAGAACTCCCAATAACTCCCGTAGATGCTCCTCATGCTGCTCTCGGGTCTTGGAGTACACCAAGATAGCATCTATAAACACTATGACCGAGCGATCGAGCATCGGTCTCCAGAACCGATTCATCAGGTCCATAAATACTGTTGGCGCGTTGGTGAGCCCAAACGGCATCACCACAAACTCGTAATGTCCATAACGAGTTTGAAATGCGGTCTTCTCCACGTCCTCCTCCTTGACCCTGACCTGATGGTACCCGGACCTGAGGTCTATCTTGGAGAACCAAGATGCTCCCTGCAACCGATCGAAAAGATCATCTATCCTCGGGAGTGAATAACGGTTCTTCACTATCAACTTGTTCAACTCCCGGTAATCAATGAACATCCGGTGTGAACCATACTTCTTCCTGACGAAGTATATCGACGTTCCCTAAGGAGAAATGCTCGTACATATGATGCCTTGGCGATAGGGGCTGCACCTGGCACAAGGTTGATCCTGAACTCGACATGTCTCTCCGGAGGCACTCCTGGTAACTCCTCCGGAAACACGTCAGCAAACTCTCTGACTACTGGAACCTCTAATACTGAAACCTGATCCCTGAACCGTGTATCCACCACATACACTAGATAACCCGCACACCCGTGCTGTATGTACTGCCGAGCCATGGTATCCGAACAAAACCCTGATCCCAATATGGTGCCCTCGCCGTAAACAATCAGTTCTCCCCCACTTGGGGTTCGAACTACTATCCGCTGCCCCTCGCAGTCAATCATGGCACTGAAACGACTAAGCCAGTCCATACCCACAATCACACATACATCCCCCATGGGAATCGGAATCAGGTCTATCGGATAAGATACTCTGAAAATCTCCAATACGCAACCCCGATAGACCGAAGAAGCGGAAACCCCATGTTCGTTGGCGATGGAGACTCGCAACGGACACTCTAACTCTCCCACCGGCAACCCGAACTCCCTACTGAAAGACTGAGACACAAACAACCGACTCGCCCCTGAGTCAAATAATACCAAAGCAGGTAAGGAGTTCACTAAAAACGTACCTAATTACAGGTACCAACATATAAGCATAAAACAGATATAATCAGTAAGATAAGGGATAAAAACATACCAACAACTACGTCTGGTGCTGCTCGGGCCTCCTCTGTTGTAAGCTGGAAGGCGCGTCCCTGGGGCCTCGGGGGTGCTGCTCGACCCTGACCCCCGTCAGTGATCCTCAGTGTAGCTGGCGCGGGAGCCTGCGCTGGCTAGTAGGGGGCATTGGGCCTTCATATGGCCCATCTGCTCACAGTGATAACATAAGCTAGCCCCAGGGGCTGGGGTCTGCTGCCTACAATCCCTAGCAATGTGGCCCTGCTTGCCACATTTGTGGCACCCTCTCCCCGATCGGCAAACCCTTGAGTGAGCCTTCCCGCACTTCCTACAAGTGCGGCCTGACTGTCATCCAGTCTTAGTATCAGCGGTCTTAGACCGCTTTGGGGCTGACTGTGACTATACAGGGGCCTGCCGCTGCTCCCTCAACTGCAGCTCAATCTCCAACTCATGCCGCCTAGCGGCCTCCTGTAGATCCAGAAGCGTATCACAACGTTGAGTCGCCACAAACTGTCTAATATCAGTCTTGAGCATGCTCAGATAACGTGTCATCTGAGCCTGCTCGAAAGCAAACTACGGGCAGAACATCGCCCTCTCAGTAAACATGTGGGTGATCTCCGCCACCGTCTCACCATCCTGTCTCAAGTTCAGAAACTCCTGAGCTAGCCGCTCCCGCTCCACCTGCGGGATGTAGTGAGCGCGGAACATATCCCTGAACTGCTCCCAAGTAACCACAACTCTCTGGTCATCCGAATAAGACCCAATCATAAATCTCCACCAGTCCTTTGCCTCAGACCTCAACAGGTTCAGGGCACATTTGACCTTCTCCTCAGTAGGACATGAGCACGTGAAGAAACTGCCCTCCACGTCAGACAGCTACCTCATGGCTCTGATCGGATCTTGAGTACCATCAAATGTCGGGTGCTTCGTGTTATCGAAGTCCCGGTACTGAAAAGCTCGCCCAGCTCCTCCCACTGCCACTGTTACAGCCGCTGTAGCTGCTGCGGCAGCCGTCTCAGCTAGGGCTGCATATTTGTCATTAGAATACTCCATCATGGCGGTCTTAATAGACCCAAAGATCTCCAGAATCTGACCCCGGACAATCCCGACCACCTCCTCGCGGATGATCTCCCTGACACGATCCTCTGTCAACGCTGGCCCACCCTGGCCGATAATCTTGGGCTCCGTCGGGGCATCCTGATCGCCCTGCCCTGATCTCGATCCGGATCCAGTCACAAAACGCCTCGTAACCACCATACTGAAAAATATACCAAGAAGATATTAGATAATCCGCATAAATAACAGGGAACCAACTCCCAACTAAACCCTAGGGATTGTGACTTCCTTGCTACGCGTATGGATCCTTTGCTTTTAGTAGTACGGGCCCATACTACCTTCCACACCTACCCATATTTGTCTCAAGTATCATCACAATGCCCTAACAACATACATATGCATGGTGATCGCTCAACCGTCACTCCTAGAGGAAGGCTGTCTATCTCATATCTGGCGAACTCTTCTCAAACAACCCATCCATGAAACTTCCACCAACCCTGCAACACTCGTGTATTCTAGCCATACATAACGCTGGACCCTATAGACTTTCGAATACCTTATCCTACCCTAAGCCCTTCATCAAACAAGAACAGGAAATAAGGCCAAACGAAACATTCTTAGGCTATAAGATCTTAATTATGTACGACCTTAATGCATACACTAAGAAACTATAGTGATGATGTCAATTTCATATAAGGAAGACCCTAGGCTATCAGGTATCATATAATCAGGAAATTCTATCACGCAATTCCTGAAGATCCCTAGCCTAGTACTAGCATGCTGTTCTAACATATCACATAAATCAAATAATCTGTAAGGTATTTTGGGGTTTACTTACTGCCTCCGGCTGGTCGTACACTCTGCATCCTCCTTTGTTATTTTGAAAACCATTTGGAAAATCATTTTGAAAATTTTGTCCTTAGTTTGAGACTGGATTCACACGAGTGTTCCTCCAATTCACTCAAACCAAGGCTCTGATACCAACTTGTAACACTCATAAAAATCATGCCAAATTTAAACTTTTAAAAGCATTTCAAAACCATTGATTATTAAAAAACTTGTTTCCATAATAGTTCAGTGTCAAAATATCCCAGAATCAAAATAATAAACAATAGGAGGTGTACGATCATGTCTTCGCCTTTCCGCAATCGTCGGAAGTACCTGAAACAAAATCAACAACTGTAAGCCCGAAGCTTAGTGAGTTCCCCCAAAAGAAAATACCCATACACACAACAACATATACATAAATACAAACAACATACTATGGGTCCAATCAAACATCGGGTTGGAATACCCCAGGCCCTCAACCATCGGGTTGGAATGCCAACATACTATAGGTCCAGTCATCCTCGGGATGGAATACCCCAGGCCCACAACCATCGGGTTGGATTGCCCTCGTACTACGACCCCATTCATCCTCGGGATGGAATACTCACGACCCACAACCATCGGGTTGGAATTCCTAGGTCTGTTGGCTCTCACACAAAGCAGATGAGCCTCAACCACCAATCAAATATGTGCATATATATCAAATAACCACATAGCAATCTATAGACAAACAAACCGATCTAACAGATCAAACTAGCATAACATCATCCTACATATCAGGATACCGATCTAACAGATCATAGCAACATAATACCGTCCTATCTACCAGGATGCTAATCTAATAGCTCATACTAGCATAACATATCAGGAATACAATCAAAAAGGGCCGGCCTTGGTGCCTTAGACCCTTGAGTATAGTGAGGAAAACTCACCTCACAACTGTTGAATTGAAGTGATAAGCTCAAACTCTCGAACCACAGCCACGAACTCCACCACCTATATTTACCATAAGACTATTTCCATAAATTTCCAAGTTACCAAAATACCCCCAAAAGTCAACTAGTCAACCCTTGGTCAAAGTCAAGGTCAACAGTCAAGGTACATAGTCCATATTGACCCAAATCGTTGCGTGCAGCTATCAACTCGTCGAGTTCCTCAGCGGTTCAGAAGGTCATAAAACCATCACTGACTCGCCGAGTTTACTACCAACTCGTCGAGTCTATGCTTGTCCAGAAGTCGGGGAAAACCCTAACTGACTCGCCGAGTCCTCTGCTGACTCGCCGAGTCCATGCAGAAACCAAACAATGGGAAAACCCTTCCTAACTCGTCGAGTTCATACAGTCCATTTCTTGTCCAGATCGTTTTGAGCAATTCCAAAGCTCCAAATGGTAGATCTAGGTTCCTAAGGCATGCTTATCACGTAAAGTTGCAAACTTTACGTGCATGCAAGGCTCTAAAGGCTTAGAATATCAAATCCAAGCTTAAAATGGGTTTTAACTCAAAAGGAATAGCTCATACTTGCTAAAGTTGGAAACTTTATAGTTATAGAGACCAAGATAAGTTCAGATCTGAATTTTCAACTTCAAGTCCTAGTCCATACCCGGAAATGGTTCACATACATGCTAGAAAGGCCCTAATCTTAAACATGAAGAGATCTAGAAGGAGGAAAGTCAAGGTAACAAATTATTGCCTTCAAAATGATGCCAATAAGCAGAAGAGTCAGATCCACCAGCTCCTCTATACTTCAATCCTCTTATACTTCAAGCCTTCTTCTTCCAAATCACCTTCCAAGCTTGAAAATCACACAAATTGGAGAGAAAACGCGATTTAGGGTTTCTAGGCTCAATGGGGGCTGTAAGGGAGGCTAAGGGAGGCTAATGACCCTTTAAATAGGGTGCAAAACCGTGAAAATTAGGGTTTCATCCTCCAGCTCCAACTCGTCGAGTCGTGTTCTCCCACTCGTCGAGTCGTGTCCTCCGACTCGTCGAGTTGGTCACTTAAAACACGTGGCTGATTTTGTTCCTACTCGACGAGTCAGGGAATCCGACTCGTCGAGTAGACCCTTTAAAGTGGAAATAAAGCTGTAAAATTTATACCTGAGAGTCGGGGTGTTACAGGTCCGAGGCATAGACGAGAACAAACATGTTTATTAACATAATTTATTAGCAATCCATAATGCCAAGAATTATATATTAGAATATAATTGATAATCGATGTCTACCTAGTTGAATTCAATAAATGGGATAAAGGATACCTAACTATTTATTTGTTTGCAACTTGGATCCTTGACTTTGATTATTAATGTTTTTGAAACTTAAATGGTGTTAATTATTAAAGATATACTTATTGAAAATACTAAATGAATTATGTTAACATTTTGTAGATGAAAACATAATCCGATCTCATTACCATCTGACATCATACTTGGAACAATTATTCCTACCCTTCGGAAGGAACTGGAAAACTTGGAAGTATATCATATGTTTCATTAGGTGTGACAACCCAAAATTTCTATTCTGTGCAACCATTCACTTCAATAGGAGTCAAAACTGTTTCTGCTAATTTTCAAGCTTTTTGGAATAAGTTTGAGTATTTTAAGATTAGTACTTCAGGAGATAACAGGAGAGAGGATGCCCTAGGGTTTATTGTGCAACAATATTATTCCAAAACTCCAAGAGTTTGGAGTTTACAGCCTAAACAAAGGTGTTTACGGCCGTAAACCCTAAAAGGGGGTATAAATATGACACTTAGTCATATTTTTCCATTTTTCACATTTTCAAGATCCAAATCTCAATTCTCTCTCAAGTATCATCCAACATTTCTTCAAGATCTTCAACTTGTAAGTGTTTCTTACCCTAATAAGTTGATATATACCTTAATCTAGTGATCTAACATGATTCCATCCGTGAAATCATTCCAAAAGTGTAGATCTTCAAGTTTCACCAAGAACACACACTAGTGTTCTTGGACTTTTAGCACCTTTTCAAGCTTCTACCTAGTAAGTACTTCTATCCTAGAGTATTATAGAGCTTGTTACACTTCTAAACATCAAGAAAACACCCAAGAAACGAAGGATCAAAGGTGTTTATGGTCCAAGATGTTGTTGGACCGTAAACCCCAAAAAGGGTGCCAAAGTGTGCCCTAGTCCCTTCTAAGCCTTGGAAACTAGCCTAGATCCCTTCCTTGATGTGCTTAGTACTTGAAAACATCAAAAGACCATAAACCATTTGGGTTTACGGCCGTAAACCCAAAGGGAAATGGTCAAAGGACCGTAAACTCCTAAAAGGAGTGAAATGGTGCCCTAATCTCTTCCTAAGGCTTAAGCATGAAGTAGGAATGCTTCTTGTGATCTTTAAGACTTCAAAACACAAAATGGTCAAAGAAACATGAGTTTACGGCCGTAAACTCATGGGTTTACGACCGTAAACTCAATGAGTTATGGTCACAAAACCGTAAACTCCAATAAAGGGTCCCATTGAACCCTAAACTCAATAGCAATGTCCTACAACACTTAGATGCAATCCTTAGGACTTATAGCACTTAAATAAGGCGTTTTACATGTCCTAGGATGTCTTAACTTCGTTAATTAGTTGTTTAAAGACTAATTGGATACATATATGTGTTATTATATGTTAATTAGGATCATCGTGTGTGTACATGTCTTCACTTGACACCTAGCAATCCTATATCATCAGTTCATCCAAACCACTCACTACGGGTGAGTTCATACCCCTTAATTAATTAACCTTTTAAATGTTTTTAAATGCTTTTATGGGGGGGGGGGGGAATACAAGTTGAACTATTATAGTTATTATATCAATCACATGTGATTAATAACTACCAAACAAGTGGATTTCTTACTTTTCAAACTGTGTTATCAAACTGTTTTACTTCAAACTGTTTTACAAACTCTTTTACATATCAAATACTTTTATTAAAATCTTTTAACTTATATTTTGTGTATCTATATGGATATAATTATATAAGTAGGATTGAAAGGACTTAGGACTGATAGCTCACCTTACTTCCTGTTCCTTGTTTGGTTGTGGACTTAGGGTATTCGGGTTATTTGTCCGAAGGTCGTTAGAATCCTAGTTATATATCATGTATATGTGTATAGATATAAAAGGTTACTTCTTTCATTCAGTTCAGTGCCTTTGGGTAGCAAAGGTATACAAACACGTTCATATACACAAACAACATTACTAGTAAACTATAATAGGTATAGTTTAGGAAGATACTATTACTAGAACAATGAAACATACAATGAGTCAGTTCATTCATGAGTAATACATAGTGATGAGAAACAAACATAATACATAGTGATGAGAAACAAACATAATACATAGTGATGAGAAACAAACATAATACATAGTGATGAGAAACAAACATAATACATAGTGATGAGAAACAAAACATACAGGCTAGACAGAGAAAGAACACACAATACAGCTAGCACATACATATGCATATACATATACATTACTTACAGTTATGTGAGCCACTTAACGGGGCCATGGCACTACCTGTCATGACCCGTTTTGTATCCATAATCTCCTTAAGTGGAGAGCGTATGAGTTTGTGTATAGATCTATAATGGATTGACTATCCTACACCTTGCTGCTCGCTACAGTGGGACTTGCAAGTCTACGGGTGCCAAACGTCATTTCTTACGACGTCTTACATCGTCGTTTTTCTATAGAGTCGGTAGCAGGATACAAGCCGATCACATGGTACTTTAAATAACAATTGGTTTAATGTAATTAGTACAGCAGTAGTTATTTAATATAACACTACAGTACTATTTCATTTTCCCTTTACATTTACTTTGTGATATTCACACAATAAACAATAATGTAAAAACTATATTTTTGGTTAATGATAGTCAGATTTGGGAAAATACACACTCTTACAAGAGACACACAAACAAATAGTAGATGCCTTGGTAGAAGGCTACTTTTAGTAGGAAACATAGGGTTTTCTAGGAGAGTTCAAACAATTACAAACTTTTACAAAACTTATACATTACAGACTTACAAACACTTTCATACAAATACAGACACTAATATACTTATGAACTCACCAGCTTTAAAGCTGATAAACTTTTTCAAAATAACTTGTATTCTCAGGTCACCAGTACACAGGTACCGGTGCCAGGTTTTGAGAAGATGGAGCTCGTTCAAGACTCATCTTTTATTTTTGATGTATATTTTTGGTGTCTATATATAACTTGACAGAACACACTTGTATGAAATTATATTATTAATGCAATGGATGATGTTGTTGCTTGTTTATTACTTTGCATTGTTGTGATACTGAACATGACGTCCTCCACCCCCGAACGTTTCCGCCATTCCGGTTTTGGGGTGTTACAGATTGGTATCAGAGCATTGTTTATAGTGAATCGAGTGTATCAACCCATAAAAGATATACGAACTATAAACACAGCGGGATTAAAATACTCTGATAAAGAGTTTATACTTTTAAATAATAAAATATTTAACTAAGTATACATACCTGCATTCATACTAAAATCAGTGTCACTAGGACAAAACAAAAGTATTACGATTGTTGGACAGCACAAGTAGACTTAGAGACATATGGTCAACCCTGGGAAGATGTAGCCTGATCAACTACATTATCCGAGGAGTGATTAGCATGTGCCTAAGTATGGTTGTGAGGTTGCAACAAGTCTAAAAACTTACCAACACTACTACAACGAGAACAGTAGAACAGAACATAAACCTAAAATACTATAGGAGTATTTTGTGTGACTATTAATTACTTATCTGAGAACTAAAAAGGTCTTTATTAGTATGTCAATAGTTGCAGGGTGGATACATTAAGGTTATATGTAACTAGGATGGCATAGACTTAGAATCTGTAATCTTTGCTCTACTTCCTGTTCCTTGTTTGGTTGTGGGCTTAGAGTTATGGTCACTTATTCGAAGGTCTATCCTGTCTAGGTTACATATGACTGGTATGCACTATGCAAATGTTGGAGTAACTGATAAAGATCATCTTATAATTATCTAGTTAGTTCGTCTATTAATTATTTCCTTATCCATTTTCTCGCGTAGATTTCATGGCTGGATTCCATCTTCCCGGTGACCCGTACTATCCCAACCACGGCAATGCAGGATGGC
Organism: Lactuca virosa; assembly: GCF_052849685.1. NCBI lineage: Eukaryota > Viridiplantae > Streptophyta > Magnoliopsida > Asterales > Asteraceae > Lactuca > Lactuca virosa. Next base: position 167,165,841 of record NC_136426.1, on the reverse strand, counting down.
TGGGAGAAGAGCCAGAAGATGATCACCCAATACCTTTGGATGATCATGAAGCTGAAGGCTTTTCTGATGGTTCTGACTCAGAGCCTGAAGTCAACAACCTACCCCCAGCTGCTCAAGACCCAAACCTGAATCCTCGTCCAACATTTCAAGGATCCACACCTCTGTGGGCCACAAACTTGAACAGATGGAGTCAGGAACAGGGTCAACCCATACCCTACAATGGAGACAGAAGCTTCTACAACCTCACCGAGGGAGGTTCAGCTGACAGGGTCCTACCCATAATGGTCCGTAGGATTGCTCGGAACACCGAGCAAGGTTGAGCAACTATCGACCGAGTCGTGGAGATTGACGCCAACTCTGGCATTAACACAGTCCGCATTCGCCAACTAGAGTCTGCTCATGAAAGGACTCAGGTCCGCAATGCAGTTCTACAGAGGGAACTTGCTGAAACCCAAGCTGAAGTCAGGGAACTTCGAGCTCAGCAGGCAAGGTCTGAAAGGCGTATGAGGGACATAGAACGTCTACTGTCGGATTCAAGAACTCACTCTAGTAGTTCTCGTCGCCGTTAGAGTCTCATCGACTTCTCTTTTGGATGTAACCTAGTTAGTGTAAAAAAACTCTAGTCTAATTTCCTATCTTTATAAACCTTAGACCCGTTAGGTCTTGATTAGGTAGTAGTCTGTCAAAATTTTCCATCTTGGTTGATGTAAGACCTACATCTAGGTCATTTTTCCCGAACTCATTACATCTGTAATTCCAGTATTTTTGATAGATATCTAATCTCATGGAAATTATATCCAAATGCTTTCGTTTACAATCAATCGTGTTATTCTTTTGTGCTGTTGGACTATGGAGAGTTAGTCTATGAGTCATTCTTATCTATTTCCTATTAAATTCTTATCAATATCTTCATCTTTGTAAACTTATAGTTGAAAGATGCCTCCACGTCGATCAACAAGACGCGATCCTCCTGCACCAACACCACCTGCTCCTCAATTCGATATGGCAGCTCTAAATGCTGCTGTAGCTGCGGCTGTGGCTACAGCCATGGCACAATATCATTCTTCTGGTTCTACTGAAGGAGGAACCCCTGTCCTATCCACTCATGGTGAAATCCCTGTGCGCTCCAGAGAGTGCTCCTACAAGGACTTCACAAACTACAAACCATTGTCCTTTAAAGGGACTGGCAGAGTCATTGCCCTATCGCAATGGTTCGAAAAGACAGAGTCGGTCTTCGAGATCTGCTCCTGTCCAGAAGGGAGCAAGGTCAAGTTTGCTGCTTGCACCTTTGAGGCAAAATCCCTAACATGGTGGAATAGCCATGTCAAGTCACTATCCCTTATAGTGGCAAATGCTATGGGCTGGGAAGCCCTGAGAGAACTAATGGTTGAAGAGTACCGCCCGAGGGGCGAAATCCAAAAACTGGAGGAAGAACTGTGGAGCCTAGCCATGAAGGGCTCCAACATAGTCTCCTACACCGCCAAGTTCTGTGAACTGGTGGCCCTCTGTCCCAACATGGTTCATACAGAGGGGAAGAAGATTGAAAGATACATATGGGGGCTGGTGCCTCCATTCCAGGGAAATGTTTTGGCTTCAAACCCCACTACATTCGATAGTGCCAAGCGATTGGCACAACGACTTATAGACCATGGGATTCGTACCCCGGCCGCAACAACAACCCTAGCCATCTCGGAACCCGCCAGAACCGCTGATTCCAAGCGGAAATTCTGGGATGACAAGAAAAAGAAGAAGGCTGCCAAAAAGCAGCAGATCGTGGCAGTTCATAGTGCGATAGCACCTGCCACTGCTGCTGCTCCAGTAAAGCAGTACGCTGGAAGTTTGCCCAAGTGCAACAAGTGCAACTTCCACTACGTAGGAGCCTGCCGGGAAATGCAGTGTTTGAACTGCAACAGGAAGGGGCACACTGCCCGTTTCTGCAAAGCTCCGGCGAGGCCAATCACCCAAGTCCCCGACGCTGGTGTGAGCCAAACTTGCTACGGTTGTGGCGAGGTAGGCCACTACAAAAGGAACTGCCCGAAGGTAGGGAATGCCGGTGGAGTGGCAAGAGTTCTGGCCATAGGCCACGAGGAAGCAGTTTCTGACCCCATAGTGGTCACTGGTACGTTTCTCCTCGATAACTCTTATGCATGCATTCTGTTTGATAGTGGAGCGGAGAGGAGTTTCGTGAACCAAAAATTTGCTCATTTACTTAAGCAAAAATCACGAGCACTTAAAGAACCGTTCACTGTAGAAATGGCTAATGGAAAGACGGAGAGCACTAGCAATATATTCATAGGGTGTACCCTAACACTAGATAGCCATTCATTTTCAATCGATCTCATGCCGGTCTCAATTAAAAGTTTCGACGTCATTATCGGCATGGATTGGTTGAGTCTTCATCGTGCCGACATCATGTGTTACGAAAAGGCTGTATGCCTTGATCTGCCGTCTGGCGAAACTCTATTAGTTTATGGCGACAAACCCGACACGAACCTTCGTATCATCTCGAGCATTCAAGCTCAGAAATTCTTGCGAAAGGAATGTCGCGCATTCCTTGCTCATGTGGTCAACGTGAGCCAAGAAACGAAAGACAGTCAGAACATTCCAGTAGTACGCGACTTTCCCGACATCTTTCCGGAAGAACTCCCAGGATTACCTCCGCAACGTCAAGTCGAGTTTCGAATCGACTTAGTTCCAGGGGCTACTCCCGTAGCCAAATCGCCCTATCGTCTAGCACCTGCAGAGATGCAAGAACTGTCCTGTCAACTTAACGAACTGTTCAGCAAGGGCTTTATAAGACCAAGCTTCTCACCCTGGGGAGCTCCAGTCTTGTTCGTCAAGAAGAAAGACGGATCGTTTCGTATGTGCATCGACTACAGGGAGCTCAACAAACTGACCATCAAAAATCGTTATCCTTTGCCTCGGATTGACGATTTATTCGATCAACTTCAAGGGGCGAACTTCTTTTCAAAAATCGACTTAAGGTTCGGATATTACCAACTACGAGTGCTAGGGGAGGATGTTCCGAAGATAGCCTTCCGAACTCGTTATGGGCACTACGAATTCGTAGTGATGCCGTTCGGATTAACAAACGCGCCTGCTGTATTCATGGACTTAATGAATAGGGTGTGTCGTCCTTACTTGGATCAGTTCGTCATCGTCATCATCGATGACATACTTATCTACTCTCGTAGTAAGGATGAACATAGTCAACATCTGCGACAGGTCTTAGAAACATTATGCTCGGAGAAGCTCTATGCGAAGTTCTCGAAATGCGAATTTTGGATCCGACGAGTCGAATTCTTAGGGCACGTGGTTAGCGAAGAGGGAATACACGTGGACCCTTCCAAAATTAAAGCCATTGAGAACTGGTCAGCACCGAAGACGCCTACAGAAATTCGTCAATTTCTAGGTCTCGCTGGCTACTATCGCAGGTTCATTCAGAACTTCTCCCGCATTGCGAAACCTCTTACGACACTGACCCAGAAAGGCGTGGCCTTTAACTGGGAAGAGAAGCAGGAGAGAGCGTTCCAAACGCTCAAGTGAGCCTTGTGCACCGCACCAATACTATCCCTCCCCGAAGGGATAGAAGACTTCGTTGTCTATTGCGATGCGTCAAATCAAGGACTCGGATGTGTTCTGATGCAGCGAGGTAAGGTCATCGCCTATGCCTCAAGACAGCTAAAGACACATGAGGTCAACTACACTACCCACGATCTTGAGCTAGGAGCAGTTATGTTTGCTCTGAAGATCTGGAGACACTACCTATACGGTACAAAGAGCACAATCTTTACAGACCACAAAAGCCTGCAACACATATTCGACCAGAAGGAGCTCAACATGAGACAACGACGGTGGGTCGAGCTACTCAGTGATTACGAATGCGAAATTCGTTATCATCCGGGTAAAGCCAACGTAGTAGCTGACGCCCTAAGTCGGAAAGAATATTCTGGTCGTAGAGTCAAATCATTGACTATGACTATCCATTCACACTTGTCCACGCAAATTAAGGAGGCTCAGCTCGACGCTTTGAAACCTGAAAATGTGGCAGGTGAATCCCTGAGAGGGATGGATAAGAACTTGGAGGTTAAGGGTGGCGGAGCTTATTTTCTCATGGATCGGCTCTGGACCCCAAAACTTGGTGGTTTCAGAGACTTGGTCATGAACGAGGCGCACAACACCCGTTACTCCGTCCACCTAGGTTCAGATAAGATATATCTGGATCTTAAAAAGCTATACTGGTGGCCTAACATGAAAGCAGAGATTGCTACCTTCGTGAGTAAATGCCTTACTTGCGCCAAGGTCAAGGTCGAATACCAGAAACCCTCCGGTCTACTACAACAGGCAGAGATACCGGAATGGAAGTGGGAGCGGATCACTATGGATTTCATAACCAAGTTGCCCAAGACAACGGGTGGACTTGATACCATATGGGTCATCATCGACATGTTGACCAAGTCCGCACACTTCCTGCCTATCAAGGAAACAGACAAGATGGAGAAGCTTACAAGAACTTACATTAGGGAGATTGTACGACTGCACGGTGTTCCCATATCCATTATCTGAGACAGAGATAGTAGATTCACTTCGAGGTTCTGGCAGTCACTACAAAGTTCCCTAGGAACTAGGCTGGACATGAGTACAGCCTACCATCCACAGACAGACGGGCAAAGTGAGAGGACTATCCAAACCTTGGAAGATATGTTGCGAGCCTGTGTGATCGACTTTGGGAAAGCATGGGATACTCATTTAATCCTTGTAGAATTTTCCTACAACAATAGTTATCACACAAGCATAAAGGCTGCTCCATTCGAGGCCCTCTATGGCCGAAAGTGCAGATCCCCTCTGTGCTGGGCTGAGGTGGGTGATACCCAGTTAGCTAAAGGACGAGTTCCTGAAAGCACTCTCACAGGTCCGGAGATCATTCGGGAAACGACAGAGAAGATCGTTCAGATTCGTGAACGATTGAAAGCCTCTAGAGACCGACAGAAAAGCTACGCTGATAAACGAAGGAAACCGTTGGAATTCCAGGTGGGCGACCGTGTTCTATTGAAGGTCTCACCCTGGAAGGGCTTGATACGCTCCAGAAAGCGTGGAAAGCTAAATCCAAGGTACATAGGGCCTTCCGAGATTCTCGCAAGAATCGGCCCTGTAGCTTACAAACTTAACTTACCACGCGAACTCAGTAACGTACATTCTACTTTCCACGTCTCGAACTTGAAAAATTGTCTGTCCGACGAGACTCTTGTAATCCCACTCGACGAGATCGAGATCAATGAGATCCTCAACTTCGGGGAAGAACCAGTAGAGATCATGGACCGGGAGGTCAAGCAAACAAAAGAAAGCCATATCCCGATAGTGAAGGTTCGCTGGAACGCCAAACGAGGACCTGAATTCACTTGGGAGCGAGAGGATCAGATGAAACTGAAATATCCTCTTCTTTTTACTTAGTTATTTGTAACTACTTATTTGCTTAAACTGTAATTTCGGGACGAAATTCCTTCTAACGGGGGGGGGGGGGGATGATGTGACAACCCGAAATTTCTATTCTGTGCAACCATTCACTTCAATAGGAGTCAAAACTGTTTCTGCTAATTTTCAAGCTTTTTGGAATAAGTTTGAGTATTTTAAGATTAGTACTTCAGGAGATAACATGAGAGAGGATGACCTAGGGTTTATTGTGCAACAATATTATTCCAAAACTCCAAGAGTTTGGAGTTTACGGCCTAAACAAAGGTGTTTACGGCCGTAAACCCTAAAAGGGGGTATAAATATGACACTTAGTCATATTTTACCATATTTCACATTTTCAAGATCCAAATCTCAATTCTCTCTCAAGTATCATCCAACATTTCTTCAAGATCTTCAACTTGTAAGTGTTTCTTACCCTAATAAGTTGATATATACCTTAATCTAGTGATCTAACATGATTCCATCCGTGAAATCATTCCAAAAGTGTAGATCTTCAAGTTTCACCAAGAACACACACTAGTGTTCTTGGACTTTTAGCACCTTTTCAAGCTTCTACCTAGTAAGTACTTCTATCCTAGAGTATTATAGAGCTTTTTACACTTCTAAACATCAAGAAAACACCCAAGAAACGAAGGATCAAAGGTGTTTATGGTCCAAGATGTTGTTGGACCGTAAACCCCAAAAAGGGTGCCAAAGTGTGCCCTAGTCCCTTCTAAGCCTTGGAAACTAGCCTAGATCCCTTCCTTGATGTGCTTAGTACTTGAAAACATCAAAATACCATAAACCATTTGGGTTTACGGCCGTAAACCCAAAGGGAAATGGTCCAAGGACCGTAAACTCCTAAAAGGAGTGAAATGGTGCCCTAATCTCTTCCTAAGGCTTAAGCATGAAGTAGGAATGCTTCTTGTGATCTTTAAGACTTCAAAAGACAAAATGGTCAAAGAAACATGAGTTTACGGCCGTAAACTCATGGGTTTACGACCGTAAACTCAATGAGTTATGGTCACAAAACCGTAAACTCCAATAAAGGGTCCCCTTGAACCCTAAACTCAATAGCAATGTCCTACAACACTTAGATGCAATCCTTAGGACTTATAGCACTTAAATAAGGTGTTTTACATGTCCTAGGATGTCTTAACTTCGTTAATTAGTTGTTTAAAGACTAATTGGATACATATATGTGTTATTATATGTTAATTAGGATCATTGTGTGTGTACAAGTCTTCACTTGACACCTAGCAATCCTATATCATGAGTTCATCCAAACCACTCACTACGGGTGAGTTCATACCCCTTAATTAATTAACCTTTTAAATGTTTTTAAATGCTTTTATGGGGGGGGGGGGGGAATACAAGTTGAACTATTATAGTTATTATATCAATCACATGTGATTAATAACTACCAAACAAGTGGATTTCTTACTTTTCAAACTGTGTTATCAAACTGTTTTACTTCAAACTGTTTTACAAACTCTTTTACATATCAAATACTTTTATTAAAATCTTTTAACTTATATTTTGTGTATCTATATGGATATAATTATATAAGTAGGATTGAAAGGACTTAGGACTGATAGCTCACCTTACTTCCTGTTCCTTGTTTGGTTGTGGACTCAGGGTATTCGGGTTATTTGTCCGAAGGTCGTTTGAATCCTAGTTATATATCATGTATATGTGTATAGATATAAAAGGTTACTTCTTTCATTCAGTTCAATGCCTTTGGGTAGCAAAGGTATACAAACACGTTCATATACACAAACAACATTACTAGTAAACTATAATAGGTATAGTTTAGGAAGATACTATTACTAGAACAATGAAACATACAATGAGTCAGTTCATTCATGAGTAATACATAGTGATGAGAAACAAACATAATACATAGTGATGAGAAACAAACATAATACATAGTGATGAGAAACAAACATAATACATAGTGATGAGAAACAAACATAATACATAGTGATGAGAAACAAAACATACAGGCTAGACAGAGAAAGAACACACAATACAGCTAGCACATACATATGCATATACATATACATTACTTACAGTTATGTGAGCCACTTAACGGGGCCATGGCACTACCTGTCATGACCCGTTTTGTATCCATAATCTCCTTAAGTGGAGAGCGTATGAGTTTGTGTATAGATCTATAATGGATTGACTATCCTACACCTTGCTGCTCGCTACAGTGGGACTTGCAAGTCTACGGGTGCCAAACGTCATTTCTTACGACGTCTTACATCGTCGTTTTTCTATAGAGTCGGTAGCAGGATACAAGCCGATCACATGGTACTTTAAATAACAATTGGTTTAATGTAATTAGTACAGCAGTAGTTATTTAATACAACACTACAGTACTATTTCATTTTCCCTTTACATTTACTTTGTGATATTCACACAATAAACAATAATGTAAAAACTATATTTTTGGTTAATGATAGTCAGATTTGGGAAAATACACACTCTTACAAGAGACACACAAACAAATAGTAGATGCCTTGGTAGAAGGCTACTTTTAGTAGGAAACATAGGGTTTTCTAGGAGAGTTCAAACAATTACAAACTTTTACAAAACTTATACATTACAGACTTACAAACACTTTCATACAAATACAGACACTAATATACTTATGAACTCACCAGCTTTAAAGCTGATAAACTTTTTCAAAATAACTTGTATTCTCAGGTCACCAGTACACAGGTACCGGTGCCAGGTTTTGAGAAGATGGAGCTCGTTCAAGACTCATCTTTTATTTTTGATGTATATCTTTGGTGTCTATATATAACTTGACAGAACACACTTCTAAATAACAAGTTCTATATGCAAACAATTTTGACTCAAACATGATTTGAATCAAACTTCTCTATGACATTGTTATCTTTATTGAATAAATAAAATACACATATTCCAACTTCAAGAAATGGACTTTTAAAGGAAAATAATATAGTATATTTGACATATGTGATTCTCATTTATATATAAAAGATTATTAATTCTATTTTCACTAAACTGTAGAAAAAATAATTATTAAATTACTATACATAGTGATGTATGACTTACCTTCTAATAAATGTCTAGATTTAGTACAATATACCTAATCAATTTTATTAACAACTATAGTCATTGTAATTTTATTTTACATGTTATAAGATAATTGTGAAACCTTTCTTGAAGTTTTCAAATATAAAGTTGAAATACAAATAAGTAGAACCATTTAAAGCCTTAGAGATAATAAATGATGAACTAAACCTTACTATATATGGTTTACTTTCTAATCCGTAGAAAGTAAACCATATTTTGTATGGAAAGGCTTCATCCTCATGTTACTTAATGTTTTGACGTTTTGAAGCCTATGTTAGACTAAAGCTTCTAGACCCAAAATCTACTAATTACATATTTGTAGAATATCCTAAAAGGTTATGTAGATTATTATTTAGAAACCCACCAATAATAAGGTCTCTTATTACTTTGAAAGCCGAGTTATCAGAAAGCAAGCTTCTAATGACAAAACAAGTGGGAGGCACATGGAACTTGAAGTAGCTCAAGAACCATAGCCCGATGAAATGAAAGTCGGCACTACTTTTAACAAGAGATTGTTAAACATGAATAAAAGTTATTCAGAAACAAAAATTTATCACATATATGATTGAAATCATATATAACATGAGAAATATGGAATCTCTCATTGATGAGTTCATATTAATGGTTACTAGAAAATCTATCAACTACCAAAATGCTATATCAGACTTTGATCCCAATAAATGACATAGTGTCATGAACACTGAGATGTAATCCATGTACAATAATAAAGTATGGGTATGATTAATATTTCTCCTTATAGTAAGGCTAAAAGTAGTAAGTGATTCTTTTGGAAAGAAAATAAACATGGAGATCTATACACTTTTAACAAGATTTGTTATAAAAGGATTTACTCATACTCATGTCATTGACAATGATCAAACATTTTCTCAAGTAGCTCTGATTAGATTAACAAGGATATTATTTACCATAACTACATATTGTGATTATGAGACATGTCAAATAGATTTCAAGAAAACTTCTTTTCTTAATAGACACCTACTTGGATATGTCTATATAGTTTAGCCTGGAGGTTTTGTTAATCCAAGATATCCTAACAAAGTTTATAATCTTTAAAGATCCAAATCGTCATTTTAATACTAAAACACATGGTACGTTTTGTATAAAAATTAAGACAACATATGTGTTCAATAAGAACTAGTGGTAGAATAGTGATATTCCTAATCTTGTATGAATAAGACATACTTAATATTGAGAAATAACATTTAGACTATGCAAGGCCGTTTTGCCTTGACTCGGAAAGTATTTTTAAAATGAAAGACTTGGGAATGACAATATATATTCTTGGAATGACAACATGCTGACAATATCTTTAAAAAGTTGTATTTAATACCATGGTGGTGTAGTTCACCATTCCAATTTAAAGAATCATAACATATTATAGCCAAAATTCATAGATTTCACATAGCTTAACTTCAAAGACTTTTAAATGTCAACTATTCACAAAATTTTCCATTCAAGTCTAAATAATCATAACATGTTATAGCCATAATTCACACACATTATAAATTTACACAAACTAGTATTGTACTACTATGATTGAATATCATCACATATTCTAACTTCAATAACTCTAAAAATTCTGACGGTTCACAAATTTAACACCATTAAACTATTGAGTTAAAAAAAATTAAGATTAAACTAACTATGTAACAGGGAGATGTTGTCCTCAAACTTAATGCTGAAAATTTTGACTTCATTTACGTTACAAATATAAAAGTTAGATAAATTTACTAATAAAATATTTATAATAATAGCTCAATATAAAAAATAAAATAACTGATTAAATTTATAATACAAAGTAAGGTAATTAATTGCATGTAATGGTCTACATATTGGTTAGCAAGCCTTTCAAAAAGTTAACATACCAAATAAAGATTGAAATAGGAATACAATAATTGATTGAAAGATGAATACAAAACATATTGTTATTTTGATTACTTGGGCCAACTATGTTGGGGCCTACATAGTAATAATTTATTTTAGCCCAACTTCTAATACAAAATATTAGGTTATTGAAATATCATTTGGGGCATGTGCCCCCATATCTCCAAACGTGCATCTTCCCTTGTCGCTGGCTAGTGTCGCTTCCTTGATGAACTCATGGAAAGGTGAAAGAAGTTGGCATGTGCGTTATAGGAGGGCTGGTCTCAGGGTTTTATAGAGGGGCCTTGGGGAACCACACAGGAAAGAAGTAGTGCCGAACTTGAGTCCTTGACAACTAGGCCAAATTGATACCATGCATTGGACCTATATATAAGCTTTCTAAAACCTACAAATTAATTCCATTTTCCAGTACCATGTATTGGACCTATATAAGCTTTCTAAAACCTACAAATTAATTTCGTTTTCCAAACATATGTGCATTTGTACTTATGTTACAATTTAAGGAAAGAAAGAGAACCTGCAAAAATTTGAAATAAAAGATGAATGAAGGGATGAATTACCTATTAATTGAGAGAGATAGATAGATAGAGATAGATAGATAGATAGATAGAGAGAGAGAGTTTTTTTAGGTCATAATTACTTTAATCGGAATACATTAGACCTGATGATGAAAGTTATATCGAAATACATTAGATTGAGGGTGATTAACCTGGTCTTGGTTGCACATGCTGATCCAAATATGGTTATCTATCGTTGGTTACCGACTACGGTAATCACTGTTGAGATTTGATGTTTCGACTATCATTATGGAGAAGGTTAACAATGATATTTTGATTCATGTCACTTTTGTTTTTCCCATTGAGAAGACATAATTTAATCAGGTTTGGAAGTCATGTACGGTTTCGAACGGAGCTCTAGAAGTTCATCCTTTGGTTTTTGAAAATCGATACTCGTTCGGAATGGTGGATTTCATCACTGATTAATTAACTGGCGTCGGCGTCCTGTTGGCGGTTCACTTCTCTATCAGAGAAACAAAGAAAAGTAAATATTTTTTTACTTATAATCGAGATATCAGATGCTTTTTCTTGTGACGACGAGGCAATAAGGCCACAAGGTGTGTAACAGGAAAAGAGTGAGGGAAAGGTTCCCCCAGCTTGGAACACCATACCGTGGGTGAGGGAAAAGGGGTAAGGGAAAATAGTGAGGGGAGTCTATTCCCCACTCTCTTTCCTCGTGTGATTGGTCAGTATTTTTTTATTTTTGTTCTAGCCTTTTTAATATTTATTAAGTTATATACCTAATAAAAAATCATAAAAAAATATATCAAAATTCATGGTTTTTAATTCCCTACAAAATTAGTATAATATTTGTACGATATATATATATATATATATATATATATATATATATATATATATATATATATATATATATATATATATATATATATATATTAAAAAGTGAAAGATTATTCCTATACACACCCTGAGTTTTGGTGAGGGAAATAAAAGTAAGTGAAAGGCTGACGTGGCAATGCAAAAAAAGAGGGATCCTTCCAGCACACACCCTCCGGTCTAAGAAGATAAAGAGATGGGGTCTCCATCTAGAACTTCAATGGAAAAAAAGGTGGCGAGTGAGAATTTAGGCGTGGCTCCATTTGTTTTATTCAAATAAACATTGAATAAATATGAAAAATAAATAAATAAGAAAAATTGAGTAATCTAACCCTTATAAACGACATTTTTGACAAAAATGACCACAATTTTTTATTTGGTAAAATAACCACATTCTCCGGAACACATTGTTCTGGAGATGTCTCCGGAACACATTGTTCCAGAGATATCTCCGGAATTCCGGAGTACGATTCCGGACCATGGTTCCGAAAATAGATTGAACTTTTTTTTTGCATGTAAGTTTTGTTTTTATAAAATGTATAAGTTTTTCTTGCATAAAATGTATAATTTTTGGCTTTATAAAATATAAAATGCAATTAAAATGAACAAACAACTAATAAATACATAAACTAAATAAATGATGTGTCTGTAGGTCATATTAAAAATATAAAATGCAATTAAAATGAACAAACAACTAATAAATACATAAACTAAATAAATGATGTGTCTGTAGGTCATATTAAAAATACGATGTTCAAATTATCTTTGTCCTTGTACCCCAAAATATTTCCACTAGTCGTTTTCTATAACCCATAGCCCACAGACCGGTGGTTTTACCCTCTATAGAAATCGACTTTCTAGTGACCAACGCCTCCAGGTACCAACACAAAAACACACCATAATCCCCTCTGTTGTCAACTTGTTGTGGTACGTCTGGGGATTGGTTCAGTACCATAGTTGCTGACTCCCACAAGCAATTTGTGGATGCAGGCTCTCAGACCTATAAACCAATCCTCATTTTCCGAACAGTAGCCACCCTTCCAATGACTATCATATATAGTCATTTTGAATGTCTTCAGATCCAAAGAACCCAAAAACCAATGAGCTTGTGGTATGTTGATTGGGATTTAAAGCTACAAAAAAGGTTAGAAATAATTAATTAGTATATAAATACCCAAGTAATGTAATCCAAACAAAATTATACCATATGACACTCTGCTTAAGCTGGGTAAACAGATCCTTCAGCCATGTCACTCCAGTCATATGTATTAGTGTTGAAAGCTGACGACACAACTGTCCACCGAGCATCATCCACTCTACGCTCTAGCAGCAATGAGATCCACATCATGATGTGTTGCCAATTATTATTATTATTATTATTATTATTATTATTATTATTATTATTATTATTATTATTATTATTATTATTATTATTTGCAGTAAAGTAAGTATTATTATTAGAAACGTAGTATGTAATAAGAAAATAATTATATTACTTACATCACATGACAACCATCCTCCATGACTATCCGCATATAACCGTGTCTAAAACTCAAGCGTAGCAAAATCGGTCAAATAATTGTGAGTAAACAACAACGAACGATCTCGGTCATTATATACAATGTGTATGGTAGGATCTCTACAAGATTGTCCAACGGTGTTGGTTGTTTCCGTGTAACACTTTTCCTCTTCATTTGTATCCATGGCAACTTATACCATATGAACACAACTTTTTGGCCTTTAGAACGCCTAAGAGGTGCTTGCGCTGGTGTTTTGTAATCATCCTGCGAAATCTCTATTACATCCGACGAGGGAATGACTGAAGACGGTTGCCTATGGCCGACATTATGCGGTTGTTCAGGGTCGTCATTCAGTGGCTGTTCAGGAACGACATTCAGTGGCTTTTCGGGGGTGCTTGAGACATAATCATGCTCATATAACTCATTGTCATTGTAGTGTCCCTGTACGGTTCAATAACGTATACTTGTAAACGATGCAAAAACATAATGACCATAAACGATGAAATAATTAAAACTGTACCTCCATCCCCTTCGAGGTACCAACATCGTCTCTGAGAGTCTTATTGATAAGTTTTAGAACCATGGCTAAAGTAGCCTCATCCTCTGCTATATGCTCCTCCTGAGACCGTAACTGCTCGCGACATTCACGGACCTTATTTTTCAATTGACCGACCTCGTTCTGCAAGTCACTAATATTGGTCCTTGTCAATTGATGGGTCAGCGGCCGTTAGAACCATGGCTAAAGCAGCCTCATGCTCTGCTAAATGCTCCTCCTGAGACCGTAACTGCTCGCAACAATGACGTACCTCATTTTTCAATTGACCGACCTCGTTCTGCAAGTCACTAATAATTTGGTCCTTGTCAATTGATGGGCCAGCGGCCGACGGTGGTCGTGGTGGCTGGTGAGATGGATCATCTATCTGTGCCTTCTTTTCTCGATGCTCATGGGTAGGGGAGTTTTTGGGTGATGGTGTTAGGGAAGGTGCTCTGTGAACTTCAGTGTCAGGAAAATCAGGGCGATCAATCCACGTCGAGCTAACAACCCACCATTCAGCACGCCTCTCATTTTCTGTCGGCTCCAACTTCGGTACGAGTCTATTACCCTGCTAACAAAATTATAAAATTATAAATAAACATAAATTATAAAATAAATAAATATTTAAATAATGAAGTAACCATACGTCGTCTATTTGTAAAAACTAGTTACATTGAGTCTTTTGTTTTGACCGTGCAACAACCCGAGGGATCAGATTCTGTTGTCGGGTACCAAATAAACTGCTCACCGGAAAAGTCTCAAGAATCCATATCTGAATGTTAGCAAACAAATAAATAAAAAATAGTTAGAATGTTAGCAAACAAAAATAAATAATAAATTCTTCATTATATACTTACCTTAAAAGCGTATAAAAACCCCTGTAGGGTGTAGGCCAATTTTTGAGGTTCGTTCTCTTTCGGTTCTTCTAGATGTATAAGCTTCTCAACCTTATTGAATACAATATGTAGTTGTTTGTAAAATTGATCCCAAATTATCCTCCCCCATGGATATCTGCCACATAAAAAATTAGTTAACAATTTCATTTCTAAAAAGTATTAGTAACGATAGGTAATTTAATTAGTTAATAATTATAAAATAGATGACATTATACATGTTGAATTATCAAGGTTGGATAACAAAGAGAAATACTCTTTTGTTACTGTAACAGGTTGTTTAGCCAACCGCCCATTGAAACCCTCCTCTAACAGGTATAGAAGACAAACACTGGCTGTATCCTCGTATGATAACTCATTAAGTGAATTTTTAAACACGTTTGTAACATGGTCTAATTTGACCGATACATTCGTTGGGACCATAGGAAAGGCACTGGAATGGAAGGTGACAGCGGATGCAGAAGCAGGAAAATAGTCACCAAACCAGAAGCCGGTGATGAGACAAAATTCTTTCTTCCCGAAAGACAAATCGTAACCCCTAATCTCAAAAACCATTTCCTCTACTTGGCTTCGGCGGTCAGTGACAACTGTAACACCCGTGTTTCCCACTAGACATTAATAAAGAATGATGAAGTGGTTAGGGTCAATAATTGTAATCATTTGAGGTTAATAAAAGAGGGTTATTTGATTACTACATGGTATTTGTATGTATATATATATATGTATATATTGTGTGTTTATAGCTACGTAATAAAATAGGGATAGAGTTAGTGTCTAAATAGATTAAAGATTAGGACGAATAGCCTATGAGTGAGACGAAGTAGTCGTAATAAGGATTCTGGAGGTATAAGGAGCGCTCAAAACGGACTTATAACGGATGAGTTATGACCCGTTGAAGTTTCACGTTCAAACCGGCACGGCTACGCTATTGTAAACGGCAAATTGGATTTACGATGATTATTAGCCTTAGTAATCTAAACAAAAGTCGTAGATATCGTAAAAGCGAATTCATGCGTATAGGTACCGTCTAAATCTGACTTCAATAGAGGAAGTTATGATTTTTCTAAAATACGGCGCAACAGTATGCACATTGATATCGAATTTTAGATCGGTAGATTGTTAGCCAAAACAATCTAAAAGACAGTTGAAGACCTCGTTGTTCGTATTCCATCGATATCAATGTGCATACTGTTGTGCCGTATTTTAGAAAAATCATAACTTCCTCTATTGAAGTCAGATTTAAACACAGTCGAGATCGGACGTTAGATGAGATAGTTATGTATTTTTAACGGATTTTAACAGTCTAAGCATGTTAAAAATATAACTTTAAAAATAAAGTCAAAATTTGCCAACGGAGTCTAAAGGAAAGTTGTAGATCGGGTCGAGAGCTTTCTGTGGATATAAAGAACGTCGAAAACAAAGCTTGTATGAAAAAGTTACACGATTTTTAAAATCTGAAAAATCGATACGCGCGCGTGCACAATGCGCATAGGTTGCGCCCGAAGCTAGCCACGTCGCCCCTATAAAAAGATGCCACGTGTCAGCAAGCGTGGGAGCAATGTCGGCCCTGTGCGCGGTGTGCATGGCCCTTGCATGGCATGGCTGGTCGATGACCAACCTACAAATAGCTCATTTGTGTTCATCCGTTCCTCACACTTCCAAATCTTCCTCTCACTCGATTTCACAACCTTTGGTCCGAATCTTTCCTTATTATTTAGAGTATCTTGTCAAGTTTAGAAGTCCGTAGGAGCCCGACATCTAGTAGCTATCAGCCCAAAATTCTACCGGTGCAAATTTCCCGGTTTTCGCTAAAACCTCGGTAAGTTAAGCTACACTCTAGCCTTTTCGGTGTAACTTATATTTATAGTCATAAGTCATTATTATGAACCTATAAATAAGTTTATCAGTGATTCCAAGTCATTATACTAATTAATCTACTTACGGGAGAGGTGTCTAGAATGGTCACGTTGGCTTGGTTGTTGGATTTCAGAAAGACTATATCTCAAAATGGTCCTGCTTCCCAACTGTCCTGCCTGACTGATCCTTATAGAACTATCAGTATTCATTGGAATGATTGATAGGTCTAGACTATTTTCAGTCATAGAATTGTAGACTTAGACTTAGTGTTAATGACTAGGTCACGTCAAAGCAAAGGTCAGTAGTTAGAAGCGAAGCTCTGCCCGAATTTCGAGTCGTTCACTTCATCAAGTGAGTGCATAGTTACTTTCATCTTACACATAGATATAAGGTATTTAAGATAATTACATGCTACATGTGCCTATTATTAATGTTCCTGATATCTGTGCTAGATGAACGGTTTATACATGTTTTACTCGATTTTAAACAATATATGTATTTTATTACCTATAAATATGTTGGGTAAAGATGGGTAGATATAAGATAACATAGATGATGAGAAATGAAAGGTGATATAGACGATGAGAGATGAAAGATGATATAAATTATTAGAGGCCTTGATTTAAAGATGATCCAGTTGTCTAGCAGAATATAGATAACGACCACTGACTATTCTAGATAGTCCAGTGGAACGCTAGCAGGCTCGCAACGTGTAGGTGTTTTTGAACTTAGTTTTCACCAGGTGTACTCCATCCCCCAATGGTTTCCTTGATGGCATATATTGTTATGGACTCCCCTAAGCATTATTGTTTATCCCGCAGATGATCCTTAGGATAGGTCCTTTGAAATTAGATGTTAGGGACAGAGAGTGAGGATAGTGGGAAGGGGTAATCGGGTTGATGATTTGATAATAATAAATAAAGATTTATAATTGTGGGTTGAAAACCTTATGTGCTCACCAGGTCCTCAAGCCTGACCCACACAGTTTCTCATATTACAGGTAGTGTCACAAGAGCACAAGTGTGATGATATGATGAGAGATTTATGGATGCCTATAGGCCAATAGTTTAGATAAACTAGTATAAGGCCTATATTATTTCGTTAATGCTTATGTAATGTATCGACAATGACATCCCAAGGTTTTTAATATAAATAAAATACGTTTCTTCAATGTTTTGATAATATCATTATCATGTGTTTGGGAACAAATTCTGCAATATCATTCTTTTAAGGATATTCTGATTTCAAAATACGCATAAATAAATCGGTCTTTTCTGGCCGTGAAATTGGGGATGTCACAACAACTTTCTGGGAAAAGACGTAATGTAAAAGCAAAGGATCCATATCTACGGTAGGAATGTCTAACCACCTCCCAAAAACATGTATTCCGGAACACAGTCTCACATTCGGTTCTGTTTCTGAATACCGCAAGAACTTCCCCGCCGATTTTGGGTTTACACGAGAGTGTAATTGATAGATCAACATTCATGTCGTGCTGAACAAATAAAAAAGTTGTTAGCACTTCATTCTAAAATGGAAATGACCAATATTCCAGACCTGTTCTTCATGTTCCATACGCGTTCATTGTGTTTCGTAATGGTTCTTCGCGTTCTGGAGGCTTCCAAAATGACATTTCAAGATCCGGAACATGACTTTTCGATGTAAATCAACAATAACTAAACATCTAAACTACTTTTCAGTTGGTCCTACAACAATTACATCTTTAATTTAATCTCTGAAACGTTTTCAGTTCATTCCGGAGGTAGTCTACTACATCCGGAACAATAAGTAACAGTAGAAAACGAAGAATATACTCGTAAAATAACGGGCTCGTAGTGCTCCTCTTCCATGTCGGGGATGGGTGTCGATGTGTGTCAGAGAAGGAATTTGCGTGTCGAAATCGAGTCAGAACGTCGTAATCTAGTCAGAACGTCGGAATCAGAATGCGCCATTCCGGAATGAAGTTGCCACCTCAAATTATATTCCGGATTTCGAAATTCAAAATCCCAATCCGGAACATATACGATTCCTCCAAAATAGGCATTCCGGATACAATGAAATAGGCCGGACCATCCGAAAAATAATCCGGAATTCGTTCCGAAACGACCCATTCCGGAATATGTAGTTATTTTGCAAAAAAAGGGGTTATATTAAAAAAAATCCAAATACTCAATTAAGGTAGAATAATTATTTTGGTTGAGAAGAAGTTATGAAGACATCAAGACCGATATGAAACCTTACGATAAAGACAAAATTTATAATTTTAACCGCATAAGGATCAAAACCCATATATATATATATATATATATATATATATATATATATATATATATATATATATATATATATATATAAAAGTTAAACAGAGAACCATTATTAATCAAGAAACCAATGAACTAATCCAAAGCGTCGTAATTTAAAGTGATCAACGGCAAAATAAGGAGTTGTAGACTTCTACAATGGACGCACATGCACCAGATTATAAAAAAATCCACTTCATTTTTTTAGGCCATGCTTTTTATTGAAAAAAAAAACAAAATATACCGTTGTTCATGATTTTCCGTCATCTTTCCATAGGGATCTATATTGCTATATAAAAAATGAAAATTTTTTTTTCAAAAAAACACACTTCATTTTCTTTGTTATTTGAAAAGTTAAGGTCTGTTTTTTATCGAAAAAAATTAATATTTATATCAAAATTCATATTTTTTGGCACTCTTTAAACATAGATTAATATTGATGTTTAAAATAAAAAAGGTCAAAATTTCACTTCAGATTCACATTGTGAATAATAGCAACTGAGATTTACACTGTGAATCTATGTTGATTTTACAAAACTAATTTACGAGTAATCAAAATGTTAAGATATTATAAAACTACATGGAAATATATTTCAATTCATATGTAAATTTCACTTAATTCGTGAATGATCAAAAAGTTGAAATAGTAAGTCAGATTCACATTGTGAATGTTAAAATTGAAATATTTACAGCTTAGATTCACAGTATGAATCTGAACTGATAGAGGACGAAAAACCGTGAACAACGATATATACTTATTTTTTTCTCGATAAAAAACATCGCTTAAAAAATTTTAAATGAAGAAGAGATGAGTTTTTTGATATAATCCTGTGTATGTGCGTCCAGTGTACAAGTGTACATCCATTCCCTTGGCCGTTGATCATTATGATTTCCGATGCTCAAGATTGGTTCCTTGTTACTAGTGGTTCTTTATTGAACTTTAGTATATATATATATATATATATATATATATATATATATATATATATATATATATATATATATATATATATATATAGGTTCAAATGTTTCTCACATCTATTTTGTGCTAGAATGTACCAAAAAGAATTTAGCAAAAATTAAATTATTATTTAATCAAATAAAGATAGATATTAAATGATTTCCATAATTATATGTATATTAAATGAAATCTATAATTATAATTCTTTTTTTATGAAAACTAATTAAATTCGTCATTAATGTCACCAATAATATTCTTTCAGAATGAATTCGTATCAAGTAGAATGAAATTGTATTCTAGCAGAATGAGAGTGTATTCTAGTGGAATACACTATCGTTCTTCATATTACATGCAACTCTATTATATTTTAAGTGAGTGTGTCCTGAAACAAAACACGTCCATACATAAAAACCTAAATACAAATTTATTCTGAAAGAATATTATTGCTGACATTAATGTCGAATTTAATTAGTTTCCATAAATAGAGAATTATAATTATGGATATCATTTAATATATACATATAATTATGGAAATCATTTAATATCTATCTTTACTTAATTAAATAATTATTTAATTTTACTAAATTCGTATTGGTGCATTTTAGCACACAGTAAATGTAAGAAACACATTAACCTAACCCTATATATATATATATATATATATATATATATATATATATATATATATATATATATATATATATATATATATATATATATATATATATATATATATATATATATATAGGGAGTGGGTCAAATGAGAACCACAAAAGATTAAGAACCCTAAGAACCCCCATTAGTTAGTAAATATTTACATGATATTCTTATTAAACATGTGAAAATCCTTTTTTTTTCTCTTTTTGATACAAAAAGGGCAAAATTGTAATTTTTGCAGTATAATATTTTCATTCTAATATGCTCTCATATTTTAACACGAAACTTATATAAATTACAAGTTTATACAGTCCATTTATAGTTTAGTTCACAAAATTCACAACGTAATACAAACCTCTTTACAATAATTCACAAACTAAAAGAAATCAAAAATTCAAACTCTACTACTACCACCACCACACGCTGCCACCAACCACCTGTACTAGCATTGCAACCTTCATTTTTTTCTAAATCAGATCTGTAAATAAAGTCATGCATTAATAACTTAAATACTACATTCACAGTCTAATAAAACCATTTATTTCACCCGTTTTAATTTTAATGCAAAACTATTATTAAAACTAATGTATTCTTACATACTTATACAACACAAAAAATAAATATATTCAAAAGAAAATTAACAAAAAAAATTATAAATAAATCATTCATATTTTAAATTGTGAATTTAATATATTAAGTCATGAATAAAATTTACATTATTTCAAAAGCAAACAAAAAAATTATAAAATAATCACAAGTTAATGTCAATTCATTCATAGCTTAATACATATCTGTAAATAAATCATGCATTAATAACATAAATACTACATTCACAGTCTAATAAAACCATTTATTTCACTCATTTTGAATTTAATACAAAACTATTATTAAAACTAATGTATTCTTACATACTTGTACAACACAAAAAATAAATATATTCAGAAGAAAATTAACAAAAAAATTTATATATATATTTTAAATTGTGAATTTAATATATTAAACTGTGAATAAAATTTACATTATTTCAAAAGCAAACAAAAAAATTATAAAATAATCACAACTTAATGTCAATTAATTCACAGCTTAATACAATCAATTCATAACTTAATACACAAAATTCACAGCTTAATATAGTCAATTTGTAGTCTAAGAAGAAAATTCACAGTTTAATGCAGTCAGTTCATAGTTTAAAACACAAAAATCACAATTTAGTACACCAAATTCAAAGTTTAATACACAAAAAGTATGCATCCACAACCATATTTTCAACTTAACACTCTTTATATAGTCAATTCAAAGTTTTTACACAAAATTCATAGCTTAATACAAGTAACTTCATAGTTTTATACACATATTAACAACTTAGTCTAGTCAATTTACAATTCAAACAGAAAATTCACAACCTAATGCAGTCAATTCGTAGTTTAAAAAGAAATTCAAAGCTTAATGCAATCAATTCACAGTTTAAAACAAAAAAATCACAACTTAGTACACTAAATTCACATTTTAATACACAAAAAGTAGTATTCACATCCATATTATCAACTTAAAACACTTATTACAATTAATACACAATTTAATATAGAAAATTCACAAACTAGTATAATGAATTCAAAGTTTAATTCAAAAAAAATATACATTCACAACTTAATAGCAGTTAAAACTAAGATTAACAAAATTATATGACAAATGTGAGATTAAAACATCAAATGCACATTTTAACAGAAAAAACAAACAAAAAAAAAACTATATCATAGAGATCTACAACAGATGCAAGTAGAAAACAAATACTTATGTATTCACAGCTTAAAATTAAAATTTCTTATTGAAGAAATTTTAATTGAAAATAAAGTACAAAAACAAGTGTTGATGTATTGGGAAGAGGTTTTCTCTTCTTTTGCTTTACACTTTAGTTCTTTTTCTTTACACTTTATAACCTTATCAAGGAAAAATTGAATTGATATTCTATATTTCATTTTTCTAGATTGAATTTTTTTGTACAGACTCTGCACAGACTAAGAAGCAAAGTGGCTTCAGAGATGTGAAAAAATGTCTCGGATGCTTTTTTTATTTGTTTTTCATTTTTTACATATCTTGTCCTATATTTTGCTAAAGTATGAATTCACAACCTTATTAAGAAAAGTAAACAAATAAATAAGAGATTTAAACATTAAATTCACAACTTAATAGAAGAGAAAACAATCAAAGAAAAAGTTAACATACCTGATGCATATATGGTGGTGTTTTACTGGAGATCAGAGAGAGAGATGGAGACGAGTTGTCGGTATTTCATTGGAGCGCAAGGCAGCAGCGACGGTGGCGGTTAGCGGCGCTCTATGATCTGGTCTGGCAATATCGTCAGAGCTCGTAAATCTGGAGGTGTAAATCAAAGATCTAAAGTAGAAAATTATTATTTGTCACCGGAGATCATAGATATGGACTATACCACTTCAGATCTAAGAGCCTCGTTGATGGAGTTTCATGTCTAGGGTTTCGCCTAAGGTTTTGGAACGGGAGGTAGTGGAAGGAACACTTTGCAGGTGCTTCATTTAAAAAAGTGATGTCGCCAGAGAAGGCAACGAAGGAGAGAAGTGGTGACGGTGGGCCGACGGTGGTTGGTTCAGTTCCCCGGAGGCATCAGTCGTCGTTTTTAGTGGTGGTGATTTCTAGATCTAGATCTGATTCGTGATGGCGGTTTCGAGATCACGATCTGATGTAGATCCGGTGAGATTCCTTGTAGATCTAATGAAATCTGATGTAAATCAAGTCAGATCTGATGCAGATCTGGTGGTTCATCGGAGATCGGAGATGACGGTAGCAGAAGTGAACGGAGGAGACGGTAGCCGTAGTGAACAGAGGAGGTGGTGCTGGTGGTGGAAAGTCGCTGGAGTAACGTTGTTTGCTGGTGGTAGGGGCGTCGGTGGTTGGAGTCACCGGAGGAAGGAAGAAGGAAGGAAGAAGGGAAATATGAAAAGTGTTTCTGAATTATGGTGAAATGAAACATCTGATCAAACAATGTCCCTTTTCCTTTTGGCAATTTATCAAAAATGAAAAAAAAATCAAAACAAATACGAAAATACATTAGTGATAACCTAAATATAAGTTGTTCTTAGGTTCCTAATATTTTTTTTATTCTCATTTGAACCTTTACCTATATATATATATATATATATATATATATATATATATATATATATATATATATATATATATATATATATATATATATATATATATATATATATATATATATATATGGGAGCGTTCAATCGAGAACATTTTTTATCGCGAGAACATTTGAGAACAAATTTGAACCACACAATTTTTGAAAATTAAGATCATCAAATATTATTAATATAAATCAAAAATAAGTAAAGGGTTAAAAAAACCCACTAACCAACACCACCCACCACCCAAACAATACCACCACCCACCACCACCACCCATCACCGCCACCCATTACCACGACCCCCACTCACCACCCATGAAAACCACCACCCACCACCACCCTCCACCGCCAACCACGACCACCACCCACCAAAACCACCACCCACCCACCACCGTCACCACCACCCCCACCACCCACCACAACCACCACCCATCACCATCACCCATCATTATGACCACCACTTGCCACTACTACCAACCACCACCCACTATCACCACCCGCCTCCACCACCCATCATTACCACCTATCACCCCCACCACCACCGGCTACCATCACCCGCGACTATCACCGCCACCCACCACTCACAAAAACCACCATCCATTACCATCACCACCACCCGCAACTACCACCCCACCACCCACCATAACTACCACCCACCCATAACCACCACCCATCACTACCACCCAACCACCACCCACCGTTATGACCATTACCCACTACCCATCACCACCATCCACCTCCAGTACCGCCTCCACCACCCACCACCCACCAAGACCACCACCGACCACCACCATTCACAATCACCCACCCCACCTATCACCCACCAAAACCACCATACACCATCACCACCACCCCCACCCCCACCACCAACCACCACCCACTCACCCACCACTATCCATCCCCACCACTCGCCACCACCACCACTCGCCACCACCACCACGACCACCCATCACCTACTAAAACCATCATTCGCTACCACCCACCAACCACCACCCACTACCAGCACCCATCACTACTATCCGTCACCATAACCCCCACCATCATTACCACCACAACCCACTAACCACCACTCACCCACCTATCACCATCACCCAACACCACCACCCGCCACCACCATCTCCACCACCAACCACAACCTACCCACATCATCACCACTTACCATCATTACTACCCACCGCCTACCACCACCACCATCCACAACTAACACCAAACATCACCACAACCACCACCACCAGCCATCACCCACCTATCAACACCACCACCACCACCAACCCATCTACCACCCATCATAACTACCACCCCACCCTCACACACCACCCTTCACCACAACCACCATCCACCGCCATTCAAAACCACCATAAACCAACTATCACCCACGACCCCCATCACTCACTACCCACCACCACAACCCATCACTTTTACCCATCACTCTCCCCCACCTCCACCACCACCACCCACCACAACTCATTTCCACCACCTACTACCTACAACCACCAATGCCATATATTATTAAATGCATATAATGGCATAAATCGTGTGTGATTATATGTATTTAATCACATAAATAACATGTAATTAAATACATATAATCACATGTGATTATATGTATCTAATCATATATGATTTATATAAACAGGATTTGTTTTCATGTTTTCCATTCAATAATTCTTCTCATGTATTTAATCATATATGATTATATGTATTTAATAACGTATGATTAATATGAACAAAGATTTGTTTTTGATTTTTTTGTTTCATTGGTTGTTCTCTTCTATATAATCACATATGATTATTTGTATCTAATCACATATGATTTACAAGGTTGTAGAAATCGCTCGATGGTAGCTCGGCGGTGGACTAGGATGAAGGGATTAATCGGCTAGGCGGAGATTAATCGGGGACCATTAATTATTAGAAAGTTAATAAATATAACATTAATCCTAAGAATATAATTTAGCAAGTTAACAAATAATAAATATGTAATGGGTTAAATGCAGAAAAACCCAATCTATTTGACATGTATGATCACAAAAACCCCTCAATTAATTTTACAATCGATAAAAACCACACATTTCAGTATTTCTTTTGATTTTATCCAAATTACCTATGATATCAGGTTTGTCGGTGATAATCATCCATGTGGTATTTTTCTTCTTTTAATGTTAATTAGATGAATACAAAGTTTTAAAACATTTCTTTAATCGAAATAGAGATAACATGTCGGCCATCCCTTCACATTCCCCTACCATTTTCCAAAAACCACCAAACCTCTCTTCTCGTACTTTCCAGCGATCCAGACCCACTTTGTTCTCCCTCTGTAGTTCTTTTCCAGCCTTAAACCTAGTGTCTTAAATTAAATCATACATCGAGCATACTTTTAATTTTGATGGTTCAAGTGGAGTAGGATGGGAGAAAAGGGGAAAACAATATGATAGGTTCAGAAGGGCGAGTGGTCGGTGGGATAGAAGGGGGTGACAGTGATGGGTTTCAGGGTTTGGAAGGGGGTGGATTTGAATTGATGTTGCAGATGATCCATCCTTATGGGGTCGTCGGTGTTGCAGGGTCCAATGTATCCCTATTAGATTCTTATGTGTTGACTTTCTTATCATCGAATGGCAGGCCAAGAAGTGGTTATGGAAACAAATAAATCACCATTGAAAATCGAAGCTCAAACATTCAACCACATGTTACGTGAACTAAGAAAAAGCGAAGAAGAAAAGAAGAAAAAAGGACCACCTGTTATGTGAACAAGGACAAAGAAAAGAAGAAAAGATGAGTTTTGTAAGGAATAGTTCCACATCCACATCGCTGCTAGGAAAAAATAATAGGCAGAGATATTCTATAAAATGAGCGACAACCCCCTTCTAAACTTAAAACAGTTGTGCTTTGGGTTGTTGGCTCCATTGGGCCGACGACTTCTTTAGAGTGGGCTGGAATGACTTGGTCCGAATTGGTGTCTGAGTTGGTCCGATTTAGTCCGATTTAGACCGAATTGAACCGACTTTGACCGATATTGACAAGGGCCAATAAATTAACCCTCTAACACCTATTCGTAGGCGGTTAGAGGCCGCCAAGCGCCTAGGCGCCGAATAATCGGCCGCGTAGACCGATTTTTACAACATTGATGATTTATATAGACAAGATTCTTTTTGTCCATATAAATCACATGTGATTAGATACATATAATCACATGTGCTTAAATATATTTAATAACATATGATTAAAGTTGACAAAGAACAAATACTGAATCGAGAACGCGATAATAAATCTTATCCATATAAATCATTTGTGACTCAGTAGTTGTTCTTGTGTATTTAAATACATATAATCACATAAATCATATGTTATTATATGTATTTAATCAAATAAATAATATGTGATTAAATACATATAATCACATGTGATTATATGTATCTAATCACATATTATTTATATAGACAAGATTCGTTTTCGATTTTTCGATTAAATAAATTTCTCATGTATTTAATCATGTATGATTATATGTATTTAATCACATATGATTAATAAGGACAAAGAACAACTTTTCAATCAAGAACCCAATAACAAATTTTTCACACATAAATCATATGTGATTTGAAATCGAAAACGCAAAACAAGTATTGTTCATATAAATCATATGAGATTAGATACATATAATATAATCATATGTGATTAAATAATGAAAAACAACTATTGAATCGAGAAAACAAAAATGAATATTGTCCTCATAAATCATATGTGATTAGATACATATAATCGCATGTGATTATATGTATTTAATCACATATGATTTATATGGACAATATTCATTTTCGCGTTTTTGACTCAGTATATGGTCTCGTGTATTTAATTACATGCGATTTTATGTATTTAATCACATATGATTTATGTAGAAAAAATTTTGTTTTCGCGTTATTGATTCAATAATCATTCTCGTGTATATAATCACATGTGATTAAATGTATCTAATCATATATGATTTATATGGAGAAGATTCGATTTTTTCCATATAAATCATATGTGTTTATATACATATAATCAAATGTGATTAAATGAATGAGCACAATATTTGGTTATATGTATCTAATCATATATGATTTATATTGGCAATATTGATTTTTCTCTAAATTCAATAATTGTTTCGTGTATATAATCACATTTGATTAGATGTATTTCATCATATGTGATTTATGTGGACAAAAACAACTATTGAATTTAGTATGTAATCATATATGATTATATGTATCCAATCATATATGATATATATGGACAATATTTTTTTTTTCACGTTTTCGATTCAATAATTTTTCTCATGTATTTAATCACATATATGTAATGTGGACAAATAACAAATATTGAATCGAGAACGTGAAAACTAATCTTGTGCACATGAATCATATGTAATTAAATTCATATAATCATATGTGATTAAATAACGAGAATAATTATTAAATCGAGAACGTGGAAATGAATTTTCTCCATATAAATCATATGTGATTATATGTATTTATCACATATGATTTATGTAGACAATATTTTTTTCCATGTTTTCGATTTAATAATTTGTCTCGTGTATTTAATCACGTGTGATTATATGTATTTAATCACATACGATTTATATGGACAAGATTTGTTTTTTGGGTGCTTGATTCAATAGTTGTCCTCATGTATATAATCACATTTGATTATATGTATTAATCATATGTGATTAAAATATGTTAGTCATATGTGAATATATATACATAATGATATTTTATTTATTTTTTAATAATTTTTCTTATTATATGTCATTAATCACATGTGATTAAACCATGTTATCCACATATGATTAAAAGATTCATATGTGAATAATTTATTCTTACATTCTTACATTCATAATTCTATAATTGTTATCATTTGAATCTATCTCATGCTTAATATTTATACATGCAAAATTTTATATAAAAATACAATTTTTCTTTTTGCACATCTAACCTATTTTTATTAAATATTATATTATTTAAAGCGATTATTTATATGTTTTCATATAATTACTAAAATTGATGAATCCATAGATTTAATATAATATAATTCGTTTTTATATGTCTTTAAATGACAATGTTGTAAATATTTACTTGATTGTGTTTTAAAATGAAAATGAGACGTTAAATGACTATAGTCCTTTAATAATAATCTTATTTTAAATTTATTATTACATAATCTACTGAATATTAAAATAATGCTTTTATAATAAAAAAATAATGTTATTTTTTTGGAGGATATGGTCATATAGATCAGGGGTGCAGATGTATAATGTGCCAAAATTTGAACAAACGTAATATAGCCGTCCGATAGGTTTGGGTAAAGTAATTGTTGCATTTACTCATGGAATTGATATGACCTACCTCGCCTCCATTTGACCAGATGTGTTATCATTTCAAGAACAAGTTATTGTCACCAGATCCCGAGTCAGTTTCTGCTCTTCGTCAACAATATAGCTAAAAAGGTTCCGGTGGTTGATTTCTCTTCCGGCGACATCTTCCTTTTCGGTGGCTCCTTCCTCCGGCGAAGCTTTCTTCTCCGGCGAAACTAAAGATTCAACTAATGTAGATTACACTCGTTTTGTACTAGAAAAAGTAACGAGAAAATAGCAAATGTCGCGACTGTGGTTGGAGTTGCAACAATTATCAGTAACTTTCGGTCCTTGCTATCATCTTCCCGCGACAAATCTGACGGCCTTCTGGCTATTCCCAGTGAAAAAGTGGATCAACGGTCGCAACGAGAAATCAAGGTACTGAGAATATACTAGGCATATGAACGCTCAGATATTACCCTTGCCGATGATACCGAAGCGGATTTCAGAACGTTGGAGCGGTAGTGGAGCGACCAACGACATCTCCGTGGCTTTTTGGCATACTTTCAGACACGATTCTAAAGGTGAAAAGCCATAAGGACTGTGGATCCAGATCCAGAAAGCAAATCATGTGGAATTCTACTTCAGATCTAGCGGAACCAGATCTTATGGCTGGTGAAACGAGATATGGTGACGGTCCAGGAAAAGGAGAGGCGGAGGTGGTGGTTTCAGATCGTCGGAGGTGGAGGGAGTGAAGAAGCGGCCGTCGGATGATTCCGACGACTTTACGGTGGTTCCGGCGAGCATGATGGTAGTCCAGGTTTACCTTCTAAATGAGAGAGAGAGAAAGAGAGAGAGAGAAAATATGAGTGTGTGAGTACGTTTATAAAAACATAAATAAAAATATTATTATTTTTAATAAAAGTGAGATAATATTTTTAACAAATTATTAGACTTATAAGGTTTAAATATTAGTGGTCCAGAATTGTTTTCAATTGTTCTCAAATTAAGAAATGTTCTCATTTGAATATATATATATATATATATATATATATATATAGGTTCAGGTTTATTTGAGATCATGCTAATTTTGTGAGACCGTAATATCAAATCTAAAAATAATTTTAAAATGCAAAATAAAAGGAAAAATCCAAAAATTCGTTTTATAATTATTATTTTTGGAACTTTAATTACCTAAAAAAAATTAAAAAGTTAAAAAAAAGGTTTACCGTTTTTTTTCTTAAAAAATACGTGAAATATTCTAATAGAATATTACACTGTAAATATTTTAATATGATTTTTAAAATGTTAGAATATTGTACTCGATTTGTCAGATATGTAGAATATTCTAATATTCTAGTAGAATATGTAAAAAAATATATTTTATTTATTTATTTATTTTTGGTATTTTTTTTTTGGAAAATATAAATTCCGAAAATAATATTTGAAAATTTTTTTTTCGAAAATTTTTAATTATTTTGCATTTTAAAAATGTTTTTTTTATCTACTAAATGAATGACTAGGATTGTGTCTCACGGTATCACAAAATTAGGCCATCTCACATATATATATATATATATATATATATATATATATATATATATATATATATATATATATATATATATATATATACACACCAAATTTATTGTAAACGGTTGTAAAGGAGTAAGTGTTCCATTAGGCATTTAGTGGAAAGTAAACTTGATTAAGAAATCCATTAAGGTTTTAACGTATCAACTCAACTTTATTCTTGGCTCCCTTATGGAACATAAAGCAAAAAATAAAAGTTAAAATTAGTGATGCATTATTGGAGCATAAAAAGGAAACACCAGAGTTAAATATTAATAACAAATAAAGAGTTTTGATTGACATTTATGTTAACCTTAGATTTTGTTTACTTCAAATAACTTTTAAAATATAAGAAAAGGTGAAGTACCACGCAGCCAAATTAATGGAATCGGTTTGCTTATTATAATATATATGATAATGGATCAGATTATTATTTAATATAAGAAATTTCAAAACAGAAAAAGAAATGATGTGACTACGACATAATTTGATAATTAAGATGCGTTTAGCACACTACAGTTAGCATATAAACTAGTTTTTTTTGTGCTTCTATTTTGTGTTGTGATTGATAATCCAAAAAACTAGCTTATAAGTTATCTAAGCTACTCAAACCATAATGTTTGAAGTAGCTTTTTATAAATATTCCAACTATACCCTTGAAAATAACAAACTCATACAAATGATACAGACATCTCAAAAAAATCAGTCCCTTAATTATCCAACTACTAGTTCTATAAAACTATTCCCTCCATGGTCCGTTGATTTTCCGCCACCAAAGTTCTGTTTCAACTCGTTTCTCACAGATCTATCGAGGTTAGTAATTATATTGATTGATTATTAAGTTTTTCTTTTTTGGCGTATATAGTACTCTGTTTCAAATAAAACGAAGTAATTGTTGTTTGTAATTGAAAGAACAAGTGAATTAAATCATGTATTTCATCGATTATTAAATTCATATAGCAGGTAACATTAGTAACTACAACTGATTGCAATGGTAGATTATATGGCTTGCTCATTCTTTTAGCCCGATGTCTTTATCTCTTCGTGTTAATTCTGCACATTTTTATTGAATTTGATGCATCTTCCTCTTAGTATTTTCGTGTATTCATTTTTCTCCTAGGAGCAGGTTTGTATATTTCCAATCTTTAATGTTTCAGTTATATATATATACACACACACACACACACTTTGGCTAAATGATATTTTTTTTAATAATAAGAGATAGGAAAGAAATGGCTTAAACACCTTGATATGAGCCCTCTGTAACGTTCCGATTTTCAACCAAAAATTTTTAATTTTATCTATTAAATTATTTATCTGAGTATAATTACATTATCCAGATACATGTTGCGAATGCGCATATGTACAGTCGAACTTTGCCCTTCTCACGAGTCAATGAAGTACCTGAAAAGCATTTATATTCAACTGGATAAGCACGAGGCTTAGTGAATTCCCCAAAATACCATATACCACAATACATATATCGGGCCCCGCCTAATAAGCATATAAATGAGCCCCGCTCAATGAGCATATAAACGGGCCCCACCCAATATATCGAACGGGCCCCGCCTGCCATACTTAATCATATTACACCTATAGAGACTACACTTTTAGGCTCCACTAATACATGCACATAGATGCTATATTTTCTATTCTACTAACTTTGAGTACATTAACATTGAGCCTTATAGACTACACTATCGACTCTATTCTACTAGATCTTATAACCTAATACACATGAATATTTATTGTAGTACATAGTATAGTGAGATAACTCACATGGACAGTTATTCAGAAGATTGACATTTATCTAGGCGATTACACTGACGATCCAACTGGCAGGTAACACGCCTAACTAGTATTAACCTATAATACTATAACTTATTACTCTTTAGGATGATATGGTAATAAAAGTTCGATCTTTCGCTAATCCCAATGAATACCGAGAGTTATATAAAATAAGGATCATCCAGGCAGGACAGTTGGGAGGCAAGACCATTTCGGGATATAACCTTTCTGAAATCCAACAACCAAGCCAACGCGACCATTCTAGACACCTCTCCCGTAAATAGATCAATCAGTATTATAACCGGAATTACTAATAAATCTTATTTATAGGTTCATAATAACGACTGTGACTATAAATATAAGTTACACTTGAATTAAGATAAGTGTAGCTTAACTTACAGAGATTTTAGCGAAAACCGGGAAATAACACGGGCATAATTCCGACCCGAGAGCTTCTACTAGTTGAGCCAAGATACCCAGAGCTTTGCTAAACTAAAATACTCTGAAACCCCGAAGAAAGATCCTATTTTCGTGCCTAAGAACTAGAGCAAAATTTTAGAAACGTTATGGAAAGGAATGAGGCTACAAATTGGTATTTATAGGAGAAATTCGGGGCAGGCGCACCGCGACCTGGGTAGGTGGGGGTTCCTCTGCCCAGAACGTGACACGTGGCGTTGTCCTAGTGGTGTTGCATGGTAAAGGAAGTTACGTAAGGATGAAACTTCAAAAATTCATATCTACCTCATATGAGCTCCGTTTTTGACATTCTTTATATCCACATGTAGGTATTTTCAAGTACTACAACCTTCGTTTTGACTTCGTCGACTAATTCTCACTCCATTTTGAATTTTAAAGTCTACAAAGATTACATTAAAAATATCCGGGTAAAATTCATAACTTCTTCATAGTTCTCGATTGTCTTTATATCGACAAACTCCTAATCACGAGATCTTCAATTCTCTTTTAGATTGTTTTTTCTAACAATCAACCGATTTGAATTTCGATTTTTCTGTGTCCACAATGAAGCGTTGAAACTTTGAATAATCATAACTTTCTCATACGAAGTTAGATTTGGACGTTCTCTATATGCACGCTCTTAGTTTTATGACTACTACGAATTTCGTTTAGATTGCGTAGGCTAATAAGAGACCTATCTAAAATTCATTTTTTACGATATGCAGAGCCGTGTCGATTTAATCGCGAAACTTCGAAGAAGCATAACTTCTTCATACGAAGTCGGATTTAAGCGTTCTATATATCTACGAAAATCGTATCAATGTATTCTACATGTTTATGATGATTAATTTTTCCAAAAAGTAATATATTTATATTCCGAATTTTATAAACAACGGTTTATATTGAATCTTATTGAAGGTGTAAATGGGGTGTTACACCTACATATCATGTTAGTTTATGAGGACATAAGAATAAAGGATTTAACATTTATTGAATCCAAATGATCCGTTTAAGAGCAAGTTTGCCCAAGACTTTTAGAACCTAAAATAATGTCAATAACAAGATGACATGGACTTGCTTTTATCACAATAATTTAAAAAATAGTTCCTCACTTATGAAATTCAGGAAGACTAGTACAAGTCATTTACAAGAAACATGACTCTTAAGAAAGATACTGAAGACAAGATAACATGGAACAATGCTAATATTGTAAAACTTTGTGAAGTTTGTATCAACTCCATTAGAAGGAATGGTCGTGGTCAACTCATGAGATGGTTAGACATAGAATAATTGTTTACCGAAATGATTGGTAAGCGATGTTACTTCAAAAGCTTAAAGAACAAGTATAATAGCATGAAGAAGGATTGATGTATTTGGAAATTAAAAAAAAAAGGAGAAACCGATTTAGGTTGGAATGCAACGACTAGAAAGTTAGATTGTCTGGACGAATGGTGGGAAAGAAAGTTGAAGCTATTCCTTAATTTTATGTATTATCGAGTTTTCTTGGGATATTATAGTGACTTATTTATTCATTTTATAAGAGAAAACAGAGGCGAAGAAGTACAAACACAAGGGAGTTTTTCCACTAGTTGAACAAAAGTGGGATCAGTTGTTTGGTGATGTTATGGAAACTGGTTTGAGTTGTCTAGCTCCATCATTAGATCCAGAATCTGTTGATAAATTAACTAATGACATGGATGAGATTGAAGATGTAGATGGTTGGTCTGAACATGCTTATCATGAATATTCTCAATATTCTAGACTAGAGAGTTTAGATAATCAAGAAGGTACTTTTTGGCAAAATTTTACTGAAGAGGTGTATGGTAATCCTAATCCTACCAACTTTGTTGTGCCTAAAAAAAATAAAAGTGGGAAGCATAGAAATAGCGAGTCAGTGGTTTGCGTTAATGGGGCACCATATACAACATGTTCAAGAAATACATTATGAAATTATGGGTTTGATCAATCATGTTAGGAACAATAAAATGGATGAGGTTGGACATATTATTTATCAGATGATGGACATTATGAACCGCATAGCTAAAAATAGTGACATTGTGATTGGTGGGGATATATGGTGTCATGCAATGCTTATGTTTCAGAATCCTACTGATAGAAATTTATTTTACAAGATGCCGAGTGATGATGCTAGATTCACATGATTGAAGTTTTCTTAAACTAGAAATATTAGTGAATTTAATATTTTCCTAGTGAATATTTATCCTTTCGAACTTATTGATGTTAGTATGTAGTTAGATGTCTATATTTTACTTTTGGATGATTGTCTATTCACAAGATTTTATATATTTATTATCTTTATACTTGGCATTAATTTATGTACTTGAATTTATTTTTTAGAATGATTGCAACTTGACATGGATGACGCTGAAAGGGAATAACTTATTTTACTTTTAACATTGCATAATCTAGAAGCATATGAAGCAGTAATTAATTATTACTAAGCTCATATTTACAAGGAGTCATGTAAGAAATCAGAGCAAACAAGAGAAGCATGGATGAAGGAGATTTTGAATGCTCATCCTAAACGATGTAATGGTGCTTTTCGAATGAGTGCTGGTCTATTTGCAAGACTTACAATACAATTATGGGTTGACTTCAAGTGACTGAATGTTGGTAAAAGAAAAAGTCGGAATATTAGTGTATACACTTCTACTAGGTCTTTCAAATCGGGATGTTAGTGAGAGGTTTCAATGGAGAAATAATTAGTCGGACTTTTCATGAGGTGTTGGAATCTATATATGGACGGAGCAAAGGATACTTGGGTCTTACACGTGAGTATATTAGATTGAAAGATACAACATTCCAGCACATACCACCTCATATTGAAAATTACAGTCGATATATTCCTTATTTTAAGGTAAGTTCTTGTGATATTTTTATTTACACATGTTTGTATATTATAATCTAACTCTTTTTATATTTGGATTGCATTGGGTGCATCGATGGTACTTATTTAGATGCTTTTATCCGAGTGGCAGACCAAATGATATATAGGGGAGAAAAGGAATCCTTATATTTAGTGTAATGGTTATATTTGACTTTGACATGTGTTTTACATTCATATCTGTTGGACGGGAAGGTTGAACGCATGATACTAGAGTGTTCCTTCATGAAATTAAGACACCATCTATGAATTTTCCTAAGCCTGTGAAGGTACAACTAATCTAGTATTTGTTAATAATATGTTCTCTAACTACTACCTGAATTTAATTTTTACTTATCTTTTTTCATATAGGAAAATATTATGTAGTAGACAAATGATACCCTGACCGAAAAGGATATTTGCCACTATATCCACATCTTAGATATCACCAATAACAGTTTGAACATGTGCTTCCAACCAATGCTCAAGTGGCGTTCAATCGTGCACATTCATCTCTTCGAAGTTGCATTGAGTGTTCATTTGGAGTGCTGAAGAAGAGGTGGAAAATATTGAACCAAATGCCAAGCTTTAGTGATAAGACTCAAATAGACGTGATAATGGCAACATATACCCTTCATAACTATACTCGAAGGAATAAATCTACAGATAGGATTTTAAATTTTATCCAAAAACATAGTAATTACATACTTACCGATGTACAAGGTGATCATTCAATAATTAGGCTTGATAACATTCAAGAGTCACAACAAGAGATGTTAGAGATTTGTGACAGTATTGCAAATATGATAGGGGATGCATGAAATTTGAATTAAATATAAATAATTGGGGAACTAGTATTTAATATTTAATTTTATTTTATTTAATATATTACATATTTGTCGTATAATATGGAATCATTTTTTTACATGCCCTTTTATGTCATTTTATGTTTTCCAGCTAGCTTGTCAGCTAATTTCTACTAAACGTCATTTTTTATTAGTTAGCGTTTTGTCACACCCCCAAACCGGGACGGCGGAAACGTTCGGGGGCGGAGGACGTCATTTACAATATCACAACAATTGAATAAGAGTAATCAAAGCAACAACAACCATTATATTAATAGTATAGTGTTTACATTACATTTGAATCATACATGATTGACTCCAAAAGTAAATAACAAGTAAAGACTTGAAGCTAATATGCTCCGTCTTCTTGAACCCGATGCGTGTACCTGTCTACTAATGTCCTGAGAATGCAAGTAGGTTTTGAAAGAGTATCAGCATAAAGCTGGTGAGTTCATAAGCATTTTGTTTTGGAAAAACTGTTCTTTGTTCTTTCGAAAAGTGTGTTATGTTTCTCCAAAAAGCCTTATATTTTCTGATGTAATGAATGTATTAACGTTAAGTAAAAATGATTCTTACCAGTTCCTTCTGCGAGTACTTAGTGTATACAAATCATATACAATCCAGATCGAACAAACAATCGATTGTGTGGTTCTGCCCCAAGCCCACAACCAAACAAGGAACAGGAAATGAGGCGGAGGCCACACATTCCACTGGTTGTTGGATCCTCATGTACATAATCCTGAAGTATTCACTAGATACTTACAAAGTTAACTATATTGGTCCTTTGA
Organism: Lactuca virosa; assembly: GCF_052849685.1. Lineage (NCBI taxonomy): Eukaryota > Viridiplantae > Streptophyta > Magnoliopsida > Asterales > Asteraceae > Lactuca > Lactuca virosa. The sequence goes on along the minus strand of NC_136426.1, from coordinate 167,128,426 downwards.
TATCTATTGATCTTGTTCCTCAAGAAAATCCAATATTTTCTTATGTAAAGCATGATTAAACCCATTCTTTCTATAACTACTTAGTTCATACTAGTTATGTATAAACCAATATCGAATGAACAGTTAATTGTATGGATCTGCCCTAAACCCACAACCAAACAAGGAACAGGGAATGAGGCGGAAACCACACATTCCACAGTCTAACGGATATTCTTCATACGTAACCCGGATGCATAAACTAAGGAATTATAGAATTAATAATGAATATTCGTTAGTTGAATAATAAACCAATTGTTTGTAAAGTATTGATGTTTATCTTGGAAAATCCTATATTTTCCCTAAGTGTAAGTTATTGAATCATCTGTTCCAAATCGTAGAGTACAAGTATCTACCATACTTATGTTGTTTAAACATTGTTCTGTTTGAAAACCCTGGCTACCACCAGTAATGTATAGTAGTCTTATTACATAAATAAAACTAGTCGAAAACGTGTTGTTCTGTATACTGAAAGTGTTGTTAATACCCTCCTGTGATCACTTAGTACATACGAGTTATAGAAATCTAAATCGAACAGACAGTCCATTGGGTGATTCTGCCCTAAGCCCACAACCAAACAAGGAACAGGAAATGAGGCGGAGATCACACATCCCACTGCATGTCGGATGTTAATTTCATATTACCCTAATGTACATACTAAGTCATCACATAGTTACTAACCCTGTTGACTGTTTGTTAGGTATATTATTACGTGAACGAGTCGTTGTTTCCCCTGTGAGTTCTTATAACCATACTGATGGACGAATACCAATACGACGTACTTCGGACATCGAAAACTGAAAATATGTTTGTCACCCCCGGTTAACTGTAGCTAATAGTCAGGGTGCGGGATTGTCAGTCCCGTATAGATCTATACACAAACTCACGCTCTCCCTCCAGGAGACTCTAGCTATAACACCTGTCTCACACTGTAGTTCTCTCAACGAATCCACGAATAATACTATGAAAACCCCTTTTTGTTATTAACATGAATCCTTATAAATTAATATCTTTTATTTCATAATTCATAAGTTTGTTCCCTTTGTTTTGAAAACTGTGTTTGTAATGTTTGTATCTTAACATGTTTTGTCAAACTGATTGCAAGTCTAGTAGTAACAATGTTTACCATGTTTAGTAAGTTCTATGTTCAATGTATACTAATGATAAGAAAATATATTAAACCAAATTATATTTTCAACACAAGATTACTTGTGCCTTTACTTGTATTCCCCCCCCCCCCTTAAAACATTAAAAACTCGAAAAATATAGGGGTATGAACTCATCTGATTGTGAATGACTTGAATGAATGACAAAGATAGGATGCTTGGTATGCTAAGTGAAGTCCCGAGCACTGATCGTTCCTATTAAACACATATTAACATGTATGTGTATTCAATTAGTGGTTATAACTACTCACGAGTATAAGAAACCACCTAAGATTGTAGGAAACACCATAATTGAAGTGTTAGGCTCACAAATGGAAACTTGGAAGGGGTTTACGACCACTCATGGATTGGTTTGCGGCCGTATAGGGTTCACGGCCTCATGAGGTGTTCACGGCCCTATGAATCTATGAAGGGTTCACGGCCGTGAACTCTTCAAGACTATGAAGACGGTGATGAAACTTGACAAATCATGGCTAGGATCTAGTAGTCTTTCAAGTATAACAAGTTTAAGGTTGAAACACTTACATTTTTGGAGCTTTGGAGGGTTCACGGTCGAAGCTTCTTGAGAGAGAATGGGGGTGTTCACGGTTGGGGGGAGGAGAAATGAGGAGAAAATGAGGTCACTCATATATATATATATATATATATATATATATATATATATATATATATATATATATATATATATATAGGGGAAGGGTTCATGGCCGTAAACAGGTTTGCGGCCGTGAACACCTTGTGAGTGATTTTCTGGTTCAAATCTAGCCTCCCGATCTCGAGCTAACTCGTCCTAGCATCCATTCATACATTACCCTAAGCTCAGAAACTCTCAAACAGACCCTTAACATGGCTTAAAGGTAACAGAATCAAATCTGACTTTCAATGATCGAGATGACTTAGAGATAGAGATTACGGGTTGTCACACGTTTTAGCTACCAGCTAGTTTTTCAGCTATCATCTAGTGTTAAATGCCATTTTATGCCTCTTTTATAGTAGTTTTATTAGTGTTTTTGCATCATATCTTATACTATTTCATGTGTATTAGTTTAAATAATATTCAGCTCATGTTCATGGCTAAATTCTTGTAATGCTCATGTTTTTATGTCGTTTTTCAGATATTTCAAGTGAAGCAGTGATTTGGAAGCAGCTTGGATGCATATTTGGAGCTTAATGGAGCTAAAATACTTGAGGAAGTCTGAACCTGGGTTTAATTTGTTGAAACTGAAGAGTTCGCATCTAAAATGCACGTTTTTGAGTTTATACGATCGTGTTTTTGATCGTGCTTCACCTTTACAGTTTTTCATAGCCAAACATCGATTTCTGGGAACTCGTAGTGTTTACACGATCGTGTTTATCCATTAAACATGATTGTGTTTTTGAATTTTGTACCCAAAGTAACATCGTATTTCATTAAACGCAAAAAAACAGGACTTCGAAGCATAAACACGATCGTGTTTCTTCTGAAAGAAGGACTATGTATTCTAAAAAATTTCGTCTGATGTTGTTGGCTTGCGTATAAATAACCCCTATCTCATCAGTTAAAACCCTAGCCATTCCTAGTCGACCAGAGATGATCATCGATGATTTTTGGGGCGATTTTTCTCCGTTTTCATCACTTTCTAAAGATCTGAAGACCGTGGATCGTCTCTTTCATTTAGTTTAGTAAGATTAGTTGTTTAATCCTTCTTTTTATTGTTGTAGATAAGATTTTAGCTATATCTGGCTAAACCCTAGATTTCAGTTATGCAAAGACTAATACTTTTTATGCAATCAATCATTATACTTGGTTTTTATTATGTGATTCTATCTACTTATTTTAGTTTTCCACTTAATGAATGTTTGATTTTTAATTCTCTTTATCATGATCACCTAATTTAGGATTGAATCAATCAAGTTAATCAGTTGTTGAAATTCATAATTCTTTTGATAAACTTGTAATAAGTAAGAAATAATAGATCGGTTGCGTGTTAGGATTTGACTCTGTTATAAAATGAAATTTCATATTCTTACGCTTCCGAGCTTGTGAGAAGTATTGCATATTGCTAGGATTTTTACACAATTCATAATGTTGTTTTCCTGACTTGATTAAGAGCTTGTTTAATTAGGTTAGTAAAAATTTAGGATTAACTGAAGAGCTAGTTTTGGTTAATTAATTAGGTAAAAGAAAACTTACTAGAGTTTGTTTGTAGTTTTTAGTACCAGTGTAAGGTCCTAGAAACAGGATCTTAACCAGTGATCAAGCAATCTAACAATCAAATAAGATGAGAATTGAGTAGAAGAAGAATGAACCAAAGCTTGCACACGTTTATATCAGAAAACGTCTAGTACAACTTTGACAATGATCGTAAACTCAGTGGATCATCAACAACAACTAACAGACTCAAACACACCATATATATATATATATATATATATATATATATATATATATATAAAAGAAAAGACTTGGCCGTAAACAGGTATACAGCCGTAAACCTGTTTACGGCTGTAAACAAACTGTGGCCGTAAACACACCAAACCACTTCTATTACAAGACCCAAAGCACAATAAGACCTATACATCCAAAAGCCTAACCCAAACCACAACTTAGACCTTTCAATCTCCCCCTTGGTTTGGGGCTAGCAGCGACTCAGTCCTTCTCAATTATAAGTACATCGGACCCTCCCATTGCCTCTTGCCACATCTCCTTTGCAATAATTTCGGCAACCATTGTTGTGTACTCTTTAGCAGCAGACTCGAAAATCTCTTCAGCCACCTTGATCTGATGTAGGGCCAAATGATGAATATCCCACTTTCCAAATTGAAGTAGGTCTTTTTTGTCGAACAAGCGAAAACAACCATCTTGGAACTTGATGATAGCAGTCGCAGTGGTTTCATCATAGACCCAGTAAAGCATGTTAGCAAGAGATCTATCACTGAAGGTCTGCAACACTGGAATTTGTCTGACTTGATTGGTTGGAGGGCACATGACAGTCTGGAAGGGCTCATTTGTCTTGGGATCCAGTACATTAGGGAAACTTTTCATGAAAGACTCAGCAGTCTTCATGTCAGGAAATCCCTTTTTTACTTGGTCCTCCAAGAATAGCTTGAAGTGAGTTGCCCGTGGATCACCTGATTGATTTGCAAATGGAGCATTTGATAATTCAGAAAGATCCACCCTTGTCCATGAACTGAAATCATGGAAATCGTTGTAATACTCCACGTTTTTGCTTTTGCGCCTCACTATCCACATGTTCAGCCTGTCATGAAAACCCCATGAGACAATTACAGTTCTATCACCGTACCTGTGCCCAAATTTTCTCCTTTCAAGATCAGTGACGGTGATTTGTGGTTGACCTTCAGGAGCGTTTTGATCTGAGCTCTTTTTGAACATTAGTTGCTTTTTCTTATCGGATGCTGCTAATTTGGCACGTTTTAATGCAGCAACGCTGGGCGCTTGAACGGGTTCCTTTTCAAAGCGGTCAACGATCCGATCTTTGAGTTGGCAGGTCAGTAGGAGGATCTTGAGATGACTGGCCAGCATTGAATTGTTGAACAGAAGACTTGAACTTGTCGCCAAATTCCTCTGCCAGTTTCTTCTTTAAATCAAAGTAACTTGCAGTTAAGGATCCCATATGGGTTTGCAGTTCAGAAATTTGCTGAGATTTCAGAGTTTTGTCCGCTTCAAGATCTGCAACCTGAATTTTAAGTTGGGCCTTTTCAGCTTCAAGATCAGCCACACGGATATCAAGCTCAATATTCTTCTAGTTGAGCACGCTAATCTCCTTTTGAAGTCCAAGAATGGTGGGATCACCCTCTCCTGAGTGGCCTTCCTCAATAAAAATTCCTTTAGCTCGGGAGGAAGGCATTGAGCTTTGTTCTTGTGCCAGATGTAGAGCAAGCCTCTTAGAGGCAACATCATGATAAGGCCTAAGAGGAGATGATCCCGAGGGAACTGATGAACCACCAGCTTCATAAAAGATGCTCGGTCCTTCATGGGATGGAGTAGGTGAAGTACAAGCAGAAGTAGTTATTGGTTGAGTCAACAGGCCTTGAGATAGTTCAGAAACAAAAACACCAGGTCTTGGATCAAATCTTCTCCTCTTCAATGCAGGCGAGGAGGTCTGAGTTGTCAGGGGTTCACTTACTGTTGGCTCAATAGTAGGAGTAACATTCTCAAAGGGAGGAATATCTGAAGATGTCTCCATAGGAGTTGAAGTTTCAGCCATTTGATTTGGAGAAAGAGGCGTAGTTTCGGGAACGTCTTCTGAATCCCTTATCTCCGTTGCTGGATTAGCAACATCATGGATAGTGTCAAAGAACGTGTCAAGATCCTCATTGGACAAGAAATTAGCATTGCCTCCAAGGTTCAAGGAAATATCATCCTTGTCAAAACCTGTAAGATCCAAATCATCAAAAGAATCAACATCATTTCCTTCGTTCTCTGTCGCATCCTCTGTTGTTCCCTCGTTGAAATCACTCTCAACCTGTACAGAGTGCAGATCGTGTTCTTCAGCTACAATAGCAGCAGGTGTAGCTTCATCATCTTCGTGATCAGAAACTGGAATAACATCATCTTCAGAAAAGATATCATCTTCAGAGGTCATGCGGTATGATGATACATGAGACTCAGAAGCCTCACATGAATCGGCAAACAAGCCAAACTTCACTAATGGATACTTTCCTTGAAAAGTAATTTTTCCCTTTCGGTTTTTCTTCATTAACCCGACGGTGTTTGGCCCAAGAGACTTCATGTCGAGGATTTCTCCAACTTTAACCATTTCGGGAAATTGTTCATTAATGAACACTTGAATGAACCTAGGGTATAACAAGAACTTGTCCCTAAGTTTTCCTTGGATGTTTGCAATTAGTTCATCGAGAATAAACTTGGAGAAAGTGTAGTTCAAACCCGCAGCTAGAGAGATGATGGCACCAGTGTTTCTTAGAGAAATCTCATATGCGGCAGACTTTCTTCCGGAAATGCAACTCACGAAGACATGAGCTAAGAATCTCCAGAATGCTCCTCTCTTCTCTCTCACTTTCTCTCTCTACAATATGGTCTCACTTCTATGCCTCACTTTACAATATGCACTCCTCACCCTATATATAGTAGACATGGGCCGTGAATGGGTTTACGGCCGTAAACCTGTTCACGGCCGTAAACACAACCGTAAACACGTATACGGCCGTAAACACCAAGCTGTTTACGGTCCAAGACACAAAAATACATTTTCCTAGAAAAGTAAAGTATGAACCATAATTTAGACCTAACAACCAACTTAGATAGAACACATGTTAAATAACCAGGTTTGTGTTAGTGGCATAATTAGGAAAGTCGTTGCAGAACTGGATTCACTTTTTATTATTGAATTTATTTTAGTTATTTTCACTGCTGTTTTGGTTATTAATTTTACAACAAAACCCCCCCTTTTTATTATTTTCTGCATTTGACTAGTATATGACTTACGAAAAGAGGCATTGACTTTTAGATTGTGTCCTTAAAGATTCGACCATGCTTCCATGTGCTACCTATTAGTGCAACCAAACAGTGAAACTATTATTTGTTTAAGACTTCCATGACAACGTTTTATCAAATTTGTGTCGTTGTTAGGGACACGGTGTTGCTAACTATTTTATTCCCATATCTTTACGTACATGTAATTTAGTCTTCGATCCAGAATTTGAGAAGACCGCAAGGAAGCTGAAGAAGCAAACAAAAGTGTAGAAGCAACAAGCAGATTCATTAATTTCATCATCTTCCTTACCACCAGAAATCACCACACCACAAGGCAGTCCCTTGTGGAATGAATCAGTACTTGCTTTTCCATCCTTCCCAAAAGCACCACCATCTTCACCCTCTCAAATACCTCATAAAACATATTCCCCACCACCTTCCGAAAAACCAGAAACCACAGACTCTTATGAATCCGATTATGATAAATCAGTCATGAGTGATGGAGAAGGCGAAGAGAAAACTCTCAAACAGTGGGCTACACAAAAGGTTAATCAACAACCTCTCTGCATTACCTTCCATGAAGCCCAGAACTTTGAAATCAAATATGGCATAATTCACCTCCTTACCACTTTCAGAGGCCTTGAAAATGAAGACACATATAAATTCCTCAAGGAATTTCATGTTGTATGTTCAGGAATGAAGCCGCATGTCATCAGTGAAGACCAAATCAAGTTAAAAAGCATTCCACTTTTCAATTCAAGATTCAGCAAAAGAATGGCTCTACGATCTTCCATACGGATCCATAACCACGTGGAACGCGCTTGCAAATCTATTTCTAGAGAAATATTTTCCAGAAGCACGAGTATCAAAATTTTGTTGAGAGATACTTGGTATTCAAAAAAGGAAAATGGGAGGATTTACACACATATTGGGAACGCTTCAAAAAGCATCTTGTTTGTTGCCTGCAACATGGAATCAGTTATTATCAGTTGTTTCGGTGTTTTTGCGAAGGCCTGACATCCATGGAATGAAGGCTGATAAATGATTCCAATGGTGGATCATTAGGTGATATGACACCAACCGAAGTCCGAGAGCTGATAGAAAAACTCACCATTGAGGCGAAGCATTCCGGGAACGAAGACGAGTGGTACGTTGATCAACCGTCGGGGGGGGGGGGGGGTGGTAAGAAATAAAGTTTCTTCACATAGAAGCTCAGATTTCTTAACTGAAAAAAGTAGTTCTGCTGCTGACAAAAGAAAAAGGAATCGTCTCTAAGAAAAAACAGTGTGGAATCTGCTTGAAAACTAGACAACCAACTGATATGTGTCTACTACTGCAAGAAGACAAGTCTGTAGTAAAAGCTGTCAGAGGATATCAGCAATAAAAAAATTTAATCATCCTCCAAATTATTATCAGAATAGTAATTTTTAGCAAAGACAACAATTTCAGCACCCACCTGGATTTCAGCAGCAGCAAAATTTTCAGGATCAGTAGCAGTTTCAAAATCAGAATGTCCAGCAGTAGCCTTCGAATCAACAATTTGGCAGCTCCAACATGGCTTTAGAAGATATTGTCCAAAGCTTGGCCACTAGTACTCATGTGTTCCAAAACGAAACCAGAGCAAGCATAAAATATCTAGAACAACAAACGTCTCAGCTTGCCATTTCTATGAGTCAACTGGAGTCTTAAGGGAAACTACATGCTCAAACTGAACAAAATCTGAAAAATAATGTGAGCGCGACTACCTTGAGAAGTGGGAAATTTTATGAAGGCCAGAGCGGAGAAGAAAAAGAGAAGGTTGAGGAAGAGATAGAATAAATGGTGACTGAAAAAGAATCTGTAGAAGTTTTTTGGTGAAAAAGAAGCTAAAAACGATGAAGAGAAAGAAACTCCAAGACGAGCGAAACCGATTATGAGGGAGTACAAGCCAGTGCCACCATTTCCATCACGACTAAAGAGCATTAAGCGCGAATGGGAGGATGAGGAGATTATGGAAACCTTCAGAAAGGTCGAGGTAAATATCCATTTACTTGATATTATTAAGCAAATACCTCGTTATGAAAAGTTTTTAAAAGAATTGTGTGTCTAAAAAAAGTTAAAAAACAATGAAATCATAAAAGTTGGTGAGAATATATATGCTATTTTACAAAAAGGTTTACCTCCAAAGTGCAAGGATCCGAGAATTTTCTCGATTCCTTGTTAATTGGGGCCTAACTTTTCCAAAAGCCATGTTTTATTTAGGTGCTTCAGTCAGTTTCCTCCCATTATATGTTTTTGAAAATTTAAAATTGGCACCTTTACAAAAGACCAGGACTACCATTCAGTTGGATGACCACTCAACAGTACACCCAAAATGTGTATTGGAGGATGTTCTTATCCAAGTGAAGGAGTTAATTTTTCCCGTTGATTTTTATATTCTGGACATGGGCAATGTGGATGCTTCGACAAAAACTCAATTATTTTATGAAGGCCATTCATGAAAACTGCAAAAAAAAAAAATTAATGTTTTCAATGGCACATTTTCAATGGAAATTGATAGGGATGTGGTTAACCTTGAAATGAATGATTTTGATATTACTTCTGATAGTTTTTATGTTAACTTTATGGATACCATCAGTCCTTTGTCTGAGGACGACTATGAGTTTTCTAACCATTTTGTGCAAGAAATATTTTTAGACATAAATTTCAGTTTTGACGCATCAAGGAAGCTGACAGAAAAATGCAAGCTCGGGGAGGAGAAGAAGATGATTTCTGCTGAGGAAGAATCAGAAAAAAAAAGTTGAAAAGAAACAAGCTTGGGGAATAGAAGGAGTTGGTTGCTATAAAAATACCAGAAAAAGAAAAAGACTCAAAAATCTGAAGAAAACCTTATATGATAAAAATATGAGGATTTTTCATCTTTGTGTGCAAGTACTAGATTCAACAATTTTGCCATATTCGAAGGGATCTGGAGTTAAAGAAAAAGAAGTTGAGCTAAAGACGTTCCACATTCACCGGTTAACAATCTGGTTAGACACAGTCGAGTCAACGACTTTAAAAAAGGGTGGATTTCCGGGAGGCAACCCGATGTGTAGTTTTTTATTTTTGTTTTCAATAAAAGTCGGTCACAATTCCAAACAATCTGTTTTTCTGCATTATAAAAGAAATCCAAAAAGATTTTATTTTTAGTTTTTAGTTTTAATTATCTACATAAAAAATCAAAAAATATATATAAAACATTACATGATATGATGACATTCTTTGCATTCGATAGTTCTGTAAATATGGAAAATGAAAGTCCGAAAACGGCAAGATCGATAATGGTAAGTGTAGTAACATTTTTCATAACTAGGGGTTTGCAAGACACCGTAAGTTGTGAGGATTATTGTAAAAATAAAAAGAATAGTATATCGAAACACTGCGTAAGCAAAAATAAAACAGTTATTGAACTAACTCTTGAAACTTATGATTAAGAACCTGGTTCGATAAGTCTTGACCCCACATAACACACACCTATTTGTTGACACACGTTACCCTTCGCGGTAACAAAAAACTCTATATCGTATCCATACAGCCAACAAAAATGAAGAATTTAGCAAAATTGTCATATTCGTGCTCATGCCGGGTACAAATTGTCAAATCTGGTACCCAAGTCAAATTTCAAGCACTTAATCGAAGAAATATCAAGAAATATACAAAGACGATTCAAGAACTCAAAGCCGAAGGAAAAAGATACAAAAATTCTAGTTTCAATCAAGACCCGCCTCAAAGTGAAACTTGACGCAACTGAAAAACTGTGTGATATGGTATATGATGCTCTGGAAAAACCAAAAGCATAGTAGCTCGGGTCCCTTCAGGAGGGCCGACTGCTTCGGCGAAAGCCGATTTGACGTGACGGGGTCTCTAAGGATGGGTTAAGCTTAATTTTATGAATGAGTCGAAAAGACATGAAATTCTTAAATATGATATTTTTGTGAGCAAGTTAAATTAAGATATAATATTTAAATAAAACTTATGGTTGATTTATCAGTTTACACCGTTGAGCATCTTTCTGACCTTGTAAATCTGGGATACATGGAATGTATTGAAAATGTTGTCTAAGTAGAGATTTCATTGGAGCTTCCTCGATGTGAAGTCTGATCATGAAAAGAAAAGAGTGAATTATTTTTGGTTATTTAAATTTAAGTTTTAGACTCCTTATTTTTTTTTTTTTGTTTTAAGTTCCTTTTAGGTCATCTACATCTTTCTATTTTGTTTAAAATGTTTAATCTTTTAATTACTTGAGGGCAAATAAGGTTTAAGCTTAGGGAGATTTGTTAGATGCCATTTTATGCATCATTTATATTAGTTTTGATTAGTGTTTTGCATCATATTTTATGCTTTTTCATGTGCATTAGTTTAAATAATGTTCAACTCATGTTCACCGCTAGAATTCCCGTACTGCTCATGTTTTTATGTCATTGTCAAATATTTCGAGTGGACTAGTGATTTGGAAGCAGCTTCGATGCATATTTGGAGATTAATGGAGCTAAAATACTTGAGAAAGCTGGAACCTGGGTTTAATTTTCTGAAGCTGAAGAGTTTCTGTCTGAAATGCGCGTTTTTGAGCTTACACAATCATGTTTGTGGACACGTGATCGTGTTTTTCATCGTACTTCACCTTCACAACTTTTCATAGCCAAATATCAATTTCTTGGACCTCATAGTGTTTACACGATCGTCTTTTTCATAAAAAACGATTGTATTTTTGAGTTTTGTACCCGAAATAGCATCGCGCTTCATTAAATGCGAAGAAATGGGACTTAGAAGCATAAACACGACCGTGTTTCTTCAGAAAGCACGATTGTGTTTTCTAAAGAATTTCGTCTGATGTTATTGGCTTGCATATAAATAATCCATATCTCATCAGTTAAAACTGTAACATCCAGATCTTGAGGTACCATTTTATATTTTTTTCAATTGTGGCATTTTTTGGTTGCAACGACGTGGTGAAGGCACCACGATGTGGCAATGTTGTATTCATTCGCGTGTTTCATTAATGTCGCCATGGCGTGGCAACATATGGCCATGGCGTGGCAGCTGGCAGATGGAAAATCCTAACTTTCCGGGTATTTAATGGAAAGTGGAAGACTAGGGTTGCTCATCCTCAACATCCACACTCTCAAACCCCAAAAACCCTAACCCTAATCCTCGTCGGTGCTCTTGTGCTCATTTTAGTAATCTTGTGGTGGCCTTAAAGGGAGAATAAAAAGAGTTAGCATCTTGATATAGCAATCAATCATTTCCTCCATTTGTGTGCATCTTCTGGACTCTTTGTAAGTCCTCAAGTTTCAACCTTTTGTGCTCTTCATCATAGATCTAGGTTTTTGGAGCACGTTTTCGTCGTTTTGGAGTGGTTTGTGTGGTTAGAAGAGATAAAGTTTGAACCTTTATGGTTTCTCTATGTCCCTTGAATATTATATCTTATAGATCTGGATTTTATGGTAAGATGGGAACCATGCATGGATTTGGGTCATATTTTTTCCCCTTTTGACCTAGTTTGAAGAAGGACATGCATGGATCGTGCATGTCCATGAAGTTTGGATTTTATGGACCATTAGGGGTCCTAGAAGCATTCTGGAGAAGTTGGACTAAGGACCTTCTAGATTAAGTGCTTAATGGTTGAGTCCTTTCCTTTTTAGCCTTATGGAACCTAGGGTTTGAGATTTTATCCTTTTGGGTGGTCTTAATGGATAAATTTGGAAACTTTATCTTTTTAGACCATATTTCAGATCAGATACGAGCTTTGGAGCTCTTGGGGTTGAAGGAAACAACTTAAGCCACTAAGTTGTTTTGAACCTAGTGACCATGACGTGGGATCAGGTCGCCACGCCGTGGCGACTAGGGTTAGATCGAATGTTTTGTCCAGATCTGGCGTCACGACATGGCCAAGGATGGCCACGACATGGCGAGTCGCTAAAGCTAAATGTTTGATTGTTGACTTTAACCTTTGACCGTTGACCTTGAGGGTTGACCTTTGACTTGTTGATTTGGTCAAATGTCTAGTTTAGAAAGGTAGACTAAGGGTCTTCCTTGCATGTATATTTAGGTGGTGTTTAGCACCGTTCTGGGATTTAGTGAGCTTGTTGATTTAGAGCTGCATTTCAAGGTGAGTCTCTTCACTGTACACGTGGGTGAAAGGCTACCAATGTCGACCCACTGGATTATGTTTCTAGGATGTTGATTCTTGCATGTTTTGTATGTTGGGCGGGGCCCTTTATTTAAGTTAGGGCAAGGCCCGTTATACTCAATGGATGGGACCCTTTATGCAAGTTAGGGCGAGGCACGTTATACTCATTAGGTGGGGCTCGTTATGCGAGTTAGGGCGATGCTCGTTATAGCCATTGGGCGGGGCACGTTGCTTGTATGGTAGGTGGTATTTTGGGGAAATCACTAAGCTTTGTGCTTACGGTTTATCTTTGAAATGTTTCAGGTACTTCTGGTTTGAAGGGGAAGGGCCCGACATGATCACACAACATCCACCTGTGTTCCGTATTTTATGATTTTGGGATTGTACTCTTATAACTGTTTCTACATTTTCATACTTTGATGGTTTGAAATGAATGATTGATGGTTTTGGTTGACTTAAAAATAAATTTTTTACTTAGTATTTTTGAGAATGTTACAAGTTGGTATTGGTGCCATGGTTTGAGCGATTCGGGTAAACTCTCAGGTGTGTTTGAACTCAGACTGAGGACTTGGTAAAAAGAAAAATATTTTTCCAAAAAGTTTTTATAAAAGAATGGGTGTGATGCGTGCAATCGGCCGAGCTCAAGTAAGTGTTTCCCAAAATACCCATACATGTTTACTTGTTCCAGTATGTGTATATGTGAATAGCATGCTAGTATAGGGCTAAGGATCTGCTCAGAATTGCATGATAGGATGGTAGGAGAGATGCCTTTGTATGACTGTTATATGAGCCTTTAGAATTGCATGCTAGTATAGACTTCAGATGACATGATATGATGACATGTTAGGCAGTGCTATGGTTAGAACTCGATGCTCGAATGATACTTTCTTTGTGCTTTTAGGAACCACTGTTAATACCAGTTAACTATCAAGCGAATATTCTAGGTTACATGTTATAGAAATTAGGTAATTTTAGAATGTTAGGTTTAACTCAATTGCGAAGCTCTTGTTTGAGTCCAACCGTTGTAGCGAGAGACCTTGAAATCAAAGAATTATCTAGTGTATGTTGCATGTAATTATATTCATAAGATAGTTAGCGAGTGTTCGTGGGGGGTTTCTTCTGCAACTGATGGCGGAGAGTGGCGGAATGGAATCCTAGGAAATATATTAGCTTAGCAGATGCGTTGTTTAGCATAAATAGAGAATGTTTGGTAGTAAGGGAGTCATTTAGGGAAATCGGGATGATTCTTGAGGAAAGTACGGGTAGGTGTGGAAGGTAGTATTGGGCCCGTACTATTGGAAGCATAGGATATGTACTTGAGTCAAGGGGAGTCACGTGGATACTAAGGGGTTTATAAGGCGTGGGATTCTTCGAGTGTTTATGATGGTTTGCATTTTTTATTTTCAATATGGTGGTCACTCGAGGTGGTTTAGTTCCTGGTGAGGGATCGAGTTCGGGCTCTAGAGCCAGACCCTTGGATGATTAGATGTGAGAGCTAATTTCTTCGGAGATCACCCGCAACATTCTGGAGCAGACTCTTGTGATCTTTGGTATGATCAATGAGGGCATTATGGAGATTTTGGATGAGCATCTAGGCGTATTGTGTACTGAGATGGTGTCTATGATGGGTGCACGCTCTCTGAATTTTCAAGAGTTTCATGCATGTGGGGATCCTATGTTCTTCGGGAAGAAGGACCCCATTGCTAGCAGGTGATGATTGGCGGACACCGCGAACACTTTCCAGGCTAGCTCGTGTCCCGAGGAGGTGAAGGTTAGACTTGCATCCTGTCATTTGAAAGACAGAGCCCGTTATTGGTGGGAGGAGGTAGGTCATGCCTTGGTAGGAGCGGCTGTTAAGGCGATGACTTGGGATGATTTTGTGACGAGATTCAGGGCTTATTTTGCACCAGTGATTGAGGTATAAAAGCCGGCGAGAGAGTTTCAAGACCTCCGTTAGATTACTGAGTCAGTGGCAGAGATTATCACCATGTTTCGAGAGAGGGCTTTGTTGGTTCCGCGGTATGTGGCGGACAAGGAGACAAAGAAGGCCAGGTACCATGATATGTTTAAGGATGAGATATGGGAGTTTGTGAGCATGTCCAGCTGCAAGACATTGGAGGACATGATAGCTCAGGATTATGAGTGGGAGATTGATATGGAGACAATAAGGAAGAGGAAGCCCGTTTAGGCACATGTATCGGAGGGCTTAGGTAAGAAGCTCAAGGTTGTTGATTTACGTTCGAGTGGCCAGAAAGGCAGGGGCCGATGTGGCAGGTGCGGCTGGACACACGAGGGCGCTTGTAGGGTGGGTGGTTCTAGCTGTTACAAGTGCGACATGATTGGTCATTACAAAAAGGATTGAATTGTCACTATCATCACCTAGGGATCAGGTCTGATTTGCTTTCATTGCAATCAGAGAGTCCACAAGAAGGCGGATTGTCCGAGTTTGGCATCAGGGGGAGCGGTTGCAGCACCCGCTCCGGCGACATTGAGGATCACCGATAACTGCCAGGGCAAGGCAGAGGCGCCAGTCGTGAGGAGTAGAGCTTTCCAGCTGACAGCCGAGGAGGCTCGTGCAACACCAGATGTGGTTACTGGTATGTATTTTCTCCCTATTTCATTTGTTGCTCTGATGTTTATGCTAATTATATGTATGATATTATTTAGGGATGTTCCTAGTGAACAGTGTTCCAACTTTGGTTCTATTTGATTCAAGCGCCACCTGATCGGTTGTATATCTTGCGCTTAGCAAGAGGATTGGTGACGCTCCTAGGGAGCTTGATTATCCATTAGAGGTAGAGATCGCCGTCGATCGTCCAGTGCGAGTATCAAGGGTTCATCGGGGTTGTGTTATGGAGTTATTTAGCGAGCGGTATCCTATTGATTTGGTTCATATTCCTTTGCGCGAGAGCAAGGTTATTGTATGGATGGATTTTAAGCCCTAATGGGACGATAATTGATTGCAGGCACCAGTTAGTTCGGGTTCGAACCCCAAGTGGGGGAGAACTAGTTATTCATGGTGAGGGTGCCCAACGTGCACAAGCTCTCTGTTCAGCCGTGAGAGTTAGGAGATATTTACAGCAGGGTTGTTCTGGTTTTGTGGCTTATGTATTGGATACCAAAGAGAAGAGGAAGAAGATGGTTGATGATGTGCATATCGTTCGAGATTAGCCAGATGTGTTCCCGAAGGATTTCCCTGGAGTGCCTCCGGAGAGGCAAGTTGAGTTCAGGATTGATTTGGTTCCAGGTGCGGCTCCGATAGCCAAGGCACCTTATCGATTGGCATCGTCGGAGATGCCGAAGTTATCTACACAACTGTAGGAGCTGAGCAGTTCACCCTGGGGAGCGCCGATACTGTTTGTGAATAAGAAAGATGGCTCCCACAGGATGTCCGTCGACTACCGAGAGCTGAACAAATTAACGGTGAAGAACAGTTATCCGCTCCTGAGGATTGATGATTTGTTCGACCAGTTGCAAGATGCGTCTTGGTTCTCCAAGACTTATCTGCGTTCAGGCTATCATCAGATGAGGGTTTGAGATGGGGATGTTTAGAAGACGGCCTTCAGAACTCGTTATGGACGTTACTAGTTTGTGGTGATGCCTTTTGGGCTCACCAATGCACCATCAACGTTCATGGATCTCATGACTAGGGTTTGCAGACCAATGATGGATCGGTCAGTCATTGTATTTATTGATGATATCTTGGTCTATTCTAAGACCAAGGAGCAACTTGAGGATCGCCTGTGACAGGTTCTTGAGACTTTGAGGAAGGAGATGCTTTATGCCAAATTCTCCATGTGTGAGTTTTGGTTGTGTAAGCTGCAGTTCTTGGGGCACCTTGTGAATCAGAAAGGTATACTGGTGGATCCGTCCATGATCGAGGTCGTGATGCAATGGGATGTTCTGAGGTCCCCATCTGAGATTCGGAGTTTCCTTGGTTTAGTTGGGTATTATCGGAGGTTTTTTGAGAATCTCCCATGATCGTAGTTTCGTTGAGCAGGTTGATGAAGAAGTCGGTTACTCTTTGCTGGGGGCCAGAGTAGCAGGCGACATTTGAGACTTTGAGACAGAAGTTATGTGAGGCTCCGATTTTAACACTACCAGATGGAATGGATGATTTCGTGGTATATTGCGATGCGTCAATTTTGGGATTGGGTGTGATTTTGATGCAGAGGGGTTGTGTGATAGCTTATGCTTCGAGGCAGCTAAAGCCTCATGAGGCGAAGTATCCCAACCATTATTTTGAGTTGGGGGCGGTGGTTTTTTCCTCATTATTTGGCATCATTACTTGAGTGGGGTTTGTTGTATCATCTACACAGACCACAAGAATTTGAGGTATTTGATGGATTAGCCAAATCTGAATATGAGGCAACGCAGGTGGATCGATGTGGTGAATGATTATGATTATGAGATCATTTATCACCCTGGTATGGCCAACGTGGTGGCCGATGCTCTCAGCCACAAGGCGGCCAGTACCCCTATCATGGATGTATGTTTGAGGATGACAGTGATTACCCCACTCTTGGAGCAGATCTGTGAAGCTCATGCCGAGGCTATGAAAGAGGAGCACTGGAAGAGTGAGTGTATAGTGGGTCAGGTGTCCTCTTTTGATTATGATTGCCGTAGATTGTTGACCCTTCATTAGAGATTTTGGGTTCCATATTTCAGGGGTACGCGATAGATTTTGATGGAGAAGGCGCATAAGTCGAAGTTTTTTATTCATACGGGTGCGACAAAGATGTGTAGAGACCTCCGGCTTGATTATGGGTGGCCCTGCATGAAGTGGGAATGTGGAGTGGTGCTTGACTTGAAGGAAAGTCAAGGTCGGGCATCAGCGACCTAATGACAAGATGGATCCGTTGGGTATTCTCGTCTGTAAATGGGAAGAGATCATGATGGATTTTATTATGAAGTTACCACGGATAGCGCGAGGGGTGGATTCGATTTGGGTCATTGTTGACCGGTTGACCAAGAGTTCGCATTTCATACCTATTCAGGAGAGTATCTCTACAGATAAGTTAGCAGATGTTTATATTCTGGAGGTTGTAGCATCTCATGGGGTTCCGGTCTCTGTGGTTTCGGATCGGGATGTTCGGTTCACTTCCAGGTTCTGGAAGAGGTTCCATGAGGAGTTGGGTACTCGTCTACATTTCAACACGGTTTTTCATCCATAGAATGATGGGCTGAGTGAGCGGACTATTTTGACCTTGGAGTATATCTTTCGGGCGTGTGTGCTGTATTTCGGTGGTAGCTTGGATACGCATCTCCCATTGACTGAGTTTTCCTCCAACAACAGCTACCACACCAGTATTGATCGACCTCCTTTCGATATTCTCTACGGGAGGAAGTGTCGAACACCGATTTTGCTGGGGCGAGGTCGGTCAGCGGTAGCACGGAGGTGGTGCGCCGGACTACCGAGTTGATTTAGTTAGTGCGTACGAGATTACATACCACGCATAGCCGGTAGAAGAGTTATGCTGATAGGTGTCGATCAGATTTTTTGTTTCAGGTCGGATATATGGTACTCCTGAAGGTGTCACCTTGGAAAGGTGCCATCCGATTCAAGAAGCGAGGCAATTTGGGTCCCATATATATATTGGTCCCTTCAGGGTCATTGCTCGAGTGGGCACGGTTGCGTATTGTCCGGATCTACCTGAGGAGCTCAAACAGATCCATAGTACTTTTCATGTCTCTCGACTGCGAAAATGTTTGGTATTCCGCAGTGGTACCTTTAGAAGATATTCAAATGGACGAATGTCTGAATTATATAGAGATACCGGTTGAGATCATTGACAGGAAGAAGAAGACTCTGTGAAACAAGGTTTTAGGTTTGGTGAAGGTCTAGTGGCAGCACAAGAAGGGTTCAGAGTGGACTTGGGAGTCCGAGGACGAGATGCGGGAGCATTACCCTAAGTTATTTGCAACAGCGGACTGCGAGGTCGAAGTTTGATTCAAGTGGGGGAGCGTTGTAACACCCGAACCTTGAGGTACCCTTATATATTTTTCAATTTTGGCATTTTTGGATTGCCACGACGTGGTGAAGGCACCACGACGTGGCAATGCTGGATTGATTCAAGTGTTTCATTAATGTCGCACGACGTGGCAGCTGGCAGATGGAAAACCCTAACTTTCCGGGTATTTAAAGAAAGTGGAAAGCTAGGGTTGCTTATCCTTAGCATCCAACACTCTCAAACCCCAAAAACCCTAATCTAATCATCCTTGGTGCTCTTGTGCTCATTTTAGTAATCTTGTGGTGGCCTTGAAGGGAGAATAAGAAGAGTTAGCATCTTGCTTCAACAATCAATCATTTCCTCCATTTGTGTGCATCTTCTGGACTCTTTGTAAGTCCTCAAGTTTCAAGCTTTTGTGTTCTTTGTCATAGATCTAGGTTTTTGGAGCATGTTTTTGTCCTTTAGGAGTGGTTGTTGTGGTTAGAAGAGATACAGTTTGCAACTTTATGGTTTCTCTGTATCCTTTGAATATTATATCTTATAGATTTGGATTTTGTGGTAAGAGGGGAACCATGAATGGATTTTGGTTCATATTTTTTCCCTTTTGACCTAGTTTGAAGAAGGACATGCATGGGTCATGCATGTCCATAAAGTTTAGATATTATGTTCTATTAGGGGTCCTAGAGGCATTCCTAAGAAGTTAGACTAAGGACCTTCTATATTAAGTGCTTAATGGTTGAGTCCTTGCCATTTTAGCCTTATGGAACCTAGGGTTTGAGATTTTGTCCTTCTGGGTGGTCTTAATGGATAAAGTTGGAAACTTTATCCTTGTAGACCATATTTTGGACCAGATCTGAGCTTTGGAGCTCTTGGGGCTGAAGGAAACAACTAAACCCTCTAAGCTGTTTTGAACCCAGTGCCCACGACGTGGCACCACGCCACCACACCGTGGTGACTAGGGTTGAATCGATTGTTTTGTCCTGATCTGGTGTCACGACGTGGCCAAGGATGGCCATGACGTGGAGAGTCGCTAAAGCTAAATGTTTCATTGTTGATATTGACCTTTGACCTTGAGGGTTAACTTTTGACTTGCTGACTTTGGTCAAATGTCTAGTTTAGAAAGCTAGACGAAGGGTCTTCCTTGCGTGTATATTTAGGTGGCGCTTATCACCGTTTTGGGATTTTGTGAGCTTGTTGATTTAGAGCTGCATTTCAAGGTGAGTCTCATCATTGTACTCATGGGTTGAAGGCACCAATGTCGACCCACTAGATTATGTTTGTAGGATGCTATTTGTCTGTGTGATACTTTCATGTCTTGTATGTTGGGCGGGCCCCGTTATACGAGTTGGGGCGAGGCCCGTTATACTCATTGGGCGGGGCCCGTTATGCGAGTTTGGGTGAGGCTCGTTATATTCATTGGGCGGGGCCCGTTTCTTGTATGGTATGTGGTATTTTGGGTAACTCACTTAGATTTGTGCTTATGGTTTATGTTTGAAATGTTTCGATGTACTTCCGGTTCGAAGGGGAAGGGCCGGACATGATCGCACATCATCCGCCCGTGTTGCGTATTTTTTGATTTTGATTTTGTACTCTGATAACTATTTCTACATTGTCATACTTTGATGGTTTGAAATGAATGATTGATGGTTTTGGTTGACTTATAAATAAAAAAAATTACTTAGTATTTTTTAGGATGTTACAAAAAACCTAGTCGTGCCTAGTCGGTCAGAGACGATCAACGACGATTTTTGGGGCGATTTTTCACTATTTTCATCACTTTCTAAAGATCTGATGTAACAACCTATTATTTCACGTCAAACATGACTTTTTGATAAATGATTATTTAGAATAAATAATCTTATCTACGTTGTAGTATATGTCACAAGGTTTCCAAAAATATAAAGAACGCCGAAATTTAAGTTATAACGAAGAAGTTATGACCAATCAAAGATCCGCGACAGAACCGGCACAACGTTGTGCGACGTAAAAAGTGAGTTTACAATTAAATGATTTTTAGCCTTAACAATCAAAACGAAAGTCGTAGAATACGTTAAACCGAGAATTTACATAAAAAGAACGTCCAAATCTGACTTCGTATGAGGAAGTTATGATTTTTCTAAGAATCGGCATAGCAGTACACAGCCCGAAACCCGAAATCAAGATCGAGCAACTTTTGGCCAAAAAAACCTAAACGAGAATCGTAAATCTTATCAAAATAAATCCAACGGTAAATAGACAGACGAAAACGGACGCCAGATGAAGAAGTTATGAACTTTTAACGGACTTTTCCTGTCCCGACCTGTTAAAAATATAACATTAAAAATAAAGTCAAAATTAGCCGATGGAATCTGAACGAAAGTTTTAGAGCATAATCTCTCCTACGCGTGGATATAAAGAATGACGAAAACGGAGCTCGTATACGAAAGATATGGATTTTTGAAGTGTTGGGCATGAACTGCGAGGTTGGCTGAAAAGATTACGCCCGACGTACATAAAGGTTATGCCCAGCGTAATTCCCACGTATTCGATCCGGAATCAGCCACGAAGCGTACTCCCATGCATGGTTGACACGTGTACATAGCTCCGACGCATCTGAGATGATCCACTCGTACGCCCCGCGTACGAGGTTACGCCCGACGAAGAGACTCGCGAGGCACTATGCCCCGCGTAATTGACGAGTACGCCAAACGTACGGAGAGGCCTCAGCCTCCTATAAATAGAAAACGAGACCTCCGGATTTGGATACAAAATTTTACCCTCTCTCCTATTTTAACTTTTAAACCTCTCAAGATTACCCCGACGCCCCGGTGACATATCCAAGCTCAGACGAAAGCCCGAAGCCCGAAATTCTCGAGAAGCTAACCTCTTTCCAGTCGAAGCGTTGCCCGCGTGAAGCCGACTTTTCATAAAAAACTCTCTTCTAAGAAATGCAACTCTGCCTGAATCACCACCTATCAAGTGAGTTCATACCCTACATTTTTATGATTTTTAACTATTTTAGGGGGGGGGGGAATACTAGTGAAACACAATAAAATTGTGTTAATATCTTAAAAGATTATAAATGTTTTAGTATATTTTAAATTGTTATAATCTGACCCTATTTCCTGTTCCTTGTTTGGTTGTGGGCTTGGGGTAAAGTTATTTAATCAAAGATCTGATTAATCATAATTATATAAATATTTCATTTATCTAATTATAAAATGGTTTTCAAACTGTTTAATACTACTTAGATACAAACAGAGAATTTCATGGAATAACAGTATTACAGATTTTTACAGTAAAACAAACAGCTAAAGTATAATAGGTATAGTTTACAGAACTCATTCATTAGTTCCAAGTTTCAAAGTACATAACAGGAAAACAAACATAGTACATATCGGAAAACAAACAGAGGATAAGTATTAGAAAACAAACAAATTACCTTACTGAAAAACAAACTTATAAACTATATTTTATACAGTTTTTGAAACCTACTTACAGTGTATTTATTACAAAGAAATCTTTCAATATTTTTACGCTTAATCATCAATATAGTATTTGTGAGACTACCTTCATGTACTTTTCCAAGTACCAACAAAAGTCCTGAAATTATAAGCACAATCTCCTTGAGTGGGAGCATGACACTTGTGTATAGATTTATACAGGACTGACAATCCCGCACCAGAGTTGCTTGCAACAGCTAGGTCGGCAGACCTGTGGTGACAAATGTTGTAGCTTTTGCGACGCCTGAAGAACGTCGTGTTCAGGCCATCTAGTCATAGTATGGTTATAATAACTCACAATTTGGTATTGAATTAAATGATTAGTGTATGAATAAGTAAAACTTCACATAGTTTTATCTTTATAAAACTATAATACAGTAATTTTACCAGTTTAAATACGGAAATACTATTTTTGTATTGGAAAACGCCTTTTCCTTATAGTTTTATGTAAACTATAATACAATATACCACTTAAGAATAAGAAACTTTCACCCTTTTGCTTACCTTATAATACATCAGAAAATATAGGATTTTCTGGGAAAAATGTGTTTACCTTATCAAATAACGAGAAAACGGATTTGAGTTATAAATATGCTTATGAACTCACCAGCTTAAATGCTGATCCCCTCTTTCAAAATAACTTGAATTCTCAGGAATCCAGTAGACAGGTACACTCCCGGAGCTTTTGAGAAGACAGCTTATTACCGTGTTGTGTCTTTTGTCTTTTACTATATCTACTTTTGATGTTGAACATCTAGTGTTTGAACACTTATGTAAAAACTTATACATTATTAATTCAATGGTTGTTGTACTTTGATTACTATAATACATGTGTTGGGATACTTGACATGACGTCCTCCGCCCCCGAACGTTTCCGCCGTTCTGGTTTGGGGGTGTGACAGATTGGTATCAGAGCATTGTTTATAGTGAACTCAATATATCAGTCATAAAAGATATACAAGTATAAACACATTGGGATAAAAACACTCTGACCAAGAGTTATACTTTAAAATATGACAATATTTTATAAAAGTATAAGTACATGCAGAATATATATACTAGAACGAGTATCACAAGAAGAACAAAACAAAAGTATTTGGATGTTGGACACTGTAGTTAAACCTGGACAATTATGTAATCATATCTGTGATCAATATAGCCCGATCAACTATATTTATTTGAGATATGACCAACATGTGTTTGGGAGTGATTGTGGTGTTGCAACAAGTCTAATACTTACCTAGTTACCAGAAGAATTCTAGAACCAAACATAAATGTTAAAATACTATAGGAGTATTTTAGAATGCTATAACAACAAAACTGGAAACTTATTAACTTCTTATATCAAGAAGTTCTAGAATGAAACTTATAATTAAAATACTATGAGAGTATTTTAGACACCATAAATAACTTTCGTGAAAAATCTAAAAGACCCTCTCTGGTAGGGCTATAATTACTAAGTGTATACGTTAAAGTTATATATAGTTGAGATTTTATAAACTAAGAATATGTGATTTTCACTCTACTTCCTTTTCCTTGTTGGATGTGGTTTTAGAGTAGGATCACTTATTCGAAGGTATATTTGATCTGGATTATATATAATCGGTACACACTATGTGATTATAGAAAAACAGGAATGGATCATCTTTGTAGAATTGTATTTGTAACAAAAATGTTTTATTAATCTCATAGATTCTTTTGACATTCCCATTCTCGTGTAAACCACTTAGATAAATGTAACCACATCACCACAACCACCAACAGAGGAATCAACGAGAATCCAACAGAGTTTCATTAGGAGGATTCCGAGAAAGAAACAAATGAGGAGT
Organism: Lactuca virosa; assembly: GCF_052849685.1. Lineage (NCBI taxonomy): Eukaryota > Viridiplantae > Streptophyta > Magnoliopsida > Asterales > Asteraceae > Lactuca > Lactuca virosa. The sequence goes on along the minus strand of NC_136426.1, from coordinate 167,104,380 downwards.
AAAGAAACTATAGAAACCACGAAATGCTTTTACCTTATTAAGGACACCGATGAGAGGTTCACATGAACTTTCGGGATTCAAACTCTCCATTATGAAGTAATTGGGATCAGTGTCAGAATCAGAAGTAAGACGGTACATGAATTCAATATACCTACAGAAGAGAAAGACACCATATAGATATTAGGAGAGAACAAATCTTTACCGCCAGGAGTAGAACATAGAACAGAGGAAAACCACGTGTAATACATGCGACATATTTGAGTACTTTTTCTTCACTCTAATAACTAGTAAATCGATTCAAACTAGTGAGTTAGTGATTATACTACTCACGTTAAGTATTAACTTTATCACTTTTTCCTGTCACGACTAATAACAGTAAATCGGATCACGAAATCTCAATTGAGAGTGATTATTTCCACAAATTCATAAGTCTATTTCATGTAGACACTGTTATGAATTGTTTTCAAATCTTTTCGAAAGTTGGAACATGATATTCAACAATCCAAGATAACGTAGTTCGAACAACACTCGGTTTATAACCATTCTAGAAACTTACTTCTACTTTTTACCAGGACTGCATCATAGGGATGTAGGTTGAAACATTGAGAACCATATAACCAAAACAACAAATTTATATGTAGATATAAATGATTAGAATACATCTAGAAACAACTATCCTCGCTCACGAACTCATTTATTTCTCATCGTGTAACAGAATCATGCCTCCAAAGAAACGTAACCAACCCTCCGGTAAAACACCAATCCTTCAGATAGATTCAGCTACGTTTCAAGCTGCAGTCACAACAGCCGTAGCAGCTGTCATGGCTCACCTTAATGCTAACAATGCAAATGTTAGTGGGAATTTAAGTGACAATCCCGATCGTGGTGATAACCAATTTCAACAACAAATTCCTACTTGTAAAGACACTCCGGACCTCAAACCTAATATCCTGAAACGGAAGTTCGAGAACGAGAAAGGGAGTTGTTCAACTCAAGAACCTAACGAAGAGCAACAAACTAGGGCAGTCAATACCCCCATCAACCCTGCTATCCCAACACCGACCATACAATACTTAGGAAACCTCCCATACTGCAGCAAGTGCAACAACCATCATTATGGAGTCGGCCGAGTGCTGCATTTCAATAGATGCAACATGAAGGGGCACACCGCCCGCATCTGTAAGAACTACAATAGAAAAGGACACATCACTCGATTTTGCAGATCACTGGTCCCACCAACCACCCAAGTTCCCGGCACTGGAGTAAACCACACTTGTTACGGTTGTGGAGAATCCAGACATTTCAAAAGAAATTGTCCAAAAACGAGGAATGATGAAGAAGCTCGTTTATGTATGACTCTGACCGAACACATAACTTCAACCACCGACACTAGTATAATTCAAGTATGTCATCTTTGTGGTGAAATAGGACATTTTAATAGGGACTGTTCAACAGAGAAGAACGACGGGGGAGCAGGAGGAGTTTCACCTCGGAGAATGGGGAAACATCAAAGAACCCTGCTATATTTTTGATACGCTTCCAAACCCCAATAATTAATTATAATTACTCTTTCGTTCGAACCAAATCACAACACTCATATAAAACTCGAAACCCTAACAGGTAACCTATGATGGCTTAGTGTATACATTAGAGTCATCAATAATTAAGATTTGTAAATTTAGAGTGAGTGATCCCGTCTCATTTCTTATTCCTTGTTTGGTTGTGGATTTAGGGCAGGGTTGCTCAGTCAACTGTCTTACCAATCTTAATTATACATGACTTGTGTACACCAAGCAATGATAAAGAGACCTAGTAGGGATCATATCATGAAAGTTCATTATTTCAAATTATCAGAACCCTCGTATTATTAAGTGCTCGCCAATTTTGAATCAAAAAGGGGTTCGCAGCAATGATAACAAAATAAAACCGAAAGCGCTGAAAACTTATGTACATAGGATAGTTCATCATCCTAGTAATCATTTCTTCCAGAACGACTTAATATCTATTTCATCGAGAAGTTCCGATATCCTCATCCGACATGGTTTGGCTTGGTCCTTACCATGCAAAACTCTTATTTTGTGTAAAAGAACTTTTTCCTTAATCAACTGTCTGATGAATTTCTTCCAATCCATAACACAAACCCTTATATCACCTCTCACTTCAAAACTTCAGAAGTACCCATACGAGGGGTACCACACCTTCTAGCCCGCCCACTAGATAGGAAACTCGAAGCGAAAAACACCAAAGAAGTCTCAGAAGTTAGTAACCACCTGTAGAATACCCAATAGACCTCATAGGAAGACCACTTGTGCCGTAAGTCAAGTTCGAGAATAGATACTAAGGACTCATGAGGTTAATCTATCACAACTAAGTATATACGCAAGAGTAGTATATAATTTAGACTCAACAAGATTTAGGATGATTGATTCCGCCCTATCTCCTGTTCCTTGTCTGGTTGTGGCCCTGGGGCAGAGCCACCCATCTGAATGTTTTGTCAATCTAAATTATATACGACTTGTATACACGAGGTAATGGTGGATGAACCAAGTATGAGTCTTATCATGAACTTCAGAGCAAGAGCCCGCATGCTTACTACAATAACCGGAGATACCCGAGTGGAAGTGGTAGCGGATTGCGATAGGGATTTATAATCAAGTTACCCAAGACAACGAGTGCACTTAATACCATTTTGGGTGATCGCGACAGATTAACCAAGTCCGCGCACTTCCTGCAAATTGAAGGAAACAGGAAAAATAGAGAAGCTATTAGAATGTGTGTCCGAGAGATTAGTTGACTGCACAGTGTTCCAATATCTGTTATCTTCGTTTGAGATAGTAGAATCATCTCCCAATTCAGTTAGTCACTTCAGAAATCTCTGGGAACTAGGCTAGTCATGAGCATAGCCTACCATCTTCAAACCAACAGACGGAATGAGAGAACGATTCAAGCATTAGAAGATATGCTAAGAGAATATATGATCGATTTTTGTAACTCTTGGGATACCCATTTACCACTTATTGAATTTTCATAAAACAATAGCTACCACACCAACATCAAAGTTGCTCCATTTGAAGCTCTCTATAGCCGTAAGTACAGATCTCCTCTGTGCTGGGCTGAAGTCGGCGATACGCAACTAGCCAAGAACCCAGTACCCAACAATACTCTAACCGAACATGAGATCATTCGAGAGACTACAGAAAAGATTGTACAAATCCGAGAACAACTAAAAACTTCTAGAAATAGACAAAAGAGTTATTCAAACAAACGACGAAAACCCTTAAAATTCCAGGTTGGTGACCGTGTCTTATTAAAGGTCTCACCATGGAAAGGCTTGATACGTTTCGGAAAAGATGGGAAACTAAATCTGAGATACATCGGACCATTCGAGATGCTTGCTAGAATCAGTGCAGTTATTTACAAACTCAAACTACCACAAGAACTTAGTAGCATACACCCTACCTTCCATATATCTAATCTAAAGAAGTGTATATCCGATGAAACACTTGTTATTCCACTCTATGAAATCAAGTTAAATAAAAGTCTACACTTTGTAGAAGAACCAATAGAAATCATGGATAGGGAAATAAAAAAAAACCAAGCAAAGTCGTATCCCGATAGTGAAGGTTCGCTGGATTGCAAACCGGGAACCTCAATTCACTTGGGAACGGGAATATTAGATGAAACAAAAATATCCACATCTTTTCCCTAGTGCATGAGTACCACTTTAGAAATAATTTTGGGACGAAATTCCCTCTAACGGGGGGATAATGTAACAACCCATTATTCCACGTCAAACATGACTTTTTGATAAATGATTATTTAGAATAAATAATATTATCTAAGTTGTAGTATATGTCCCAAGGTTTCCAAAAATATAAAGAACGCTGAAATCCGAGTTATAACGAAGAAGTTATGACCAATCAAAGATCCGCGACAGAACCGACACAACGTTGTGCGACATAAAAAGTGAGTTTACAATCAAATGATTTTTAGCCTTAACAATCAAAACGAAAGTCGTAGAATACGTTAAACCGATAGTTTACTTAAAAAGAACGTCCAAATCTGACTTCGTATGAGGAAGTTGTGATTTTTCTAAGAATCGGCATAGCAGTACACAGCCCGAAACTCGAAATCAAGATCGAGCAACTTTTGGCCAAAACAACCTAAACGAGAATCGTAATTCTTATAAAAAGAAATCCAACGGTAAATAGACAGACGAAAACAGACGTCGGATGAAGAGTCGATGTTAAGTGACCTACTCGACGAGTCGGTGGACCGACTTGGCGAGTTGGTCTGGGTTTGGAAAACCCTAAATTCGGGACTTGGTACCTTACTTAAGGATCTTATTCCCCTTCTCTTAGTCTTATCTCCAGCCTACAAGACCAGAACCCACAGATCTCGAAACCCTAATGCTTGTGAGACATTTTTGAGTGTGTTTTGTGTTCTTGAAGTCAATAAGAAGAAGAGGAAACTTGAAGGCTCAAGGAAAGGCTTGTGGATCTAGAAGTAGCTTCTCAATCTCATCATTTTATGGTAATAAAGTCTCTGGCTTGATCATTAGTTCATTAGATCTATTCTTATCCCCTTTTATGAATATTTTGGTCCAAGAATGGTTGCTTTTGGGATTTGGACGTCGCCAAGCAAGATCCTTTCAGATCTGGAAGTATTTAGGGTGGTTAAGGCATAAAGGTGAAAGCTTTATTGCATTATAAATCCCCATGCAAGGTTTAAGAGGTTGTTATGGCCTTTTTAGCAAAAAGGGCCATGCATGGATGTAAAGGCAGAGGCATTACGTATTATTTTGACCCTAGAAGGTTAGATCTGGGTCCTGGATGCTTTGTGCCCGACTGAAATCGTATGAATGGATTTGGACTTAGGAGGACTCGACGAGTTGCTCTTAGGACTCGGCGAGTCAGGCCGTTTTCTTGCCCAAAACCCTTCTGATAGCGGGTGTGTGTTGAGTTGGTAGAGGACGCAGCCAGTTGGGTTCATTATGGACTTGAAGATCATCGTACTCGACGAGTTCAAGGATGGACTCGGCGAGTCCAAGGCAATATCCCTATCTTATGAAGATGGACTCGACGAGTTCAAAGGTGAACTCGGCGAGTCAGTTGTAAAAGGGTTCCGACGTGTTTAAAGGTGAACTCGACGAGCTCAAGGAAGACTCGACGAGTAGGATCGAAGTCCAGAGTTACGTGTGGATTGTGGGACTCGACGAGTTGGTGGGTCAACTCGGCGAGTTGAGTCAACTCGGAGCGTTGACTTTGACCTGGTTTGACTTTTGAGGGTATTGTGGTCTAAGTGTTATTTTGGGTATTGATAGTTCGGGGAGCCGAAGGATCAGCAGCTCAAGAGTTGCCGGTTAGCAGTCAGAAGTGTTCAGCTAGTCTTCGGCAATCAGCTTGTGAGGTGAGTCTCCTCACTGTTTGTATGGGTCTACGGCCACAATGCCGGCCCATTTAGTTCATGTATGGTAGGAAGACCCAGGGGTTAGCTCTAGGCAATATGCATGAAATACCAGGAGGTAGCTCCTGGCACCCAGTATGTTATTATGTATGACAGGAATACCCGGGGGTTAGCCCTAGCCAATATGCATGAAAGACCAGGAGGTGGCTCCTGGAACACTGTATGCTCATTAGCTATGTAGAGTAGTATGTATGCTAGTTGTCTTTGTGATACTTGCATGGAAGACCAGAAGACGGCTCTTGGCACTTGTCTGTAAGACCCAGGGGGTGGCCCCCGGCTTGGCAAGAAAGACCACGTGGCTGCCCGTGACATAACGACAAGACTATGTGTGGCACATATCAACTTATTTGATATATGATTGATATGTATGGCTCACAGTATGTATGGTATGTATGGCCCAGTTGATATGTATGGTATGTGGTATTTGGTGAACTCACTAAGCTTCGTGCTTACGGTTTACAGTTTTGGTTTCAGGTATCTTCAGTTTTTAAGAAAAAGGAGCTCGGGACGATCGCAACGCATTCACCCATGTTATTCCACATTATGTGATCTTTGGGATTAGACTCTGATATTTTTTTTAATTTGAAATGTTTTCAATGTCTGGAACAAAGTTATTAAAGGTTTTCTTATATTAAAAATAAAATTTTTGGCCTTGAATTTTGGGATGTTTCAAGTTGGTATCAGAGCCTTGGTTTGAGGGATCCGAACATACTCTCGGGTGAGTCTGAACTCAAACTGAGGACTCGGTATGAAAATTTTTCAAAAGAGAATCATTTTTATAAAAAGGTTTTAAAAAGAGAAAAAGGGTTGATGCGTGCAATCGACCGAGCTCAAGTAAGTGGTTCCCAAAATACCAATACATGTTTATTATGTGATATGATATGATTATGTGATTCGCATGCTAGAGTAGAGATAAGGATCTAGGAAAGATGCCTTTGTATGTTTATATGAGCTTGTAGAATTGCATGCTAGAACTGATCAGCCAGTGGCAGGATAGCCTGTTTAGGTTATGCCTGATTGTATGAGCCTTTGAATTACATGCTAGTATGGATTCCTGATAAGAGGATAGAATGGTTTGTTTGGTTAGATTTTCCATTTTATGAATGTTGTTTGCTTTGTGCTTTGTGGGAATCTTAGTGATGTGAGTTAGCTACTAAGTGAATATGCGAAGTCACATGGGACACAGGCCGAATAATCTCAGAGTGATGGACTTGACCCTATTGCGCAGCTCTTGTCTGAGTCCAACCGTTCTAGGGATGAGTCTTTTACTCAAAGGATTATCTGATCTCTGTTGCATGTGGTTATATTCATGAGGTAGCTAGTTGACATTACTGGGAATCTTTCATCAGCTGAGGACTGGGTGGGTTCGGGAACCTAGGAAAGCCTAGGATATGTTTCAGTGAGCCCAGCGGCGCGACATAGTGAGTTTTGGTGTTTTTGTTGAGTAGGTGACTTAGAGGATTCAGGATGATTGCTGAGGAAAGTATGGATAGGTGTGGAAGGTAGTATTGGGCCCGTACAATTAAAAGCACATGATCCATACTCAAATCGGTGAATGTCTTGGAGAATCTAGGAAGCTTATGGGTAAAGGACGCTTGGTTATGTTTTGACTTTTGGAATGTGGTATTTCAGTTGGAGATGAGCTCTCAGGGAGATGGTCCAGGATCGGGTTCTGGTTCTGGCTCAGGTGCAGATGCTGAACCTATTAGCGAGCAGTTGTGAGAGTTCATTTCATCAGAGATTTCTCGCTGTGTTTCAGAGATACTGGATGAGCGCTTTGGCGCATTTCGAACGGAGGTTATGGCTATCATTGGAGCTCTCACACTGACTTTCCGAGAGTTCCGTGCTTGTGGAGCTCCTGCGTTTCATGGGGAGAGGGATCCCATTATCAGTAGGAGGTGGTTAGCGGATATGTCTAACGCATTCATGACGAGTTTCTGCCCCGAGGAGGCGAAGTTCAGATATGCTTCCTGCCTGTTGAAAGATCGGGCACGTGATTGGTGGGAAGAGGGCGGTAGTGAGTTGGGTAACGATGCGGTCGATGCTATGTCGTGGGATGACTTCTCGACCAGATTTTGAGCTGAGTTTGCACCAGCGATCGAGGTACATCAGTTGGCGCGAGAGTTTCTGGATCTCCGCCAAACTACGGAGACTGTGGCAGAGATCACTGCCAAGTTTCAGGAGAGGGCTTTATTGGTACCACAGTATGTGGCAGATGAGGAGATGAAGAAAGTGAGGTATCACGACATGCTGCGGGATGACATTAGGAAGTTCGTGAGTATTTCAGGGTGTGAGACCCTGAATGATATGATCTCTAGAGCCCGAGAATGAGAGATTGACTTGGAGCACATTGAGAAGAGGAGGTCAGATTAGGAGAATACTTTGGAGGGTCCCGGGAAGAGGCCCAAGACTTCAGATCAGCGATTGGTAGGTCGGCAGGGGCGAAGTCAGTGCAGCACGTGAGGGAACCTGCACGAAGGAGTTTGTCATTTTAGGGGTTCAGGCTGCTACAAGTGTGGCAGGGATGGTCACGTCAGCAGGGACTGCCCATAGGGGGCAAGCCCATTATGTTTTCACTGCGATCAGGTGGGCCACAAGAAGGCTGACTGTTCGACGATGAGGGGAAGGGTAGTAAGCACGTTTGCTCTGGACACTTTCAGAATCACTGATGGACGAGAGGGAAGGACAGGAGCCCCAACAGAGAGGATTCAGACTTTGCAGTGACATGCAGGAGAGATCCGGATTACAGCAGGCAATGTTTTAGGTATGTATCAATTGCTCTTTTCGATTCTATCTGAATTATGGTTGTTCTTGCCTCAGTCTCGGGTAAGAGTATGTATGAGTTATCTCCCTGCTTGTATTCGGATTATATTTACGAAAAATGACATATGCCAATTGCATACCGGGAATTATTAGTAGCTAGAGTAGGGTCATTTCCCTTTTTCTGGTTCGAAAGCATTCAATATTATTTTGGTTACGGTCGAGATTGGTTCAGGGGCATTACGTGACAGTCCGCGGTCAGGCTTCAACAGGATGGTTATCCACCATCGTCAGGATTTGGTGAAGTACAGTCCTTGTGCTAGGGATAGTTGTGGAAGCATCAAGAGAAGTAGTCTATCGCTAAAGAGGTTGCTCTGAGAATCGGCTAATTGGACCTTAAGGTTGAGTGGGACATCAGGTTAAGCTTATGTGGTCATTAGTATTGGGATTTCAGTAGGCGTTCATCTAGTCTTCAGTAATGGCGCGATCTTTAGAGGGGGCTAGTAATGGATCACTAGCAAGACTGAGCGTTGGTAGTTAGTGTGCCTATTTGATAAAGAAGGAAGGAATGGAAATCCTCCAACGCCCGTGTACCGTGAAGACGTAGCCGAATCTATGTGGGGGACAAACAATCATGTTAAAGGAGCAAGAGCGGTTTTGAAATATGGATAAGTTTCGCATTCAGGTTAGGAAGAAAGGTGGCCCAAGCGGCTGTCTGGCGTGAGGATAGTGTTAGTTGGGAGTTCGGAAAACTTGCCAACACTGAAGTCGTGTTCTCGTGATGTTGATAGCAGGATTCAAAGAAATTAGGTTAGGAATTTCATTCAGGACATGAGTTCAGCTCGGGATATTAGAACGTGCATGCATGCTCGATTATGGGTATGTTTGGATTAGTATTCAGCAAAAGACCATGGTCAGCGGTTGAGTAGTAAGGAAAGTGATATGAGATTGCGGGTTAGCCATAGCATTCACTAGTAGCCGGTCAGTGTGGAAAGTGTTGTAAGACTGCGGGTTAGCCGTAGCATTCACCAACGGTCAGATAGTATGAGAAATGTGGTAAGACTGTGGGGTGCCCCGTAGCATTAGTTGGCAGATAGTATAGAAGTGTTGTAAGACTATGGGGTGGCCCGTAGCGTTCACTAGTTGGCAGATAGAGTAGGAACGTTGTAAGACTGCGCGGTGGCCCATAGCATTCACATATTGGCATAGTAAGAATATGGGGTGGCCCGTAGCATGCATTAGTGGTCAGATGGTATGGGAACGTCAGACTGCGGGGTGGCCGTAGCATTAGCCGTCTTTAGTCGGCAGTGAGAATGTATCAAAGGCGTGACTCGCTTGTGGGTTCTTCAGATAGTTTAGACCAGGGCAGGACAGCCCGCTCGGATGTGAGTAGGCCACATTATGTTTGGATTCGGAAAGCGGTACGTCGTTGGAGACCAGGAGTAATGTAATACTACAGCAGTTCAGGTAGTCGTAGTATCTTCAGAAGTCGCTGAGAGCCACTGAGGGATTGTTCTTGCGCTCAGTCACCGGTGGGGGACCAGTATTTAAGGAAATGGCAGATCAGTTGGGACCAGGGTGGTCTCGGTTCATCTGGAAGTCGGATGAGCGTCAGCAAGATTTCAGGCATGAGTGGTGATAAGGGAATTAGTGCGTAGAGCACTGAGCTGATCAGGAGATGCTAAATCACTCAGGGCGGGATTAGATAATCTCAGCGTGATTGATTTGACTCTGTTGCGTAGCTCTCGTCTGAGTCTTAACCATTACAGAGAGGAATCTTTTACTCGAAGGATTATCTGATTCACACGCCGGGTGGGGTTTTCAGCTTTGGAGCATAGTAAGTGAAATTATTCAGTAAGTATTGGTGTGATGGCCGGACTGGGAGTGGCCGGGATTGCAGCTTCAGCAGAAGGTTTGATCTTGATGGAGATAGGAAAGGTTTGTTGCTTATGGCGAATTGCCTTGGGAAGGCCAGTGACATCGCATGGTAAAGGGGGTGAACCCCTTGGATGTCAACTGTAAGTGCTCGGGAAGTACCGGAAGGATTACCGGTTTATTAAGAGTGTTGTACTCGAGGGTTGTAGTGATTGGATTGTTCTCAAGATGATATTTTCAAGGATTGGATCGAGCAGGCAAGGTATGCGACGATTAGAAATGTCGTGAGAGGTTGCGGGGTTGTTAGCCGAAGCGGACTTCTAGGACGAATTCTAGTTTAAGTGGGGGATGGTTGTAACACCCCGAATTCAGAAGACCTAGAAAGGACAGAAAAACCTCAAAATCAGGAAGCGACTCGTCGAGTTGATGGGATGACTCGATGAGTAGGAGCACGATTTGGGGCCGCGGGTTAAGTGACCTACTCGACGAGTTGGTGGACCGACTCAGGGAGTTGGTCTGGGTTTGGAAAACCCTAAATTCGGGACTTGGTACCCTATTTAAGGATCTTATTCCCCTTCTCTTGGTCTCATCTCCAGCCTCCAAGACCAGAACCCATAGATCTCGAAACCCTAATGCTTGTGAGCCATTTTTGAGTGTGTTTTGTGTTCTTGAAGTCAAGAAGAAGAAGAGGAAACTTGAAGGCTCAAGGAAAGGCTTGTGGATCCAGAAGTAGCTTCTCAATCTCATCAGTTTCTGGTAATCAAGTCTCTAACTTGATCATTAGTTCATTAGATCTATTCTTTTCCTCTTTTATGAATATTTTGGTCCAAGAATGGTTGCTTTTGGGATTTGGACATCCCCTAGCAAGATCCTTTCAGATCTGGAAGTATTTAGGGTGGTTAAGGCATAAAGGTGCAAGCTGTATGCCATTAGAACTCCCCATGCAAGGTTTAAGAGGCTGTTATGGCCTTTTGAGCAAAAAGGGCCATGCATGGATGTAAAGGCAGAGGCTTTACGTATTATTTCGACCCTAGAAGGTTAGATCTGGGTCCTGGATGCTTTGTGCCCGACTGAAATCGTCTGAATGGATTTGGACTTAGGAGGACTCGACAAGTTTCTCTTAGGACTCGGTGAGTCAGGCCGTTTTCTTGCCGAAAACCCTTCTGATAGTCGGTGTGTGTTGAGTTGGTAGAGGACTCAGCCAGTTGGGTTCATTATGGACTTAAAGATCATCGTACTCGACGAGTTCAAGGATGGACTCGGCGAGTCCAAGGCAATATCCCTAACTTATGAAGATGGACTCGACGAGTTCAAAGTTGAACTCGGCGAGTCAGTTATAAAAGGGTTCCGACGTGTTTAAAGGTGAACTCGACGAGCTCAAGGAAGACTCGACGAGTAGGATCGCAGTCCAGAGTTGCGTGTGGATTATGGGACTCGACAAGTTGGTGGGTCAACTCGGCTAGTTGAGTCAACTCGGAGCGTTGACTTTGAATGTTGACTTTGACCAAGTTTGACCTGGTTTGACTTTTGAGGGTATTGTGGTATAAGTGTTATTTTGAGTATTGATAGTTCGGGGAGCTGAAGGATCAGCAACTCAGGAGTTGCCGGTTAGCAGTCAGAAGTGTTCAGCTAGTCTTCGGAAATCAGCTTGTGAGGAGAGTCTCCTCACTGTTTGTATAGGTCTACGGCCACAATGACGGCCCATTTAGTTCATGTATGGTAGGAAGACCCGGGGGTTAGCCCTAGGCAATATTCATGAAAGACCAGGAGGTAGCTCCTGGCACCCAGTATGTTATTATGTTTGACAGGAAGACCCGGGGGTTAGCCCTAGGCAATATGCATGAAAGACCAGGAGGTGGCTCCTGGCACACTATATTCTTATTATCTAAGTAGAGTAGTATGTATGCTAGTTGTCTTTGTGATACTTGCATGGGAGACCTGGAGGCGGCTCTTGGCACTTGTCTGTAAGACCCATGGGGTGGCCCCCGACTTTGCAAGAAAGACCACGTGGCGGCCCGTGGCATAACGGCAAGACTATGTGTGGCATATAGCAACTTATTTCATATATGATTGATATGTATGGCTCACAGTATGTATGGAATGTATGGCCTAGTTGATGTGTATGGTATGTGGTATTTGGGGAACTCACTAAGCTTCGTGCTTACGGTTTACAGTTTTGGTTTCAGGTATCTTCAGTTTTCAAGAAAAAGGAGTTCGGGACGATCGCAACACATTCACCCATGTTATTCCACATTATGTGATCTTTGGGATTAGACTCTGATATTTGTTTAATTTGAAATGTTTTCAATGTCTGGAACAAAGTTATTAAAGGCTTTCTTATATTAAAAATGAAATTTTTGGCCTTGAATTTTGGGATGTTTTCAATCGCTGCGCGTACTGGCTGGTATGCCCAACGTACTACCCTGTTAAGCCACTTTTCCCATTAAGAAATTAATACTCAACTCTAGAGCCTATAACTACAGATCCAAGTCCTTTTCAACGTCCTAATCCATAAAGTCGATCACTTGGTGGCTTGGAACCCACCAAATGAACCCAAACTTGGAAAATAGCAACCTACTTCCATGGAAATGGCTAGATCTCATGCATGGTCACAAATGGACCTTAAAGATTGAAACTTTATTGCTAAAGGAATGCATTTAGCTCTGAGGGTGGCAACCCCAAGCTTAAAAACAAAGTTGCATCATAAAAATCCAACCTTTGGACCTAAAAAGGTCCAAAGCTCCATAAACCTAGATCTAAGCTTCTATGAGGAAAGTTTGAAGCTTTATACCTCCTTTGAGTGCCAAAAGATGAGATAATCCCAGATCCTTGAGCTCAAGATACTCAAGTTCTTCTTCTCTAACTTCTCTTATCTTCTTCCAAGCTTTTCTTCACCAAACCAAGCTTCAAGATGTCAAACACACACAAAAATGGAGTAACAGAGGGTATTTAAGGTTTGTGAGGGTGTGGGGCTAGTAAGGAGACCAGGGGTGGCTACAATGAGGTATTTATATGTCTGAAACCGTAAAAATTAGGGGTTTAGCACCTGCTCACGTACACTGCGCGTACTCCTGGTACGTTGCGCGTACGTGTGCGCGTCCCCCGCATCCAATGCGCACCTCTACGCCCCGTGTACACCAAGGCTACGCCCATCGTACGTCTGATGGGCGGCCGAAATCTTTGGCCGATTTGCTTATGTCCACTCCAATAGTCCTTTTATCCATTTTAGCCCAACAAAAATTTAAGAAATATTTAATAATCAATACCTCAAATGACGGTCGTTACAATTCACCCCCACTTGAATTAGACTTCGTCCTCGAAGTCTGCTGCATCCGGAAACAACTCCGGGTAGTGCTCCCTCATCTCCTCCTCGGGCTCCCAAGTCCACTCCGAGCGCTTGCGATGCTGCCACTGCACCTTCACCAGCTCCACCCTCTTTTTCCTCAGCTCTTTCGTCTTCCTGTCGAGGATATCCACTGGTCTCTCGATGTAGTTCAGGCTATCATCCACCTGAATATCCTCTAAAGTTAAAATTGCTGACTCATCCACTAAGCACTTCTACAGTTGAGAAACGTGGAAAGTGTTATGGATCTGGCTGAGCTCTACCGGAAGATCCAGTCGATATGCCACCTTGCCCATCCGGGCTATAACCCTGAAAGGACCGATATACCTAGGGCCCAAGTTGCCCCGCTTCCGGAATCGGATGACACTTTTCCAAGGTGACACCTTCAGGAGGACCATGTCGCCAACCTGGAACTCCAAGTCTGAACGCCGCTTGTCAGCGTAACTCTTTTGCCGACTCTAAGCAGTCTGGAGCCTGCTCCAGACCTGCTGGACACTCTCTGTGGTCTTGAGTACTACCATCGTACTCCCCACGACCCTCTGACCGACCTCACCCCAATAGATTGGGGTCCTACACTTCCTCCCGTAAAGCATCTAGAAGGGAGGCCGGTCTATACTGGCGTGGTAACTGTTGTTATACGAAAATTCCGCTAACGGAAGATACGTATCCCAACTGCCACCAAAATCCAAAACACATGCACGAAGCATGTCCTCGAGAGTCTGAATCGTCCTCTCGTTCTGTCCGTCGGTCTGGGGGTGGAAAGCGGTGCTGAAGTGGAGACGAGTACCCATCTCATCGTGAAACCGCTTCCAAAATCTGGAAGTAAAACAGACATCTCAATCTGACACCACCGAGACAGGCACTCCATGTCGTGTCACAGCTCTCTCACATAAATCTCGGCCAATTTCTCGGCCGATATGCTCTCCTGGATCGGGATAAAGTGAGCGCTATTGGTCAACCGATCCACGATGACCCATATCGAAACAACACCACGTGCGGTATGTTGGGTTTTGAGCATAACATCATTCCTATGGTGCACACGCAAACCCTAAAATTTTGGATCTAGTTTTTCTAATTGTACATGCAATAATCATCCAAAGCTCATAAACCCTAGATCTAGCATACTATAATCGAAATTAACATACAATTAGGGTTTATATCTTACCTTGATTGTTATGTAGCAATAACAATCACAAACCTTCTTTATCTTGACTTCTGAAAGCTTAGTGCCCCAAGTGTTGCACCTCTAATGGAGTCACAAACACCATTAGCAAGAAGATGACTTAGGAGAGGGAGGAAGAGGCACAAAATTCGTCCAAGGGTTCTCTTAGAAAGTTAGGGACAATTTTGGTGGCCTTGAGGGTTCCTTTTATAGTTAGGCTTCTAGGGTTATAAACTAGGAAACCCTAATCCAGTTGCTTAGTCCTTAAGCAACCCAAAGATCCTTCCAGAAGGCCCCTTAGATGATTTCTATATGGACTCCTATATAGAATTCGTCCACTGCTTCTTTATGGTTCCTAAGCCCAACTTTATAACTATCTTATAATTACAATATCAGTCCCCTTAATTTTTTTGACCACAAAATTAATTCTAAATCGATTCTTGATCAATATTAATTAAACAATATGATTTCTCTTTTAATATATTATTCACATAATATATTAATAAATCATAATAAATCCTCTTTCTCCTTAATTCATCCTATCAGTTGCTATGGTGAAGGCAACCCAAAAGGACCATGCTCATAATCGGGTCAAGTACATACCAAAATAGTTATGGGCTTAGACAACTAATCCAACAGTCTCCCACATGGATAAGTCTAATAACTATTTTGCAAGTACGATTTCAGAACCTGATTAGCAACCATAGCTTTCAAAAGCCGCTGTCAACTCTGATCTTATCATAAGCGCGTCCTTTAGATAAGGGATCATATATTCCTCCATTCTAGATATCGTATGAACTGAGACATGGATTATAATCATTCTCTCTGTTCATGTGTTGTTTCCCGATTTCCGATTTATGACGACTGACAATAGACTACAATTGAACACATCAACTTAGTCCAGGCTTGGCCAAACGCTTAAGTGTCATCACTAAATCATCAAGGGGCCCACAGATATCGCTTTTATCCCTCTTAGGGTAAAAGGAATGGATAAACTTTGACTCAAATGCTCACTTGTACCTACTCATCAAATCACACACAACAATATCTTTTATAACACCAAGTTACTGGTGCGTTTACATATTATCAATGTGCAACCGACTTGTAAATTACAACTCACATGTCTCGGTTTCAAGAATATAAGATATTATCGTCTCACTAATCACTCGTGATAAAATCCATGAAGTGATTTAAGTGAGTGTGGGTTTAATCCAATACTCTAATCTTATTACAGGAGCACTCATGAATTCTGCAACGAACTTGTGCTATGTCTAAACACCTTAGACAATCTACAGACAGATTCATGACAGTCTTACTTCATACCTACTCCCAACGTATGACCGACTGTGGATGTTTGAATAACCTAGTTATTCTGGAAGTCAAAACATTCAAAGTGAAACACAAGAATAATACTAATCCTATATGGTCCTAAAACTTTTGAGTATAAATAAAACACCTTTTTTTAGTCACCATATTGATTACTCATTATTCATTGTATAATGTTTCGGATAATCAACTTAATACTTGAATTGAAAACAATAGTTATCCCATGCTCCAAGCATGCACACTATGTTTACATGTGGTCCTTACTTTGTGAAATAGATCAATTGAACACATTTCCAATGATGCTAATTTCACAATTCCCAATCCTTATCACAAGTGTAAGAATACCAAATTCTTGCTATGTGTTAGATTCTAACATTTTATGCAATGATCCTTTTGTAATGACATAGCACAAAAGTCACCAAGACTTTGCCAATGATATTATAAAGTGCTCTATTGGAGATTGTTACAAGACAACTCCATGAAGTCTCAAATTCAAAGTACATTCCTTTGAACATCATTCTTGCATAAAAGTTTCTAATCTACATAAAACCTTAATATCCAACTCCCAATATGGAAACATTTCCATATTTTCCATACGACAACTCATTCCAAATAGAATCATATCTATTCAGAATAATTTCGATAAGGTCCATCCATTACTATACTTCCAACTACTCACAAGCGACCAATCCTTAGCGAACCTTAGATTGTCCTTGACATTTGTTTAATTATTTTAGTCATTTCCGGTTGTAGTCCTTTTTCCCTCTTAATGCCCTAGGCATTTGGAAAGTTTAGAACGGTCGAATATTACAGCATATGCAATCGATCCTATACCAGAAGCATATGGGACACGATTCACGAAAAATGTGATACTTTACCAGTTTCTTGCTATAATATTGTCATATATATATATATATATATATATATATATATATATATATATATATATATATATATATATATATATTTCCCTTATGTTGAATCTTTTCAACATAACATCCATATATATCTTTTGACTAAATTTGATTAAAATTTTTCGATCTAAGCTATTAGATTTGAAATGAAGTATAATATTCTCTCCCTTAATTATAGCAAAACAACTTTTCAACCCCTGCAACTTTGCAAAGTGAAACTTTTTGTTTTCTATAATTAATATTGCTAACTTGCAACACTTAAAATAATAATCATGCTCCCACTAACATGATGATTATATCCTTACCAGCATAACACTTATGCTCCCACTAGCTTTGACATGTATCCAGAAATCAGCTGAACTTCTAGAAAACAATACTTATTGAATTTGTTAACGAAAGTTCATATTTCTGAAATGAGATGCTTCGATAAGCCTTTATCTAAGCTTCTCAAACTCATACACCTTCCTTAGATAACTCATATATGTGTCTAAAAAATTCTAGAACTTATAGCAATAAGTCCAAAATTTTCAGATCCTTCTTCCATTTCCCACAATTCGAACTATGAAGAGGGATGCCGTAATCATAATCGAATTTGAGAACGCAATTTACACAACATCTAACTCCTTAAAATCTTCTTAGTGAGAGCGTTTCCTCACGATCATTTTCATGAATTGGAGAGAAACCTTATGACACTTAGATTTAATGGTGTATGTGTTCCTATCCATGTGAATTTGTCATAATCATAATCATAAGACAATGTTTGTGACAAATCCAACTCATATGGATAGAACTAATTCATCCTTAATTTCTTGCCATCAAAGGTCCCACCAATGCTTCCAAGTCTTTGAGCAGCTCACGCCTACCTATCAATGTACTTTCCATTGATCAGGGTGCCTTGCTCTATGCAATCAATTGAGAACTCATAGAACTCACATGCATAGTTGACTTAAACTGGAATGGCACAAAAACAAAATTATGTCAACACGATAGGTTGCAAACCTCAAGTCGTGTGCTAGTGATTAACAATAGGTCTACTCTTGGTTAGTTCTTGAAACTTTTTCAAGATCTTTAAGACTCCCACTGACCTCTTGACATATAAGATTCTCTTATCAAGAAACATTCCTTGACAAAACAAATATTCAAGGGTTAGTGCGGGTTCTTGTCAAGACAAACACTTCGCACAATTGGTCTTAGTTGGTCTTTGTCTTATCCAAGACATCACAACTTACCAATTTCAAATGTGCAGAAATAAGAAAACTTTTCCTATTCCATATTTGATAAGTGTTACAAACCTACTTAAGACTATGTCACTCAAGTTACAATCTTGGAGCATGACTCTAAGACTTGATATTGAAACGAAGTATGATTCACCTTTTGATTTAACCATTTTAACAATTCACGATTCCTCTACTTAGCCATACTAGTGCACTAAGTTGTCCTTGGAGGATCAATTGTGATATGATTTCATAATCATTCAGACGATCATAAAACATGATACAAAAGTACTCTCCCTTCTTCTTATATTAGAGAAACCTTTTATCTTTCTGCCTTAATGATTCTTCTTATTCGTTCTGCCATACATTGAAACTTTTCAATGATTCAGAATTACACTTAATATTGTAAGTATGACCATATTAAACTCTTAGCAATTCATGACGAATAGTCTCATCGTTCTTTGTGGTGGACTTGACCAGTGCACAACATTGTGTACCAAATCCTTAGTCCTTCTCTTGAATCTTTGTTAAGGAATTATTCTCAATTTGCCAAATACAAAGGTTCTCATTCATTACACAATACAAGTTGTATAATTCCAAGTTTCTGTCCAATTGAAACTTGGGTGATGAGAAACTTTCCTTATTTGGTAAACTTTCGACACTACCACAAATAACACAATAAAGAATCACATCCATTTCAACATTGCTATCAATAGAAACATTCAAACATCAATTTTCACAAATGCCATTGCAAGGATATATAAATAAGAAAAAACAAAATTTTATTTTATTTATAAAACGCGGAAAAACATGTCCTTACAACGCAATTACAAACGGAAACTATGTTACCAAACATTTCTAAGCAATCTATCCTAACTCTTAAACAACAACTCAAAAATCCGATCTTCGAATCATGCGATCAAAATCCATTTCTTCGTGATCAGACTCAGCTCACTCTTCCTTTAAGCTTCATTTCTTTTCTTCGATCCTACAAAACATCAAAATGCAATCTTATCACATCATGTATCAAGGATCTACAAATAGGAACTTAATAGAGTTAGATAGTGGATTTTACCTGAAGCAGAGTCATACATTTTGACTCCCCCATCCTTGCGATCTTTCAGGTAAGTATGGCAGCTTCGTAACTAATGCCCCTTGTCTTGGCAATAGAAACGAATGGACTCTTTTGGAACAGCACATGGGACAGCCTTTCTCTTTACCATCCGGTCAAACGGTTTGACCTTGGTCAATCCCTTTCCATTGGGAAGAGAAGACTTTTTTGGACTTCCAATGATGCCATTTTTAATATCCATGGAAGTTTGGGAAGTTAACTTACAAGTCAAATTTTCTTTACCAGTGCGCCAAATCATTGCTGATTCAGCAGCAATTAGCAAATATGTAAGATCAATAAGGGTCACGTCGTGGTCCATCATATAGTAATCTTTTATGAACTCACTATATGAGTCAAGAAGTGATTAAAGAACCAAGTCAATAGCCAACTTCCTTGAGATTTCGACACCCAACATTCCCAACTTGTCAATGTGCAACTTCATCCCTAGGACGTGAGCACATATAGACTTTCCATCTTCGTGTTTGCTTGCCAAAAGGGCTTGAGTGACCTTGAAATTTTCAAGTCTTCGAACACGTGGTTCAGGGAGAATTATTGGAGGAGGTGGAGGAAGTGAAGCATGATTTCAATTTCCACGATCTAATCGTGCAACATCATCTTCGTGTGGAAAGCTTTTTCCAAGGGATTCAGGAAGACCATAGTTGTTAGATTTTGACATCTACAAAACGGGAGAAAATCAAGTTAGTTGATTCAATCCTTAATATAACACCCAAATTAAATATTAAGGCTTGGATCCAACACAATACTCTATAACCCGGAAGAGGGATGCCGTAATCCAATTTTAGAAATTTGAAGGTAGGTAAATGACGATTTACCAATTTCCACCATGAAAAACGAAAATTGAAAATTAGGTTTTAAATGAATTGAAACTCCTAGATCTTTTGATATTCATTGAAATTTTCAATGGCATGTTTAATCTCGATTATGCCCTTCATGTTTGTGACTGGGATGTCGAGGATCACAAACAAGGTGTGGATAACCATGCAAATTAGCTTGGTACTCTCGAAGATGTCTATCACCTAATAAATGTGCCGGTTAGCCACACACGCTTCATTGATCTATGATAATCTACAAGCTACCCATTGACATCCTTCATTGGTCCCATATTAGTGTGCCGGTTAACTACACATGCTCCACTAACGACCAACAAGGTGCAATGTGCAATTTCATGGATTAGCACCAACTCCACATTTTTCCTAAAGTAACTAAGATTTGGGAATTTATAAAAGTGTTTAGTTACTTTTTATTTCATTATACTTATATGGAACGTTGTGTCCTATCCTACCCGTTTGGCTAACGACCCTCCACTAGTCAAGAGTGCGGTGGGTAAGAGTGGATACCCAATGGCGGTCATTTTACAGGCCGCTTCCTTAAAGACCCCTTATAGACCGGGTTCGTGAATGAGGCCTACTAACGGTAAGACTGACTTTTTACTTATACATATATAACATATTAGACTTTTAATTTTACATATAGTATAAGGGTGTATTTTATACATTTAAAATACTAGATGATTTAATCTACTAATAAATTAGACACTTAATTTAAACCATGTCATTATGGGTCTATTAATTTTCTCTTTTAATTAAACACTTAATTAATTTAACAAAACCATAAGGATGAAATTTGAACTATTCAAAATATCAAGGGTTTTAGAATTTAACTTTTCAAAATTAAAACTTTTTAATCAAATTTTAAATTCCAAAACTTGAGGGCAAGTTTTGAAACTTTTCAAAACATTCTAGATCAAATTTAAAATAATTTCAAAACGCAGGTGGATCGATGTGGTGAATGATTATGATTATGAGATCATTTATCACCCTGGTATGGCCAACGTGGTGGCCGATGCTCTCAGCCACAAGGCGGCCAGTACCCCTATCATGGATGTATGTTTGAGGATGACAGTGATTACCCCACTCTTGGAGCAGATCTGTGAAGCTCATGCCGAGGCTATGAAAGAGGAGCACTGGAAGAGTGAGTGTATAGTGGGTCAGGTGTCCTCTTTTGATTATGATTGTCGTAGATTGTTGACCCTTCATTAGAGATTTTGGGTTCCATATTTCGGGGGTACGCGATAGATTTTGATGGAGAAGGCGCATAAGTCGAAGTTTTTTATTCATACGGGTGCGACAAAAATGTGTAGAGACCTCCGGCTTGATTATGGGTGGCCCTGCATGAAGTGGGAATGTGGAGTGGTGCTTGACTTGAAGGAAAGTCAAGGTCGGGCATCAGCGACCTAATGACAAGATGGATCCGTTGGGTATTCTCGTCTGTAAATGGGAAGAGATCATGATGGATTTTATTATGAAGTTACCACGGACAGCGCGAGGGGTGGATTCGATTTGGGTCATTGTTGACCGGTTGACCAAGAGTTCGCATTTCATACCTATTCAGGAGAGTATCTCTACAGATAAGTTAGCAGATGTTTATATTCTGGAGGTTGTAGCATCTCATGGGGTTCCGGTCTCTGTGGTTTCGGATCGGGATGTTCGGTTCACTTCCAGGTTCTGGAAGAGGTTCCATGAGGAGTTGGGTACTCGTCTACATTTCAACACGGTTTTTCATCCATAGAATGATGGGCTGAGTGAGCGGACTATTTTGACCTTGGAGTATATCTTTCGGGCGTGTGTGCTGTATTTCGGTGGTAGCTTGGATACGCATCTCCCATTGACTGAGTTTTCCTCCAACAACAGCTACCACACCAGTATTGATCGACCTCCTTTCGATATTCTCTACGGGAGGAAGTGTCGAACACCGATTTTGCTGGGGCGAGGTCGGTCAGCGGTAGCACGGAGGTGGTGCGCCGGACTACCGAGTTGATTTAGTTAGTGCGTACGAGATTACATACCACGCATAGCCGGTAGAAGAGTTATGCTGATAGGTGTCGATCAGATTTTTTGTTTCAGGTCGGATATATGGTACTCCTGAAGGTGTCACCTTGGAAAGGTGCCATCCGATTCAAGAAGCGAGGCAATTTGGGTCCCATATATATATTGGTCCCTTCAGGGTCATTGCTCGAGTGGGCACGGTTGCGTATTGTCTGGATCTACCTGAGGAGCTCAAACAGATCCATAGTACTTTTCATGTCTCTCGACTGCGAAAATGTTTGGTATTCCGCAGTGGTACCTTTAGAAGATATTCAAATGGACGATTGTCTGAATTATATAGAGATACCGGTTGAGATCATTGACAGGAAGAAGAAGACTCTGTGAAACAAGGTTTTAGGTTTGGTGAAGGTCTAGTGGCAGCACCAGAAGGGTTCAGAGTGGACTTGGGAGTCCGAGGACGAGATGCGGGAGCATTACCCTAAGTTATTTGCAACAGCGGACTGCGAGGTCGAAGTTTGATTCAAGTGGGGGAGCGTTGTAACACCCGAACCTTGAGGTACCCTTATATATTTTTCAATTTTGGCATTTTTGGATTACCACG
Source organism: Lactuca virosa (assembly GCF_052849685.1). Taxonomy (NCBI): domain Eukaryota; kingdom Viridiplantae; phylum Streptophyta; class Magnoliopsida; order Asterales; family Asteraceae; genus Lactuca; species Lactuca virosa. Next base: position 167,081,762 of record NC_136426.1, on the reverse strand, counting down.
ACGTGGTGAAGGCACCACGACATGGCAATGCTGGATTGATTTAAGTGTTTCATTAATGTCGCACGACGTGGCAGCTGGCAGATGGAAAACCCTAACTTTCCGGGTATTTAAAGAAAGTGGAAAGCTAGGGTTGCTTATCCTTAGCATCCAACACTCTCAAACCCCAAAAACCCTAATCTAATCATCGTTGGTGCTCTTGTGCTCATTTTAGTAATCTTGTGGTGGCCTTGAAGGGAGAATAAGAAGAGTTAGCATCTTGCTTCAACAATCAATCATTTCCTCCATTTGTGTGCTTCTTCTGGACTCTTTGTAAGTCCTCAAGTTTCAAGCTTTTGTGTTCTTTGTCATAGATCTAGGTTTTTGGAGCATGTTTTTGTCCTTTAGGAGTGGTTGTTGTGGTTAGAAGAGATACAGTTTGCAACTTTATGGTTTCTCTGTATCCCTTGAATATTATATCTTATAGATTTGGATTTTGTGGTAAGAGGGGAACCATGAATGGATTTTGGTTCATATTTTTTCCCTTTTGACCTAGTTTGAAGAAGGACATGCATGGGTCATGCATGTCCATAAAGTTTAGATATTATGTTCTATTAGGGGTCCTAGAGGCATTCCTAAGAAGTTAGACTAAGGACCTTCTATATTAAGTGCTTAATGGTTGAGTCCTTGCCATTTTAGCCTTATGGAACCTAGGGTTTGAGATTTTGTCCTTCTGGGTGGTCTTAATGGATAAAGTTGGAAACTTTATCCTTGTAGACCATATTTTGGACCAGATCTGAGCTTTGGAGCTCTTGGGGCTGAAGGAAACAACTAAACCCTCTAAGCTGTTTTGAACCCAGTGCCCACGACGTGGCACCACGCCACCACACCGTGGTGACTAGGGTTGAATCGATTGTTTTGTCCTGATCTGGTGTCACGATGTGGCCAAGGATGGCCATGACGTGGAGAGTCGCTAAAGCTAAATGTTTCATTGTTGATATTGACCTTTGACCTTGAGGGTTAACTTTTGACTTGCTGACTTTGGTCAAATGTCTAGTTTAGAAAGCTAGACGAAGGGTCTTCCTTGCGTGTATATTTAGGTGGCGCTTATCACCGTTTTGGGATTTTGTGAGCTTGTTGATTTAGAGCTGCATTTCAAGGTGAGTCTCATCATTGTACTCATGGGTTGAAGGCACCAATGTCGACCCACTAGATTATGTTTGTAGGATGCTATTTGTCTGTGTGATACTTTCATGTCTTGTATGTTGGACGGGCCCCGTTATGCGAGTTGGGGCGAGGCCCGTTATACTCATTGGGCGGGGCCCGTTATGCGAGTTTGGGTGAGGCTCGTTATATTTATTGGGCGGGGCCCGTTTCTTGTATGGTATGTGGTATTTTGGGTAACTCACTTAGATTTGTGCTTATGGTTTATGTTTGAAATGTTTCGATGTACTTCCGGTTCGAAGGGGAAGGGCCGGACATGATCGCACATCATCCGCCCGTGTTGCGTATTTTTTGATTTTGATATTGTACTCTGATAACTATTTCTACATTGTCATACTTTGATGGTTTGAAATGAATGATTGATGGTTTTGGTTGACTTATAAATAAAAAAAATTACTTAGTATTTTTTAGGATGTTACAAAAAACCTAGTCGTGCCTAGTCGGTCAGAGACGATCAACGACGATTTTTGGGGCGATTTTTCACTATTTTCATCACTTTCTAAAGATCTGATGTAACAACCTATTATTTCACGTCAAACATGACTTTTTGATAAATGATTATTTAGAATAAATAATCTTATCTACGTTGTAGTATATGTCACAAGGTTTCCAAAAATATAAAGAACGCCGAAATTTAAGTTATAACGAAGAAGTTATGACCAATCAAAGATCCGCGACAGAACCGGCACAACGTTGTGCGACGTAAAAAGTGAGTTTACAATTAAATGATTTTTAGCCTTAACAATCAAAACGAAAGTCGTAGAATACGTTAAACCGAGAATTTACATAAAAAGAACGTCCAAATCTGACTTCGTATGAGGAAGTTATGATTTTTCTAAGAATCGGCATAGCAGTACACAGCCCGAAACCCGAAATCAAGATCGAGCAACTTTTGGCCAAAACAACCTAAACGAGAATCGTAAATCTTATCAAAATAAATCCAACGGTAAATAGACAGACGAAAACGGACGCCAGATGAAGAAGTTATGAACTTTTAACGGACTTTTCCTGTCCCGACCTGTTAAAAATATAACATTAAAAATAAAGTCAAAATTAGCCGATGGAATCTGAACGAAAGTTTTAGAGCATAATCTCTCCTACGCGTGGATATAAAGAACGACGAAAACGGAGCTCGTATACGAAAGATATGGATTTTTGAAGTGTTGGGCATGAACTGCGAGGTTGGCTGAAAAGATTACGCCCGACGTACATAAAGGTTATGCCCAGCGTAATTCCCACGTATTCGATCCGGAATCAGCCACGAAGCGTACTCCCATGCATGGTTGACACGTGTACATAGCTCCGACGCATCTGAGATGATCCACTCGTACGCCCCGCGTACGAGGTTACGCCCGACGAAGAGACTCGCGAGGCACTATGCCCCGCGTAATTGACGAGTACGCCAAACGTACGGAGAGGCCTCAACCTCCTATAAATAGAAAACGAGACCTCCGGATTTGGATACAAAATTTTACCCTCTCTCCTATTTCAACTTTTAAACCTCTCAAGATTACCCCGACGCCCCGGTGACATATCCAAGCTCAGACAAAAGCCCGAAGCCCGAAATTCTCGAGAAGCTAACCTCTTTCCAGTCGAAGCGTTGCCCGCGTGAAGTCGACTTTTCATAAAAAACTCTCTTCTAAGAAATGCAACTCTGCCTGAATCACCACCTATCAAGTGAGTTCATACCCTACATTTTTATGATTTTTAACTATTTTAGGGGGGGGGGGGGGAATACTAGTGAAACACAATAAAATTGTGTTAATATCTTAAAAGATTATAAATGTTTTAGTATATTTTAAATTGTTATAATCTGACCCTATTTCCTGTTCCTTGTTTGGTTGTGGGCTTGGGATAAAGTTATTTAATCAAAGATCTGATTAATCATAATTATATAAATATTTCATTTATCTAATTATAAAATGGTTTTCAAACTGTTTAATACTACTTAGATACAAACAGAGAATTTCATGGAATAACAGTATTACAGATTTTTACAGTAAAACAAACAGCTAAAGTATAATAGGTATAGTTTACAGAACTCATTCATTAGTTCCAAGTTTCAAAGTACATAACAGGAAAACAAACATAGTACATATCGGAAAACAAACAGAGGATAAGTATTAGAAAACAAACAAATTACCTTACTGAAAAACAAACTTATAAACTATATTTTATACAGTTTTTGAAACCTACTTACAGTGTATTTATTACAAAGAAATCTTTCAATATTTTTACGCTTAATCATCAATATAGTATTTGTGAGACTACCTTCATGTACTTTTCCAAGTACCAACAAAAGTCCTGAAATTATAAGCACAATCTCCTTGAGTGGGAGCATGACACTTGTGTATAGATTTATACAGGACTGACAATCCCGCACCAGAGTTGCTTGCAACAGCTAGGTCGGCAGACCTGTGGTGACAAATGTTGTAGCTTTTGCGACGCCTGAAGAACGCCGTGTTCAGGCCATCTAGTCATAGTATGGTTATAATAACTCACAATTTGGTATTGAATTAAATGATTAGTGTATGAATAAGTAAAACTTCACATAGTTTTATCTTTATAAAACTATAATACAGTAATTTTACCAGTTTAAATACGGAAATACTATTTTTGTATTGGAAAACGCCTTTTCCTTATAGTTTTATGTAAACTATAATACAATATACCACTTAAGAATAAGAAACTTTCACCCTTTTGCTTACCTTATAATACATCAGAAAATATAGGATTTTCTGGGAAAAATGTGTTTACCTTATCAAATAACGAGAAAACGGATTTGAGTTATAAATATGCTTATGAACTCACCAGCTTAAATGCTGATCCCCTCTTTCAAAATAACTTGAATTCTCAGGAATCCAGTAGACAGGTACACTCCCGGAGCTTTTGAGAAGACAGCTTATTACCGTGTTGTGTCTTTTGTCTTTTACTATATCTACTTTTGATGTTGAACATCTAGTGTTTGAACACTTATGTAAAAACTTATACATTATTAATTCAATGGTTGTTGTACTTTGATTACTATAATACATGTGTTGGGATACTTGACATGACGTCCTCCGCCCCCGAACGTTTCCGCCGTTCTGGTTTGGGGGTGTGACAGATTGGTATCAGAGCATTGTTTATAGTGAACTCAATATATCAGTCATAAAAGATATACAAGTATAAACACATTGGGATAAAAACACTCTGACCAAGAGTTATACTTTAAAATATGACAATATTTTATAAAAGTATAAGTACATGCAGAATATATATACTAGAACGAGTATCACAAGAAGAACAAAACAAAAGTATTTGGATGTTGGACACTGTAGTTAAACCTGGACAATTATGTAATCATATCTGTGATCAATATAGCCCGATCAACTATATTTATTTGAGATATGACCAACATGTGTTTGGGAGTGATTGTGGTGTTGCAACAAGTCTAATACTTACCTAGTTACCAGAAGAATTCTAGAACCAAACATAAATGTTAAAATACTATAGGAGTATTTTAGAATGCTATAACAACAAAACTGGAAACTTATTAACTTCTTATATCAAGAAGTTCTAGAATGAAACTTATAATTAAAATACTATGAGAGTATTTTAGACACCATAAATAACTTTCGTGAAAAATCTAAAAGACCCTCTCTGGTAGGGCTATAATTACTAAGTGTATACGTTAAAGTTATATATAGTTGAGATTTTATAAACTAAGAATATGTGATTTTCACTCTACTTCCTTTTCCTTGTTTGGATGTGGTTTTAGAGTAGGATCACTTATTCAAAGGTATATTTGATCTGGATTATATATAATCGGTACACACTATGTGATTATAGAAAAACAGGAATGGATCATCTTTGTAGAATTGTATTTGTAACAAAATGTTTTATTAATCTCATAGATTCTTTTGACATTCCCATTCTCGTGTAAACCACTTAGATAAATGTAACCACATCACCACAACCACCAACAGAGGAATCAACGAGAATCCAACAGAGTTTCATTAGGAGGATTCCGAGAAAGAAACAAATGAGGAGTAAAGAAACTATAGAAACCACCAAATGCTTTTACCTTATTAAGGACACCGATGAGAGGTTCACATGAACTTTCGGGATTCAAACTCTCCATTATGAAGTAATTGGGATCAGTGTCAGAATCAGAAGTAAGACGGTACATGAATTCAATATACCTACAGAAGAGAAATACACCATATAGATATTAGGAGAGAACAAATCTTTACCGCCAGGAGTAGAACATAGAACAGAGGAAAACCACGTGTAATACATGCGACATATTTGAGTACTTTTTCTTCACTCTAATAACTAGTAAATCGATTCAAACTAGTGAGTTAGTGATTATACTACTCACGTTAAGTATTAAGTTTATCACTTTTTCCTGTCACGACTAATAACAGTAAATCGGATCACGAAATCTCAATTGAGAGTGATTATTTCCACAAATTCATAAGTCTATTTCATGTAGACACTGTTATGAATTGTTTTCAAATCTTTTCGAAAGTTGGAACATGATATTCAACAATCCAAGATAACGTAGTTCGAACAACACTCGGTTTATAACCATTCTAGAAACTTACTTCTACTTTTTACCAGGACTGCATCATAGGGATGTAGGTTGAAACATTGAGAACCGTATAACCAAAACAACAAATTTATACGTAGATATAAATGATTAGAATACAGCTAGAAACAACTATCCTCGCTCACGAACTCATTTATTTCTCATCGTGTAAAAGAATCATGCCTCCAAAGAAACGTAACCAACCCTCCGGTAAAACACCAATCCTTCAGATAGATTCAGCTACGTTTCAAGCTGCAGTCACAACAGCCGTAGCAGCTGTCATGGCTCACCTTAATGCTAACAATGCAAATGTTAGTGGGAATTTAAGTGACAATCCCGATCGTGGTGATAACCAATTTCAACAACAAATTCCTACTTGTAAAGACACTCCGGACCTCAAACCTAATATCCTGAAACGGAAGTTCGAGAACGAGAAAGGGAGTTGTTCAACTCAAGAACCTAACGAAGAGCAACAAACTAGGGCAGTCAATACCCCCATCAACCCTGCTATCCCAACACCGACCATACAATACTTAGGAAACCTCCCATACTGCAGCAAGTGCAACAACCATCATTATGGAGTCGGCCGAGTGCTGCATTTCAATAGATGCAACATGAAGGGGCACACCGCCCGCATCTGTAAGAACTACAATAGAAAAGGACACATCACTCGATTTTGCAGATCACTGGTCCCACCAACCACCCAAGTTCCCGGCACTGGAGTAAACCACACTTGTTACGGTTGTGGAGAATCCAGACATTTCAAAAGAAATTGTCCAAAAACGAGGAATGATGAAGAAGCTCGTTTATGTATGACTCTGACCGAACACATAACTTCAACCACCGACACTAGTATAATTCAAGTATGTCATCTTTGTGGTGAAATAGGACATTTTAATAGGGACTGTTCAACAGAGAAGAACGACGGGGGAGCAGGAGGAGTTTCACCTCGGAGAATAGGGAACATCAAAGAACCCTGCTATATTTTTGATACGCTTCCAAACCCCAATAATTAATTATAATTACTCTTTCGTTCGAACCAAATCACAACACTCATATAAAACTCGAAACCCTAACAGGTAACCTATGATGGCTTAGTGTATACATTAGAGTCATCAATAATTAAGATTTGTAAATTTAGAGTGAGTGATCCCGTCTCATTTCTTATTCCTTGTTTGGTTGTGGATTTAGGGCAGGGTTGCTCAGTCAACTGTCTTACCAATCTTAATTATACATGACTTGTGTACACCAAGCAATGATAAAGAGACCTAGTAGGGATCATTTCATGAAAGTTCATTATTTCAAATTATCAGAACCCTCGTATTATTAAGTGCTCGCCAATTTTGAATCAAAAAGGGGTTTGCAGCAATGATAACAAAATAAAACCGAAAGCGCTGAAAACTTATGTACATAGGATAGTTCATCATCCTAGTAATCATTTCTTCCAGAACGACTTAATATCTATTTCATCGAGAAGTTCCGATATCCTCATCCGACATGGTTTGGCTTGGTCCTTACCATGCAAAACTCTTATTTTGTGTAAAAGAACTTTTTCCTTAATCAACTGTCTGATGAATTTCTTCCAATCTATAACACAAACCCTTATATCACCTCTCACTTCAAAACTTCAGAAGTACCCATACGAGGGGTACCACACCTTCTAGCCCGCCCACTAGATAGGAAACTCGAAGCGAAAAACACCAAAGAAGTCTCAGAAGTTAGTAACCACCTGTAGAATACCCAATAGACCTCATAGGAAGACCACTTGTGCCGTAAGTCAAGTTCGAGAATAGATACTAAGGACTCATGAGGTTAATCTATCACAACTAAGTATATACGCAAGAGTAGTATATAATTTAGACTCAACAAGATTTAGGATGATTGATTCCGCCCTATCTCCTGTTCCTTGTCTGGTTGTGGCCCTGGGGCAGAGCCACCCATCTGAATGTTTTGTCAATCTAAATTATATACGACTTGTATACACGAGGTAATGGTGGATGAACCAAGTATGAGTCTTATCATGAACTTCAGAGCAAGAGCCCGCATGCTTACTACAATAACCGAAGATACCTGAGTGGAAGTGGTAGCGGATTGCGATAGGGATTTATAATCAAGTTACCCAAGACAACGAGTGCACTTAATACCATTTTGGGTGATCGCGACAGATTAACCAAGTCCGTGCACTTCCTGCAAATTGAAGGAAACAGGAAAAATAGAGAAGCTATTAGAATGTGTGTCCGAGAGATTAGTTGACTGCACAGTGTTCCAATATCTGTTATCTTCGTTTGAGATAGTAGAATCATCTCCCAATTCAGTCAGTCACTTCAGAAATCTCTAGGAACTAGGCTAGTCATGAGCATAGCCTACCATCTTCAAACCAACAGACGGAATGAGAGAACGATTCAAGCATTAGAAGATATGCTAAGAGAATATATGATCGATTTTTGTAACTCTTGGGATACCCATTTACCACTTATTGAATTTTCATAAAACAATAGCTACCACACCAGCATCAAAGTTGCTCCATTTGAAGCTCTCTATAGCCGTAAGTACAGATCTCCTCTGTGCTGGGCTGAAGTCGGCGATACGCAACTAGCCAAAAACCCAGTACCCAACAATACTCTAACCGAACCTGAGATCATTCGAGAGACTACAGAAAAGATTGTACAAATCCGAGAACAACTAAAAACTTCTAGAAATAGACAAAAGAGTTATTCAAACAAACGACGAAAACCCTTAAAATTCCAGGTTGGTGACCGTGTCTTATTAAAGGTCTCACCATGGAAAGGCTTGATACGTTTCGGAAAAGATGGGAAACTAAATCTGAGATATATCGGACCATTCGAGATGCTTGCTAGAATCAGTGCAGTTATTTACAAACTCAAACTACCACAAGAACTTAGTAGCATACACCCTACCTTCCATATATCTAATCTAAAGAAGTGTATATCCGAAGAAACACTTGTTATTCCACTCTATGAAATCAAGTTAAATAAAAGTCTACACTTTGTAGAAGAACCAATAGAAATCATGGATAGGGAAATAAAAAAAAACCAAGCAAAGTCGTATCCCGATAGTGAAGGTTCGCTGGATTGCAAACCGGGAACCTCAATTCACTTGGGAACGGGAATATTAGATGAAACAAAAATATCCACATCTTTTCCCTAGTGCATGAGTACCACTTTAGAAATAATTTTGGGACGAAATTCCCTCTAACGGGGGGATAATGTAACAACCCATTATTCCACGTCAAACATGACTTTTTGATAAATGATTATTTAGAATAAATAATATTATCTAAGTTGTAGTATATGTCCCAAGGTTTCCAAAAATATAAAGAACGCTGAAATCCGAGTTATAACGAAGAAGTTATGACCAATCAAAGATCCGCGACAGAACCGACACAACGTTGTGCAACATAAAAAGTGAGTTTACAATCAAATGATTTTTAGCCTTAACAATCAAAACGAAAGTCGTAGAATACGTTAAACCGAGAGTTTACTTAAAAAGAACGTCCAAATCTGACTTCGTATGAGGAAGTTGTGATTTTTCTAAGAATCGGCATAGCAGTACACAGCCCGAAACTCGAAATCAAGATCGAGCAACTTTTGGCCAAAACAACCTAAACGAGAATCGTAATTCTTATAAAAAGAAATCCAACGGTAAATAGACAGACGAAAACAGACGTCGGATGAAGAGTCGATGTTAAGTGACCTACTCGACGAGTCGGTGGACCGACTTGGCGAGTTGGTCTGGGTTTGGAAAACCCTAAATTCGGGACTTGGTACCTTACTTAAGGATCTTATTCCCCTTCTCTTAGTCTTATCTCCAGCCTACAAGACCAGAACCCACAGATCTCGAAACCCTAATGCTTGTGAGCCATTTTTGAGTGTGTTTTGTGTTCTTGAAGTCAATAAGAAGAAGAGGAAACTTGAAGGCTCAAGGAAAGGCTTGTGGATCTAGAAGTAGCTTCTCAATCTCATCATTTTATGGTAATAAAGTCTCTGGCTTGATCATTAGTTGATTAGATCTTTTCTTATCCCCTTTTATGAATATTTTGGTCCAAGAATGGTTGCTTTTGGAATTTGGACGTCGCCAAGCAAGATCCTTTCAGATCTGGAAGTATTTAGGGTGGTTAAGGCATAAAGGTGAAAGCTTTATTGCATTATAAATCCCCATGCAAGGTTTAAGAGGTTGTTATGGCCTTTTTAGCAAAAAGGGCCATGCATGGATGTAAAGGCAGAGGCATTACGTATTATTTTGACCCTAGAAGGTTAGATCTGGGTCCTGGATGCTTTGTGCCCGACTGAAATCGTATGAATGGATTTGGACTTAGGAGGACTCGACGAGTTGCTCTTAGGACTCGGCGAGTCAGGCCGTTTTCTTGCCCAAAACCCTTCTGATAGCGGGTGTGTGTTGAGTTGGTAGAGGACGCATCCAGTTGGGTTCATTATGGACTTGAAGATCATCGTACTCGACGAGTTCAAGGATGGACTCGGCGAGTCCAAGGCAATATCCCTATCTTATGAAGATGGACTCGACGAGTTCAAAGGTGAACTCGGCGAGTCAGTTGTAAAAGGGTTCCGACGTGTTTAAAGGTGAACTCGACGAGCTCAAGGAAGACTCGACGAGTAGGATCGAAGTCCAGAGTTGCGTGTGGATTGTGGGACTCGACGAGTTGGTGGGTCAACTCGGCGAGTTGAGTCAACTCGGAGCGTTGACTTTGACCTGGTTTGACTTTTGAGGGTATTGTGGTCTAAGTGTTATTTTGGGTATTGATAGTTCGGGGAGCCGAAGGATCAGCAGCTCAAGAGTTGCCGGTTAGCAGTCAGAAGTGTTCAGCTAGTCTTCGGCAATCAGCTTGTGAGGTGAGTCTCCTCACTGTTTGTATGGGTCTACGGCCACAATGCCGGCCCATTTAGTTCATGTATGGTAGGAAGACCCAGGGGTTAGCTCTAGGCAATATGCATGAAATACCAGGAGGTAGCTCCTGGCACCCAGTATGTTATTATGTATGACAGGAATACCTGGGGGTTAGCCCTAGCCAATATGCATGAAAGACCAGGAGGTGGCTCCTGGAACACTGTATGTTCATTAGCTATGTAGAGTAGTATGTATGCTAGTTGTCTTTGTGATACTTGCATGGAAGACCAGAAGACGGCTCTTGGCACTTGTCTGTAAGACCCAGGGGGTGGCCCCCGGCTTGGCAAGAAAGACCACGTGGCGGCCCATGACATAACGGCAAGACTATGTGTGGCACATATCAACTTATTTGATATATGATTGATATGTATGGCTCACAGTATGTATGGTATGTATGGCCCAGTTGATATGTATGGTATGTGGTATTTGGTGAACTCACTAAGCTTCGTGCTTACGGTTTACAGTTTTGGTTTCAGGTATCTTCAGTTTTTAAGAAAAAGGAGCTCGGGACGATCGCAACGCATTCACCCTTGTTATTCCACATTATGTGATCTTTGGGATTAGACTCTGATATTTTTTTTAATTTGAAATGTTTTCAATGTCTGGAACAAAGTTATTAAAGGTTTTCTTATATTAAAAATAAAATTTTTGGCCTTGAATTTTGGGATGTTTCAAGTTGGTATCAGAGCCTTGGTTTGAGGGATCCGAACATACTCTCGGGTGAGTCTGAACTCAAACTGAGGACTCGGTATGAAAATTTTTCAAAAGAGAATCATTTTGATAAAAAGGTTTTAAAAAGAGAAAAAGGGGTGATCCGTGCAATCGACCGAGCTCAAGTAAGTGGTTCCCAAAATACCAATACATGTTTATTATGTGATATGATATGATTATGTGATTCGCATGCTAGAGTAGAGATAAGGATCTAGGAAAGATGCCTTTGTATGTTTATATGAGCTTGTAGAATTGCATGCTAGAACTGATCAGCCAGTGGCAGGATAGCCTGTTTAGGTTATGCCTGATTGTATGAGCCTTTGAATTACATGCTAGTATGGATTCCTGATAAGAGGATAGAATGGTTTGTTTGGTTAGATTTTCCATTTTATGAATGTTGTTTGCTTTGTGCTTTGTGGGAATCTTAGTGATGTGAGTTAGCTACTAAGTGAATATGCGAAGTCACATGGGACACAGGCCGAATAATCTCAGAGTGATGGACTTGACCCTATTGCGCAGCTCTTGTCTGAGTCCAACCGTTCTAGGGATGAGTCTTTTACTCAAAGGATTATCTGATCTCTGTTGCATGTGGTTATATTCATGAGGTAGCTAGTTGACATTACTGGGAATCTTTCATCAGCTGAGGACTGGGTGGGTTCGGGAACCTAGGAAAGCCTAGGATATGTTTCAGTGAGCCCAGCGGCGCGACATAGTGAGTTTTGGTGTTTTTGTTGAGTAGGTGACTTAGAGGATTCAGGATGATTGCTGAGGAAAGTATGGATAGGTGTGGAAGGTAGTATTGGGCCCGTACTATTAAAAGCACATGATCCATACTCAAATCGGTGAATGTCTTGGAGAATCTAGGAAGCTTATGGGTAAAGGACGCTTGGTTATGTTTTGACTTTTGGAATGTGGTATTTCAGTTGGAGATGAGCTCTCAGGGAGATGGTCTAGGATCAGGTTCTGGTTCTGGCTCAGGTGCAGATGCTGAGCCTATTAGCGAGCAGTTGTGAGAGTTCATTTCATCAGAGATTTCTCGCTGTGTTTCAGAGATACTGGATGAGCGCTTTGGCGCATTTCGAACGGAGGTTATGGCTATCATTGGAGCTCGCACACTGACTTTCCGAGAGTTCCGTGCTTGTGGAGCTCCTGCGTTTCATGGGGAGAGGGATCCCATTATCAGTAGGAGGTGGTTAGCGGATATGTCTAACGCATTCATGACGAGTTTCTGCCCCGAGGAGGCGAAGTTCAGATATGCTTCCTGCCTGTTGAAAGATCGGGCACGTGATTGGTGGGAAGAGGGCGGTAGTGAGTTGGGTAACGATGTGGTCGATGCTATGTCGTGGGATGACTTCTCGACCAGATTTTGAGCTGAGTTTGCACCAGCGATCGAGGTACATCAGTTGGCGCGAGAGTTTCTGGATCTCCGCCAAACTACGGAGACTGTGGCAGAGATCACTGCCAAGTTTCAGGAGAGGGCTTTATTGGTACCACAGTATGTGGCAGATGAGGAGATGAAGAAAGTGAGGTATCACGACATGCTGCGGGATGACATTAGGAAGTTCGTGAGTATTTCAGGGTGTGAGACCCTGAATGATATGATCTCTAGAGCCCGAGAATGAGAGATTGACTTGGAGCACATTGAGAAGAGGAGGTCAGATTAGGAGAATACTTTGGAGGGTCCCGGGAAGAGGCCCAAGACTTCAGATCAGCGATTGGTAGGTCGGCAGGGCCGAAGTCAGTGCAGCACGTGCGGGAACCTGCACGAAGGAGTTTGTCATTTTAGGGGTTCAGGCTGCTACAAGTGTGGCAGGGATGGTCACGTCAGCAGGGACTGCCCATAGGGGGCAAGCCCATTATGTTTTCACTGCGATCAGGTGGGCCACAAGAAGGCTGACTGTTCGACGATGAGGGGAAGGGTAGTAAGCACGTTTGCTCCGGACACTTTCAGAATCACTGATGGACGAGAGGGAAGGACAGGAGCCCCAACAGAGAGGATTCAGACTTTGCAGTGACATGCAGGAGAGATCCGGATTACAGCAGGCAATGTTTTAGGTATGTATCAATTGCTCTTTTCGATTCTATCTGAATTATGGTTGTTCTTGCCTCAGTCTCGGGTAAGAGTATGTATGAGTTATCTCCCTGCTTGTATTCGGATTATATTTACGAAAAATGTCATATGCCAATTGCATACCGGGAATTATTAGTAGCTAGAGTAGGGTCATTTCCCTTTTTCTGGTTCGAAAGCATTCAATATTATTTTGGTTACGGTCGAGATTGGTTCAGGGGCATTACGTGACAGTCCGCGGTCAGGCTTCAACAGGATGGTTATCCACCATCGTCAGGATTTGGTGAAGTACAGTCCTTGTGCTAGGGATAGTTGTGGAAGCATCAAGAGAAGTAGTCTATCGCTAAAGAGGTTGCTCTGAGAATCGGCTAATTGGACCTTAAGGTTGAGTGGGACATCAGGTTAAGCTTATGTGGTCATTAGTATTGGGATTTCAGTAGGCGTTCATCTAGTCTTCAGTAATGGCGCGATCTTTAGAGGGGGCTAGTAATGGATCACTAGCAAGACTGAGCGTTGGTAGTTAGTGTGCCTATTTGATAAAGAAGGAAGGAATGGAAATCCTCCAACGCCCGTGTACCGTGAAGACGTAGCCGAATCTATGTGGGGGACAAACAATCATGTTAAAGGAGCAAGAGCGGTTTTGAAATATGGATAAGTTTCGCATTCAGGTTAGGAAGAAAGGTGGCCCAAGCGGCTGTCTGGCGTGAGGATAGTGTTAGTTGGGAGTTCGGAAAACTTGCCAACACTGAAGTCGTGTTCTCGTGATGTTGATAGCAGGATTCAAAGAAATTAGGTTGGGAATTTCATTCAGGACATGAGTTCAGCTCGGGATATTAGAACGTGCATGCATGCTCGATTATGGGTATGTTTGGATTAGTATTCAGCAAAAGACCATGGTCAGCGGTTGAGTAGTAAGGAAAGTGGTATGAGATTGCACGTTAGCCATAGCATTCACTAGTAGCCGGTCAGTGTGGAAAGTGTTGTAAGACTGCGGGTTAGCCGTAGCATTCACCAACGGTCAGATAGTATGAGAAATGTGGTAAGACTGTGGGGTGCCCCGTAGCATTAGTTGGCAGATAGTATAGAAGTGTTGTAAGACTATGGGGTGGCCCGTAGCGTTCACTAGTTGGCAGATAGAGTAGGAACGTTGTAAGACTGCGGGGTGGCCCATAGCATTCACATATTGGCATAGTAAGAATATGGGGTGGCCCGTAGCATGCATTAGTGGTCAGATGGTATGGGAACGTCAGACTGCGGGGTGGCCGTAGCATTAGCCGTCTTTAGTCGGCAGTGAGAATGTATCAAAGGCGTGACTCGCTTGTGGGTTCTTCAGATAGTTTAGACCAAGGCAGGACAGCCCGCTCGGATGTGAGTAGGCCACATTATGTTTGGATTCGGAAAGCGGTACGTCGTTGGAGACCAGGAGTAATGTATTACTACAGCAGTTCAGGTAGTCGTAGTATCTTCAGAAGTCGCTGAGAGCCACTGAGGGATTGTTCTTGCGTTCAGTCACCGGTGGGGGACCAGTATTTAAGGAAATGGCAGATCAGTTGGGACCAGGGTGGTCTCGGTTCATCTGGAAGTCGGATGAGCGTCAGCAAGATTTCAGGCATGAGTGGTGATAAGGGAATTAGTGCGTAGAGCACTGAGCTGATCAGGAGATGCTAAATCACTCAGGGCGGGATTAGATAATCTCAGCGTGATTGATTTGACTCTGTTGCGTAGCTCTCGTCTGAGTCTTAACCATTACAGAGAGGAATCTTTTACTCGAAGGATTATCTGATTCACACGCCGGGTGGGGTTTTCAGCTTTGGAGCATAGTAAGTGAAATTATTCAGTAAGTATTGGTGTGATGGCCGGACTGGGAGTGGCCGGGATTGCAGCTTCAGCAGAAGGTTTGATCTTGATGGAGATAGGAAAGGTTTGTTGCTTATGGCGAATTGCCTTCGGAAGGCCAGTGACATCGCATGGTAAAGGGGGTGAACCCCTTGGATGTCAACTGTAAGTGCTCGGGAAGTACCGGAAGGATTACCGGTTTATTAAGAGTGTTGTACTCGAGGGTTGTAGTGATTGGATTGTTCTCAAGATGATATTTTCAAGGATTGGATCGAGCAGGCAAGGTATGCGACGATTAGAAATGTCGTGAGAGGTTGCGGGGTTGTTAGCCGAAGCGGACTTCGAGGACGAATTCTAGTTTAAGTGGGGGATGGTTGTAACACCCCGAATTCAGAAGACCTAGAAAGGACAGAAAAACCTCAAAATCAGGAAGCGACTCGTCGAGTTGATGGGATGACTCGATGAGTAGGAGCACGATTTGGGGCCGCGGGTTAAGTGACCTACTCGACGAGTTGGTGGACCGACTCAGGGAGTTGGTCTGGGTTTGGAAAACCCTAAATTCGGGACTTGGTACCCTATTTAAGGATCTTATTCCCCTTCTCTTGGTCTCATCTCCAGCCTCCAAGACCAGAACCCATAGATCTCGAAACCCTAATGCTTGTGAGCCATTTTTGAGTGTGTTTTGTGTTCTTGAAGTCAAGAAGAAGAAGAGGAAACTTGAAGGCTCAAGGAAAGGCTTGTGGATCCAGAAGTAGCTTCTCAATCTCATCATTTTCTGGTAACCAAGTCTCTAACTTGATCATTAGTTCATTACATCTATTCTTTTCCCCTTTTATGAATATTTTGGTCCAAGAATGGTTGCTTTTGGGATTTGGACATCCCCTAGCAAGATCCTTTCAGATCTGGAAGTATTTAGGGTGGTTAAGGCATAAAGGTGCAAGCTGTATGCCATTAGAACTCCCCATGCAAGGTTTAAGAGGCTGTTATGGCCTTTTGAGCAAAAAGGGCCATGCATGGATGTAAAGGCAGAGGCTTTACGTATTATTTCGACCCTAGAAGGTTAGATCTGGGTCCTGGATGCTTTGTACCCGACTGAAATCGTCTGAATGGATTTGGACTTAGGAGGACTCGACAAGTTTCTCTTAGGACTCGGTGAGTCAGGCCGTTTTCTTGCCCAAAACCCTTCTGATAGTCGGTGTGTGTTGAGTTGGTAGAGGACTCAGCCAGTTGGGTTCATTATGGACTTAAAGATCATCGTACTCGACGAGTTCAAGGATGGACTCGGCGAGTCCAAGGCAATATCCCTAACTTATGAAGATGGACTCGACGAGTTCAAAGTTGAACTCGGCGAGTCAGTTATAAAAGGGTTCCGACGTGTTTAAAGGTGAACTCGACGAGCTCAAGGAAGACTCGACGAGTAGGATCGCAGTCCAGAGTTGCGTGTGGATTATGGGACTCGACAAGTTGGTGGGTCAACTCGGCGAGTTGAGTCAACTCGGAGCGTTGACTTTGAATGTTGACTTTGACCAAGTTTGACCTGGTTTGACTTTTGAGGGTATTGTGGTATAAGTGTTATTTTGAGTATTGATAGTTCGGGGAGCTGAAGGATCAGCAACTCAGGAGTTGCCGGTTAGCAGTCAGAAGTGTTCAGCTAGTCTTCGGAAATCAGCTTGTGAGGAGAGTCTCCTCACTGTTTGTATAGGTCTACGGCCACAATGACGGCCCATTTAGTTCATGTATGGTAGGAAGACCCGGGGGTTAGCCCTAGGCAATATTCATGAAAGACCAGGAGGTAGCTCCTGGCACCCAATATGTTATTATGTTTGACAGGAAGACCCGGGGGTTAGCCCTAGGCAATATGCATGAAAGACCAGGAGGTGGCTCCTGGCACACTATATTCTTATTATCTAAGTAGAGTAGTATGTATGCTAGTTGTCTTTGTGATACTTGCATGGGAGACCTGGAGGCGGCTCTTGGCACTTGTCTGTAAGACCTATGGGGTGGCCCCCGACTTTGCAAGAAAGACCATGTGCCGGCCCGTGGCATAACGGCAAGACTATGTGCGGCATATAGCAACTTATTTCATATATGATTGATATGTATGGCTCACAGTATGTATGGAATGTATGGCCTAGTTGATGTGTATGGTATGTAGTATTTGGGGAACTCACTAAGCTTCGTGCTTACGGTTTACAGTTTTGGTTTTAGGTATCTTCAGTTTTCAAGAAAAAGGAGTTCGGGACGATCGCAACACATTCACCCATGTTATTCCACATTATGTGATCTTTGGGATTAGACTCTGATATTTGTTTAATTTGAAATGTTTTCAATGTCTGGAACAAAGTTATTAAAGGTTTTCTTATATTAAAAATGAAATTTTTGGCCTTGAATTTTGGGATGTTTTCAATCGCTGCGCGTACTGGCTGGTATGCCCAACGTACTACCCTGTTAAGCCACTTTTCCCATTAAGAAATTAATACTCAACTCTAGAGCCTATAACTACAGATCCAAGTCCTTTTCCACGTCCTAATCCATAAAGTCGATCACTTGGTGGCTTAGAACCCACCAAATGAACCCAAACTTGGAAAATAGCAACCTACTTCCATGGAAATGGCTAGATCTCATGCATGGTCACAAATGGACCTTAAAGATTGAAACTTTATTGCTAAAGGAATGCATTTAGCTCTGAGGGTGGCAACCCCAAGCTTAAAAACAAAGTTGCATCATAAAAATCCAACCTTTGGACCTAAAAAGGTCCAAAGCTCCATAAACCTAGATCTAAGCTTCTATGAGGAAAGTTTGAAGCTTTATACCTCCTTTGAGTGCCAAAAGATGAGATAATCCCAGATCCTTGAGCTCAAGATACTCAAGTTCTTCTTCTCTAACTTCTCTTATCTTCTTCCAAGCTTTTCTTCACCAAACCAAGCTTCAAGATGTCAAACACACACAAAAATGGAGTAACAGAGGGTATTTAAGGTTTGTGAGGGTGTGGGGCTAGTAAGGAGACCAGGGGTGGCTACAATGAGGTATTTATATGTCTGAAACCGTAAAAATTAGGGGTTTAGCACCTGCTCACGTACACTGCGCGTACTCCTGGTACGCTGCGCGTACGTGTGTGCGTCCCCCGCATCCAATGCGCACCTCTACGCCCCGTGTACACCAAGGCTACGCCCATCGTACGTCTGATGGGCGGCCGAAATCTATGGCCGATTTGCTTATGTCCACTCCAATAGTCCTTTTATCCATTTTAGCCCAACAAAAATTTAAGAAATATTTAATAATCAATACCTCAAATGACGGTCGTTACAATTCACCCCCACTTGAATTAGACTTCGTCCTCGAAGTCTGCTGCATCCAGAAACAACTCCGGGTAGTGCTCCCTCATCTCCTCCTCGGGCTCCCAAGTCCACTCCGAGCCCTTGCGATGCTGCCACTGCACCTTCACCAGCTCCACCCTCTTTTTCCTTAGCTCTTTCGTCTTCCTATCGAGGATATCCACTGGTCTCTCGATGTAGTTCAGGCTATCATCCACCTGAATATCCTCTAAAGTTAAAACTGCTGACTCATCCACTAAGCACTTCTGCAGTTGAGAAACGTGGAAAGTGTTATGGATCTGGCTGAGCTCTACCGGAAGATCCAGTCGATATGCCACCTTGCCCATCCGGGCTATAACCCTGAAAGGACCGATATACCTAGGGCCCAAGTTGCCCCGCTTCCGGAATCGGATGACACTTTTCCAAGGTGACACCTTCAGGAGGACCATGTCGCCAACCTGGAACTCCAAGTCTGAACGCCGCTTGTCAGCGTAACTCTTTTGCCGACTCTAAGCAGTCTGGAGCCTGCTCCAGACCTGCTGGACACTCTCTGTGGTCTTGAGTACTACCTTCGTACTCCCCACGACCCTCTGACCGACCTCACCCCAATAGATTGGGGTCCTACACTTCCTCCCGTAAAGCATCTCGAAGGGAGGCCGGTCTATACTGGCGTGGTAACTGTTGTTATACGAAAATTCCGCTAACGGAAGATACGTATCCCAACTGCCACCAAAATCCAAAACACATGCACGAAGCATGTCCTCGAGAGTCTGAATCGTCCTCTCGTTCTGTCCGTCGGTCTGGGGGTGGAAAGCGGTGCTGAAGTGGAGACGAGTACCCATCTCATCGTGAAACCGCTTCCAAAATCTGGAAGTAAAACAGACATCTCAATCTGACACCACCGAGACAGGCACTCCATGTCGTGTCACAGCTCTCTCACATAAATCTCGGCCAATTTCTCGGCCGATATGCTCTCCTGGATCGGGATAAAGTGAGCGCTATTGGTCAACCGATCCACGATGACCCATATCGAAACAACACCACGTGCGGTATGTTGGGTTTTGAGCATAACATCATTCCTATGGTGCACACGCAAACCCTAAAGTTTTGGATCTAGTTTTTCTAATTGTACATGCAATAATCATCCAAAGCTCATAAACCCTAGATCTAGCATACTATAATCGAAATTAACATACAATTAGGGTTTATATCTTACCTTGATTGTTATGTAGCAATAACAATCACAAACCTTCTTTATCTTGACTTCTGAAAGCTTAGTGCCCCAAGTGTTGCACCTCTAATGGAGTCACAAACACCATTAGCAAGAAGATGACTTAGGAGAGGGAGGAAGAGGCACAAAATTCGTCCAAGGGTTCTCTTAGAAAGTTAGGGACAATTTTGGTGGCCTTAAGGGTTCCTTTTATAGTTAGGCTTCTAGGGTTATAAACTAGGAAACCCTAATCCAGTTGCTTAGTCCTTAAGCAACCCAAAGATCCTTCCAGAAGGCCCCTTAGATGATTTCTATATCGACTCCTATATAGAATTCGTCCACTGCTTCTTTATGGTTCCTAAGCCCAACTTTATAACTATCTTATAATTACAATATCAGTCCCCTTAATTTTTTTGACCACAAAATTAATTCTAAATCGATTCTTGATCAATATTAATTAAACAATATGATTTCTCTTTTAATATATTATTCACATAATATATTAATAAATCATAATAAATCCTCTTTCTCCTTAATTCATCCTATCAGTTGCTATGGTGAAGGCAACCCAAAAGGACCATGCTCATAATCGGGTCAAGTACATACCAAAATAGTTATGGGCTTAGACAACTAATCCAACAGTCTCCCACATGGATAAGTCTAATAACTATTTTGCAAGTACGATTTCAGAACCTGATTAGCAACCGTAGCTTTCAAAAGCCGCTGTCAACTCTGATCTTATCATAAGCGCGTCCTTTAGATAAGGGATCATATATTCCTCCATTCTAGATATCGTATGAACTGAAACATGGATTATAATCATTCTCTCTGTTCATGTGTTGTTTCCCGATTTCCGATTTATGACGACTGACAATAGACTACAATTGAACACATCAACTTAGTCCAGGCTTGGCCAAGCGCTTAGGTGTCATCACTAAATCATCAAGGGGCCCACAGATATCGCTTTTATCCCTCTTAGGGTAAAAGGAATGGATAAACTTTGACTCAAATGCTCACTTGTACCTACTCATCAAATCACACACAACAATATCTTTTATAACACCAAGTTACTGGTGCGTTTACATATTATCAATGTGCAACCGACTTGTAAATTACAACTCACATGTCTCGGTTTCAAGAATATAAGATATTATCGTCTCACTAATCATTCGTGATAAAATCCATGAAGTGATTTAAGTGAGTGTGGGTTTAATCCAATACTCTAATCTTATTATAGGAGCACTCATGAATTCTGCAACAAACTTGTGCTATGTCTAAACACCTTAGACAATCTACAGACAGATTCATGACAGTCTTACTTCATACCTACTCCCAACGTATGACCGACTGTGGATGTTTGAATAACCTAGTTATTCTGGAAGTCAAAACATTCAAAGTGAAACACAAGAATAATACTAATCCTATATGGTCCTAAAACTTTTGAGTATAAATAAAACACCTTTTTTTAGTCACCATATTGATTACTCATTATTCATTGTATAATGTTTCGGATAATCAACTTAATACTTGAATTGAAAACAATAGTTATCCCATGCTCCAAGCATGCACACTATGTTTACATGTGGTCCTTACATGTGGTCCTTGCTATGTGTTAGATTCTAACATTTTATGCAATGATCCTTTTGTAATGACATAGCACAAAAGTCACCAAGACTTTGCCAATGATATTATAAAGTGCTCTATTGGAGATTGTTACAAGACAACTCCATGAAGTCTCAAATTCAAAGTACATTCCTTTGAACATCATTCTTGCATAAAAGTTTCTAATCTACATAAAACCTTAATATCCAACTCCCAATATGGAAACATTTCCATATTTTCCATATGACAACTCATTCCAAATAGAATCTTATCTATTCAGAATAATTTCGATATGGTCCATCCATTACTATACTTCCAACTACTCACAAGCGACCAATCCTTAGCGAACCTTAGATTGTCCTTGACATTTGTTTAATTATTTTAGTCATTTCCGGTTCTAGTCCTTTTTCCCTCTTAATGCCCTAGGCATTTGGAAAGTTTAGAACGGTCGAATATTACAGCATATGCAATCGATCCTATACCAGAAGCATATGGGACACGATTCACGAAAAATGTGATACTTTACCAGTTTCTTGCTATAATATTGTCATATATATATATATATATATATATATATATATATATATATATATATATATATATATATATATATATATATATTTCCCTTATGTTGAATCTTTTCAACATAACATCCATATATATCTTTTGACTAAATTTGATTAAAATTTTTCGATCTAAGCTATTAGATTTGAAATGAAGTATAATATTCTCTCCCTTAATTATAGCAAAACAACTTTTCAACCCCTGCAACTTTGCAAAGTGAAACTTTTTGTTTTCTATAATTAATATTGCTAACTTGCAACACTTAAAATAATAATCATGCTCCCACTAACATGATGATTATATCCTTACCAACATAACACTTATGCTCCCACTAGCTTTGACATGTATCCAGAAATCAGCTGAACTTCTAGAAAACAATACTTATTGAATTTGTTAACGAAAGTTCATATTTCTGAAATGAGATGCTTCGATAAGCCTTTATCTAAGCTTCTCAAACTCATACACCTTCCTTAGATAACTCATATATGTGTCTAAAAAATTCTAGAACTTATAGCAATAAGTCCAAAATTTTCAGATCCTTTTTCCATTTCCCACAATTCGAACTATGAAGAGGGATGCCGTAATCATAATCGAATTTGAGAACGCAATTTACACAACATCTAACTCCTTAAAATCTTCTTAGTGAGAGCGTTTCCTCACGATCATTTTCATGAATTGGAGAGAAACCTTATGACACTTAGATTTAATGGTGTATGTGTTCCTATCCATGTGAATTTGTCATAATCATAATCATAAGACAATGTTTGTGACAAATCCAACTCATATGGATAGAACTAATTCATCCTTAATTTCTTGCCATCAAAGGTCCCACCAATGCTTCCAAGTCTTTGAGCAGCTCACGCCTACCTATCAATGTACTTTCCATTGATCAGGGTGCCTTGCTCTATGCAATCAATTGAGAACTCATAGAACTCACATGCATAGTTGACTTAAACTGGAATGGCACAAAAACAAAATTATGTCAACACGATAGGTTGCAAACCTCAAGTCGTGTGCTAGTGATTAACAATAGGTCTACTCTTGGTTAGTTCTTGAAACTTTTTCAAGATCTTTAAGACTCCCACTGACCTCTTGACATATAAGATTCTCTTATCAAGAAACATTCCTTAACAAAACAAATATTCAAGGGTTAGTGTGGGTTCCTGTCAAGACAAACACTTCGCACAATTGGTCTTAGTTGGTCTTTGTCTTATCCAAGACATCACAACTTACCAATTTCAAATGTGTAGAAATAAGAAAACTTTTCCTATTCCATATTTGATAAGTGTTACAAACCTACTTAAGACTATGTCACTCAAGTTACAATCTTGGAGCATGACTCTAAGACTTGATATTGAAACGAAGTATGATTCACCTTTTGATTTAACCATTTTAACAATTCACGATTCCTCTACTTAGCCATACTAGTGCACTAAGTTGTCCTTGGAGGATCAATTGTTATATGATTTCATAATCATTCAGACGATCATAAAACATGATACAAAAGTACTCTTCCTTCTTCTCATATTAGAGAAACCTTTTATCTTTCTGCCTTAATGATTCTTCTTATTCGTTCTGCCATACATTGAAACTTTTCAATGATTCAGAATTACACTTAATATTGTAAGTATGACCATATTAAACTCTTAGCAATTCATGACGAATAGTCTCATCGTTCTTTGTGGTGGACTTGACCAGTGCACAACATTGTGTACCAAATCCTTAGTCCTTCTCTTGAATCTTTGTTAAGGAATTATTCTCAATTTGCCAAATACAAAGGTTCTCATTCATTACACAATACAAGTTGTATAATTCCAAGTTTCTGTCCAATTGAAACTTGGGTGATGAGAAACTTTCCTTATTTGGTAAACTTTCGACACTACCACAAATAACACAATAAAGAATCACATCCATTTCAACATTGCTATCAATAGAAACATTCAAACATCAATTTTCACAAATGCCATTGCAAGGATATATAAATAAGACAAAACAAAATTTTATTTTATTTATAAAACGCGGAAAAACATGTCCTTACAACGCAATTACAAACGGAAACTATGTTACCAAACATTTCTAAGCAATCTATCCTAACTCTTAAACAACAACTCAAAAATCCGATCTTCGAATCATGCGATCAAAATCCATTTCTTCGTGATCAGACTCAGCTCACTCTTCCTTTAAGCTTCCTTTCTTTTCTTCGATCCTACAAAACATCAAAATGCAATCTTATCACATCATGTATCAAGGATCTACAAATAGGAACTTAATAGAGTTAGATAGTGGATTTTACCTGAAGCAGAGTCATACATTTTGACTCCCCCATCCTTGCGATCTTTCATGTAAGTATGGCAGCTTCGTAACCAATGCCCCTTGTCTTGGCAATAGAAACAAATGGACTCTTTTGGAACAGCACATGGGACAGCCTTTCTCTTTACCATCCGGTCAAACGGTTTGACCTTGGTCGATCCCTTTCCATTGGGAAGAGAAGACTTTTTTGGACTTCCAATGATGCCATTTTTAATATCCATGGAAGTTTGGGAAGTTAACTTACAAGTCAAATTTTCTTTACCAGTGCGCCAAATCATTGCTGATTCAGCAGCAATTAGCAAATATGTAAGATCAATAAGGGTCACGTCGTGGTCCATCATATAGTAATCTTTTATGAACTCACTATATGAGTCAAGAAGTGATTAAAGAACCAAGTCAATAGCCAACTTCCTTGAGATTTCGACACCCAACATTCCCAACTTGTCAATGTGCAACTTCATCCCTAGGACGTGAGCACATATAGACTTTCCATCTTCGTGTTTGCTTGCCAAAAGGGCTTGAGTGACCTTGAAATTTTCAAGTCTTCGAACACGTGGTTCAGGGAGAATTATTGGAGGAGGTGGAGGAAGTGAAGCATGATTTCAATTTCCACGATCTAATCGTGCAACATCATCTTCGTGTGGAAAGCTTTTTCCAAGGGATTCAGGAAGACCATAGTTGTTAGATTTTGACATCTACAAAACGGGAGAAAATCAAGTTAGTTGATTCAATCCTTAATATAACACCCAAATTAAATATTAAGGCTTGGATCCAACACAATACTCTACAACCCGGAAGAGGGATGCCGTAATCCAATTTTAGAAATTTGAAGGTAGGTAAATGACGATTTACCAATTTCCACCATGAAAAACGAAAATTGAAAATTAGGTTTTAAATGAATTGAAACTCCTAGATCTTTTGATATTCATTGAAATTTTCAATGGCATGTTTAATCTCGATTATGCCCTTCATGTTTGTGACTGGGATGTCGAGGATCACAAACAAGGTGTGGATAACCATGCAAATTAGCTTGGTACTCTCGAAGATGTCTATCACCTAATAAATGTGCCAGTTAACCACACACGCTTCATTGATCTATGATAATCTACAAGCTACCCATTGATATCCTTCATTGGTCCCATATTAGTGTGCCGGTTAACCACACATGCTCCACTAACGACCAACAAGGTGCAATGTGCAATTTCATGGATTAGCACCAACTCCACATTTTTCCTAAAGTAACTAAGATTTGGGAATTTATAAAAGTGTTTAGTTACTTTTTATTTCATTATACTTATATGGAACGTTGTGTCCTATCCTACCCGTTTGGCTAACGACCCTCCACTAGTCAAGAGTGCGGTGGGTAAGAGTGGATACCCAATGGCGGTCATTTTACAGGCCGCTTCCTTAAAGACCCCTTATAGACCGGGTTCGTGAATGAGGCCTACTAACGGTAAGACTGACTTTTTACTTATACATATATAACATATTAGACTTTTAATTTTACATATAGTATAAGGGTGTATTTTATACATTTAAAATACTAGATGATTTAATCTACTAATAAATTAGACACTTAATTTAAACCATGTCATTATGGGTCTATTAATTTTCTCTTTTAATTAAACACTTAATTAATTTAACAAAACCATAAGGATGAAATTTGAACTATTCAAAATATCAAGGGTTTTAGAATTTAACTTTTCAAAATTAAAACTTTTTAATCAAATTTTAAATTCCAAAACTTGAGGGCAAGTTTTGAAACTTTTCAAAACTTTCTAGATCAAATTTAAAATAATTAAAATAATCATATAATTTTACCATTATCTAAATTTGACCTAATCTAATTTAATTTGGCAAGATAAAACAAATCAAATTTTACAAATAACTAATATATCATATAATCTTGTAATTATCTTAAAATTGGACAATTATCATTCAATTACATGGGGATATTCATTACCATATTAGAAAAAACGAGTTTAATCAATTAAAACAACTTATGGTAATTATCCTAACCTAATTAAGGCCAAAAATCCGAAAAAACTGCCATGTGACTCAACACCACCTGGTGGTGATTTTACCACCTCGTGATGGCCCACCACCTCGTCGTGATTTTCACCACCTCGTGGTGATCAGGCAGAACGCAATTTTTTTTTTCCAGCTTTGAACAATTCACATTAGCATCACATATAACAGAAAAACAACCTAGGCTCTAATACCACTGATGGGTTTTGAGCATAACATCATTTCTATGGTGCACATGCAAACCCTAAAGCTTTGGATCTAGTTTTTCTAATTGTACATGCAATAATCATCCAAAGCTCATAAACCCTAGATCTAGCATACTATAATCAAAATTAACATATAACTAGGGTTTAGATCTTACCTTGATTGTTATGTAGCAATAACAATCATAAACCTTCTTGATCTTGACTTCTGAACGCTTAGTGCCCCAAGTGTTGCACCTCTAATGGAGTCACAAACACCATTAGCAACAAGATGACTTAGGAGAGGGAGGAGGAGGCACAAAATTCGTGTAAAGGCTCTCTTAGAAAGTTAGGGACAATTTTGGTGGCCTTAAGGGTTCCTTTTATATTTAAGCTTCTAGGGTTATCAACTAGGAAACCCTAATCCAGTTGCTTAGTCCTTAAGCAGCCCAAAGATCCTTCCAGAAGGCCCCGTAGACGATTTCTATATGGACTCCCATATAGAATTCATCCACTGCTTCTTTATGGATCCTAAGCCCAACTTTGTAACTATCTTATAATTACAATATCAGTCCCCTTAATTTAATTAATCTCTTTTGATCACAAAATTAATTCTAAATCAATTCTTGATCAATATTAATTAAACAGTATGATTTCTCTTTTAATATATTATTCACATAATATATTAATAAATCATAATTAATTCTCTTTCTCCTTAATTCATCCTATTAGTTGCTATGGTGAAGGCAATCTAAAAGGACCATGCTCATAATTGTGTCAAGTACATACCAAAATAGTTATGGGCTTAGACACCTAATCCAACAGTCCTGGGAAGCTTAGTGATGAAATCCATAGTAATGTCCTCCCACTTCCACACGGGGATGTCTAACGGCTGCATCTTTCCGTGAGTCCTCTGGTGCTTTGCCTTGACCTTCCTACAGGTCAGGCATCTCTCTACGTACCAAGCTACATCCCGCTTTATGCAGGGCCACTAGTAATCGGGTTGAAGATCTCTGCACATCTTTGTCGCCCTAAGATGGATGGAGAACCTCGACTTATGGGCCTCATCCATCAGAACCTGCCGTACTCCGCCCCAGTGTGGAACCCAGACCCTACCATGCAGGGTCAACAACCCTCGGATGTCATAATCAAATGAGGCCACTCGGCCCACAATCCTCTCGCACTTCTGGCGCTCTTCCTTCATGCCCTCCACCTGTGCCTCTCTAATCTGCTCCAACAATGGAGTAATCACTGCCATCCTCAGACGAATGTCTCGAATCGGGGCCGCTACCGCTTTGCGGCTCAAGGCATCGGACACCACATTGGCCTTGCCTAGGTGGTAAAGGATCTCACAGTCATAATCCTTTACCACATCTAACCACCTACGCTGCCTTATGTTCAGATTCGGCTGATCCATGAGGTACCTCAAGCTCTTGTGGTCCGTGTAAATGGTACATCGGACCCCGTAGAGGTAATGCCGCCAAATCTTGAGGGTGAAAACCACAGCCCCCAACTCTAAATCGTGCGTCAGATAGTTAGCCTCGTGAGGCTTCAGCTGCTTCGACGCATAAGCTATCACATGGCCCCGTTGCATCAAAACTGCTCCCATGCCTGTGATCGAAGCATCACAGTAAACTAACAAGTCATCAACTCCCTCTGGCAAGGTCAGAATTGGTGCCTCGCATAACCGTTATCTGAGGGTCTCGAAGGCTGCCTGTTGCTCAGGCCCCCAGCGGAATACCACCGACTTCTTGCTGAGTCGGTTCAAAGGAACTTCAAACTTGGAGATGTCCTGGATTAATCTACTGTAAGTAATAACCCGCTAGACCCAGAAAACTCCGAATCTCAGATGGAGACCTCAGAATCTCTCACTGCATCACGGCCTCTATCTTGGCCGGATCGACCAGAATACCATTCTGGTTGATGAGATGCCCAAGGAATTGCACCTCGCGCAACTAGAACTCACATTTGGAGAACTTCGAAAAAAGTATCTCCCTCCTCAGTGTCTTTAGCACCTCCCTCAGGTGTTCCTCATGCTGCTCCTGAGTCTTGGAGTAAACCAAGATCTCATCAATGAAGAATATTACAGACCGATCCAAAATCGGTCTGCACATGCGGTTCATGAGGTCCATCAACACGGCTGGAGCATTGGTGACCCAAACGGCATCACCACAAACTCATAATGACCATAGCGAGTCCTAAAAGCTGTCTTCTACACATCATCGTCCCTGACTCGCATCTGGTGATACCTTGACCGTAGATCAATCTTGGATAACCAAGATGCTCCCTGAAGCTGATCAAACAAATCATATATCCTCGTAAGTGGGTATCGGTTCTTCACCGTTACCTTGTTCAGCTCCCGGTAGTCTATACAAATGCGATGTGTCCCGTCCTTCTTCTTCAAAAACAGGATTGGGGCTCCCCATGGTGAACTGCTCAGTCTGATGAAACCCTTGTCTAGCAGCTCTTGCAGCTGCATAGACAACTCCTGCATCTCGGAGGAGCCAACCGATATGGTGCCTTGGTTATCGGAGCCGCACCAGGGACTAGGTCAATTCTAAACTCAACCTGTCTCTCCGGAGGTATCCCAGGTAAGTCCTCTGGGAATACGTTTGGGTACTCTCGCACTACCAGTACATCACCAAATGTAGCCTTACCCTTATCCCGGGTATCCATCACATAAGCGACATAACATGCGCAACCCTGCTGAAGGTAACGCCTCGCCCTCGCTGTTGAACATACGACCGGTCCGTGCTGTGGCCTCTCGCCCTGAATCACTAACCCTCCCCCACTAGGAGTCCGAACCCTCACTAGTTGTTGTGCGTAGTCGATCATTGCCCCATTGGGGCTCAACCAGTCCATACCAACTATAACCTTGTTCCCTCGCAGGGGAATATGAACTAGATCCACTGAAAACTGCTCGTCAAACAACTGAAGTGTACAACCTCTGTAAACTCTTGTAACCCTGATGGTGCTGTCATCTGCTATCTCTACATCAAGTGGGCAATCCAGCTCCCCCGGAGCTCTACTAAATCGCTTGCTAAGTACGAGCAACACAAAAGATTGGGTGGCACTGGCATCAAACAGTACCAAAGCTGATATACCATTCATTAAGAACGATCCTATAACAAAACACATAAACATAAGTAACCAACAATATCAATAAAGAGATAAGAGAAAGATACATACCCGTCGCCACGTCAGGAGTTGCTCGAGCCTCGTCAGTTGTGAGCTCAAAAGCCCTGCTCCGTGTCGTAGGCGCCTCAGCCCGGCCCTGGAGGCCATCTGTAATCCTCAATATGGCAGGAGAAGGTGTTTCCACCTTCCCTGTTGCTGCTAAACTCAGGCACTGGGACCGCTTGTGTCCCCTCTGATTGCACTGAAAGAAAATCAGATCTAATGCTGTCATGGTGGTGGTAGTGGCTGTGCAATCTCGAATCACATGACCAGTTCGGCTGCACTTGTAGCAACCCGAACTCCCCGCCTTGCATGTTCCCTCTTGCATCATGTCGCATTTGCCACAACGGCCATGGCTGTGCTGGCTCCGAGATTTGTGATATGATATCTTAGGCTTCTTACCCGAACTCCCTGACTGACCCTCCTCTGGTTTCCTCTTCCTCTCTATCTCTAAATCCAACTCTCTCTCTCTCTCTATCTCTCTCTCTCTCTCTCACTCACTCACTCACTCACTCACTCACTCACTCACTCACTCTCTCTCTCTCTCTCTCTCTCTCTCGCCCTAGCAATCATATCCTCCAGCGTCTTACAGCTGGAGCGGCTCACAAACTGTCTAATGTCACTCCTCAGCCTCTCATGGTACCGAGCCTTCTTCATCTCCTCGTCCGCCACGTACTGGAGAACAAGAAGGGCCCTCTCCCTGGACTTAACGGTGATCTCCGCCACAGTCTCTGTCGTCTGCTCAAGATCCTGGAACTCCCTCGCTAGCTGTTGCACCTGAATCACAGGTGCAAACTCGGCCCTGAACCTGGCCGAGAAATCACTCCAGGTCATAGCATACAAAACCGAATCATCCCCAATGGATCTCCCAACCTCCTCCCACTAGTTGCGTGCCCTGTCCTTTAGAAGACAGGTCGCAAGTCTAATCTTGTACCCCTCGGTACATCTGCTGGTGCGGAATGCGTTGGTGACATCAGCCAACCATCTAGTACTCGCACTAGGGTCCCGAGCCCCATGGTAATCGGGAGCTCCACAAGCCCTGAACTCCCTGAAAGTCAGTGTGCGCGACCCCATCATGGCCGCTATCTCAGTGCGGAAAGCGCTCGGCTTCTCATCCAGAAGCTCTAAAATACCCTCCTTAACCGATCCAAAGATCACAGGAGTCTGATCTAGAATGCTGCGTGTGATCTCAGACTAAATAAACTCCCTCGTCTGCTCATCCATCTGCCCGGCTCCAGAGCCCGAGCCTGATCCCTCACCACTGCCTGAAGTGCCAACTGGTCTAGTGCGTAGAACCACCATACTGAAAATACATCATAACAAACATCAGTGTACATGTCATATCTCAAGGGATCTCTCATACTACATGTTTCCTGGATTCATCTCAGCCTTCCTTGATTCGAGTACGGATCCTCTGCTTTCAGTAGTAAGGGCCCATACTACCTTCCACATATATCCGTACTTTCCTCAAGAACTACCTCGACTCCACCAAGTTCCTTCTACTGCTACTGTTCTCTAATACTCTCATCCTTGGCTTGCCCTAGGGTAATCTCCAACCCACTCTCCGCCATCAGCTGCATAAGAAGTCCCTGCTATCTCCCCCTAACTAACTCGCAAATACTATTACATATCACTAAGACTAGATAATTCTTCGAATGAGAGGTTCTACCCTACAACAGTTAGACTCAAACGAGAGCTGCGAAATAAGACTAAACCCAACCTTCTGATATTATTTAGTCCTCACAATATGTAACTTAACATATTTGTTTACTAGTTAGTAAAAGATAACTAGAACTCCTAAAAGCACAAAGCAAGCAGCATTCAAGCATCGAGTACACATAATAAAGCATATCACATTCATGTCATCACTAACTAATCTGTACTAGCATGCGGTTCATAAAGCTGAGATACACATAACAGACACATAAGGCATCCTTCCTAGATCCTTAGTCCTAAACTAGCATACAATTCTCATAAAGCTAGTACACATATAATAGGCACATAAGGCATCCTTCCTAGATCCTTAGTCCTAATCTAGCATGCAGTTCTCATAACATATCATAACATAAACTTGTATGGGTAATTTGGTAGTACTTACTTGAGCTCGGCTAATTGCATGCACAACACCCTTTTTCTTTTTTCAAAGTTCTTTTCTCTTTTAAAATTATTTTATAAAAATGATTTTCTTTTGAAAAATTTTCATCCCATGTCCTTAGTTTGAGTTCAGACACACCTGAGAGTGTGTCCGAATCCCTCAAACCATGGCTCTGATACCAACTTGAAACATAAATTTCATTTTTAAGTTATTAATAAAACCATAAATATCATCGTTATCATAGAAAATCATAAATCATGTATCTCAAAATATCGTAATATCTGTCAACATATCATAATCTCATATCAAATATCAGAGTAAATATCCCAGGCTACAAAAATTGTGGTGTGTGCCATGCGATCATCCCGAGCCCTTCCCTTTGCTAGCTGAAGTACCTGAAACCAAACTGAAAACTGTAAGCACGGAGCTTAGTGAGCTCCCCCAAACTACCACATACCATACACATAACATATAACATGTAACATAAACTTTGGGACACCGCCCAGCTGTATCGGGACGAACCCGGCATCGGCTTACCCGGCATCGAACTCCAGCCAGGCATCGGGCTCACCCCGACATCATACCACGTCTGGCATCGGGCTTACCCCGGCATCAGGCTTGCCCCGGCATCGGGCTTACCCTGGCACATACACATCATATCATATATCATAAACACATAACATACATCGGGCTTACCCCGACATCGGACCGAAGCATGGAACACATACATATAACATATAACTAGCATGCATCGAGCTTGCCCCGACATTGGGCTTACCCCAGAACACATAACACATAATAGATACACTAATATACATCGGGCTTGCCTTGGCATCGGGCTTGCCCCGGAACACATAATGTGACAACCCGAAACTTTTTTCGTTATCCTTACTCAATTTCCGTTAATCAAATTCGGGTTTTTATTTAATTCCGTCAAAATTTGATAGTTTGGGAAAGACTTTGCGTTTAAATAAATCAATTCGTATTTATTTCCGTTCACGTTAGTATTATTTTTGGACTAACGGAATATTGTAAACTCAGTACATCAAAGGAATCGGTATTAGGATGAATTTGTTGAAGTTCTAGACATGAAGCAAACCGAAAACCTCCTCAAAAAGGAGTTTTCGGTCAAGACCTTAGAGTTTTCGGTCAAGGTGACCAAAAACCCCACCTTATATATATATTTCAAGATCATTTGGATCATTTTTCCTTTTTTTTACAAGTCTAGAACTCGAAAACTCTCTCAAGTATCATCAAGTTCTTCACTTTGATCTTCAAATTCTCGAAAAATGTAAGTGTTTCTTTCCCCTTGATTTGTTATTAGATCTTCCTAACTAGTAACACCCTTCGAGTTCATCCATTAACTTCATTTTCTGGGTTTAATCTTCAAGAACACCAAGAACACTAAGAACACTAAGAACACACACTAGTGTGTGTTTGGCCGAAAACACCCTTTCTTGCTCCCATATCGTAAGTATTACTTTCTGCACTTATTTTCTAGTCGAAACTCTTGTTTAAGGTTTGGAAATCGTCATTTATCCAAGAACAAAAGGTGTTTTCGGTCTATGCATCTCCTTAGACCGAAAACCCTCCTTAAGGGGTTCTTATAGCCTTAAACCTTCCTAAGACTAAGCATGAACCCTCGAAACCGACCCCCTTTGAGCATGACCCTTAACAAACATCATTTTTACAAGATTTGAGGAGTTTTCGGTATAGTGCATCTCCTTAAACCGAAAACCCTAAAGAAAGGTGCCTTTAAGACCTTAAAACTCACTTAAGGCTTTGGATAACACTTAGAACCCCTATGCATGTTAAAAGCCCTTGAAAAACACCACATGCATCAAAGATCTTGAGTTTTCGGTTTTTGGACCGAGAACCCTTCGGACCGAGAACCCTTCGGACCGAGAACCTCTTCGGACCGAGAACCATTTGGACCGAGAACCGCTTGGACCGATAGCTCCATTTGGTAACCATGCACTCCTTTTATGCAATCATTTGTGATTGTAACACTTCCATATAAGTGTTTCCTAGACTATAAGGGTCCCGACAAGCATTTCCAAGTCTTTAGGGTGGTTTCCCGTCATGTTTAGTCATGAAACACCCTAAATCTAGCACACATATGTGTTATCACATGTTAATAGGATCCACTTGCGTACGAAACATCGGTTGACACTCAGCATTCGTAACCGATCATACACCCAGATCCTAGGTCAAACTCTGAGTTCATACCCCTACGCTTTTTCTGAGTTTTTCATGTTTTCAGCGGGGAATACAAGCAAAAGTACAAGGAAACTTGTGCTCAAGTATATTATTTTGTTTAAAATAATTATATGTACTCAGGACAGGATAGACCTTCGAATAAGTGACCCTAACTCTAAGCCCACAACCAAACAAGGAATAATAAGTAAAGCAAAGATTCACAGATTATAAGTCTATGACGTCCTAGGTGCATATAACCTTAGTGTATCCACTCAACAACTATTGACCTACTGATAAAGACCTTTTAGTTCTCACATAAGCAATTATAGTAACACCAAATACCCCTATGGTATTTCATTGTGGTAATGTTGGTAAGTTTTTAGACTTGTTGCCATATCACAACCATTCTTGGGCATATGCTAATCACTCCTCGGACCAGCATAGTTGATCAGGCTATGCCACTCCCAGGACTAACCATATATCCCCGAGCTTACTTGTGATATTCAACAATCATAATACTTTTGTTTTTGTCGTTGTGACACTGATTTTAGTATGAATGCAGGCATGTATACTTAATTAAATATTTTATTATTTAAAAGTATAAACTCTTGGTCAGAGTATTTTAATCCCATTGTATTTATAGTTAGTATATATTTTATGGGTTGATATACTCAATTCACTATAAACAAAGCTCTGATACCAATCTGTCACACCCCAAAACCAAGAACGGCGGAAACGTTCAGGGGTTGAGGACGTCATGTAAAGTATCATAACAGTGCAAAGTAGTAAACAAGCAACAACATCATCCATTGCATTAAAAGTAAAGTTTTAATACATGAGTGTTCTTTCATTGTAATAAGACACCAAAATATGTAAACAAAATAAAGACGAGTCTTGTCTGTGCTCCGTCTTCTCAAAACCCTGGTCATCGTACCTGTCTACTGGTGACCTGAGAATACAAGTTATTTCAAAAGTTTAGATCAGCATAAAGGTGATGAATTCATAAGTATTATGGTGTCATTGATTCGAAAAGCTGTTATGAAAGACTTGTAAATGTTTAATGAAACATTTAGTATAAGTGTGAAAACCCTAGAAAATCCCATATTTCCTACTAGTATAAAAAGTAGTCTTCTACCAAGAACCGAATGCTTTGAAGGTTTGCATTTCTGTATCAATGAAGATTTTTCCCTGTACAACTATTATTATAAAAATATAGTCTACCTCATCGTTTATGTGAATGTGTCACAAAATAAAAGTAATAGGGAAAATTATATAATCATTGAAATCGTATCCTTTTGCCTTAGGATAATCACGACGTGGAAACTCGCCGAACAGTACAACCGAGAACATCCGTCGATGAACAGGTCCCGCTGTAGCTAGCAGCCAAGTGTAGGATGGTCAGTCCCGTATAGTATATATATAGTATTTCTCTCTGTATAGATATAGTATTTCTCTCTGGATAACATGTAATAGTATCTCTTCATATAGTAGTATAGACTCATGAATGAAATGACTCTTGTGTAATTCCTTGTAATAGGAATAGTAATTTGTATCCCCTAAACTATACCTATAATAGTTTACTGGAATGTAAATTGAATGTCCAAGTAGGTTTATACACCCTTGCTACTCAAGAGTGTTGGAACTGAAGAAAGAATGAAAGCTCTCATATCAATACATATATACATGAAACATAAGTGTATAGATATGGTTTTTAACAGTAAATTGAAAGAGGTTTTGTAAAACATTTAAGAGTTTTGAACAATAAATAATAATGACTTGATGTCAGTTTATAAAATAATTCAAAAGTAATTTGTTGATAACAAAGTAAAAATAACTGAAAAGCATTGTATTTATCACATTTTGAAGTATGTGAAATCAGTTGTTTGAAAACACAGTTATAAATCACATGTGATTGATTCTATAACTTCCTGTTTTCTACTTGTATTCCCCCCCCCCCATGAAAGCATTTAAAATCATTTAAAAGGTTGATTAAGGGGGTATGAACTCACCTGTAGTGAGTGGTTTGGATGAACGGATGATGTAGGATGCTAAGTGTCAAGTGAAGACTTGTACACACACAATGATCCTAGTTAACATATAATAACACATATATGTATCCAATTAGTCATAAAACAACTAATTAACCAAATTTAAGACATCCTAAGACATGTAAAACACTTGATTTAAGTGCTATAAGTCCTAAGGATTGCATCTAAGGGTGGTAGGACCTTGTAATTGAGTTTAGGGTTCAAGGGTAAACTCCTTTGGAGTTTACGGTTTTGTGACCAACTCTTATCGAGTTTACGGTCGTAAACCCATGAGTTTACGGCCGTAAACTCATGGTACTTTGACCATTTTGTGTTTTGAAGCCATAAAGATCATAAGAAGCATTCCTACTTCATGTTTAAGCCTTAGGAAGAGATTAGGGCACCATTTCACTCCTTTAGGGAGTTTACGGTCCTTGGACCACTTCTCCTTGGGTTTACGGCCGTAAACCCAAATGGTTTATGGTCTTTTTATGTTTTCAAGTACTAAGAACATCAAGGAAGGGGTCTAGGCTAGTTTACAAGGCTTGGTAAGGGACTAGGGCCACTTTGGCCCCTTTGTTAGGGTTTACGGTCCAAGAACATCTTGGACCGTAAACACCTTTGATCTTGTGTTTCTTGGGTGTTCTCTTGATGATTGGAAGTGTAACAAGTCTTATAATACACTAGGGTAAGAGTACTTACTAGGTAGAAGCTT
Organism: Lactuca virosa; assembly: GCF_052849685.1. Taxonomy (NCBI): domain Eukaryota; kingdom Viridiplantae; phylum Streptophyta; class Magnoliopsida; order Asterales; family Asteraceae; genus Lactuca; species Lactuca virosa. The sequence goes on along the minus strand of NC_136426.1, from coordinate 167,045,028 downwards.
GAAAAGGTGCTAAAAGTCCAAGAACACTAGTGTGTGTTCTTGGTGAAACTTGAAGATCTACACTTTTGGAATGATTTCACGGATGGAATCATGTAAGATCACTAGATTAAGTAAGATATCAACTTTTTAGGGCTAGAAACACTTACAAAGTTGAAGATCTTGAAGAGAAGTCGGATGATACTTGAGAGAGAAATGGGTTTTGGATCTTGAAAATGTGAAAAGTGGTAAATAATGACTAAGTGTCATATTTATACCCCCTTTTAGGGTTTACGGCTGTAAACACCTTTGTTTAGGCCGTAAACTCCAAACTCTTGGAGTTTTGTGACATTATTGTTGCACAATAAACCCTAGGGCATCCTCTCTCCTGTTATCTCCTGAAGTACTAACTTTTAAACACTCAAACTTACTCCAGAAAGCTTGAAAGTTAGCAGAAACTGTTCTGACTTCTATTGAAGTGAATGGTTGTACAGAATAGAAATTTCGTGTTGTCACAATAACCAACTATCAACTTTTAAGGAAAATATAGGATTTTCCTGGGATAACTAAATCTTTCGTAAACAGGCTGTTTAACTAATGGATAATCGAACTTCTTTCATAAGAAAATATAGGATTTTCTTGAGAAATACTTTTCAAAGGATTAAAGAAACATTTCTTTCACCAGAACTAAAACGCTTATGAACTCACCATCTTTATTCTGATATTTTAAAACTGCTTGTATTCTCAGGGCATCAATAGACAGGTACTCCTGCCGACTTTTGGAGAAGACGGAACACTCTAAAGTCACGTCTTTTACTTTTGCTATATTTACTTATATGTATAAACCATGTTTTTGAAAAATGTAAATACTCATATTATAATGTAATGGTTGTGTTTACTTCGCTTACTATGATACAACTGTTGTGACACTACACATGATGTCCTCCGCCCCGTAACGTTTCCGCCATCGGTTCGGGGTGTGACAGATTGGTATCAGAGCTATTGTTTATAGTGAACTAAGTATACCGAACCTTACATGTTATACAACTATAAACACTAAGGGGCTGAAGTGCTCTGAACTAAAAGTATACTTTTAAAATACAAGTATTTTCTCAAAAAGTATACAAGTATACCTACGTACCAGAATCAGTATCATAAGTAGAACAAAACAAAAGTATTTTGGGTGTTGAACACTGCGGTTAAACCTGGGCAGTTATGTAATCATGTCTAGGGTCAATATAGCCTGATCAACTATATTTATTCGAGACATGACCAACATGTGCTTGGGAGTGACTTTGGTGTTGCAACAGGCCTAAAACTTACCCAGTATCAATACAACTTAAAATACTGTAGGAGTATTTTAGTCAGAGCCGAATACATTGTAGAAATTCATTCCTAGTGTTGCTACCTATTCGTTTCTTAGCGATAACTTACTTGCATTAGTAACTTTCCTTTGCTTATCGCTTGGTAGAACACTTTATTATCAGGTAGGATATATTTTGTTTTATATATCTTGAGGACTTACCATCCTCTTCTTCCAGATTGTTTCTAGAACAAGATGCCTCCTCGAAAAAGGCCTATCAGAAGGAATGACGACGCTCCACCACCACCACCGCCCCCTCAGTTCGATCCCGTTATGTTCCAAGCAGCTGTTACTGCTGCTGTGGCTGCCGCAATGTCACAGATGAATCCTGGCGGATCTGGTGGTCATGGAGGTGGTACGCATCCCCAAAATCATGAAGGTGGTCAGGGACACCAGAAGAAGTGTTCTTATAAGGACTTCATGGGCGCGAAACCCACATCTTTCGATGGCAAAGGAGGATTTATTGCCCTGACTCAATGGATCGAGAAAATCGAGTCAATTTTCGAAATCTGTTCCTGTTCTGAAGCCAACAAAGTAAAATTCGCCGCTTGCACTTTCGCCAACAGGGCACTGACCTGGTGGAATGGTCGGGTCAAATCCCTAACCCTGCCAGTGGCAAATGCTATGGGTTGGGAAAGTTTAAAGGAACTCATGATAGTCGAGTACTGCCCACGAGGCGAAATGCAGAAACTAGAGCACGAACTCTAGAACCTGAGGATGAAAGAATCCGACATTGCTGCCTACACTTCTAGGTTTGAAGACCTAGCGCTTCTTTGTCCAGGAATGGTCACCCCAGAAAGCAAGAAGATAGAGAGATACATTTGGGGACTGACACAACCCACCAAAGGAAATGTCTTGGCTGCTAGGCCAAACACCTTTGACAGCGCTAAATGTCTGGCGCAAACTCTCGAAGATCACAGAGTTGATCTTGATAAAGTGGCAACCGCTCCTGAGCCAGCCAAAGGGAATGGTGAGAAAAGAAAGTTTTGGAAGCAGCGGAAGGGCCAGTCTTCACAGGAGTCCTCGAAGAAACAGCAAACGGTGGCAGTCCACGCTGCTGCTACTCCTGCCGCTGCTCCTGCCACTCAAGCACCTACCAGTGGATATACTGGTACCCTCCCTTGGTGCAGCAAATGCAACTATCATCATCGCATCCCCGGCGCATGCCGTGAAACGCTCTGCAGCAACTGTGGCAAGAAGGGTCACATGGCTCAAAGCTGCAGAACCCCAGTCCAACCAACCGATCCGGCCTCTGGAGCAGGTGTCGGTAAAGCCTGTTATGGCTGTGGGGAAGTCGGGCATTCAAGAGAAACTGCCCCAAGGCAGCAACAGCAGGTGACACAGGGAGAGTGCTAACGATGGGTCAAGAAGAGGCAGTTGCAGACCCCACCGTTGTTTCGGGTACGTTCCTCCTCGACAACTCTTATGCATGCATTCTTTTCGATTCTGGTGCGGAGAGAAGTTTTGTTAGCCATGCATTCCAACATCTTCTTAGGCATAAATCTCAACAATTAACTGAAATATTTACCGTCGAGATAGCTAACGGTGAGAAAGAGAGCACTAATGATATATACGTAGGCTGTACCCTCACTTTAAACGATCATTCTTTTCCTATCGACCTTATGCCAGTCTCCATAAAAAGCTTCGATGTCATCATCGGCATGGATTGGTTGAGCCCCAATCATGCTGATATCCTTTGTTACGAAAAAGCTATCCGCCTCAATCTTTCCTCTGATGAAACTCTCGTGATTTACGGCGATAAAGTCAGTTCGAACCTCCATATCATTTCATGCATCCAAGCCCAGAAACTCCTGCGAAAGGAGTGTTATGCATTCCTAGCCCACGTCATTAACGAGAAGCAGGAAGTTAAAGACCTCGAGAACATCCCCGAAGTCTGCAACTTTCCCGATGTTTTTCCCAAAGATCTCCCGGGAATCCCTCCCGAACGCCAAGTCGAGTTTCGTATCGACTTAGTCCCCGGAGCTACCCCCGTAGCTAAATCCCCATACCGATTAGCGCCGGCAGAAATGCAGGAGTTATCCAGTCAGCTCAATGAGCTGCTCAGCAAAGGGTTCATCAGACCGAGTTCCTCACCCTGGGGAGCCCCGATCTTATTTGTGAAAAAGAAAGATGGATCCTTTCAGATGTGCATTGACTACCGAGAGCTGAACAAGCTCACAGTCAAAAACCGTTACCCTCTTCCTCGAATTGACGACCTCTTCGATCAACATCAAGGAGCTAGTTACTTTTCCAAAATAGACCTAAGATCAGGGTACCATCAGCTGCGAGTCCATGAGAGTGATGTTCCTAAGACAACATTTCGGACTCGGTATGGTCACTACGAATTTGTAGTGATGCCCTTCGGTCTAACCAACGCACCAGTAGTATTCATGGACCTGATGAATCGGGTGTGCCTTTCTTTCCTAGACAAGTTCGTAATCGTGTTCATCGACGATATACTTGTCTATTCTAGAAGTGAGGAAGATCATCGACAGCACTTGAGATCGGTGCTAGAAACCCTAAGGACGGAGAAGCTGTACGCGAAATTCTCCAAGTGCGAATTCTGGATTCGAAAAGTAACCTTCCTAGGTCACGTGGTAAGTGAGGAAGGCATACACATGGACCCCTCCAAAATCAAAGCGATAGAGAACTGTTCAGCACCGAAGACGCCCACAGAAATCCGTCAATTCTTGGGTCTCGCTGGGTACTATCGCAGATTTATCCAGAATTTCTCCAGAATTGCCAAACCCTTAACCACTCTGACTCAGAAAGGTGTACCCTTTGTTGGAGTGAGAAGCAAGACACTGCGTTCCAAACCTTGAAGCAGGCCTTGTACAGCGCACATATCTTGTCCCTACCCGAAGGGACGGAGGACTTCGTTGTCTACTGCGATGCATCTAATCAGGGCCTAGGCTGTGTGCTCATGCAACGGGGAAAAGTCATTGCTTATGCCTCAAGACAGCTGAAAGCACACGAAGTCAACTACACAACACACGATCTGGAATTGGGAGCAGTAGTCTTCGCACTAAAGATATGGATACATTATCTCTACGGAACTAAGTGCACTATCTTCACTGACCATAAAAGTCTGCAGCATATCTTCGACCAGAAGGAGTTAAACATGAGACAACGGCGATGGGTTGAGCTACTCAACGATTACGAGTGCGAAATCCACAACCATCCCGACAAGGCCAATGTGGTGGCAGATGCCCTCATCCGGAAGGAATACTCAGGTCGTAGAGTGAAGGCACTGACCATGACCATCCATTCCCATTTATCCGCGCAAATCAAGGAGGCTCAGTTGGAAGCCTTAAAATCAGAGAACATGTCGGGTGAAGCGTTGAGAGGAATGGAAAAGAACCTAGAGATCAAGGGAGATGAAGTTTATTATTTCATGGACCGGATCTGGACCCCAAAGTTTGGTGGTTACAGAGAGGTTGTAATGAACGAAGCTCACAAGACTAAATACTCCATTCACCCAGGTTCAGACAAGATGTACCTCGATCTCAAGAAACTATATTGGTGGTCGAACATGAAAGCGGATATCGCTACCTTCGTGGGCACGTGCCTGACTTGCGCCAAGGTGAAGGTCGAATATCAGAAACCCTCAGGTCTACTCCACCAGCCGGAGATACCTGAGTGGAAGTGGGAGAGAATTTCTATGGATTTTATCACCAAACTACCCAAGTCTCCGAGTGGGCACGACGCCATCTGGGTAATTGTCGATCGGTTGACGAAATCCGCCCATTTCCTGCCAGTAAAAGAAACTTTCAAAATGGAGAGACTCACGCGAATCTACATCCAAGAGATAGTCCGACTGCACGTTGTGCATGTGTCCATTATCTCCGATCGAGATAGCAGGTTCACTTCGAGATTCTGGCAGTCACTACAGAAAGCTCTTGGAACTAAGCTGGATATGAGCACAGCTTACCATCCTCAGACTGATGGACAGAGTGAGAGAACAATTCAGACGTTGGAAGATATGTTGAGAGCCTGCGTCATCGATTTCGGCGCGTCATGGGACACTCATCTTCCTTTGGTTGAATTTTCCTACAACAACAGTTACCATACCAGCATCAAGGCTGCGCCTTTCGAAGCCCTCTATGGTCGCAAGTGCAGATCCCCTATGTGCTGGACTGAGGTGGGCAACACACAGCTAGCCAAGGGACAAGTCCCTGACAGCACTCTCACTGGTCTAGAAATCATCCGCGAAACCACTGAAAAGATCGTACAAATCCGAGAATGACTTAAGGCCTCACGTGATAGACAAAAGAGCTACGCCGATAAACGACAAAAACCCTTGGAGTTCTAGGTTGGAGACCGTGTTCTGCTGAAGGTCTCGCCCTGGAAAGGCATGATACGCTTCAGAAAGCGTGGAAAGCTAAATCCAAGATACATAGGACCCTTCAAGATCCTCGGTAGGATCGGTCCCGTAGCCTACAAACTTCGTTTACCGCAAGAACTTAGAAACATTCATCCTGTATTCCACGTTTCGAATCTTAAGAAATGCGTATTCGACGAAACCTTTACGATTCCTCTCGACGTGATTGAAATCAACGAGAATCTGAACTTCATAGAAGAACCAGTCGAAATCATGGATAGAGAGATCAAACGAACGAAACAAAGTCGCATCCCGATAGTGAAGGTTCGCTGGAATGCCAAGCGGGGACTTGAATTCATTTGGGAGCGCGAAGACCAGATAAAGCAGAAGTATCCGCATCTCTTTTCTAATCCATGATTTGTATTCTATGTTCAAATTTCGGGACGAAATTCCCTCTAACGGGGGGATGATGTGACAACCCGAAACTTTTTCCGTTATCCTTACTCAATTTCCGTTAATCAAATTCGGGTTTTTATTTAATTCCGTCAAAATTTGATAGTTTGGGAAAGACTTTGCGTTTAAATAAATCAATTCGGTTTTATTTCCGTTCACATTAGTATTATTTTTGGACTAACGAAATATTCTAAACTCAGTACATCAAAGGAATCGGTATTAGGATGAATTTGTTGAAGTTCTAGACATGAAGCAAACCGAAAACCTCCTCAAAAAGGAGTTTTCGGTCAAGACCTTAGAGTTTTCGGTCAAGGTGACCGAAAACCCCACCTTATATATATATTTCAAGATCATTTGGATCATTTTTCCTTTTTTTTACAAGTCTAGAACTCGAAAACTCTCTCAAGTATCATCAAGTTCTTCACTTTGATCTTCAAATTCTCGAAAAATGTAAGTGTTTCTTGCCCCTTGATTTGTTATTAGATCTTTCTAACTAGTAACACCCTTCGAGTTCATCCATTAACTTCATTTTCTGGGTTTAATCCTCAAGAACACCAGGAACACTAAGAACACCAAGAACACAAACTAGTGTGTGTTTGGCCGAAAACACGCTTTCTTGCTCCCATATCGTAAGTATTACTTTCTGCACTTATTTTCTAGTCGAAACTCTTGTTTAAGGCCTGGAAATCGTCATTTATCCAAGAACAAAAGGTGTTTTCGGTCTATGCATCTCCTTAGACCGAAAACCCTCCTTAAGGGGTTCTTATAGCCTTAAACCTTCCTAAGACTAAGCATGAACCCTCGAAACCGACCCCCTTTGAGCATGACCCTTGAAAAACATCATTTTTACAAGATTTGAGGAGTTTTCGGTATAGTGCATCTCCTTAAACCGAAAACCCTAAAGAAATGTGCCTTTAAGACCTTAAAACTCACTTAAGGCTTTGGATAACACTTAGAACCCCTATGCATGTTGAAAGCCCTTGAAAAACACCACATGCATCAAAGATCTTGAGTTTTCGGTTTTTGGACCGAGAACCCTTCGGACCGAGAACCCTTCGGACCGAGAACCTCTTCGGACCGAGAACCATTTGGACCGAGAACCACTTGGACCGATAGCTCTATTTGGTAACCATGCACTCCTTTTATGCAATCATTTGTGATTGTAACACTTCCATATAAGTGTTTTCTAGACTATAAGGGTCCCGACAAGCATTTCCAAGTCTTTAGGGTGGTTTCCCGTCATGTTTAGTCATGAAACACCCTAAATCTAACACACATATGTGTTATCACATGTTAATAGGATCCACTTGCGTACGAAACATCGGTTGACACTCAGCATTCGTAACCGATCATACACCCAGATCCTACGTCAAACTGTGAGTTCATACCCCTACGCTTTTTCCGAGTTTTTCATGTTTTAAGCGGGGAATACAAGCAAAAGTACAAGGAAACTTGTGCTCAAGTATATTATTTTGCTTAAAATAATTATATGTTCAGTATGCTTTTAACTCAGAAAACCGTTTTACCAATCGATTAAGAAATCAACTCGTAGAAACAGTTTTAAAAACTAAAGCAAGGAACTTGTAAATCTTATCATAAAATGTGATATTTTATAAAGGACTTATACAAACCATAAACAGGATTTTCGATACTATTACTTGTAAGTTTGTCATCTTAGGATTGGAGACACGCCCTTGGTAACACTCCATCGGATTTCGTGAGTGTAGGACTAACTCTTATAACCAGAATCTCTTGTAGGGAGAGCGTGACTATTGTGTATAGATCTATACGGGGCTGACTATCCCGCACCTCGCTGCTAGCTACAGTGGGACCGTTAGGTCTACGGGTGACAAAGTCATAAAAGGATACTGGCCCCGTTTCGTGTCATATCTAGTTTAATGTATGGTTATAAAACTCGCAACCAAGATAACAGAGATTTACTTTTGTAATAATGAAACAAGTGAACTAGCCTCAAAGTAATAACTGATTTGATTACTAGAGGGCATTAGCAATGCCCTTAGGATCTAGTTCACTACTTATTTATTAGTTTTATTTATGTAATAAGGCTAATACATCTCACTAAGAGTAAACAGGGTTTTGCAAGGAAACTACATCTAACGATACAAGTATGGTAGATATTTGTACACCTCATTTCAGAATCGATAACCAACTATCAACTTTTAAGGAAAATATAGGATTTTCCTGGGATAACTAAATCTTTCGTAAACAGGCTGTTTAACTAATGGATAATCGAACTTCTTTCATAAGAAAATATAGGATTTTCTTGAGAAATACTTTTCAAAGGATTAAAGAAACATTTCTTTCACCAGAACTAAAACGGTTATGAACTCACCAGCTTTATGCTGATATTTTAAAACTACTTGTATTCTCAGGGCATCAATAGACAGGTACTCCTGCCGACTTTTGGAGAAGACGGAACACTCTGAAGTCACGTCTTTTACTTTTGCTATATTTACTGATATGTATAAACCATGTTTTTGAACAATGTAAATACTCATATTATAATGTAATGGTTGTGTTTACTTCGCTTACCATGATACAACTGTTGTGATACTACACATGATGTCCTCCGCCCCGTAACGTTTCCGCCATCGGTTTTGGGGTGTGACACATAACACATAACATGCATGAATCACAAAGACATCAAGCATACATATACTCTTCTTGGGACCGCCCCGGCATCGGATCGTAGTCCGGAACTACTAACAACTAAACGGGCCGACATTGTGGCCTTAGACCCGTTCCTACTAGAGAGAAACTCACCTCTCAAACTGGATGCTAAACTCGTGTGTGAGGAATCTCTGCTGGCTGCTCCCACGACTCCCCGACTAACTCTATACAATAATACTTAGTCAGAAAACTGAGAATCCTTCTAAGGGTAAAATGACCATTTTACCCCTGCTCTAACTTTGGACCATATCGAAGGCCCAATTGCAACTAATCTTTCTAAGTCCACTAATGGCCCACTAAAGGCCCACCAATGGCCTAATTTTCTAAATTGGTCCCAACTTCTCAAATGGGCCTTTCCTAAGCCCAACCATGTCCTTAGTCCAAAATCTGACTTCTGATGGCCCACTAAGGCCCAATAGCTGATAAGTCCAATAGTTGGCCCAAACCGTGGCCCAAAAGATAAAAAGCCCAATACTGTTGAGTACGCGGGGCGTACTCCTCTATACGCAGCGCGTACCTGCTGTGTGGCTTGTATGCTGCGCGTACTGGCTGGTACGCCCAACGTACTACCCTGTTAAGCCACTTTTCCCATTAAGCACCTAATACTCAACTCTAGAGGCTATAACTACAGATCCAACTCCTTTTCAACGTCCTAATCCATAAAGTCGATCAATTGGTGGATTGCAACCCACAAAATGAACCCAAACTTGGAAAATAGCAACCTACTTCCATGAAAATGGCTAGATCTCATGCATGGTCATAAATGGACCTTAAAGATTGAAACTTTATTGCTAAAGGAATGCATTTAGCTCTGAGGGTGGCAACCCCAAGCTTAAAAACGAAGTTGCATCACAAAAATCCAACCTTTCGACCTAAAAAGGTCCATAGCTCCATAAACCTAGATCTAAGCTTCTATGAGGAAAGTTTGAAGCTTTATACCTACTTTGAGTGCCAAAAGATGAGATAATCCCATATCCTTGAGCACAAGATACTGAAGTTCTTCTTCTCCAACTTCTCTTCTCTTCTTCCAAGCTTTTCTTCACCAAACCAAGCTTCAAGATGTCAAACACACAAAAAAATGGAGTAATATAAGGTATTTAGGGTTTCTGAGGGTTAGCGGCTGGTAAGGAGGCCAGGGGGTGGCTATAATGGGGTATTTATATGTCTTAAACCCTAAAAATTAGGGTTTTGGCACCTACTCACGTATGTTGTGCGTACTCCTGGTACGCTGTGCATACGTGTGCGCATCCCCCGCATCCAATGTGTGCCTCTACGCCCCGTGTACACCAAGGCTACGCCCAGCGTATGTCTTATGGGCGGCCCAAATCTTTGGCCCATTTGCTTAAGTCCACTCCAATAGTCCTTTTATCCATATTTAGCCCAACAATAATTTAAGAAATATTTAATAATCAATACCTCAAATGACGGTCGTTACATTGACCCTGTTATAAAATGAAATTTCATATTTCTATGCTTCTGAGCTTGTTAGAATTATTGAATATTGTTGAGAATTTTATATTGTCATAATGCTGCTTTTCTGACTTAATTAAGAGCTTGTTTAATTAGGTTAGTAAAAAGTTAGGATTAATTGAAGAGCTTGTTTTGGTTAATTAATTAGGTAAAAGGAACTTAATGGAGCTTGTTAGTAGTTTTTAGTACCAGCTTACATAGAATGCATTTTAAATAACCAGGTTTGTGTTAATTGCATAATTAGCAAAGTCGTAGTTGAACTGAATTCGCTTTTTATTATTGACTTTAGTTTAGTTATTTTCACTATTGTTTTGGTTATTATTTTTACAACAAACCCACCTATTTTTTTTATTTTATGCATTTGACTAGTATATGTCTTACGCAAAGAGGCATTGACTTTTAGGTTGTGTCCTTGAGGATTCGACCATGCTTCCTTATGCTTCCCATTAGTGCAACCAAGTTGTGAAATTATTATTTGTTTAAGATGTCCATGACAACGTTTTAACATCTAGCTTTTTAGTTATCAACTATCTTTTCAGCTACCAGCTAGCTTTTCAGCTAGCACGGCAAATAGAGCCTTAAGCTCCATCTCAAAAGTACTCTTCAAGCAAGTTAGAGCTCCCAATTACGGTATTCTAAGTGTAGTACTCTGGGATTTTGTTCAAACTGCAAGGAAGCAAAATAAATTCTTGTTAATGTCATATGTGAGTATCTTCACATGACAGTATATAGATAAAATAGATTACGACCTAAGACCCCAAAAGGAAATGATTTAAATTAAATAAAAAAATAAGAAAGGAATAAGCGATAACCAAGCTCCCTTAATTAAAATAGAGGAATGATCTTGAATCAATGCATCTTAGAGGTTGTGATGGATGTTGTGATATGTGCATACCACCCCCCTAACATTGAGTAGGAATTATTATTTTGGCCGTTTAGATCGGACCGAACTAGCCTCGGACAGAAGCGGTTTTGCAGCAAATAAGACATAAAATAATTTAATATGATGTATTGTAAAAATTATATAAAATCATATAAAATTCAGTGAACATAATGTTAGTGTCATTTAAAAGATAGGAGTCTACTTTATTTCTTATTTAGAATTCAGAAACTGATTTTGAGTGTAAAATGGTTAAAAAATTACTTGAGCAGGGCTGAAATTTGTCATTGGTGTTGAAATCTGCTAACTGATGTATTCTATAAATCGTATAAAATCATATAAAAATCCAATGAAAATGAGGTCTATGTCATTTGAAAGATATAAGATTGTAAAATGGTTAAAAAAAATTGCTTGAACAGGGCTGGAAAATGTCATTGGTGTTGAAATCCACTAACTGATGTATTCTATAAATCGTATAAAATCATAAAAAATCTAGTGAACATGAGGTCAGTGTCATTTGAAAGATATAAGAGTCTACTCTTTTTCTTATTGGGCGAATCCCCACACAATTTGTGCAAAATAGCAACTATGTTGTTAAAATATGTTAGAATTTACAATTTACCTATGTTTTTTTATGTCATTTTCCATATTGTTACCAGAGACTTTTATAAACACATATTTGTCAATGAAACTGACTAAACAATAGTTTAAATAATTTTTGAAGATACTGTATTTTGTGTAATATATCTGATTGCAAAAGGCGATGGATGTACTATATTAATATTATAATGAAGATCATAAAATTATCTTTTATCGAGAATATATGCCTAAAAATTACTTTATAATGAAGTAAAAAAAATTACATTCTAAAATAAAAAATATATTGAATATGTCGCTGGTTTATGTTCGATTACGATAAAAAGCTACATTTCAAGGTTGATAATACTTAAATTGTGTTAATGGAGTATTTTGATAGACCAAACTTTATCTATTGATTGTTCTGATATAATAATTAGTTAAGTTGTTCAAATTATAAAATGGTAATTACAAATGAAATAATAAAAGAAATAAAATAAACAAACAATTATATATATATATATATATATATATATATATATATATATATAACAAAGTGTTGTTATTTGATCACCTTATCATGGTTCTAAGTTGATATCTGTAGCATCCTAAATATTAAGACTAGGTTATTAAATAAATAAAGTAAATTAATGAAATATGATTTATATAGTTAAATAATCAAAGGATGATAATATCATTATTGGCTATAAAGTTTAGAAAGTTAGAAGTGAAAATAATAACATTTCAAAAGTTAAAGGGGCAGAAGTGCCAAACTGAAAAAGTGAGTTGACCAAAGTTATATAATGGATAAATGAGGACTTCTCATGTCAAAACTTAAGTTAAAAACACAAAATATGAGGTTATGGTGGAAAATGACAAAATGGGCAAACTTGGAGGACCAAATGGTAAAATTTTTGAAAATAAGATGCACGCTCTACATTTCCTCTTCCGAACATGATTTGCAGTCAAGAGAAGCTCCCTAATGTTGATTCTTCACCTTTTCTCCATATAAGGTTCGATCCAAATGAAGAATTAAGCAAACAAGCAAAGAAGAGAAGGAATCAAGGCATTGCAAGGTATAATTTCTCTTACATTCAATCTGGAATTTCAAATTTATGAAGTGGATAAAACCCAATGTCGAATTTAATGACAAACTGTGGTTAGGGTTTGGTTTTATAACCTCATTTTATTAGTTTCCATGGTTCTAATCTCAATACAATCGTCCCATTGAAGGATTTGATGATTTGGGTAAAAAGATCCATGAACCTTAGTAAACCAAATTGGGGATATTGCAATTGACAAAGTAATGAGATTTGAATCTATGACCTAGATGATGTTTGACAACAATAAATCCAAATGCAATGATAAAACTCATCAATGATGGTAGAATCATGTATAAACTTGAATTGACATGGATTTGGGGACAATATGATGAAAACAATGGAATCCTCTGTGTGTGAGAATTTGATGAGTATATGATACTCATAAACATGATTTGATATTAATAACATGATTTGAATTAAAAAAACATGAAGACTTGAATGATATCTAGTTGAATTTATGGAGTATTTGGCCAAAAGGGCATTTTGGGAAATTACTATGGAATTTAACAATCCCTTTGTTGTTAAGAGCTTAGTATAGGATTAGATTGTGTTATAACATGTTTTATGAATTAGACAACACCCAATGATGCAATAAATGATTTGGGAATAATTCATATAGGTTGAAGAATGTTATTGGGCAATTTGAGCTCTTAACCTTTTCAATGGAGTGTCTATAAGCATTAGAGTGTAATGATGTAATTGAGGATTCCATGGTTAAATTAAACACTCACAGTGGGATTTATTATAGTTTTATGTGCTTGACTACATTTATATGAGTGTTCATAACTTAGTAACAAGCATTGTGAGCTTTGGAATGTTCAAATGAACAACAGAATAGTAAACCCTTCTTGTGGAATTTGAGAACCAATATGTTCTTAAATGGTTTCAGTGAGCACTTAATGAATTAAGTGGAGTGTTTTAGGATGATAAAACACCTCCTAATCATGTGTGAGAAGCTAAACAAATGGTACAAAGTGAATGGGAAAAGGGTCTTTAAGAACTATGCAAAGTAGGGTGTTATATTGAGAATATTTGAGAGTTTTGTGTGTGCAGACCTCATTCCACGACCGTGGAATGGCAAAGCAAATCATTCCACAGGCATGGAATGCCATGATCAATGTCATGCAATTTTATCGTAACTTTTTCATACAGACTCAGATTTACGTGCAGTTTTCGCCTACGTTCAAATTCATGAGGAATGTGATGAAACAATAAAATTAAGTAATGGAACATATAAGGGGAATTTTGGTCATTTTCATGACTTATGTACATGTTATATAGGTGATATTTGAGAGTGTTTCTCTAAGGAAAGGAACTAGAAGAGGACTAGCTAACGTACGTGTGATTGAGGTGAGTACGTGTTGACATTTTCTCACTTTGGGGTACATGGAAAAATTATTTTTATTATAATGAAAATGTTTGATATATGAAATGTTTGAAAAGAACGTGCTAAATATTTTTGGAAAGAATGTTTTGAAAGCATGCCTTGAAGGTAAAAATGTTTTTGAAAGAAAAGAATGTTTTGGAAGAACGAATGTTTTGATAACGTATTTAAAAGGTTTTGAAATATAGACGCTTTAATTTGGAAATAAGTATTTTAATACTAACGTATGAAATGTGTAAAGCATGGAAAGTAATGACAATAAATGCAAAGTAATGAAAGGAAAATGAAAAGTAACAAAAAAGAAAGAAAGTAAAGAAATAATGAATATTGTCGGGGCCATGATATCTTATAAGAGGCACTAGAGGAATCTAGTAGGGTGGTACCTTCCCTTCGCGAAGTAGATAACCTGATCAACATGATACCTTGGTGGATCAATTTGTTCTTTTCACCTCGACACTAGACTTGTATAGAAATCCAAGGGAATGATACATTGGTGAATTGATTTTGTTCTTTTCACCTTCACCTGTGAAAGCATGATGCCTTGGTGGATTGATTTGTTCTTTCCACCTTGGTCTTGGAAATGGAAAATGGAAATGGAAATGGAAATCAAAAATGGAAAAGGATTAAATTAAATGATATGATAAGACATGAAATGGTAAGATATGAAATGATATTTTTGATGTGAATGAAAAGAGTTTACCTTGAAAATGCTTGCAAATCTTTTATGGTCTAAAACTATGTTATGTTATGAATGAAATGATTTTTCATATAAATGCTTAAAATGTCTTGGGTCACAAACCTACGTAACTCACAAGACATTTTTGTCTTATGTATCTCTTTTTAATGCCATGTATCCCATGTTATATACAACGATGAAGTTAATAGATGGAAGTAGCAGTTATGAGATAGAGAATGGAGTGGAACTTGTTAAGTTCCTTATGTATTTTATTGATGTAATTGTTATTTTCTTGCTATGGTTTGTACGATGCTTATTGGTAATACCCAATGTTTTAATTATAAATGTTTTTTGTGACCAATTTTTTTAAATGTGGGTTAATACCCGTAATGATTTTGTTAAAACCATAGCATTTTAAAGTTTGAGAAAGTTTTAAATTTTTTGGAGTGTTACAGTTTTGTATCAGAACCATAGTTTAAGCGAAGTAGGATTGGATCATTCCACTCCTAAGCTTAGACTTTAGTTATGGAAAAATGTGAATGAGTCATAGGAATGTTATGCATTGAGTAGGGATAGACTTATGTTATGAATATCGTCAGAAATTGCATGTCTTAGGAAATGTCATGCTCGATATTTATTGAAACTCAATATAAGTTAGATGAACTTGTAGAATACCACATTGAGTGCTTCTAAAGTACGTAATGGATGTAGGAATAGTTTATGGACAATCTGAACCAACAGATTAGTATTTTCTAAGTGGTGAAGCCATGACCGGATATGTATGATGTGGGTATAATAGTATAGGGCCCGTACTATTATGAACACATGATACATACCCGAACTTGGTGGAACCATGAAAAGGTTTTGTGAAATGTGGTAAAGAATCGAGTAAGCTACAAACTCAATGAACACATATCGTGTGTCAAATAAGAGTCATGAAGGATCTTAAAGCATGTTGATGGATAAAGGAAATTTTTTGATAGCTTTGACTTTTCAGTCAAAGTCAAGCAACTAGTATAAAATGAAATTTACTTGGTGTACATTTGATACATGTTGGAAATTAAGCTTGTATCCATTAAGTACTATTGGTAGTGAGTTAGAAACAAAAAGGAATGAAACAAGTTGAGTTGTAAAGTTGTTAACAAACAATTAGCTAAAAAGGGAGATAGTTGACTTTTGGTAAAAGTCTAAAATGGGACAAGAGTTGGAACTCCATAGTTATAATTAAGAAACTAGTTTAAGTTGCTAACTTCAAATTACAAACAAGTTAATTGAGAAAAAAATGGAATGGAATTGTGAATTTCATCTTTAGATGAAAGTAAATACCCAGATGCGATTGACGACAACGGAAGGCGAGCCAATGACCTAATGGACAAAATTGTGATATGGTGATGAAAACAAGATAACATACGAAAGTGTGACTAAGACAGCTTGGGAAAGATCTTGATACTGTTGATTCAATAAGATCTTTTGGGATCCTAAGGAGTTGGTGACTAGATGACAACATTATCAAGTGTCAAGTGTGATGGTAGCTATGGAAGAAGGGTGTCCTTGTGAGACCATGACAGTAAAAAAAGACAAATGATGGTGCATTAACCTAATGCACTAGACTGGAAAGTGAACTCATCATAGGGAAATAAGAATAGTGAAATATATCTGAAGGTATTTCTCGAGCCTGAAAGGATGACAACCAATATGAAGATCGTCTCGAATCATGCACATAATGGAAACTAAAAGTGACAATGATGAATCCATGAGAGTACGTTACCCTAGGGTACTAGATTACCATGATGAACAATTTAACGGGAGGAACTTTGTAAGCTCTACTTACAAGTTCTGAGATTTGTGATAAAAAGTTAAGTTTTGCGAACAACGTAATATGGGCGTTAAAAGGAATAAAACTTCAAGATGCGATAACTAGATGATAAGTAACTGGAAGACGATTCCACATGATGGAATATAGAAGAATGCAAATTGACCATCAAGGATTTTATATTACTAACAACGTGTGGACAAGAATAAACACTTGAAGTTTGTTAATAAGTCCTATCCAAAAGATGATTGTGATCAAAGGAAATACTCAATATTTCCATGAATGAGTCATAGAGACAAACTAATGATGTGTGAGAATCATAAAGTGATTTGGACCTTAAAATAAATTCTCTCATTTCTTTTAAGGGTTAAATGGTAAGAAGAAAACCGAAGCCTGACAATGCAAGGTTACAAGAACTTACAATGTTTTGGAGCCAAGTAAGAACAACACATGGTGCGTAGAACTATGGGTGAGATGAACGTACCAAGGATACCCGATTTAGAGTTTCCAAGTTATGCAAACTGATGACATGGACCAAACACACTCAAGTACAACTGGGTACTCGAATTGTGTATTAATGCTAATCTGGATTTGACAACCAGACAAGAAACGGCTAGACTTATGATAATGAGATCTTCTGTTATGAGTTCATAGAGAAGATAGGGCTTTGACTCAGAGAATTATGGGTCACATGATTGTGACTAAAGGACATAAAAATCAACAGATATAGAATTTGGTTATGTATTCATAATGAAGGGACAAGCAATAGAAAGAAGTAAATTATGATGATACTATAGAGTTAAAATGACGAAGTGTTAAATAGAAGTGGTAAGTATTCGATATCCATTAGGCGCAAGTGAGGCAACGAGTTATGTGAAGAAGTAAACGCAACATCTTGCTACATGTTAAGGTTCATCTTGTGTTTTAACCTTAAAAGAAATGCCCTCATTTCTTTTAAGGGGTAAATAGTTGGGAAGAATCAGGTTACAAGTGACGAGATCATTCGGACCCACATAAGATTTTGAAAGTTGATTTGAAACATTTCCATGTACTTTAGATCTTCTTGTCATGGTATGATTAGGCTTGTAGTCCCAAGAAATGTGTTAACTCATAAGATGAGATTTTGGTTTGACACGATAGTTAAAGTGAATGAAATGGGATATGGATAAGGCGGGAAGAAGACATGGACCTGGATGGTATGGTACCTGCTGGTACAAAAGTATAAGATTTATAGCAATATACATGATTGAGTTGTCTTTTAGGTATATGTAGAGAAAAAAAATCATTAGTATGAATGAACTGGAAAGATATCTTCAAGGTAAAGTGTCAATATTATGACTTAGAAATCAATACCTATAGAAATGAAAGTGTATAAATGAGATGTATTGAAGAGTGATTAGACTCCAATTATAAAACCCAACAATGGTTTATCTGCGATTATAGAAATGGTGTGGGTACCATAGTGTGTTATGACATGTAGGCCATACGAGATGTTAGTATACCAACCCTGTAAATCATGATTTAGTAGTCATTCAAGCCAAGTTAAATATACTATGTTATGTTTGAGACTTTAATACCAGTGAAGGTAAAAAAGGGGCAAGATGAAAAGATATATCGGTAATTAAGTCTTGTTAATGATTTGCTTATGGAATCAGTAAAGAATGGAATGTTGGTGACGTGTTTGAGCACGAAGGGATAGGCTTAGGCAAATTAGAACCTAAGCATGAAGGGATACACTTGGGAAAATTAAAACCATAACATTTTGAAGTTTAAAAAAGTTTAAAAAAAATTGGGGTGTTACAATCTCACCCTTATATATATATATATATATATATATATATATATATATATATATATATATATATATATATATATATATATATATATATATATCATAACTAGTCTATTTCCGACATGTTCTATAAGAAAAATATGGAGAACAAAGAAGAATATAAAAAATTAATAGATAAAATGATTTTATTATATGAAATAATAACTTATGGTTTTTTATGCATATAAGGATAATATGTTAAGTTTTTATAAGACACCTAGTATAGTAAACGAGTTATCAATGGTTTTCCTGTTGCAAACGATTATTTTAAAACCGATGCGCACATAAGACGTTTCATATAACAAAATAATGGCATAATTATTTTTGCTCTTATCGAAGGATAGATAACATGTTGATGTTTTCAAGGGTTTTCTCAAATAATAAATAATATTTATTGTTTTCATAACTAATACTCATTTCATCTAATATTTATTGTCCATTTTTGACTTTTGAAGTTTTCATTTTTTAGTTTTGACCTTAAATATTTTTTTATATATAAAATACTTGATGCAAAATATATGAATTGATTATGTTTTAAATATCCATTCATTGTTATAAGTTTCATCAACTAATATATAACACAAATAAAAATATTTAAGGTTAAAACTGAAAAATAAAGACTTCAAAAGTAAAAAATTGACAATAAATATGGGACGGAGGGAGTAGTAAAAAGTCATTTGTAAAACTTTATATCTATATTGTCTTTATCGCTTTTTAATTATAATAAATAGTTTTAAAATAAATTTACTATAATAATACAAATTTATAAATTAAATTTTTGTTAACTTAATATTAATGATTGATATTTTAGATAATTATCATGATCAAAATAATAAAATGATTAAATAAGTAAATTTTGAATTCATTAATCATAATATAGGCAAATACCAAAAAAATTTCAAGTTTTACACACGAAGTTGGCAAAAATCTTAATGGTTTTTTTGGATGGTAAAAACTACAAGATTTTCATTTTTAACTTTTTATCCGGTCATTAACCGATCATCCTTATTTAAAAAAAATGGAAGATTTTTTGAAAACATATGGATTTTACCAAAACAAGAAGTTAAGAATTATGCCAACAATGCGTGCAAAACTTGTACTTTTTTGTATAAAATACAAAAAAAAAAGTCTCAAATTTTATACGCTTTGTTAGCAAAAGCCCTGACTTTTTGTTTTGGTAAAAACCATAAGTTTTTAAAAAACCTTTCAATTTAAAAAATGAAAGGTCATTCGAACACTTATTGTTCTTACCAACCAAAAAAAAAGTTAGTGATTTTGCAAACTCCATGTACTTGGGATTTTTTTGGCATTTGTCCATTATAATAATAATTAAAATGTAACACTTAATCAAGGATTATATTTAGTTATTCATGATTAAGTCACCGGTAGATGTCATTTTGTTACGAGATACTAATAGATGTTTTTGGTATAATATCAATCAAAATCATTATAATTTTGCAGCTTATTACGATAATAACTATTTTATAGTTGATGTTAACGACGTAATATTTTCATTTTCCAATACATATATAATCAAAGTTTTAAATAGATAATATTATAATTTAATATGCACAACATACAAATATTAGTAGATACTATATATAATTATATATAAGAGAGATATTGAGAATGAGACAGACACAATGTTTGTAGTAACGGGCTCCCAATAACTTTGGGCTTTTATTTTTCTAACACCAACATCTCTAGTTATTATTAATTTTTGTCCTGGCATAAAGAAATATCTCCAATATTGTTTTTTGAACTTTCAAGTTTCAAATACCTTTTCGGCTCTTCCAGTTTCTAACCTTTGCAATGTTACAAAGTGCATCTACTAAAACTGTCTTTCAATAATTCGAATCTTCACGTGCTAGAACTTAGAAGATGGTCCATAGAAAAATAGAATGTAGTTGACTACATGATCTTTATGGCTAGTATAATTGTCTCGATTAAATGCAGGAAACAACTATATTAGACAACATTAGAACTTGGTATTGTAGGGAATCATTGTGTTAACTTTTTTATCCAATATTAGATCAAAATTCCTACAAATAGAGGACAATGGCTGGGAAATACACTGATATGTTAATTGTTAAGGTGTCAATTTGTGATTCAAAGTATTTAATGCCAATCATTTGGAAAACTAGTTTATGCATAAACAACCAATTTGCTATTGGTTATTACGCAACAAGTTTAGAGATCATTGTATACTTTTTATTGATAAAATTCAATCATTAGACTTTCATAAATCTTTCAAAACAACAACAACTACATACCCCTAAAATCTTATTAAAATGAGGTAAAAGGATATAGAAGTGGAAAGTTAGGTCACTTTGAACAAAAGATCGACATGAACTTTCACAAATCTTTCTACCCCTTGTCTAATAGTCCAATTACTTATGTGATACTACTATTAGATCTGGAGACTTAACATCAGATGTGGAATTTTTAAGACTGATTTTTTTTTACCTTTTTTTTGTGTTTTTTTTTTCAGTCGGACTTGGCCTTTTAGGTTTAGGTCAGATGTTCTCGTTTATATATTTATGAACGGCCGTATCTGTAACATTGTACCAGAAAAACGTGTGTGGAATAAAATCTCTCTCTCTAGTTCGACAGTGAACGTAGTCTATCGCAAGATAGTGTGAACCACTTAAATCTATGTGTTCTATGTGCTTTGATTTCGTTTCTGATCTCTCATATTTCTCAGATCTATTTTTCGTTTATCGCGTTCTTCTATACCTAACAACTTGTATCAGAGCTATGGATGAAGACGGGAAGGTGAAGATCGATAAATTTGAAGGCCATGATTTTGGATTCTAGAAGATGCAGATTGAGGATTACTTATATCAAAAGAAATTACACTTATCGTTATCTGAACAAAAACCTGAGAAGATGGATCTGGCAGAATGGAACTTGCTGGACCGACAGGCCCTTGGCGTTCTCAGATTATCACTAGCGAAGAATGTCACGTACAATCGTCAATGAGAAGACCACATTTGGATTGATAAAAGGCGTTGTCCAACATGTATGAAAATCCATCCGCAACAAACAAGGTTATCTTGATTAGACATTTGGTAAAGACAAATATGAAGGAAGGAGCGTCTGTGATAGACCACGTCAACGAGTTCAACTCGATAATATCCAGGTTAGGATCTATTGAAATTAAATTTGAAGACAAAGTCCAGGCTTTATTATTATTATCTTTGTTGCCCGAAAGTTGGGTTGGAACAGTCATTGCAGTCGGTTGTTCTTCAGGCGCTACGAACTCACATTCGAAAGCATTAGAGATCTGATTCTTGGCGAAGATGTTCGAAGAAGGAATGCAAGAGAAGGTTCCACCAGTTTACTCAATACAGAAGAGAGGGACAGGAAACAAAACAGAGGTGCATACGGAAGAAAAAGATCAAAGTCAAGGAAGAGAGGACAGTCAAGAAGCAGAAAAGAAATCGTCTGCTTGAACTGTAATGAAATAGGACATTTCAGAAATAAATGTCTTAAACCTCCTGCAGATAATGGAAAGAAGGAGATGAATGTGGCTGAGGACTATGAGGATGCTCAGATTTGCTGTGTAGAAAATTCAGTAGAGTCCTGGGTGATGGATTTAAGAGCATCGTTTCACGCTTGCCACAACAAAGAAATCATGAGAAATATCAAACCTTACAGCGGTACTGTTCGTCTGGCAGATGGTAAAATTTTGAACATCATTGGTATTGGAGATGTAACTTTAAAAATTTCAATGGGTACTACCTGGATTTTGAAGGATATGAAGTACACTCCAGATCTGAAGAAATGTTGATCTCGGTGGGACAACTGGATGAAGAGGGACATGATGTAAAGCTTGGAAAAGGTAAATGGAAGGTTATTAAATGGAACTTGGTCATTGCTCAAGGAAAGAAGAAGGGAACTCTATATATGGTGGAGTTGACCTTTGGAGAAGCAAATGCAACTGTTGGAGATGGGGATCCCTCTACTTTATGGAACCAAAGACTTGGCCATATGAGTGAGAAGGGAATAAAGATTCTTGCTTCAAAGGGCAGGTTCCCACAACTGAAGAATGTGACAGTCGACTTCTGTGAATCATGCATACTCGGTAAACAAAAAATAGTTACTTTCATGAAGATGGGTTAGCCACCTAAGTTAGAGAAGCTTGTGCCAATACATTCAGATGTCTTCGATCCCACATCAGTTTCATCAACAGGAGGTTCCTGGTGTTACATTACCTTTATAGATGATTCTACAAGAAAGGTGTGGGGTTTAATTTCTAAAAAAATAAATCTAACGTTTTCTCTACTTTTAAATGGTTCAAAGCTGTTGTGGAGAATGAGACGAATCTGAAGATAAAATGTTTTAACTCAGATAATGGGGGGTAAATACAGTAGTAAGGATTTTACTGATTATCATGCATAACATGAGATTAGAAAGTTGAAGTATGCCAGAAATAATTTAGCAAAACAGTATTGCAGAGAGGATGAACAGAACATTAAATGAGAGAGCTCAGACCATGAGGTTACATGCAGGGTTTCCAAAAATGTTACGGGCCGACGCAGTGAGCACAACTGCTTACCTTATAAACTGTGGACCCTCAGTCCCCATTGGGTTTAAAATTCTAGAAGAGGAATAGAATAAAAGGGAAGTATCTCTCTTTCACCTTAAAGTATTTGGTTGTAATGCTTATGTTAAGGTTAAAGATGTAGAAAAAGACTAAATTGAAGCCAAAGCTAAGAAGTGTATCTTTATCGGGTACGAGCTGGATGATATGGGTTATAAATGTTAGGATAACCAAACCATGAAAGTGATAAGGAGCAGCGATGTCACTTTTAATGAAGATGCCCTCTATAAAGATGATCTAACTATAGATATGAGCAAAAGCAAAAGTCAGAAGGCGGTGTTCGAAGAATTGAAGGATGCTGATGTTTTTCGACCTGAAACAGGTGAAGGCTCATAAAATACTGGGAGCTAGCACTGAAGCATAGTGTAAATAATAAAGTCAATGGGAGTTCTGAAGATAAACGCTCAGAAACCGAAATCCTAGATCAGTCAGAAAATGAAGCCCTGAATTAGACATGAGTTAAAACACCTAATCTCAGAAGATCGACCAGAGATCGGTGACCCACTAGCAAATATTCTCCATCAGTTAATTACTTGTTACTGATAGAGAACAGAGAGTCAGATTCTTATCCAGATGTGCTGAAGCTAAAAGACTCTATAAAATTTAAGAAAGCCATGAAGGAGGAGTTGGATTCGCTTGACAAAACCATACCAGGTCCTTGGTCAAATTACTAGTAGGAAAGAGAGCTTTGTAAAATAAATAGGTGTCTAGAATCAAGGATGAAGCTGATGGAAGCAAGAGATATAAATCTAGACTAGTTGTAAAGGGTTTCCAACAGAAAAAGGGGATTGACTATAATGAAACTTTCTCTCCAGTTGTGAAGATTACTACTATTCGCCTGGTCTTAAGTATTGTGGCTGCTGAAAATTTACATTTGGAATAGCTAGATGTTAAGACTACATTCTTACATGGTGACCTTGAGGAAGATATTTACATGTCCCAACTAGAAGGTTTCCTGGTAAATGGTAAGGAGAATCTGGTGTGCAAACTGAATAAGAGTTTATATTGCCTGAAACAACCCCCAAGGTAGTGGTATTAAAATTCGACAGCTTCATGTAGAAAAATGGGTACGAGAGATGTAAGATGGACCATTGTTTTATCTGAATAGGTTCAGGTCCTTTCACATTATTCTTTTATTATATGTTGATGATATGTTGGTTGCTGGATCAGACATACATGAAATCAACAGACTGAAGCAACATCTCTCCAGAGCATTCAAGATGAAAGATCTCGGAGCTACCAACTAAATTCTTGAGATGAGCATAATCAGAGATAGAGTTTTTGGAACTATGAAGATTTCACAACAGAAGTATATCATAAATATTCTAGAGAAGTTCAAAATGATTGATGCAAAACCAAGAAGTATACCCTTGTGAAAACAATAATTATGATCTATAGATTCTATATGGAAGAACTAGAATTAAATGACAAGAACGTAGATCAAAATAGTGTCAAATGCTTTGATTAAAATAGCTCTATAAGAGTTCAAGGAAGAACTTCTCTATGAGAGTTTGGTAGGGCGACCAAAACGTTAACACTAATAGATAGATGCATGCACTATAAATAGTCTAACCCTAGAAAATAAAAATCGTGAATGGACATGCCCAAACTTCTAAATAAGACTATACTAGCACATACATTTGACACAATATATTTAAACCCAACAATCTCCCCCTTTGTGTCAAATTGTAACGCCCCGTTTCGAATCGTCCCATTTCGGGGTGGTGATCAGGGAGTGGGTATCAGCTGAGTTAGAACCAATTAAGAGTTGAGTTTGGGCTCATTTAGGGGTGGATGATGTAGTGTGGATGATCCAATTATTCAGTTTGTGATTTGGAGCCCAAGGGTATTGGTAAAGGCGTTGGTTCGGGCCTTTTATAGATTTTGGATTTAAGTTTGGTTGGATTTCAGGCTAAATAAAGTTGATATAAGCGTAGAGCTTCTCGTTAGTTTTCCGTGGATATAAAGAACGTCAAAATCGGATTTATAACGAAGAAGTTATGGCCATTTGAAGTTAGAAGGGTTTTGGGCCAAAACCGGGTACGCATGGCGTACCAAGTAGGAACGCATGGCGTTCAAAAGGAATATGGACAAGGGTGCATAGGGGAACGCCACGTGTTCCCCAATGGAACGCGTTGCATTCTTCTTGGTAGGCTAAACCCTAAATTTCGGGTCTTGAACACTATTTAAACACCTTAACTCACCTCCAACCTTTATTCTCTCAGCCTCCACTGTACCTTAAGCATCTATTCGAAAGCCTAAACCTAATTGTGAGTGTGTGAGCTTGTAAGACCATATTTTAGTGTATTTTGGAGTTCTTGAAGAAGAGTGACCACCTTGGAGTCTCATTGATCAAGGAAGAGCTTTTGGATCCAGGTTCTCCAGCCCATTTGCAAGCCTCAGAAGGTATAAAGTTTCTAACTTGCCACCTTATGGCTTAAGATCTAGATTAGGGCTTGTTTGTGCTTCTTATGATAATATGGATGCTCTTTGGGAGTTTGAGCTACTCCAAGAGCCTAGGATTGAAGATCCTCACGTTTCTGAGTTGTTAGAGTCATAAAAATGGTAATTTGATGGCTAAGGACCACCCATGCAAAGGGTTTGGGTCTTGGTTTATAGATTGGAAGCTTTAATGGATGTTTGGGTCCTTTTTGGACCATGCAAAGTCACCAAGTCCATGAATTTATGATTCTAGAGGTCCTAGATGACTTGGATCTACATTTGGATAGCATAACTTTAAGCATTAAGTGCTTAATAAGCCTTTTTGAAGCCAGCACGCGAACGCGCCGCGTAGGTTTGAGGAACGCCCTGAATTCTGAGTTGAGTCCGCGACCTGAGTCGGTGACGAACGCCCAACGCTCCACCAGGGAACATCGTGCGTTCGGGGCATCAGTGGGATTTCAGATCTTTTTTCCTTGGAATGGGTTTTGGGGTTTGGGCTTTTGTGATTAGGCCATTTTCTTGAACTTTACTGATATGGGCCTTAGTGGATCATCATTTGGGCCTTGATGGCTATGTCATATTTTGGGTCTAGTGTAAGGCCCATTAGAGGGGTGAGGCCCAATTTAGCAAATTGGGCCATTAGTGGGCTTAGGAAATCTATCTAGTATTGGGCATTTCATGATATAGTTTTGGGCTTTCGACATGGACCAAATTAGATCAGGGGTAAAATGGTCATTTTACCCTAAGGAGGATTATTGGTTTTTGGACTTAGCGTTATTTTGGTACTGATAGCTTAGGGAGCCGAAGGAGCAGCAGGTCGGGAAATTGCCAGTTAGCAGCCAGAGGATTATCTGCGGGATTTCAGCAGTGCGAGGTGAGTCTCCTCACTGTTTGTATGGGTCTATAGCCATAATGCCGACTCATTTAGTTTATGTATGGTCGGAAGACCCGGGGGTTAGCCCTAGGCATTGTATGATAGTATGTTATTTCGGGTCAAGGTCCAATGTCGGGCGGTGCCAGAGGAAGGTTTATATGTATGTTATTCCGGACTAACGTTCGATTCCGGGCGGTGCCCGAGGAATGTTTTCATGTTAGATTATACTTGTTGTCTGTGTGATACTTGTATGTCTCTCGTAGGGAGGTGAGTGTGGGCGAGGTCCCGTATCTCATCACTAGTCGAGTGTGTACGAGGTTCCATATCTCATTATTAGCAGAGTAGGGGTGGGGCCCATGATAGGAGAGAAGTGATAGTGGGCGGGGGCCTGAATCTCACTATCAGCAGGAGTCTCGACGGGGTTCCATGACTCATCAACAGCATGACAGGGGAGGGGCCCAAGTTACGCGAGGCCTTAGAAAAGGAAATACCTTTATATTATGTTTGCTTTATGTACTAGCTTGTTTATGTGATTGCATGTGTATAGCGGACAAGCCCCAGAGACAGGCGGGGCCTAAGAGAAACATATTTGTATACCGAGCGGGGCTCGATGCCAGGCGGGGCCCGATGTAGGGGCGGGGGCCCAGTATATGTGCTTATGTGTATGTTATGTGGTAGTATGGGGAACTCACTAAGCTTTGTGCTTACGATTTTCAGTTTTGGTTTCAGGTCCAGTAGCGGAGGGAAGAGCTCGGGATGACTGCATTGCACACACCATGATGTTTAGCCTGAGATGTTTACTCTGATGTTTTGATTTGGAAACTTTGATAATAATGTTTTGAAATACTTTGACTCACGTTTTGATGGAATGATTTGATAACTATGGTTTTATTTAATGGTTTATTAATGGATTAAAATGAAATTTTTGGATCGTATTTTTGGGATGTTTCAATTTGGTATCAGAGCCTTGGTTTGCGGGATTCGGGCACACTCTCGGGTGTGTCTGAACTCAAACTGAGGACTTGGTATGAAAAATTTTCAAAAAGAAAACCATTTTTTATAAAAAGGATTTTGAAAAGGAAAAAGGGTGTGGTGCATGCAATCAACGGAGCTCAAGTAAGTTCTCCCAAATTACCCATACAAGTTTGTTTAGTTATGATATGCTTATCAGAATTGCATGCTAGATTAGGGCTAAGGATCTAGGAGGATGCCTTATGTGCCTGTTATATGTGTACGAGCTATATGAATTGCATGCTAGTACTGATTAGTCGATAATATGATGGCCTGAGTAGGATATGCTTGATTATGTTTACCCAATGCCCGAATGTTGCTTGCTTTCTGCTTTTAGGAGTTCTAGTTATCTTTAACTGACTAGTAAACGAATATTTTAAGTTACATATTACGAGGACTAGATAATTTCAGAAGGCTAGGTTTAGCCCTATTTCGGAGCTCTTGTCTGAGTCCAACCGTTGTAGGGTAGCACCTCTCATTTGAAGAATTATCTGGTCTTAGTAATATGTAATGGTATTCGCGAGCTAGTTAGGGGGAGATAGCAGGAACTTCTTATGCAGCTGATGGAAGAGAGTGAGATGGAGGATACCCTAGGGCAAGCCTAGGATGAGAGCAGTGTTGGGGAAAATAGTAGTAGTTAAAGGGACTTGGTAAGGTCAATGCAATTCTTGAGTAAAGTACGGATAGATGTGGAAGGTATTATGGGCCCGTACTACTGAAAGCAGAGGATCTGTACTCGAGTCAAAAAAGGCTGAGATAAAACTGGGAAACTTATAGTGTGTGTGTGTGTGTGTGTGATCCCTCAGTAGTGATGAGTATTCTGATGGTTGTTATGATATGTTGCAGCATGGTAACGTTCCGTACTAGACTGGTTGGCAGTTCAGGTGCCGATGAGGGATCAGGCTCGGGCTCTGGAGCTGGGCAACTGGATGAGCAAATGAGAGAGTTTATATCATTTGAGATTACGCGCAGTATTATGGACTAGACTCCTGTGATCTTTGGTACGGTAAAGGAGGGAATTTTGGATATTTTGGACGAGAGGTTGGGTGCGTTCCGCACCAAGATGGTGGCCATGATGGGGGCGCGCACGTTGATATTCAGAGAGTTCAGATCCTGTGGAGCTCCAGACTATCATGGGGTTAAGGACCCCATAGCTAGCAGCTGGTTGTTGGTAGATGTCGCCAACGCCTTTTGTTCGAGCCGATGTCCCGAGGGGACAAGGTCTGACTAGCTTCCTGTCTTCTGAAGGACAGAGCACGGGACTGGTGGGAGGAGGTCGGACATGCCATTGGAGATGATGCAGTCGTAGACGCGATGACATGGAGTGACTTCTCGGCCTGGTTCAGGGCCGAGTTTGCACCAGTGATCGAGGTGTAGTAGCTGGAACGGGGGTTCTAGGACCTCGAGCAGACTACAGAGACGGTGGCGGAGATCACCGCTATGTTCAGGGAGAGGGCCCTTCTTGTTCCGCAGTATGTAGCGGACGAGGAGATGAATAAGGCCCGATATCACGAGATTCTTAGGAGCGACATCAGGCAGTTTGTGAGCCGGTCTAGCTGCAAGACGCTGGAGGATATGATCGCTCGATCCAAGGAGAGGGAGATCGATTTGGAGGCAGAGAGGAAGAGGAAGCCAGACGAGGTTCAAACATCTACGGGGTCGGGCAAGAGACCCAAGGTATCAGATTCTAGATCAAGGGGTTATTAGGACCGTAGTCGTTGTGGCAAGTGCGGCATGACACACGAGGGTGCGTGTAGGAGTGGCAGTGGTGGTGATTATGGCTGCTTCAAGTGCGGTCGGATCGGTCATTATAGCAGGGATTGTACAACTACCACCACCCAGGGATCAGACCTGATCTGCTTCCATTGCAGTCAGCGGGGCCACAAGATGGCCCAATGTCCGAGTTTGATTACATCGGGACAGGTGATGGCACCTTCCCCTACGACATTGAGGATCACCGACAACCATCAGGGCCGGGCAGAGGCGCCTACGGCGAAGAGCAGGGCTTTCCAGATGACCACAGAGGAGGCACAGACAGCTTCAAATGTTGAAGGTATGCATCTTTTACTTTCCTATCAGCTATTATTCATGATTTTATTGCTATTGTCTCGCCTCAGTATGATCGAGTATACCCTAGAGTTATATTTTCTGCTTATGATTTAGTTATATGCCATCTGCATACCATGAATTCTAGAATAGTAGTTCGAGGTCGTTACCTTTTATAGTGGGTTCTCAGGATGCGGTAGCTGTAGCAATTGTGATTGGAACTCAGGAAGTGTCCCGTTAGCCTTCAAGAGCTGTACTATTTTAGTTTGGTTAGTTTTGGATCACTATCAGTGGTAAGCGTTGGTTGCCAACAGATTTATCATGTGATGGTAAGAAGGATTCGGGAATCCTTTCCAAGCTGTGAGCTGTAAAGATTTAGTCGAATCAAAGTGAGGGAGAATCATCCAAGTAATCAGGGACGGAAGTAGGTGCAAAATTAGGATGAGTTCGCATTCCTGTTAGGTATGAAAGCGACCAAAGTGGTTGTTTGGATAGAGGAGTGCGTGAGTTGTGAGTTTGGGAAACTTCCCAACGTTGAGTTCGTGTATTCAGGATAGTTGATATCTAGTGTTGGGAAACCAGGTTGGAGAATTCCCGGTAGGATGTGAGTTTAGTCAGGATGTTAGACTGCATGAGCGCTCGACAATGGATGTTTTCGGGTTGGCAGACAGCGGTGTGGAAAAGAGTTGTAAGATTGTGGGATAGTCGTAGCATTCATTAGCGGTTAGTTAGCGGTGTGTGGGCGGGAGCCCGTATCTCCTAGTTAGTAGAGTGTGGGCGGAGGCCCGTATCTCCTAGTTAGCGGAGTGTGGGCGAGGCCCGTATCTCCTAGTTAACATGATAAGAATCAGGAAAGGGTAGTTCGACGGGATTCGAGGTGGAGTTAGACTTGTGTAGCATTAGATAGGTGAGACCTGTGGACAAGGCTACCCCATAGTATGGTTTGGGTGAGATCCGTGGGTGAGGCCCGTACGATTATAGCAATGCATGTGGGACCTGGTAGAGACCATAGGGTCGAGGTATGGGATCGGCGATTCCAGGATTAGGTAGCCAAGTGGCAATGTAGATAGAGCAGTTTTCGATAGTTTAAGTTTTCTTTGGAGGTCGCTTGGAGCGACTGAGAGGGTGTTCTTTAGCTCAGCAGTCCGGTGGTTCTCCGGTATTCCAAATAGTTGATAGATGAGTTGGGACCAGGGTGGTCATGGTTCGTTCGGAAAACGGACAAGGGGCAACATGATGTTCAGACAAGAGTAGTGACGAGAGGATTCTTGTGTGTGGGGTAGCGTACTGATCAAAGGTACTAAGTCACTTACAATTGGGTTGAATAATCTCAGAGTAATTGATTTGACCCTGTTGCGCAGCTCTCGTCTGAGTCTAACCATTGTAGGGATGAATCACCTACTCGAAGGATTATCTGACCATTCTGTCAAGTATAATTGTTCTGCAGATAGTTATGTGTGGGCAGTCTGTCCGGGAGATGGACCAGTATGGATTGTGGTTGTCTTGAGAAGATTGTTTTATGCGCAGAATGATCGGTTACGTTCCTCAGATCCCTTGTTGGGATATGGGTATTAGTAAGGAGAGATTTCGAGGACGAAATCTAATTTAAGTGGGGGAAAGCTGGAACGCCCCGTTTCAAATCGTTCCCATTTCTGGGTGGTGATCAGGGAGTGGGTATTGGCTGAGTTAGAACCATCAAAGAGTTGAGTTTGGGCTCATTTGGAGGTGGATGATGTAGTGTGGATGATCCAATTATTCGGTTTGTATTTTGGAGCCCAAGGGTATCGGTAAAGGCGTTGGTTCGGGCCTTTTATGGATTTTGGATTGAAGTTCGGTTCGCTTTCAGGAAAAATGAATTTGACAGAAGCGTAGGGCTTCTCGTTACCTTTTGGTGGATATAAAGAACGTCAAAATCGGATTTATAACGAAGAAGTTATGGCCATTTGAAGTTAGAAGGGTTTTGGGCCAAAACCGTGTACGCATGGCGTACCAATTAGGAACGCATGTCGTTCAAAAGGAAGATGGACGCGGGTGCATATGGGAACGCCCTGCGTTCCCCAAGAGAACGCGCTGCGTTCGTCTGGGCAGACTAAACCCTAAATTTCGGGTCTTGAACACTATTTATACACCTTAACTCACCTCCAACCCTATTCTCTCAGTCTCCACTGTACCTTAAGCATCTATTCGAAAACCTAACCCTAATTGTGAGTGTGTGAGCTGGTAAGACCATATTTGAGTGTATTTTGGAGTTCTTGAAGAAGAGTGACCACCTTGGAGTCTCATTGATCAAGGAAGAGCTTTTGGATCCAGGTTTTCCAGCCCATTTGCAAGCCTCAGAAGGTATAAAGTTTCTAGCTTGCCACCTGATGGCTTAAGATCTAGATTAGGGCTTGTTTGTGCTTCTTATGATAATATGGATGCTCTTTGGGAGTTTGAGCTACTCCAAGAGCCTAGGATTGAAAATCCTCACGGTTCTGAGTTGTTAGAGTCATAAAAATGGTAACTTGATGGCTAAGGACCAACCATGCAAAGGTTTTGGGTCTTGGTTTATGGATTGGAAGCTTTAATGGATGTTTGGGGTCCTTTTAGGACCATACAAAGTCACCAAGTCCGTGACTTTATGATTCTAGAGGTCGTAGATGGCTTGGATCTAGGTTTGGAAAGCATAACTTTAAGCATTAAGTGCTTAATAAGCCTTTTTTGAGCCAACACGCGAACACGCCGCGTAGGGTTGAGGAACGCCCTGCGTTCCGAGTAGAGTCTGCGACCTAAGTGGGCGACGAACACCCAGCGCTCCACCAGGGAACGTCGTGCGTTTGGGGCATCAGTGGGATTTCAGATCTTTTTGCCTTGGAATGGGTTTTGGGGTTTGGGCTTTTGTGATTGGACCATTTTCTTGAACTTTACTGATATGGGCCTTAGTGGATCATCATTTGGGCCTTAATGGACTATGTCGTATTTTGGGTCTAGGGTAAGGCCTGTTAGAGGGTTGAGGCCCAATTTAGCAAATTAGGCCATTGTTGGGCCACTAGTGGGCTTGGGAAGTCTATCTAGTATTGGGCCTTTCATGATATAGTTTTGGGCTTTAGGCATGGACCAAATTAGATCAGGGGTAAAATGGTCATTTTACCCTAAGGAGGATTATTGGCTTTTGGACTAAGTGTTATTTTGGTACTGATAGCTCGGGGAGCCGAAGGTGCAGCAGTTCGGGGAATTGCCAGTCAGCAGCCAGAGGATTATCTGCGGGATTTCAGCAGTGCGAGGTGAGTCTCCTCACTGTTTTATGGGTCTACGACCACAATGTCGGCCCATTTAGTTTATGTATGGTAGGAAGACCCGGAGGTTAGCCCTAGGCGTTGTATGATAGTATGTTATTCCGGGCCAAGGTCCGATGTCGGGCGGTTCCCGAGGAAGGTTTATATGTATGTTATTCCGGACTAACGTCCGATTCCGGGTGGTGCCCGTGGAATGTTTTCATGTTAAATTATACTTCTTGTTTGTGTGATACTTATATGTGTCTCGTAGGGAGGTGAGTGTGGGCGAGGTCCCGTATCTCATCACTAGCTGAGTGTGGACGGGGTTCCATATCTCATTATTAGCATAGTAGGGGCGGGGCCCGTTAAACAAGGTACCAATTGATCATGTCTGTGAAACATTTCTGATCAACAAGAGTTTTGGCTTTACAAGCTTCAGTGAAACCAAGGATAGAGTTCAGAGCAGCAGTAGAGTATACGTGTTTATCTCGCAATAAGAACATACTCTTCTGAACTTTTTGACCATCCTTTCATAAGTACACCACACACCAATTATCGTTTCGGATTTTACCCATCTTAAGTTTATGGAGATCCTTCGGTTCTTCTTCAGGCTTCAGAACCGGTCTTTTCTTCAGAACAGACGCTATTTCTACATTCATTTTCGCAATTTCATGAATGTAGCAAATAAGCGTCCTCTTCAAGTGTGCAACAATTGGCTCATAAGTCTTTTCATCTTTTGACACAAGCAAGAACAATGAAATCCAATCATATAGATTCATGCATGGTAAGTCTTCCAGAGTAAATTCATCTTCGGTACAACTTGCTCCTCGGAATCCTTTGAACTTCATGTTGACAAAGTTCATGTTGACAAAGTTTTCAGTCGGAACAGGTGCATAAACCTTCAAAGCAACAATCTTCTGCGAACTCCAAGTCTTGAATTGCGGCTTGGCATATTTAAGATAGAAAGAGAAGATCATATGATTAACATCATATTCTGAGAGCGGTGCCTTCTCAATCTTCTCAAAGCATCAAAACATCAAAGCCCTAGGAGTGATTGGAAAATCAAGTTGAGAATCCGCCACATTACTCAGTTCAAAAGAAACCGAAGGCTCCAACCACTAGATGTTCGGATCATTAACTGCTCCCCTCTGAATTTGTTCCATCGTTCAAGGAGGAAAGAGCAACTTATGAGTTTCAAGAGTGACTCTGGCGAGATTGGCTTCCTTTTATTTATCTTCTAACTCTTTTCGAAGAATGAAAAGATCATCGAGTTCCTTATCGCGCTTCTTTCTCACAAACTTTTCGCCTTCAGAAAGCTCTTCTTCTTCATCAACCACTTTCTCTTTGCCTTTACCTGATGCAAAAGTTTCATTACCCTTCTAAGCATCAGTCTTCAGTTTTTCTCCATGTTGTTCACCAGTTGTTCCCTTTGCCTGGGGTTCTTCCTTGTGTTCTTTGTCTCCCCCTTGTTTCGGAAGAGCATTGCTATTCGAAACACCCTCAATCTGATTTAGCACAACAAAGACTGGTTTAATCTTGTCTGAAAGATGTTGTCGAACTGAGACTATGAGAGAGGAGTCACGAGTCTCCACAAGTCGGTGAAGGTATTGATTTATCTCAGAAACACAGTTTTTAACAACTGTTCGCTCAGATTCCAAATCATCTATATGCTTGTTGGTATACCACAACTTTAGCGAAAGAACCTTGGCTTTCTCAGTCTTTGCATCCAATTTATCCATAAGATTGTTCTCAACAACAAGGTCTTGATGAAGCTTTTCGATTTTGGAGACAACAAATGCGTTCAATTCAGTGTTGTCGAGTTTGATGTCAGAATGGACACGTGAAAGTGCATCCTTCTCAGCTTGTAGAGTGGAACCCACACCTGTAATTACTTTATTTACGACTACGGTATTTTCATCAGAAGAGCTTCTGAATTCAACGATGAATTTTGTCAATTCTTCATGTAGTTTTTCAACTTTTTTGGTCGTTTCTGAAATAGTTTTATCTGAAGCTTGAATTGCCTTGGTCGAGTCTTCAAGGACTTTTGCATCTCCCTTCATTAGCATCTCAACAGTAGCTTGATGGGACTTCAGCATGTACTCATAGTCAGATGAGGATTTGGAAGACTCTAACAGAGAATCCAACTTCTCATTAAGCTATTTAAATTTCCCGTTTGTCATCGGGGCTTCATCATCGTCACTGGTTTGGTGGAGGGTGAAGAGGCTGAAAACAAAATCTACGAAGTTTTCTTTATCATCCCCAAAGAGAATATCAAGATCGGAATTGAAGTTAGGAGAAGCCGTAGAGGTGGTGGTTCCTTTGTCACATCAATGTTGGCATCTACCCCCATATCAGATACGTTGACATGAATGTCGGAAGTATGTACCTCCTCCGAAACGGATTTGGTGACAGAGACTTCTAGTGTACTTGTGATTGTAGAAGTTGGAGGAACAATGGAATCGGTAAAGACAGGTGTAGAAATAGGAATGGAGATATGTAGAAGAGAAACACTCATAGAAATATTCGGTGGTAGTGGAGGAATGGAAGTAATCAGAATGGTAGTGGTGATCGGAGAGGATGTAAGAGTGTTCATATGAAGGAAATTAGAAAAGGGAGTAGAAGAAGTAGGTGGAGTGGATACCTTTGGAATTGGTTCAGTTGGAGTTGCTTACGAAGTTGCTGCTATGTCTTCTACCTCATTTCGAACAGTAGCATCCTCTTGAATATCAGTATGAGTTTTGGATTCCGAAGCCTCCTGAACAACTGGAGATGGTGATCTCGGTTTCCTTGCTTGCTTTTTGACCTTCTTCGGAGTTTTCACCACTTCGGAAGGGGCACCTTTTACTTTTCTCTTTCCTCTGCTCTTTGGTTTGTTTGCTTCCTTGATAGCCTTTCGTAGTTCATCTGACATGGGGCGAACACCAGATGTAGGCTGCTTGCAATACTCATTGATAATCGCATTATCAGAAGGGACTTTTCCCAACATTGCTTCCGGAATAGAACCCACAAAAGTGAACTTGGTTGGGCCAGACATCATAAAAGTTAAAGTCAGAAGAATCGGAATAGCAGCTACGATTGAATCAGGCCCTAGTGGAACCTTGTAATGGTTTAGGGTACGTTTGATCACTAAGGACCAAAATCGAGCACATGAGATCTCGACATTGCGTGTGGTGGAAGCAGTACTCTGAATAAGCTGAGTCCACAAAATCAAACCATAATCAAGATTGATTCCATGGTAAAGACCGTAGATAATGGTGTAGAACAGCTTGCTTGTGCTGTCAGATCCAGCAACTCGTTCAGAAAAACTCTTGAACAGAAGAGTGAAGAGCCCCTTCCACACATGAGGAAGAAAGGGCTTCCTGAACTTCGACAAAAGAGATATGTCTCCAATGTATCTCATTTGGTGAAACATCTCAATAAGTGCAGTAGTGGAGATTGATTTTGGATCGACGAGTCCTTCAAATGAATCAAACCCTAGAATTCTACAAAAACAAGATTTGTTGATCGAGTCCTGTTAGTGGCAACCTCGAAGGTAATGATTCCATCAGCTTTAATGTAGGTGGCAGAAGAATACGCCTTAGAAAGATGAACCAGAGGAACCGATTTTGTCATGGTTAGAGCTTGTACCAGTGGCAAGAACCTCAAACATTCTTGTGACATCCCCAATTACATGGCCAGAAAAGACCAATTTGTTTATGCATTATTTGAAAATCATTGTATACTTTTGAAGAAAGATGTTGCGGAATTTTTTCCCAGAAAAACATGATAAACATATTATCAAAGCATTTCCGAAGAAATGTATTCTGTTTATATTAAAAATTTAGGATGTCAATGTCAATACAGAAACATAAGCATAAACAGACCTTACATTCATATACACTAGTGATCTACATCTTTTTTAATCTCTCAGTGTAATGTAGCTTCGTATCGATACCTGTGATACAAATAAGCTGAGTGGGTCAGGTTGGGAAACGTGGTTAGTAAATAGGGATTTCAATCCCACGATGTTATGTCATATATATATTTTAGAACTCACAAAATATAAAAATTCACCTCATATAAGCAATTTACCCCACCCCGTCGATCCTCACAACGACACAGTCTATACTCTCGGATCTAAAATTGACCTCTTTACCTAATCCATACTCCCAGGTCTAAAATTTCCCTATTTACCTAATGCATACTCCCGGATCGGGTATGTCTGATCCATACTCCCAGATCAATAGCTATGCCCATTCCATACTCTCGGAATAAGGACAATTGACTATGTCTTAATCCATACTCCCGAATTAATAACAAATAACTATGTCCTATCCATACTCTCGGACTAGGGAAAATTGACTATGTCTTAATCCATACTCCCGGACTAATAACAAATAACTATGTCCTATCTATACTCTCGGACTAGGGACAATTGAATATGTCTTAATCCATACTCCCATATTAATAACAAATAACTATATCCTATGCATACTCTCGGACTAAGGACAACTGACTAAGTTTAATCCGTACTCTCGGATCAATGACAAGTTTTAAAGTTATTCCCTCCGTGTATATATCACTCGTACTCACAAGGAGATACTACCCAATATCCCTCTTAATTTATTTAGGTCTATTCTGTATTCTAAATCATCATATATTTATCAAATATGCTCTTAACACATATTTTCAGGCAATATCAAATATTTCACATATAAATATATATTTAATACTTTAATCAATACTTGTATTAAAATCATGTTCATGAAAGGAACTATGCACTCACATATAAACTACTTAACATATACTTAATACATTAATTAATACTTGTATTTAAATCATGTTCATAAAAGGAACTATTCACTCACCTTAGTAGCATGACTTGATAGAATCTAACTAGATACGGTCAGCGGTTCGTGATCGTCGGGCTCGGGACGCGGAATGCGTTTAGCAAACGAGAGAGAGAGGTAAGAATTTGGTGTAAGGAGAGCAAGGGTTGAACTTTCTATTTATAGGCTGCCCAAAACATTTCCATGTCGTGGACTTATATGTTCACATCGTGGCGGGTGGTTGAATCAGTCTGTAGGCTTCCTATCTGCGTTCTAGCTTCGAAAGGTGTTCGGATGACATTTCCACATCATGACCTTTATGTCCACGTCGTGGAATCTTTAACAAATCACTCCCGTAGACTTAGCACATATTTTCTAGCCTCGATTAGTGTCTTTGACTGATTTCACATCGCGAAATTAATGTTCACGTCGTGGTCTTAAGGCGGCTAGGGTTTCTGCCACGTGTCATACCCTCAGACAGCTACATCTTCGAAAGACCATAACTTTTGCATACGATCTCCGTTTTTGACGTTTTTTATATCCACGCTTAGGTGGAGACGTACTCTACAACATTAGTTTAGGTCACTAAGGCCAAAAAGTAATTTATCGTAAACTCACTTTTTATGATTCCTGGTGTCGTTCCGGTTTTGTCTCGAAACTTCGACATGTCATAAC
The DNA here is from genome assembly GCF_052849685.1 of Lactuca virosa. Lineage (NCBI taxonomy): Eukaryota > Viridiplantae > Streptophyta > Magnoliopsida > Asterales > Asteraceae > Lactuca > Lactuca virosa. Next base: position 167,006,775 of record NC_136426.1, on the reverse strand, counting down.
TTCTTTGTTATAACTCGGATTTCAGCGTTCTTTAAATGTACAAAAACCTTGTGAAATATAATACAACTTAGTTAAGATTATTTATTATAAATAATACACTATCAAAAAGTCATTTTTGACGCTTATCGTCTCTAATAAATAATCTTAACTAAGTTGTATTATAAATAATCTTCTATTGATCGCTTAGATTATCTTTCACTTCAATCTTCTGGCTTAAGTCGGATGTTACATTGATCTTGGTTTTCTGAACCACGTAACATACTTGTCTTAGTCGGACTCGATTTGATATGACCACAAGGGTCGGAATATCAATCATCTTCTTATTAATTACCGAAACGATGGTAACAAAGTATGTGAATAAAAACAGATGCAATTACTAGTGCCTTGGTCACCTTGTGACTTTCCCTGATCCAAGTGCGAGTTCTGTGCTTCCGGTAGTATAGGCCTCTACTACCATTCACACCTACTCCTACTCGTCCCAAGTATTGTCTGGCAGTTCTCCAAGTCATCATATAAGTGTTTCACATAGTTATTGTACATATCGGACAACATAACTAAGGTTTATATTATTTCTTGAAACGATTACATGGTTGTTCAAGTTCATCCTACACTAGGTCTCTTATAATAGGCTACACCACATGATTCTATTTATGTGGATACTTCTTATCTTGATCTTAGGACATATAGATCCTCACTCCCGATCTCTTGCATTGTCACCTGCTTCATTGAGGATCATCTGGAATACTCTTGCCTTTGGTTTTGGTGGTGCATTTCGTTTTGTAGCTCCTTCCCTCTTTGAGCAGTTTTGCTTGAAGTTCCCTTCTTCATTACATTCGTAACACACCCTTTTATTGAATGTACACCCATTGGCATAATGACCAGACTTTGCACATTTGAAACATGTCACCTCCTCGCAACATTTTCCAAAGTGTTTCTTCTTTCACTTATTGCACCATCTTGCTCCACCTCCTCCTCCTTCGAACTTCTTTGAACTAGAATTCGAGAATTTTCTATTCTCGTTGGACCTTGAAGATCCTTCAAATTTTCTCTTCTCACCAACTTCGACCTTGTTGGCGGATCTACTCTTGATCATCTCTTCAACAGACTTAGCAGCCCAAATAGCCGCCTCAAGAGTAGGTTCTTGGCGTACTGGCATAGCATATTCCCATGGTAGTCCCTTCGTATACTTATCGACTTTCGTTAGTTCATCTGGGAGGATGCACAAAGCAAACTCCATCTTGTCCATGAAAGCATTGGTATATTCATCAATGAACATGCTGTTCTTTTTCAACGTCAGGATTTGGTTCTCTAGCTCTAGCAGGTTTTGGGGCGAGCAGAACTTGCGTTTAAAGTGTACCAAGAACTCTTCCCAAATCACTTGTAGTGGCTCATTGGGGCTCATGATCTTTCCCAAAGTGTTCCACCAACGAACAACACCACCTCTAAACTGACGCACTGCATAAGTGGTTTGTAGCATGCCCTGGCAACCACATGTTATGAAGGCTAACTCCATCTCCATGATCCAGTCCATAACTCTGATTGGATCCTCCTTCCCAGTGAAAGTCGATGGCTTGCAAGTTGTGAAGTCCTTAAACTTGCATACATTCCTCTCGATCCCCTCATCTTGGTTATTCCTCCTAACCACTGGCGGTTCAGTTTGACTAACGGTCCTACTGTAATTCCCTTCTTCCAACTGACCTTCATTCAGTTCAGGCTGTTCAATAGGCATCATAGGTTCATCCCTATTATTCAGCAACATCTACATCATCTCTTCCCTCTGTTCGGCCATCATAGCCCGAATCATGGCTTGCACTCCTGCCATCGTGATTGGCTCAGGTGCAGCAGCTACTTCCGGTGCACGCTTAATCAATTGGGGTTGAGGCTCCTGATTTCCATTAGCATTTCCATTGGTGTTTCCAAATATGCTTCGGGTTTTTTCTATGACGATCTATACACCAAATTAGACATTCGGTGTGTAGTGACGAGAATTTAGACAAGAAATCTTTATTTACGATAGAAATTTAAATCCTACTTGTCACTCCGAAATGTTACATGCTATTTCTAATATCGTAGTCGAACGTTTAGAATCATAAAAACATAAGGTTTCAAGATCCGGTCGGCAACAGACCATAGATCCGATCAAATAATAGCATATAAGGCATCTTTATAGCTATAACATAAATCATTTAGCACATAAAAGCAATTTAGGTATCTAATCCTAAAGTAAGCTAGTGCTTGTGTCTAAAATATAGAAGACACTCATCTCACAATCATCGCTTAGCATTCTAAGATTAAGTCTAGAAATCCTACAAAATCCTAGTTCGCTTAAACTAATGCTCTGATACCAACTGTGACATCCCCATTTTGAAGAAAGATGTTGTGGAATTTGATCCCAGAAAAACATGATAAACATATTATCAAATCATTTTCGAAGAAATGTATTTTGTTTATAATAAAACCTTGGGATCTCATTGCCAATACATAAACGTAAGCATAAACAGACCTTACATTCATTTACACTAGTGATCTACATCTCTTTTAATCTCTCAGTGTAATGTAGCTTCGCATCGACACCAGTGATACAAATAAGCTGAGTGGGTCAGGTTGGGAAACCTGGTGAGTACATTGGGATTTCAATCCCACAATGTTATATCATTTATATACTATAGAACTCATAAAATATACAAATTCACCTCATATAAGCAATTTACCCCACCCCGTCGATCCTCACAACAACACAGTCTATACTTTCGGATCTAAAATTTACCTCTTTACCAAATCCATACTCCCGAATCTTAAATTTACCTCTTTACCTAATCCATACTCCCAGATCAGGTATGTTTGATCCATACTCCCAGATCGATAACTATGCCCATTCCATACTCTCAGAATAAGGACAATTGACTATGTTTTAATCCATACTCCCGGATTAATAACAATTAACTATGTCCTATCTATACTTTCGGACTAGGGACAATTGACTATGTCTTAATCCATACTCCCGGATTAATAACAAATAACTATGTCCTATCCATACTCTCGGACTAGGGACAATAGAATATGTCTTAATCCATACTTCAAGATTAATAACAAATAATTATATCCTATCCATACTCTCGGACTAAGTTTAACTGACTAAGTTTAATCTGTACTCTCCGATCAATGACAAGTTTTAAAGTTATTCCCTCCGTGTATATCTCACTCGTACTCACAAGGAGATACTACCCAATATCCCTCTTAATTTATTTAGGTCTACTCTGTATCCTAAATCATCATATATTTATCAGATATGCTCTCAACACGTATTTTCAGGCAATATCAAATATTTCACACATAAACATATATTTAATACTTTAATCAATACTTGTATTAAAATCATGTTCATGAAAGGAACTATGCACTCACATATAAACTCCTTAACATATACTTAATAAATTAATTAATACTTGTATTAAAATCATGTTCATGAAAGGAACTATGCACTCACCTTAGTAGCGTGATTTGATAGGATCTAACTAGATATGCTCAGCGGTTTGTGATCGTCGGGCTCGGGACGCGAAATGCATTCAGAAAACGAGAGAGAGAGAGAGAGAGAGAGAGAGAGAGAGGTAAGAATTTGGTGTAAAGAGAGCAAGGGTCAAAATTGCTATTTCTAGGCTGCCCAAAACATGTCCACATCGTGGAATTATATGTTCACGTCTTGGCAGATGGCTGAATCACTTCGTAGGCTTGCCATCTGCGTTCTAGCTTCCAAAGGTGTCCGGATGACATTTCCACGTCGTGACCTTTATGTCCACGTCGTGGAATCTTTAACAAATCACTTCCATAGACTAAGAACGTGTTTTCTAACCTCGATTAGTGTCTTTGACTGATTTCACTTCGTGGAACTTAATGTTCAGGTCGTGGTCTTAAGGCGGCTAGGGTTTCTGCCACGTGTCATGCCCCCAGACAGCTACATCTTTGAAAGACCATAACTATTGCATTCGAGCTTTGTTTTTGACGTTCTTTATATCCACACATAGGTGGATACATAGTCTACAACTTTAGTTTAGGTCACTAAGGCCAAAAAGTACTTTATCATAAACTCACATTTTACGATTCCCGGTGTCGTGCCGGTTTTGTCGCGAAACTTCGACATGTCATAACTTCTTCATTATAACTCGGATTTTAGCGTTCTTTATATGTACGGAAACCATGTGACATATACGAAAACTTAGTTAATATTATTTATTCTCAATAATCCTCTATCAAAAGTCATTTTTGACGCTTATCATCTCTAAGTTGACTAGCCCGAGGCTGCGGGCGTTACAATTCAATCATCGGCCTTAAAACTTCACGGTAGCGAGAACAGTCAAGATCAAGAGTGAGATTTTAACTTGGATTGATGTTCAGCATGACGACAGATGTTGATCGATCAACAAATGAAGTGGTTTCAGGTGATCCTTCCATTGTACCTTTGAGGAAGACGATGAACAGTAGAGAAAAAAGTGTTTTTGCTTGGGAGGTTTTGAAGATTTGTGAGCGGTGAGAGAAAACAAACAGTTAAAAACCATTATATACGTCATGTAATAAGTGGTGAGAAAAAACTGCCGGTTAACGTTCCCTTATCCCGTAAAAGTAGCATGGGATAGCGTGACATCTCATCATGAGTCAGACCCCGTGTAACTGACATGCGTGATGTTAGGGATTTGTAAAGACACACATGATTTAAATCCTTATCTCCAAATAAAGCGCTATTTCAGTTTCGAATCATTCAGAATTAACAACCAATCCATGAAGACCTGTTCTCTGAACTAAAAGTAATCAATCAGAATTAGAACCAGACTTTGAAAAATCATAAAGATTTGTGTGCAAGAGTGTGCCAAAGAAAAAGAAATAAATCAAATTATATTAATGGGATTCTGTGATGTCATATAAAATTGACAAAAAATTCAGATGAATCCCGGGCAACGATCTCTTCCTTCTGAGTCAAGAGAGACTCTAAAGTGGTTGTGTGGTATCCCGTTGAATTACAATCATCTATTTGATAAGAAATAGTGAAAGGATTCTTTTAAGAAGGCTGTGAGGGTGGCTTACGCTTCAACCAAATTCCTAAACAAAACATAAGTCCGAAGATCTGGAAGAAGTAGTTGTTTGACCAGTATAGCCATCAAAACAAGTATGCTTTGGAAATTCTTTAAGTGACGGGATGTTATGGAAATCTCAAGAAAAATAAAAATTTGGATGTTCTGGGAATAAGCGTCTTAGGTCGAGAACATTTCATTAAGATCACTCAAAAAGACAAATGAGATTTCAAACTTGTAAGGTACAAACCATAAAGGTTTTAGTCATCAATTCATTAGTGAAAATCTAGAACATTTAATTGTTCAATGTCATTTCGGAATTGGATTTCGGGGTTTGGGTCTCACTCAAAATCATGGTGATAACGATTTCAAGATCATCAACACAGAAGTTGTGTAACCATAAAACTCAGTGGTAATTGCTGAGAGTCTCAAGGGTTACATTTATGAACGCGAAGTTGATGGAGAAATTTGAGATTGGTTCCGAAGAAGAAAGTGTACCTCTGCTAAATATTAATGACAAAGCAGTCAACTCTTAACTCAATGTGAGAAGAGTAAGGTAGCTCGATGACTTATGTGAATTATCAGCCTGATTGGAAGAAACAATCGGAATGAAAGTTTCATTAAGGCTTCAAACATAGAGTCTCAGAGGCTTGGGACAACATGCTTCTAGGGACACTTAGCTAGTACATAGATGCGGAATTATACCTGCCCATTGTTCTGAGTTGCGATAATGAAGAATATGTACCTGTGAAGTGAACGATTATATCTTAAAACTAAAATGTTTTTGGTATTTTAGATTTTCTGAAACAGATAAAACAGAAATAAAGAAAAATATGTTTGCGATTTTTGGTTTTTCAGAAAACAAGTGAAAAATAGAAAATAAAGAAAAGATATTTTTTTGTGATTTTGGATTTTCTGAAAACAAATGAAAAATAGAAAATAAAGAAAAATATTAAAGAAAAATAAATTCAGAAGCACAAAATGAACAGTAACTTTCGAACCATTTCGAAGCCCGGAATCAATCAGAAGATACTTAATATACAAAGGATACATAAGAATTCTGACACCCTGATGAACAGTGGATTCCGAACCATTCCAAAGCTCGGAACCAATCAAAATTTTGAAAATGAATTCCAAACCATTCCAAATCTCAGAACTATTCTGAACATGAATAGTAATTTCGATTACAAAAGGGATTTCGGAACTGGGTCCGCTTCGATAATGCATCTCTTTTGGGCAACATACTTCCTTCCAAAGACACCTGAACCCAAACAGGAACTCACAATCTCGAAAATGGTCCTTTTTTGTATTTTCCTTAGTTTCTTGGTGGATTTCAAGACATGTTCAACATGTCCAACCATATTGTGAAACAACATAAAGTATGTTATTTTGCCATATCTTGAAAATGTGATGAAATCTCAAGTTCATGGGAGTTAATCAAGATTTCATAATATTTCACACACAAAAGCATGAAAAACATACACATGCAAGCATATATACCAAGATTTAACACAAAACTAAGCTTGTATTCCCCACGACGGCGTTCGACACTTTTCTCCATACAAAGGTTGCTAAGGTGCCATATAGTGATGCATAATTTGGGTATGTGTGTGCACCTATCTATGATTGGTCTGCTTAAAAACCATATGTTTAGCCTAATTTTGTCACTACATATATGAATGGACTGGTGAGTAATGTTAGCTCCCCCCATAGTGACCTACCTCACTCATACAATTAGGTTATCCTTTTGAACCCAGATCTTGGGATCTCCAGTCTTCTGGGTAAGGTTTCCTTCATATGAATTTATTCATTCATGGGCTTTAGTCTCATTCCTCTTGACTACTTATAAACTACATCTCTACTGAAGCCTTTTGTAAGCGGATCCGCAATCTTATCCTTCCGTGATCCTAATTTCTCGCAATCTAGAGTGTAGAACTCGAATTAAGGAAACACTAATTTGTTGATAGCTAAAGACTTGGGCTCTTTCCGTGAGGAATTAACCCAAAATAATCAAAGAGCTCTTCAAGTCACCACCTCTCTAACTATACAATTGTGTTCGGCTAATTTCTAATATACACTACAAACAAAATGTCTTTTAGTGGCATACATTTTTAATGGCATATGTTTGATGTGCCACTATATCATGCTTTTAATGCCATATTCTAAGTGCCATTATAAAATTCAATGGATTTACGCGTACCTTGCACGTAATCAATCCGGAGTCGGCCACGCTCCCCATTGCTTCGCATGCATACACGATAAGATTATTCGAACGTTCCACAGTCGAATAATCTTATTATTCGGGAAGTCAAAACGGGTTGTGGCAGTACAATAGCAAAAGATAAAGACAACACCAACCATAGTAAATCAACAATCTGGGAATCTTCCTTGAAGAAGTGGGACTTGAAGTTTGAATGAGTTGAGAGCACTCTTAGGAGTTTGCTGGAGTGAAAATGAGAAGTGAAATATGGGGGAAGGAGATTCACGTATTCTAGATGGAGAGGATAAAAAGAACCATTTAACCTCTCTATTTCGAAAATGCCATAAAAGGGGTTCATTTTTATGAACATAACAATTTTTTTCCATTTTTCACATTATTGACAAATATGGTCCTTTCTTGTATTTTCCTTAGTTTCTTGGTGGATTTCAAGACATGTTCGACATGTTCAACATGTCCAACCATATTGTGAAACAACATAAGGTATGTTATTTTTCCATATCTTTAAAACGTGATGAAATCTCAAGTTCATGGGAGTTAATCAAGATTTCATAATATTTCACACACAAAAGCATGAAAAACATACACATGCAAGCATATATACCAATATTTAACACAAAACTAAGCTTGTAGTCCCCCCAAAAGATAGTAAAACACGAAAACTCTTTTGTCGGTCTGAGAAATCCGTCGTCGTTTTCGAATTTGGACGATCTTTCGTGTAAGATTATTGATTGATAAAATTCATTATTTTTTTTGTCTGATGTTCAACCCCAATAAAAAAATTGATCTTCCTCATCATGCTCATCTCAAAATTACTCTTCATCAAATTTTCAAAATATTTTATAAAAGCAAGGTCAGTAGATCCAAAGATAATATCATTAACATAAATTTAAATAAGCTTTAAATAATACCCACTTTCTTTAGAAATAGTATGAGATCAATTGATCCTTATTTAAATTTTGATATTTTCAAATTTTTTTTTCAAGGTTTCGTAAGGTAACACACGCAATCTTGGGCTAGGCGTATAGAGTATAATAATGATAATTATACATTTTAACGAACCATTAAAATCTTTTATTAGAGTAATTGTTCTTAATATGTGTTATGAGATAATAAATATTATCATATACATATTAAATGGACAAATATTAGGATTATATAATATTTGTAGAAAATCTTAATATAAAAATTATTAGAAAACAATAAAATAAAATATTAAAAATTAAAGATGATTTAGGATAAATAATCTTAACGAAAGTTGTAATAGTCGTGACCATGAGCCGGTGGTATAAAGAATTCTGAAATCTAACTTCGTATGAGGAAGTTATGATTTATCTAAGTTTCGCATTCGACACAATACATTGTATGTTTCATAAACATTGGACCTGATATAGGTTGCTTTTTAGCAAGAGTGATGTAAATGAAAGGAGAAGTGTTCATCAATAGAAACACGTCAATATAAAGAACATCAAAATCTAACATCACATGAGGAAGTTATGATTTTTTAAAGTTTCGAGTGCCACAAAGTACAACAGTGTGCGACATAAAAATCGAAATAAAAATCGATTGATTGTTAGCCAAAACAATCTAAATGAATGTTGTAGTACTCTTTAATATTAATTCAATAATATAAAGAACGTTGAAAACGGAGTTCGTATGAAGAATTTATGAATTTCACAGCGTTATTTATAGTTTAAGCCTCCTCGAACCAAATCACGAAAAATAAAGTGAAAATAAGCAGATGAAGTCTAAATGTAAGTTTTAATACTCGTTGATAGCTACACGTGGCACTACCTGGAGTGCAATATATGTCACCATCATATTTCACCCTTGCTCCCCAAGACAACGACCCATATTGTGACACATGGATGAATGAGGAGATGTCACGTAGGCAGGTGCGGCGTGCCTAGGCGCGATGCATCTTTTTATTTTCCTATATATATTTCCAAATTCTTGCATATTTTGGTACTAATTAACTTCCAAACTCTCTCAAATATTCCCTAGGCCCAACTCTAGTAGTTCTTAGGTGTTAGTAGCAAAGCTCTAGAGCGCCAGATAGCCTCGAGAAATAGATTTTTCTTTATTATGAAGTTATAAATAAGATTTATCAGTAGTATTAGACGTTGTACTAACTGATATACTTAAGGGAATGATGACAAGGCCAGATCAATGAGGCGGTTCAAATGGATTTTCCAAACAATATATCTTTATATACCAACCGGATCCTACATCCAATACGATCTTAACTACTTGTTTTCTTATCAACTACACGTTACTGTTTTGTTTGGAATTATTGATATATCTGATAAAGTTTATAATGATTAAACTTTATAAATATGAACAAATACTAAGGCTTAGTAATATTCATGTTTAGGTCGTTTTAAAGGGAATCTGAAGTGTCAGTCAAAAATTTGACTTTCCTGCGAGTCTTTCACCTACATCAGGTGAGTGCATAGTTACTTTTATTAATATAATTTAATACCAGTAATTATTAAAAAGTATTAAATAGTTATTGAAAGTTTATATGTGAAATTAGATGTTTATTATTTTGAATATTTGTTCAATGTGTATTAGATAACATGCATTGTGTGAACCAATTATGGTTAATTATTTGTTAAAATGTTGATATGATATTATTATGTTATAATCTTACAAATAAATATTATTACTTAAAACATTACTGCATGGTAAAATATACTCCGTTTTAAGAATATACACTAAGTTACGATAAGTGTCGTTTAAACAAGAGCTAATATTAAAAGTCAATTACAAGGATTATAGTCTCTTCTAAGTTATAAACTAAGACATATAAAGAATATTTAGATCCAGTTAAGTTGGATAAAAGACTAGCCGTATACTGTATTGCGATAGTACGGTATAAATAGGAAAATGGTTTGGAAATCCATTATATGCATTATATTCTTACTTGATAATAAAATAAGATTATAAAGGACGCTTAGTTCGAGTTAAACGAAAAGAGTGTTTAGTTGCACCCTGTATTGTAAAAATATTACATAGGCATGGTATTGTATTGATTACATGCTTTGTAATATTTTCGAGTTATATACTAGGACTTAAAGTAAATCCTTAATTCAATTAAATTTGGATATTGGGCAGCATTATATTAAGGTTTTGTGTGATAGTAATGGAGAGTAGAACTATGTTCAATGAAACATGTCATTGTATGGTTTACGTATCGGAGTACGAATAGTATTC